>NC_136073.1:425243808-425878451 GCF_964261635.1 Lissotriton helveticus | reverse complement strand
AGAATGGCCTTGATGGGCTGCTCCCCGGCGTTGAGTTCCTTCTTGCATAATTGTATGTTGTGTTATTTTTCAATTGTGTCTATTTTTTCTTTTCACTTTACTCTTGCAGCCCATTCTCACTCTAGTGAGGTCCATAAATATTTCGAAAGTAGCTTGATGCAGATAGGTGCAGAGTCCCGTGCCACAACATTACAGCTGCTCTGCAAGCTCCTTTCGGAAACTGGTAAGACTGTCAGTGGGTGGGTGGCAGTGTGTGTTTTAGGCAGGGAGAATAGTTAAAGGGATATAATGCTTGTCATAGAATCCGGAGCCCTAAGTTGTATTCCCAACTTACTCCCTTACTTGTCCAACATGGTGCAGCTATAAGCTAAATACTTAAATTTTATATTCTTCAGCTACATTAACTGCCAACTTTTCCTGGTAGAGCACTGCAATTTACGAATAAAGTCTTGCAACTTCAATTATGTGAATCATGGTGAAGAAATAAAGGAGTGCCACTGTTTTCTTTTCGGTTAATTGTTCCCATTGTGGGCCATTAATGGGACAGGGACACTGTGAAAACCGATCCTGACATAGACACTGGACAGGAACAAAAAGGGAAATAAAATATGGAGCAGGTCGACACAGACACGCTCAGTGGTACATGATGACACAGACATGCACGGCGAAACAGGAAGGCATTGATAGCCCCATGGGGCTCACAGTCACAGACTCACAAACCAAAACTGAAAGACAGGACCCTCAGGGTGGTAATCACAGTTGATAGTTGAAACTTCACTACTTATGTATTAATCTTGATCTTAATAGACAAAGTCAATATCTATGTGTTATGAACATTTGGTGTATGGCTTTATTTAATAGATTCAGAAGGTGCCTTTTATCTGGATGCTGTCCGTCACGTGCTTGAGGATGACAATCGCAAGGTACCATCAAGCTATTATACGTGTGTTAAAGCACTTTCATAATTAGCAACTCAATCTAATTAAGTTATGCAGTTTTTGCATAGTGCAGTAGTCCTACTTACATGGACTCAGAGCTGTGGTTTGCACACCACAATCTGTTGACTTTCTCCAAGGCAAGTCTTCAGTGGAGGTGTTGGGTCATGCAACCTCCAGCCATTTCTGTCAGTTCAGTGTGTCTTGTGTTCCATTGTCTCCCTGTCCAAGTGGACATATCCCAGTTTTCCTGCCCTAGTCTGTGTCAATGCATTATTTTCAGACCCAATCCCAGAGGTTGCTGATCCCTAATTGTTTAATAAATGTGTGTTAAAAGAAAGTTTGTGTATGCTGTTAACATATGTGGTCTGTATTTCACATTGAGTTGATCTGTAATACCCCTCACTGAGGAGGAGAATGTTGATGATCAAATAAGGGGTTTTGAAGTTCAGAATATTAATATCTCCTCAAATCTTTAACAACCGTGGTGTAAAGTATTTCAAATGTCTCTACCAAGAATAATATTTGGGCTATGTCTCAGCGAAATCTCACCAAACGTGAATCGATAATACAGGATAATATTCAATGTGCACGTTTGAAAAGTCTGATTGTGATATAAAAGATGTATTTTATGTAGAAATTGGAATATATGTGACTTGCTTGATGCCATGTATGTCCACAATGTGCCTAACTTCAGTGCCATGGAGAAAGCAAGTAACTCAGTATCAGAATCACCATGTTCAGCATGTTAGCAAGCACAGGACATAGGCACAAAGGAAAATCAACAAAGCTGTTTTCTTTTGATAACGAACAAAAGGCTGTATTGCCAAAACTTTGTCTCTATTGGATTCTCTTTGAGAGGTGTATTGGGTTTGTCATTTTTAACATCAGGGCACGAAATAAACCAAGTTATTCTTAGATATTTTTCAGATTAAACCAGGAACATCAGAGACAGGACTCTGCTAGGAATGTTAGAATCACAGAAATCAAGCATGGATGTATTCTTTGGCAGTTGAAGCCATTGTGGCCAGATTGTGCAAATATACAGCGTACAGAACCATGTTAGGGATGTGAATTTTAACTCAATGCTGGATACAGGAGACTGTGACTATTTACGGTCTTGAGCCAAAACGACTTCTTGAAAGTGATATGGATCAACCAAACAACAAGGTGTGGGACAATGAACTCTAAGTACTGCAACCCATTTCTTATCTGCTGTCTGTGTTGGGATGTCTGCTCAATCTTACAGGTGGAGTTAGACAGCGGCCATCATTCTTCCCACAGACAACTCAAGTTTTTTTTTAATTCCCTCAGCAGTGGAATCCACAGCCTATTGAATTCTCATTTGCATTTTTGTAATCAATATCAGTTCCTGAGAGCTTTTTTGTTGGTTGTAACCTACCTAGGCATATTTTGCATTTTTTTTATCTTTTATCAAATCTCAGGCACCTATAGAAGGTTTAGCCCACCTGGAATATTTGAATATTCCCTCAATCACACTTCAGTCATACACTCTGTAAAAACAGTTTAATTAAATTGACTCTAGTTTCATTCTCAGAGTGTCATAATAGCCCTTTTTGCAACATACTTTAAAAGGTTGTATCCAGGTACTGGCTTTCCACACATAAAAATGTATATCTGTCTACTCTGTGGACACAAGGAAGGAGAGAATACATGGTTTTCTCACACTGCCTTGCTACTTTCTCACTGGAATGTGTGATTTTCTCCTATTCATACACCAAAAGGGTTTCTCACTAACCATGCTTACCTTTTTTTCTCAATTACAGGTTATTCTTGCCACTTTAAGTTTAATGTCCAGTTTAACAGCCAAAGGTTTTTATGATGTGAACGGAAGAGCTGTGATGGATTATGTGCTTAAAAAAACCAGCCTCCTTATCAAAGAGCAGGTAAGTGGCAGATGCACATATTTGGGGAGGTGAATGTGTTAGGGAACAGCAACAGTAGTCAGCACACAAGAAATAAGTGGACCTTTTAGCCCCCTTGTGTCCCAACGTAGTTACTTTGCCATATAATATACATCAGCAGTGTCACATATTTGCCCCTGATGGTGGAATATAGACCTCATGTCCCTCTCGTTAGTTCCCATAGTCTCACCTTGACATTCTATGTTCTTCATTTGAGCTTGATGTTCCCCACTTCCACTCCAGTGCGTCTTTCTCCCTCCGTCACTTTTATGGGTGCCCCTTATCCATTTGTCTGCTTACATTTGCACCTGAAATTCAGCAGCTGCCCATCAGTGCCAACACTGTACATGCCTTTTCTTCATGTCTTGCTATTCCAGGGTGCCCATGATGTGAACCAAACCACTCAAGTGAATTTACTTATAGCTTTCACTTCAAGAGTCATTCTTCCAGTATACCCAATCTATGGTTTTTCCATTTTTGGAAAAGTTTAACCTAGTGTACCCTTACTATTGTGGGGTCTGAGTTAGTGATGTCAACTGCAAGTGGAGTCGTTGTCCCGAAGTTCAACTATTGCAGCTGGTTTGATTCGTACTGTGGACCTTCTGCCAATTTTATAACTTTTATCCTGCTCTTATGTTGTGCAAAATCGTCCACTGTTGTGAACAACAAGTTTCAGAAAGTGGTCTGATAATATCCTTTAGTTATTCTCTTTCTCCTTCATTGCCCTCCCCTTCCACAGGCCTCATGTATGATTTTGTATTGGGCACTTCTTCTGTTTCTTCTCTTTTCTTGGACCATCTCAAGTCCTTTGGGCACTTACATGTTGATCCTATCTCTAGTAGCTGGAGGAAACGCCTGTCATCTGACTAGGGGCCAGGAATGGGTATTGGATCAGTGCTCTTCACTGGTGCTTGTGGGGCTGAAGGTGATATGTGGCAGCATGGGCAATGGCAGGTGGCATGGTGTCTGAAAACTGCAGTATTCTTGGCTTTGTCAGTGTCTCTGGGAGAGTAGGCCACAGTGGTTTATGGTCTCACCAATTCCTCCATAACAGCAGAGGTGCCATGACCTTCTTGATCACTGTGAACCAGGTAGGACTTCCTCAAGCTTGGCCAATGCATCCATGTTACAGAGTAGTTGTACCAAGATGCACAACTCAAGTCCATGCTCAGTAATATGTGTGGGGATTGGGCACCACTGATGACGTCTGGTATCCATCTCCTTGGGGCCTGACCATAATCCAGAGTGTCTGCAGTCCATGCTTAGTCTTACTCTTGGGTTCCCATTAAGCTCAACTAATAGATGAGCCAGACACTGTCCATAGTTTTTTTTACCACAGGCCAGAGGCATCATGCCAGGAACAATTCAGATGCCTGTCCTTATGTTGCATCGCATTGTAACAATGGTGCTTGAATACCTAGATCCCATTTTAGTAACCAGATGCACATGTTGACTGGCATGAGTGCAAAGAAATAAGATGCTCAGACACTGTGAGAATGGGACTCGCTGCATACACGTCTCAACAGCAGTGCTCCCATGCAGTACATAGGCCTACCACACAATCCAGCCTAAGTGAGACAACTGGCCCTTAGACTTTGCCGGGGCTAACTGGGAAATTTCTTGGGTGATTGGGCAAGGCACATGGACATTCAGCGAATGCACTGATAAGCTGTGTTTTTCACTGATAATACATTAGCTAGTGGGCTCCTTCCTGTTACATACCCCGCTTTATCGTTGAAATGCCTAACAGGGCAAATTACCAAATCCTACACAAAGTAGCACAAACATACTTCAAATCAGTATTTCATATCAACACTGCCTCCCAAAAATGCAGTTCCCGGTTTTGTCTTATTGAGTGTAAGAAGTACCATAATGTAGCACATACTTCCCCATCAAGCAGCAAGGGGAGGCCTCATGGGGCATCACAATCTTTGTAGTGAGCAAGAGAGACTACCTTGTGGTGCCAGAGGTGCAATGTGTCAGATGTAGTGCCCAGTGCATCAGAACCTTACATATTATAAGTGAGTCCACCGGTATTTTCACTGTATATGAATGCTATACACTTCTCCGCCAAATTACCATACACTTTTATTCTCTGTAGAGCGGAGCATGGGTGCATAACCTCATTTATACATTTTTATTTACATGTTTGCGGCTAGTGGTTTTCATTTCACATTTGAATTTAAGCCAAGAGGTTCTCTCTGTGCTTACAACCTTGATTTGAAAATTGTGATGTTTTCACTCTCAAATCTCTTGACCCCCTCCATGAGGAGAGAAAACACAGTGAAAATGATGTGAAAATATATGTTACTTTACTTCTCTTGCTTTTCCACATTTTCACAGGGCATTAGTCACATGGATCCTGAATCTGATGTTGAAGAAGAGACCATCCACATCCAAATGTTTCAGCTCCTCAATAAAATTGCATTACGCCATAAAAATACTGACGAGGTAAGTGAGAAGGATGTGAAATAAGGTGAGTCAATAAACTAGAAGTGTACAAAATATAAATTGCAGAATGTCCAAAGACTCCTCAATTCCCAGGTTATCTTCATTATCCTCTAACTCACATAATAGCATGTTTTAGTAAAGCTCTCTCTGCTGCATGTTTGTATGTGGGAAATATGCGCATAGTGATCTGAACCATGAATGCATGTTTAAAATGCATTCCTTTTTCACCCAAGTCGTTACCATGATTTGCCTTCGGGAAAGCACTGGACTTTGGAATAGTATTTACTATTCCAACTCCAGTCTGTGCAACTGTAGGGAAAGAGTTGGACTTAAAGTACAACATTAGTCCAACAACGCTTTCCTTCAGGGAAGTGGTTGTATTGGCTTGCTTGATAAAGAAATGCATTGAAAAGACACATTAGGGCACGTACAGCAATTACGAGTCTTGCAGGGCAATGTGTTGGGATCTTAAATACCTTAAAAACATCTTGTCTTCCTGCCAGAAGCTGCCAGAAAGACAGTGGTCCAGTCTTTAATCATGTTGAGACTGTATTACTGCATTGTTCTGTATCGCGGAGTGTCACAGACATGATGAAGAAGACGACAGTGGGTGCAGAATATGGCAGCTTGGCTGCTATTTCATCTGCCTAGACACTCACCATCAGCCCCAGCTCTACCAATGCTGCTCTGGCTTCCGTTAAGGCATTGGGTGTATTTCAAAGCCATGTGCTATTGTCACAAGATTCTCAATCATAAAGGCCCTAAATATCTTCACCTCTGATCACACCTTATCTTCCTAGAAGAAATCTGAGATCAGCTGATGCCTCTCTTGCATCTATCCCCAGAACCAAAAATGCTCACATTGGAAGCCATTCCTTCAACTACTTGGCAGGCAAGATGTGGAACTCCCTACCACTTTGGCTTAGGCAAGAAAAATCTGAAATACGATATCGCAAGAATTTAAAAACATGTTTTTTCACGCTAACTTAGATTAGGGGAATTCATATTCTTACTCTGTATAATAGGACTGATACCCCAGTGCTGGGACACGCAGCTGACGCAGCTATGTGCTTTATAAATCTCATTATTATTATTATTATTATTATTATTATTAGTGGTTTGGACCAAGTTGTTAAGGCACAACGTGATTTGAGACGCGATGTAAAGTCTGTTTCCTCTGCTGCAGGGATAGAGCTCTGCTGTCCCGTGCAGTCCTCATTCCCAGCATTTCCGGCATTCATAGAAGATTGTCGAATCCTACCTCATTTTTTTTTAATGAGGCAGGTTTTCCAAAATAGTCTAAATAGCCACTTTGAAACGAGATTGAATGGCACATCAGTCACATTGCAAAACATAGCTACTCAATCTGCATCTCCTATTTGCTACTTGATACATCAAGCACCAATATTTCATATCAACAGGGTCGTTCATTCCCAGCCATAGCTTTGCACACTCCGGCACATTTATAAAGATAGTTCTGTTTTGTGATTGTTATGAGGATAACAGCAGATAATGAGATCATTTACAAAGCAGCTCACTCACAGGGTTTTTGGAGAATAAATGTTGCACTCATTCTCTGCAAATAATTGCTCTAATATAGAATCATGGATTGTAGCATTGAACAGGGTTGGTGCTACATCAGTGTAATACCAGCAATCTGTCTTGGACCCCATCAGCAAGGAATGGTATCAGGAAGGGGATAATTCAAATGTAGCCCCATCTCCAGAAGACCCACCAGAAACCCTCCCACCGGGTATGACTGTTTATCTGTGGGAATGCAGCCTTATTAAATGCTAATGATACTAATAACACATTCGCTGCTCTTTCTTGCAGGGATTTTGGAAAGAGATTTTGAGCTACATGCTGGAAGATGACTATACTTCATCTGTGCCAGCACTGTGCCAGATGCTACTTGTTGTAGATAAGAAAGCAAGCATCAACTTTCATGAATGTGGTGAGTGTTAAGCATCCTACTCATTGACACAGTGGGATCTACCATTGAAGGTGGTTAATGCTTCCCCCTCCACTCCCCAGATCCCCTCTTACTTTGTCATGATCAGGCATGAGTTGAAGAACCAGTCCATTAGCTCAGGATGTGATGGTTGAGTTACTATAGAATGTGGGTGTCAATATTTCAAATAACATTTATTGCTCTCCTTTTAGAGATAGATGTGTCTGTGCTGATGTTGCTGCTCGCTGTGAGCCTTATTCATAAGGAATTAACTAATTGCTGTGCCTCAAGCCATTTGGCTGTGCCACGCTGCGTTAATTCCGCAGCACCGGGATGCTTCATATCTACAATGATATAATGGATCCCTTTGCTCTCCCAGTGCTGGTGCATAATTAGCTGCCATGCAACTATGAAGGCACCCTTGTACCATGGTGCAAGGGTGGCAGCGTCACAGGGATGATTGTTTTTGTGCACCAAGGCATATCTTTGTTTTTATGCAGTTAGGCATACCTTTGTGCACAAAAACAATCACAATAGGTAATTTCCTCTTCCTAAATGTGCTGCAGTATGCAGTATGCGTAGAAAGAGGTAAACAACGAGGAGAAATAAAAATATGTGTTCTTGTTGCACCTCCCTATACCTCCCCCGGGGAGGTGTAGCATTCTTACAGATTTCCAGGTGTACTATTTCTTGTAAATCTGGAAATGCGGCAGAAGCCTTGGGTGTTGAGCAGGAAATCTCACAGCAAAACCCATGGCACAACTGTTCCACACCAAGTGTTGCGTGTAAAGGGGCCATATTTACAAGGGCATTAAAAGCCACACAGGGTGGCTTTACCTGTCCTTGTAAATATGGAGCAGCAGGTTGCACTGCTGGTGTGTCTCAAAAAGTGATGCACAGGTGGCACAAAGGGCTTTTAAATAATCCCTATATACTTTTTGTAGTTTGCCAGACATAAAGTGACTTTCCTGTTTGTTTCAACTCTTAGTCTGGTTAATGCTCCTACCCCCTAAATGCAATGTACTAACTGTCCCAGGTTTCCACACACCATGAGGCTACTCAGGGCTCTAATGCTCCTCTTCAAACCTTGGAGTATTCTTGCTCTCCATGATGTTACTTCTGTCTAGTATGTTGATCATACCCTGCTGGGTATGGTACCTATTTATGTGTTGTTACTTTTGCCGACCGCAACAGGGATATATTTTATTTCTCCATGGAGTTATTAGTTATGATATTTGTCTCTGCAATGTTTCTGGTTCAACATTTGGGACTTCAGCTCCATACATAGTTATTGGCCCTCACTTGTAAGCAGGGATGCATGCTCAATGATGGTAAGTGAAAATAAATATTTTGACTGACTCCAAGGTTACGAAGGAGATTCGCATCTGGTGGTGAATACCTGTAATTGCTATAATTCCAGGGTTCCAATTAGCTCTCCCCGCTCAACTTTCCAGTGGATGTGTTGATAAAGTGCAAGTGACCTGGGCAGATGGTATCATAGTCTATTTATTTGTCACTCATGTTAGGAGTCCTGAGCACAATCGAACAGGCAAAATATGTGCTTGTTCTTGCTTGCCCCAGGTCGTTAACCTTATTAGAAAATAGATATGCAAGAACATGCTCTGGAGTCCTCTTTTCTTCTGGGGTATCCGCTGTCAGAAAATGGCTCCCATTTTTCCATGGTCCTTCAGGATGTAAAGCACGTCCACGGCTCATGACGCATCCTCTCTTATCCCACTGGAGTCTTCTATCCCTCAATGAAAGCTGTAGCAGGAACCTATGCATGGCAGCTTAGGTAGCTCCTCCTCCAGCTTTCATTCCTTGACAGCAACCACTAAGGGAGGGAGGAAGAGAATTGCAGCATAGGCTGTCAAGGTACTGTACACCCCTGAGCACTCCTTAGTGGTAAGGGTGCCTTTGCCAGTATTTGCAGGAATTTCAAAGCATCCTCATGACCGCTAGAGGCTCATTGAAATGCCACCCATCACCCATCATCTTCTTTACAGGTACTACTGGGTGTCTTAAGTGTGTGTGTCAGCCATGTGTCTTCCTTTGGCAAGTATTGCTCAGTAATTTATGGATTGAGTATGACATATTTTCGTTCTTTTGTACCTAAACAGCTAAAGAAATTCCAATACACAGACTCTTCATAAGATTGCTGGTGAGTGAGTATCACATTCCACCCCCATCATATTCCACCAGATCCCTCTTCCCAAGTTGTTTGCTGCTATTTCTATGCAACCTGCTAATAGAGATCTTAAATTCAACTCAGCTTTTTTCCTTTTGAATTTGATGGTTTTATTTCCAGTAAATTGGTTATCAGTACGACATGCTACTTGCATTGAACAGAAACAGCCAAAATGTGGTTGGTATTAAGTACTGCGTATAGACCAAGGTAGCATTTCCAGAAGTTTTAGGCTAGAGAATAGGAACTCATGACAGAATCACTTTCTGAATTCTTTGTTGTGGGTTTTCAGGTAATTTCTTCATATCCTCGCTGGGATGTCGAAAGGGGAACTTCAGTCTTGGCTCTTCTCGCACGGCTGATTCCTGCAAATTACCCATTTCTAGCAAAACTCCTCAGAAAGAAGATCCCCCCGCTGATAACATATTTAGAAGGTGAGACCCCAAAGCATGAACCAGTGAGCACACAATTTAAACAAGTATTAATGGCATTTCAAACAACCATTGACCAATGACAAAGCCATTAAGTCTGGTGTTGGCTGCTAGCTTTTAGACCTTGTCCACTCATGTTTTTTTCACGTTTTTATAAACTTGTATTGTGGTGGGAGATGATGCCAGGTTCATACCAAGATAAAAAAATACGGTTTTGGTCTCAAAAGGTCACATTCTTAATAAATGAAAATAATTTGTGTGTGGATGTGCTCCTTGTGAAAAAGCAGAATGCCATTGTTCACAGTGAAGTTAGCCAACGGCAGAATTGGCCCATGATGTATGCTGTGGAGGACAGAAGAGAATGTGAATGATAGGACACGTTAGACCAGCAGATGAGGAGGTCTGGCTGAAGGCTTGTACAAGGAAGCAAAAAAAGAAATAGTCACAGTTTTTCTCCAAACCGTATGAGGCAATAACTGAAACGGAGTCAGGTATCTTATTGCAAGTTTTGGGTTACTTCCGCATATAACAGAAAGGCAGTTGACACATTGGTTTGCCGAAAAAATCAGTTTAATACAAAGCTTCTGCCATGAAGCGCTTCATCTGTCAGACGCAGCCTTGATCACATAGGGATTGCTCACCTGTTGCTTTTTTACACTTGCTGAAGGCGTTCTGGACTGCGAGCTTCAAGGACTCGCTCTTCCTGTTGCTGCTGTTTTTTAAACTTGTTTTAGCCTTCACACCTTGCGGAACCCGCTTCGCGGGTCCCACTTCGCCTGCACTCATTTGGGACAGCGCTCTGGAAACTTTGGCGCTTGAGCTCCTGAGGCGGTGGTGATAGCAGGGCTGCGAGCGAGGGGAGGCGCAGGACTTCCAGTCCCAGGAGCGCCTACCCCCGGCATCTACACCAGCTGACCCGCTCTCCCTGCTGGCTCCTCCCACACCTCAGCGCAGCTAAAGCCAGCTCGTTACCTGCCCTGGTGGATTGCTCACCTGTTGCTTTTTTACACTTGCTGAAGGCGTTCTGGACTGCGAGCATCAAGGACTCGCTCTTCCTGTTGCTGCTGTTTTTTAAACTTGTTTTAGCCTTCACACCTTGCGGAACCCGCTTCGCGGGTCCCGCTTCGCCTGCACTCATTTGGGACAGCGCTCTGGAAACTTTGGCGCTTGAGCTCCTGAGGCGGTGGTGATAGGGCTGCGAGCGAGGGGAGGCGCAGGACTTCCAGTCCCAGGAGCGCCTACCCCCGGCATCTACACCAGCTGACCCGCTCTCCCTGCTGGCTCCTCCCACACCTCAGCGCAGCTAAAGCCAGCTCGTTACTTGCCCTGGTGGATTGCTCACCTGTTGCTTTTTTACACTTGCTGAAGGCGTTCTGGACTGCGAGCATCAAGGACTCGCTCTTCCTGTTGCTGCTGTTTTTTAAACTTGTTTTAGCCTTCACACCTTGCGGAACCCGCTTCGCGGGTCCCGCTTCGCCTGCACTCATTTGGGACAGCGCTCTGGAAACTTTGGCGCTTGAGCTCCTGAGGCGGTGGTGATAGCAGGGCTGCGAGCGAGGGGAGGCGCAGGACTTCCAGTCCCAGGAGCGCCTACCCCCGGCATCTACACCAGCTGACCCGCTCTCCCTGCTGGCTCCTCCCACACCTCAGCGCAGCTAAAGCCAGCTCGTTACCTGCCCTGGTGGATTGCTCACCTGTTGCTTTTTTACACTTGCTGAAGGCGTTCTGGACTGCGAGCATCAAGGACTCGCTCTTCCTGTTGCTGCTGTTTTTTAAACTTGTTTTAGCCTTCACACCTTGCGGAACCCGCTTCGCGGGTCCCGCTTCGCCTGCACTCATTTGGGACAGCGCTCTGGAAACTTTGGCGCTTGAGCTCCTGAGGCGGTGGTGATAACAGGGCTGCGAGCGAGGAGAGGCGCAGGACTTCCAGTCCCAGGAGCGCCTACCCCCGGCATCTACACCAGCTGACCCGCTCTCCCTGCTGGCTCCTCCCACACCTCAGCGCAGCTAAATATCTCTCACTTGGTACCGCAGCGCGGGAGCGCGCGGGAGCGTGCCGGGAGAAGCCCGGGACAAGGGCGGGACCGTCTGAGGCCGTCAGAGGCTGCAGTAGGCTGGGCTGGGCCCTTTCCCTTTGATTTCTGTTTTTGTTATATCTCTGTTTGGTATTTATTCTTGCAGGCTAATATTGCATTTTGGGGAGTTTTAATCCTAGTTATACCTTTACTACATTTTTCTGATGACGGCCAAAAAATTACGTTCTGGTCGCGTCTTAGTAGGGAAATCTGGGTCTAAAACGAAATCTAACCCTTTACGCAATAAAATTACGTCCTCCATGCAACTGAAAGGCCAGTGTCAGCTTTTTAATTTATGGGACAAAGGGAAAGATAAGTCACCTGAGTTGCAACCCCCGAGTGAGGGTCTTGATTATAATGTTCCGGAAGCCGCTAATATGGTTATTAACGTATCATCTTGCCTGAGTTTGGTTCCTAGTCAATCTCTGTTAATACCTCTTAGTCCCGAAATATTAAGGGGTTCATGCTTGATTTCAAATGGCTTACAACCGGGCCCAATTTGTCCTTTTGAGTCTGCGAGTGGTAAGGATTTGAAATCTGATAGTATTATTTACCCCCAAGAGTCTTCTGTGGAAGTTCCCAATGCTATAGTAACTACTGGCCCTTTGTCAGTTTTGCCAGTTAATTTGCCGATCCCAGACAGTGATTTTACATTACCTGACATCGATTTAACAGCTCACAAGAATCGGTTGATATCCCTTCAGGGGAAAGCTAAGGCTATTCTAAATTCTAATGAAGTTATAACCATTTCAAGCACGGGTCCCTTAAGTAGTACACCCTCTAATAAATTGGATTTTTCTCCCGCTCAATTAAACTTTTCTTCTTGTTCTGGTTCTATTCTGAACAATGTAGCGGAGGGGTCTCCAAATGCTGATGGGAGGTTATTATCTAAATCTTTATTTTCTTTGGAATCTATACTTTCTTTGATTCTGAGTCTACTTGAAAAATTTGTTGGAGGTTCTGAATGTATTTTTGACACGGTAAATCAAATCTTAAAAGTGCTTTTGCAAAGTAAGAACGGTCCGGTGTCTGATTGCCCTCCTACGTTTGTTAACTCGATGGAGATCCCTAAAAAGAGTCCTCCAAGTGTTCAAGTAGAATTGGATCCAGTTCGTCCTTCTCTCCTCAAGGACGGCCAAAAAGCTATGAATTCAGTAGCATCACCAGCTGATTTTAAGATCCGCAAAGCGGCATCGGCTGGTATTAATTGTATAGCTTCTACTAGTGATAAAATAGAGGTAGTACCCACGTCCCCTACCGACCATAAAATTGATACTCCCTCTCTTTTTCCTATATTTTTCGTACAGTCAAAAAATGAGGAGATTTTTATGGCAAATACTGGAATGGTTAATGAATCGATCCCCTTAAAACATAAAAAGATTAAAATAAAGAAGAGAAAACCCATTCGAAGATTCTCTAAAAAAAGACAGAGAAAACTCTTATTTGACAAAAGTGTGGAACCAATTTTAGAAAATTCCCCTCAGGTTGTGCAGTTGCCTGCCCCTGTAGAAGTTATGATTGCCTCCCCTAAAGTGGAGTTCATCTCCACAGGTCTAGGTCCTATAAGTTCCACTAATCCTTTTCTCCCCAGGGTTACTTCACCTGTTGTTAATCCTTTCCTTTCCTGTCTTAACCCATCAGCAATACCTTATCAAGATGTTCCCAAGGTTACTTCCCCTTCTGCTAATCCTTCTTGCTCCTCTTTTAATCCTTCAGCACGACCTCTCCTAGAGGCACCCCCAATTGTAGTCAGTCCACCCAAAGAAAAAACAACTGTAGATACTTTTTTTCTTGACTTTCTGCCCTTATTTGATACTGATTTAATTTTAAATAGATCTGCCCTACTTATTTGTTTCAAAGAGATTGAAGGCTTAAAATTAATTCAAACATCTGATTTGGATGTAGTATTCCTTCTTAACTCTTTGTTAGGGAGATCCACAAGGGTGAAATTTCATTCTAAAGTTGTGTTAAATCTTATTCTACAGTGGGCTGCGGAGTTGCAAATTAAAGGAATAGATGTTATTCCATATTTTGGGGAAAAACGAAATCCACAGGCATTCTCCAATCTGTCATCTTCTCCCCATCTGGGTTTGAAGTTGTCGGATTGGTCTAGCTCTCGATCAGAGGATTTAAAAATATGTGTGTCCAGGAATGAAAGGCAAGTGTTGTATAAAAATCCTCCTTTGAAACAAATGTTGAAGGATGATCAATCTAAATGGAGTTGGTTACCGGGAGTTTTAGCAAGCAAAGCTACTTCCGGCCTCAAACCGCATTTAAATTTTTAACAAAGAGCTGAAGATTATTTCGTGGAATACAGCAGGTTTTAAAGATTATAAGGAGAAACTAGACTTTTTGTATTCACACAAGGTGGATATAATCTGTTTACAAGAAACATGGGTGGAAGGTAGAATAGCGCTAGAAAAGGATTTTTTCGTTTTGGAAAAGAGTGCAACCTCTTCTAGAAGAGGTCATGCAAAGGGAGGAATAGCATGTTTGTTAACAAATAGAACAAAATGGAATTATTCTCATTATCTCGATCCAGGGAATTTGTTCCAAGCAATAACCTTAAAAGATGTTTTTGCGGATTGCCCTAATAGATCGTTGGTAATAATAAACATCTATATCCCCCCAAATCGCTGCTTCAATGACAGTTTAAAAACGTTATTTTCCTTCTTAAATGCAGCGCTGGATGTTATCTCACCTCCTTATGTATTATTGTTTGGGGATTTGAACTGTAATATATCCAATTGTGGGCTAGCTCTATTTAGAAATAAACTCAGGGAAGAATCTCTGAATATCCCATCGGCCCAGTTCCCTGTCAAAGTTAAAACTAATAAAAGAGGTAAACTTGTCCTAGAAGGTCTACATAAAGTTTACTGTTTAATAGTAAATGGGAGGCTCCCCTCTGACACCCCGGCAGCTTTTACGCATAAATCAAATAAGGGAAATTCAATCATTGATTACGTCATGGCTGATTATGCTCTATTTTCCAAGTTGAAAAATATGAAAGTCATTGAGTCTAATCTTAGTGACCATAATGCGTTGTTGCTTACAGTCTCCGTCAGTCTCCCGAAAGTGGACTCTTGGACTATGGAAAGGGATCTGGTGAACTTCGACTCCAATTCTGGAAAATGTTTCTGGAATTTTCGTTGTTTTGAAAGTCTGCTGTCCCTTTTGAATCAAACTGTTAAGAGTTTACCTCTCTGGGAAGGGAGAGAGCTGTTAGGATTTGCTAACTTTCTAGATTTGGTAACTTCTATAGCGAAGAAGAAATCTGGTGTGAAAAAATCGCTTGCAGTCCCTCCTCCTCTGCGGGCTTTAAATATAGAAATAAATAAAGTAATAAGGGGGCAATATTTATCATTTACTCAAGAAGCCAAGCATAGATTGTCCATTTTAAAAAGAAGGAGAGTTAGGCTTAAGGCTCGTCTAAAACGTGATAAGGAAGACTCTCTTTGGATACAACTGAGGGAAGCTTCCTATAACGGTCAAGCTAAAATTTTTTGGTCTTTAATTGGCAAGGGCTGTGGGACTAGAGCCAGTGCCACTCCGATAGCCATCGAGGAACAGATTTGGGTCCAATACATTGAGAAATTGTACAGTAATAATAATTTGCAAGTACATAGGGTGGAATCCAATGATGTTACATGCATATTTGATTGTCCCTCTGAAAAAGAAATTGAATTTGCTATTATGAACATGCGTTCCTCTGGTGCGATGGGGCCAGATAAAGTTCCCATCTCAGTATTGAAACAACAGAGTGAACTCTGGAGCAAGATTCTATTTCCAGTTTTTAAATTCTGTTTTTTTAGCGGAACAGTCCCCCCCTCCTGGAAAGGAAGTATCATTGTCCCCTTATATAAAAAAGGGGCAAGAGATCTTCCCCAAAATTACCGTCAAATCGCTTTGCTTGACGGGGGCGTGGCTTAGCAAGCCACGATGGCGGCTGTGTCCTGCTGAGGCTCCGCGATCGGGCTAGCATCTTGCCCAGTTCCCGAGATCGCCGGGAGCCTCAACTCGCCCAAGAAAGCACCTGTGGTGTCCCTACACACTGGGGCGTCCATCGACAGACCCGGAACTGCTGCGGACGGACGGCACGAGCCGGACTGCCTTCTGCCGGAGCCGAGTGGCGCCAACCCCTGAAAATGGCGGACGCGGCTCTGGCCTGAGGGAGAGCGAGCCGCTGAGGAACGGCTCCCTGAACGGCGGCCCCGGCGAACGCGGTCGGCTGACTGCTGCGGAGGAGCCTGCGGAGGTGAGGAGACCAGCCCGCCGGGGGGGCGCACCGGACGGCGCCTTCCTCCGATCAGCGTCCCGACACCCAAGATGGCGGACACCACCCAAAGGCTCCGGTGCTCCGGAGCTGTCTCCCCGCCAAGGACCTGACCGGCCACCAGCCTCAGCCGGCCTGCCGCCGCGGATTGCGGGGGGCCAACGAGCGGGTCGCCTTCGCGAGCGGGGCACTCCGGAAGCCCGCAACCTACACAGAGGGCGGTGAGTGCGGATTTCTCCCCTCCCCCCCCCGAGGATCTCGACGCCGGCGCCCTGGTGGCCCCCTCCTCCCTCGGGGCCCCATAGGAGGTCGCTGCCTACCTGGGGGACCCAGAGTGCGTTCACCGCCACACGTCGCCTGATGATCCCGGGTGCCTGACCCTAAAATGGCGCCCATGGAAGCCTGACGCAGAAGCAAAACGCGAGCCTCACCCCGAGGGCGGGGGTGCCCCGCTCGTGCTGAAGGAGGTACCAGTGACCACGAAGAGTCCCGGAACAACAGCGAGACCGGCCCTCAGAGGTCTGCGCCGGACCGCGCCCTCTCCCTCACCACCCCCTTGTTGTAAATTATACCCTCTCTCGCTCCAGTGCCCGAGCGCGCAAAGTGGCAGCCGCTACACCGGGGCTCCAAGGTGCCGACCCTGATCACACACTGGGAGCCTGATCACCCTCCGATCTGCCACCAAGAGGTGTGGAAGACCTCGAGACGCTGCCGGTGGCTGTCCGCCGCCTCGGTCCTCCTCGGATTCCCACCACCTGACCTCTGGCCCCCCCGGCCGGGGTTGACACTGCGCCACCCGCAGGGCCTCCTAACGCCGTGGCCATCGGCCCCAGCAGCCACGGACCACATCTGGCGCCCTGAACTGGTGAAGGCTCCCTGAGACGGAGGAGAGCCGCCCTGAAGCCGGGGAGGACGGGGGGGACCGATTGACACTGGACTGCCTCTGGCCCTGATACGTCTGCTATCCCCGGAGGGCGCGGAGACCCGGTGGCCCACCCGACAGTACCTATGGGGAAGCCAAGGGCCCCGCAGGTGACGGCTGTCCCTGAAACGGCCGTTGAAAAGATGCCACACACCAGGACGTGGACGCAAGCCAATACGTCACAAACAGACCCTGCACTGTCGGCGAAACTGGACCAGGTGTTGGCGGCGATCGAAATGTCTCGCCTATCAATGGAGGAGAGGTTAGGTGCCCTGACGACGGACATTAGCTTGATCCGAGACGAACACCGTAAACTGGCGGACAGGGTAAAGGAGGGCGAACGGACCGTGACCGAGTTACGACCCGTGGTGAAGATGCAGGAGGAGGACATGAGAGAGGTACTTCGTCGTGTGGAGGCCCTAGAAGAGCGCACGGTGGACTTGGAAGGACACTCGAGAAGATGTAACATCCGCGTCCTGGGCCTGCCGGAGGGGATTGAAAATTCGGATCCTCTGACCTATATGGAATCCTGGACCAGATCGTTCACCCCGGAGAGTGAGAGATCACCGTACTTCTCCATCGAACGGGCCCACAGAGTCCCGGCCCGGGCACCCAAACCCGGCCTCCCTCCACGACCCATGCTAGCTAAATTCCTACATTTCCGAGACCGAGACGCGGTACTCCGAGCAGCCCGGACAGTGGGCCCCCTGCAGGTGGAGGATCAACATGTTATGGTGTTCCCGGACTACGCCCGGGAGGTCCAGCAGCGGCGATCCACCTTTCTGGAAGTCAAGAGGCGCCTTCGCGCTAACGACCTACAGTACTCCTTGTTGTTCCCAGCCCGCCTCAAAGTACTGTACAATGGGAAAGCCCTCTTCTTCACCACGGCGACGGAAGCACAGGATTGGGCTGAACTTCACTGCCCGCTGATCCCTAAGCCCGGACCCCAGAGGGCCCGTATCAACGACCCCAGACGATCTAGACGGCGGGGTGCGAACCGTGCCCAGACTGGCCGCCCCAAGAGCCAGGCGTCCTCCCCCACAAGGTCGCCCGACCTCGCGCAAATCATGCAAGAGCGGCGAGATGCCCTGCGAGCGGTGGTCGAGCTTCACACGTCACCCCCGGCATCAGACCTAGAGAGTCACCCACACCTGTTCACCCCAGAGAAAGACCGCGACAGCGATGGAACGATGTCGGGATTTGGCCCGATCTCTTCCCCACTCATGGCGGCACCTACATTGGACGCTACCCTGGCCGACCAACCTAACACCTCCTCATGAACAATGAACTGTCGATTCCTGTATCCTTCTAATGATCACCTGTTGTATTGCGCGATGTCTAGGTGCCTAGACTGTTTTGCCTGATTATAGCATGTGCATCCGAGCGATGGACTCTTCTCCTACAGGAGCCCGACCCGCGCACAGGCCCAGCAGCGACACATGCTGCCACCCCCGCAGTTAACTGTTGTATTTCTCCCCTAGTGGGATACTAGTTTGGATATGCCACCTCCGGTGCTATATCCCCAGTATTGGGACTGTTACCCACCCAAGGTTATACTAGTTGTTACTCCCCTTCGTCCCTCCCCTACAATTGTGGAAGCTTGGCGCGCAGGAACACACGTGACCCATATACACAGGCGACTTTTGGGTATTATAGGGGGACCCTCATCCCTACCACGGCACCCCAGGAATGGCAATCCCACGCTCAGACATTAACATCCTTACTTTGAATGTACGGGGCCTGCACACGCCCAGCAAACGATACTCTGTGTACGCCTACATTAGACGCATGTCAGCCAATATCGCACTCCTTCGGGAGACACACATAAATGCTACCGAACTCACTCGCCTGCAATCTAAATGGCGTGGAACCCTCTGTGCCACGCAATACTCAGCGTTTGCACGCGGCGCATTGATCTGGGTCAGACCGGGTACTCCCTTCCGGGTGCTCCGACGGGTGGTGGACAAAGAGGGGAGGTATGCGCTTCTAGAGGGAATACTGGACGGGCAGGGAATACTCCTTGGCAGCATTTACGCCCCTAATACAGACCAGGATAAATTCTGGGATCACCTCACGGGCATTCTGGCCCAGTTCACCACAGTCCCGTGGGTACTGGGGGGCGACTTTAACTGCACACTGGACACCACCCTGGACCGCTCACATCCTCCTCCCGCACATTCCCCGGCCCCCCGACAGGCAGAACTCTTTAGGACCTGGGTCACACACTGGGCGCTCACTGACGCATGGCGACACCTCCACCCACTGGCTCGCATTTACTCCTTCCACTCGATCCCACACAACCTCCGGGTCCGCCTAGACCGCTTCCTCTGTTCTGCACCAATTCTCCCTAAGATCACGTCTACGGACTACCTGGGCCGGATCCTCTCGGATCACGACGCTCACATTGTGCGACTAACCTGGCGCCCCCCCCACCCACCGGTCCCCACCTGGCGCCTTCCTCGGGATTGCCTGACCGACCCAGTATTCAGAGACATGCATGAAACTTGCATACGGGACTACTTCGCACATAACGCGAACACGGCGTCGTCGGTGCTAGTGGAGTGGGACGCGTTTAAGGTGGTGGCTAGGGGAGAATGCATCAAACAGGTGGTGGGGGTTCGCCGCACCCTGGAGCGGACGCTCCTGACCTCGGAGCAGACTTTAGCCACACTCACTAAACGACTTGACGACTCGGAAGAGCACGCTGTGCTCACGGCCGAGGCCAAGACGGAATATCAGACCGCCTGCGCCGATCTCCGGAAGTATAATTTCAGGGCTTACGCCTCTAGGATGCATAAGGACAGGGACAAAACGGGGGCGCTGTTGGCTTGGATGGCGAAGCAGGACACCGAACTTAAGCCAATCACAGATATTATCAACCCGGACGGTGTGTTGGTGCGCTCACAAGCCGAGATTCTCCTGGCGTTCCAGCGTCATTATACACGAGTGTACGGGACCCCGACCCAGTACTCCCCATCTTCTGTAGACAATTTTCTAGACCCTCTGACTCTATCCACAATATCGGACACCGACAAACGCTCCCTCGACGCCAAGATTGCCCCATCTGACATCACCCAGGCGATACGGGCCATGTCTCGTAACAAAGCGCCGGGGTTGGACGGCTTCCCACTGGAATACTACTCGATGTTTTCCCCCCTGGTGGTCCCTCGTCTGTCGCGGGTGTTTGGGGCGTCTCTTCATCTAGGCAGGCTGCCCCAGTCACTACGAGAGTCCGTGATCGTCACCTTTCCCAAGCCCCACAGAGACCCACTCCATTTGGGGTCGTATCGCCCCATCACGCTCCTGTCTGCCGACTGTAAGATCCTGGGGAAAATCCTGGCGGACCGGTATGCGAAGATCATTCGCCCATTGGTCCACCCCGACCAATGCGGCTTCGTGCCGGGAAGAAACACCTCCCAGAATCTCCGTCGAGTCTTCCATGTCCAGGATCAGGTGCGTGACCGCTTTCCTCGCGCCGCCTGTCTCATTATGGACCTGGAAAAGGCATTTGACACCCTCACTTGGCCCTATCTCTTCTCTGTCCTGCGGCGCCTTAATATCGGTCCGACACTCATGGCGTACACACGCCTCCTGTATACCGATCTCACCGCCCGAGTTCGGATCGGGAAACATATATCACCAGCATTCGGAGTTCGGCGGGGCACAAGACAGGGGTGCCCCCTGTCGCCGCTCTTATTTGCGTTAGCGGTCGAACCGCTGGCGGTTCGGCTACGCCTGGAGGGTGTGAACTGGGGCATTCCCCTAGCGGACGACATGCATTGCGTGTCCATGTACGCGGACGATCTCCTCATATACGTCCGGGACATCGAAACGGACCTGGCCCCCATAGGAGCGACACTGGTGGATTTTGCAGACGCCTCGGGCCTACAGGTGAACTGGGACAAGTCCACAGTTTACCCCCTACACCCGAGCCTACCCCCCCGGGAGGTCGAGCTCGGTCCACATACACTCTCATGGTCCGCGGAGGCTCCCCGATACCTCGGTGTCCGCTTATACCACTCTCCGGCGGCCATGCTTGAGGGTAATCACCGCGCAGTGCTTGCTAGTCTGCGCCCGACTGTCGCCTTCTGGAATAGACTCCCCCTGGCCCCGATAGGACGGATAGCCCTAGCTAAAATGGTGATGCTTCCCCGACTCCTTTACCACTTCACAAACCTACCGGTTATACCACCCAGGTCCTTCTTCCGCGCTGTCGATTCCCTCCTAGGAACCCTCATCTGGGGCGAGGGCCGTCACCGGGTTGCCCTGAAAACCCTCCAACTTCCCACGACGCAGGGTGGACTCGGAGCTCCATCCTTCGAGGCGTATTTCCTCGCGGCACAACTCCAATGGCTGTCTTACTGGACGGCGGACCGCTACCCTCAGGAGACTGTCACTTCGGCCGGCAGAATCGCAACCCCAGAACTCACCCGTCTCCTCCTCCCGGGCACCAAGCCTCGGCGCACATACCCCCTTCAAGTGGCGATGGCGCGCCGGTGCATGATGCGAATCCACCGGCTGTCCCCTAATAGACCTCCGTACTCCCCGCTATTGCCACTGATAGGCGGCCCCAGACAGGACTCTTACTTCACCGCTCCACTGCTCACCGAGTGGTCTCTCTGTGGCATCACGGATTTGGAATCACTCTTCGAGGAAGGCCAGCTAAAATCGCTGGACCGCCTGACCGCTGAATACGGACTCCCCTCAGGCCAATTCCTCAGATATAGACAGCTGCTTGACGGATACCGGCCCCATTTTAATCTCAGCACCGGCGAGCCAGACACGCATCCAGTAATACACACAATCCTACAAATGGGGGTGGGACGCCACTTAATCACCTGGTTATATAAGTCCATCCGGGAACTCTCACATACTCCCCTTACGACTTTGAGAGCCACATGGGAGGAGGACATAGGTCGCGCACTACACGATTCTGAATGGACTAAAGCACTTGAGGCCCCTAAATGCGTCTCTAGAAACGCCCGCTTCAAGAACATCCAATACTACATCCTACACAGGGCATACCTCACCCCAGCGCGCCTGCAGAAGTCCTATCCCTCCACAACATTCCTTTGCCCCAGATGCTGCTCCCCTACGGCGGACTTTCGGCACATGTTCTGGAGTTGCCCCAACCTTCACCCCTTTTGGCGGGCGGTACATGACACTCTGGCAGACCTCACGGGTCTCACTACACTAGCTACCTGGGAGTCCAGTGCACTAGGCATCTTTCATGTTCCCAAGGGAGACCCAGTGCGCAGACGTTTCGTATCATTAGCACTCCTGTTGGCAAACAGATGTATAACCATGCGCTGGCGCTCCCCGGAGGGTCCCCCTGTAGCGGCATGGAGGGGCGCGGTTGGTAAATGGGCGGCGGCGGAAGAGGATGCCCTTAGAGAGGAAGAAGCCAGGGGTGTGCGTAAAATTCCCTTGTCCATGGACTGGGCCATGCTCCTCCACAGCTTCCGACAGTCCACACATGCAGAAGACCAGCCTACTCCTCCCCCCCCCCCCACCCAAGAGAATCAATAACCTCTACATGGTACCAACCGTCCCGGGACCGTCTCCCGGCACCCTCTACATCCTGATCACACTCTCGTATGCCATGCCACCCACCTCGATGCCTGCATCCCCGGGGGTACTCACCCCCTGCTCACCCCTCTTATCCCCCTCCCTCCCCCTCTCATGGTGCGCAGACCAACTAGCTCCGAGGCCCCCCCCTGACGCCCGTCGCCAGTATCCCCTTGCCTAGACCCTGCTAGCGCCCATATGCTTCCCACCCACGGTTTTTGTCCCCCTCGTTATCAGGTGCCACCACTGTATGGACAGTGCAGACCTTGATCCAACGCTCTCAAGGTGGGATCCTATATACCTGCTATTATCCACCGCCCCATTGGCGATATAGATTCACTGTTTCCCGACCTGCGGACATGTTTGTACGATCTACATTGATCATTCAAGAAAATGTATGTTAGCACCAGTTATATAGTTACTAAAAAACGTTGCACGCCTGGCTGTTCGTGGCTGAATGTTGAGGCCATGTCAGCAGATCAATTACACTGTACCTGTATACTTTGATGCAACAATAAAATAAATTTCAGCAAAAAAAAAAAATCGCTTTGCTTGACGCCATAGGTAAGGTTTTCGCAAAATGTATTCTTACTTTAATGAATCAATGGGTAATTGAATTTAAAATTCTACCTATTGAACAAACAGGTTTCAGACAGAATCACGGAACTCTAGATAACCTGTCGGCACTACAAGTTCTCACAGAAAAATATGTTAAAGTTCGTGGTGGGCAGGTTTATGGAGCTTTCATTGATTTCTCCACCGCTTTTGATAAAGTGGATAGGATATTACTGTGGAGAAAGTTATCTGATTTAGGTATGCCCTCATATCTCATTAAGTTAATTCGTGCACTCTATTCAGATACCTGGTGCAGAGTTCTACTGGGAGGTGAACGCGATTTATCTAAAATTATTTTTACCTCCAATGGGTTAAAGCAAGGCTGCCTTTTGGCTCCCTTGCTCTTCTCCCTTTATACAGTCGATTTACCTGTTGCTCTTTCAGCGTGCGCTGGTATTGCTCCGTCCTTGGGGGGGGTTCCAATTGCCTGCCTTATGTATGCAGATGACATCCTGATTCTGGACCTTACCCCGAAGGGCTTAAATAATCGCTTGCAGGCACTGTCTGAATACGCCGAAAACCATTACCTATTGATAAACACGGCAAAAAGTAAAGTGATGTGTTTCTCCGGCAGGAAGAAACCTAAATTTCTTAATTTTCCTTGGTGTGTGGGGGAGCAAAAATTGGAAACTGTGAAATCATATACCTTCCTTGGTAAAATTGTCACATCTAATCTAAGTGACAAAGCCCATATAGACAATAACTCCCGAAAGGCTATCTCACAGGGAAAAAGTTTAGTAGCCTTGTATAAAGCTACAGGGAGAAGGCATTTCTCTATTCTTTTAGATGTATTTAGAGCAAAAGTCCCTGCCTCCTTGTTATACGGTTTAGAGTTAATAAAGCAAAATAAATGGAGTTTTCTATCTTCCACGGAAGGGAAAATCTTGCGTAGTTTACTTTCTGTTAGTTCAGCAAATTCAACTGTTTCCATGAGACAGGAACTTGGCCTACGCAGCAGTTGGGCTCAAGGTTTGGCTGGCTCCATTCGTTGGGTAGTAGGCATAGCAAAAAGTGAGTCTAACACCTTGAGATTCCTTATAAAAAATGAATTGCTGGGAAATCTAAATGAACATTCCTTGATTGTAAAAAACTTTAGATTTGCTATGGCACAATTGAAATTGGATGAAGAAACTTTATTTTCGTTATCCTCTTATCAATTAAAATCTTTATTGAAGACCTCTTCATGGGAACTGGGGTTTTGTCATGACAGAGATTCCCGGCTGTTAAAAAAAGGTTGTACTCCTGTTATTGAGTCATGCATCTTGCGGAAAGCGCAACCTTATATGTACTGGAACATCCCTCATGGCGTTCGTCGCTTAGTGTACTTAATAAGACAAAACTTGCTTCCGCTGAAAGTTCTGTATGCCAGATGGTATGGTCACTCTCCACTCTGTGATCTTTGTCAGATGCATGTCCAGGACTTAAATCATGTTATTTTTGTTTGTCCAGTCCTGATGCCTTACAGGCGTAGATGGTTACGTCCAATTTGCCTACAACTTAATATTCTTTCTGCCCTGTCATTTCAGATGGCCTTGATTAACCCTCCTAATGAAATGTTTTGTTTTAAACTGTACGGCTTCTTTAAATGTTTTTTGGATCTTTATTAATATGTTATTCTTCATTTGTGTTTAGTGTTAAAAGGACATTCTATGCATTTTTCTTTGTATGTATATTTTGTTTTGTGTGGACCTCGAAAGAGTTCCTTTATCATAATAAATAAAACTTGAAACTTGAAAAAACATAAGAATGCGGCATCTTGATTCAGTATTTTAAAGTACATTTGTGCCAAAAAATTCCATAAACATAGAAAAAAATATTTCTTCAGTATATCCAAGGTCAACATTATTTTAGAGCACTACCTGTTTTGGCACCTTTTCTTTTATTTCAATTGTGACTTATTGTAACAACTCAGTAGCACCAACTCTTCTAATGACTAAACTTGAAACAAAAACTCCTGGTGGCCTCAATACAGAAGAGATTTTGCACACACATTTATAAACACCAAACGCTCTCTCTGCGTTTGTATTAGAAGTAGGTATTAGTCAGGGTACATGGTAGGTTAGATTAGACTACTCGGGCATAACATTGTTTGTGTGATGACTAAGGATGAACAGGGTATTTCACAGCAATTAATATGAAAGAAAATGTTAGAAATCTGGTACAACCATATGTTGCAGTTAAAAGTAATGTTTTAAATGTTGCATAATTGAATCCTACTATGTGAGAAGTTCACATGGAGGAACATTTAGAAAAGTTGGTGATATTATGTTGTTAATAAATTGATTGATACATATTTCTGTAAGGTTAGTCACCCTTGTTTTCTTAAAAACAAGATTTATATTTCAGCCTGTGTAGCAGATATCATGCGGAAGTGTTTTATTGTGTTTTTAAGGTAGAATTAATTGCAAATTATAATGTCACTTATGTGAATTAGTCGGGTAGTTCCTACAAATCTATAAAGGATCTCCACGTTTTAGACAACAGAAACTAAGGGATTGGTGTCCAGACTGATTCCAGACACCCCCAAAGAATATGTTAGTATGTAGACCAGCTAGCTCACAGTGCCACTATAAGCCCCACAACCTTACCAAGGAAAGAATAGTTTCTGGCAACTATCGAACATGAGAACCCTGATCCCTCAGGGATCATGGAAACAGTACAATACTTTTTGCTTGGTCACTTGTGCTCACTTTATCTCAGAGAGATACACAGACTAAATGGTGGGGGTGTTTTCAATAAGTATTTATTGAACCAGAGTCATTCTAGCATAAAATACATGTGCTGCAACAACCACGAGGCAGAAACAGATATAGACGATTACAAGCACCAATAGAGTAAATAAAAAGTAGAATTCTACCATGGTGATAAAATAGTGAATATATGCAGACATATAAATACATAAAGTTAATAGTGCGTACTCCTACGATGCAAACCCTAACTAGATGTACCTAAGTGTACCTAGCATGTATGTTGGAGTATAGCCAAGAACCTCCTAGGAAAGATCAAACCCCAATACCTGTTGTGAGAAAGCAAAGGACCCCATCTTGGTCTCGAGTGGACAACCCACAAGTAATGTCAGACGACTGCTAACTGGAGTGTCTGCATGCAGGGACTTCAGCGTCTCGTGTCAGCATGTCAGCATAGAATCTTTTTCTCCTCCGGCTTGCCCAGCAAAGATGTGGTACTTATATACATGAAAGGTACCATCAGGGGTTCTACCTAGATGTGCCATGGTTCTGTGGGCATGTAAGCCAAGGATGACGATAGTGGTGACCCTTATACAGAGTTATTATGCACAAGATTGTAATCCTGCTGTGATACTAAGAATCCTCATGCATAATAAATTAGGCTAGTTTTTTGAGAAAACTACACAACATTTATGCAGCACCTAACTAGGTAAAAGGTCAGGGCCAGAACTGTTATGTAGAGCAAGGTAGGACAAATGTTGGTAAAAGCTTGTGCGACTACCTAGGACTATATTGGAGTACGTTGGGTATTATAGCAAATTAAGAAGTGTTACAAAATATTTTGGTCTTTGATATAATAAAGGAGTATTTTTCTATGTGTATGTAATTTTAGAGCACATATGCACTTTTTTACTCTGAACCACAACGGCGATCCCCTATGTGATCAAGGCTTAATCTGACAGCTGAAATGCTTATTGGCAGTAGCTCTGTAATAAACTGATTTTCTGCAAACAAGTGGTGTGGTGACCTTTCTGTTATATAAGAAAGGAAACCAGAATATATAAACCTAAAATCACAACCAGATATAAGGAGCTAAGAGTGACATCAAGGGCACATGAACAACTAATGACCTTGAACTCAATTCCCAGGACAGGCTGAGCCAACAAACACATTTTGCACACTTTGAATTGTGTAAATCTACTTCTGCTAGTGCTTGGTATGTAAGCACATTGCCTTTGAAATGTTGCTTGCTATTCACTTTTACTTACATATATTTCTTTTTTACCAACTACTATTTCAGCTTCCACGGAAAGAAACTTTGACTTGGCAAAGTGGAAATGCACGCTTGTTTCAGTAAGGATGAATTGTTAATGAATGTCACACATGACGCTTGTCTCTTTGTTTTCCAAAGCCACTCATTCAGCGTGAATATATGCAGATATTAAATTCACCCCATCATAGTGCTGTTCTGCTATGAGGTTGCAATATTCTCACCATATCCCTATTATTTCTATGGATTATGATCGTTACTATGATGTTGATTATGATTGGGCACAGAGGGGGAGCAGCTGTACCCGGTACATAACATTTCCCTAATATGTAATGTTTACCAGAGGCATTAAAAACCTTATTGGCCCAAGTTGACATTCATAAAACTGGAAATTGCATGCTTACGACACCTAGTCCTACATGTATCAGAGTTCATCTGCATGTTTTACCCAGGTAAATTACAGGCTCCACAGTGATCATTGCATTACTCATAAATCTGACTGTTGTTGCACAGGGCTAAAAATGTAGCCCCTTACTGGTAATTGTTTCCTCCGACTCTTTTTTATCCCCCAGGATAGTCACTCTAGCACAACGTTCTTCTTTCCCTGGATTGTCACACTATCACTCTTCCCACTGCATTCCACATTATCAGTAAATTCATATTCTGCAATCGGATAGGCACATGATCCATGCTCCCTATCTTCATTTGAATTGTCACTCTGTCACTGTATGTTATTGCCGGGCCATCACACTCCACTGAGCTTCTATTGTGCTCCTGAGATGAAATGTTATGTTCCTTGTGTTCAGTCTTCACCCTTGTTAACACTAAATTTACATTCTGCTCCCTTGCTGGGTACCCAAAATGTTTTTGCATTCTGCTTCTAAGTATGTGATATTGTTGCATAGTCCCAATGTGTTTTCTGTCTGCATGGCTGCACTGTTGCTCTTTTCACTATAATTTGTGGGCAGCATGGTTTTGTTGCACGTGTTTCTGTGTAAATCACGGCCACTGTCAAGGCCTCCTGTTTCTTCTCAGCACTGATATCACACCACACTATTTAAGCATTGCTGTATGTGTTCTCTGGTTCTTATGTCCAAATATAATTTCATTACAGAGGTTGTTAGCTGAAGTTTGTTTACCCTTATCTTCTCAAAATCACTGCAGACGTCAGCCGTGGATACTGCATTTACGTTTCTATTACTGCATTAAAGTCTCTCACTGTTTTTCTTGCAGTTCCTGGGGACTATCCTAAAACAAGCCCCACACAGAGAATGGCATGTCTCTTTTATGGAAGAACTCACCGAACAGATTGACAGTTTTGTCCATCATGTGAATGAGGAGGTTAGTGCTCTCAAGGGTCAGTATTGAACCATTGGAGAAGTCAATTTAACACAAAGTCGGAGAAGGGTAGAACTGTGTATTCCATTAGTAAAGGTAATTTTTATAATATGGGTACACAGCATTGGGCTTAGCCTGTTGGGAAAATCAGGTATGGTTCTCCCACTCCCTGGAAGGACTGACCTACTAAGAAGCAGATGGAGATGAACTCCCTGAGGTAATCCTCTCCACTTGAATCAATAAAAGCCACAACATTTCAGGGCTATACTCATTTCCCTAATGGATCTCCTTTAGCCAATAGGTAGTCTTCATGTTAGAGCCAATCCCCATTCAGGGGATGTGAGGCCATATTCATGCAAAAAGCAGTGGAGGTATTGTTCCTATCAAAAAGCAAAGAAGAAAGGAAGGCGGGTAAAGAAGGGGGAATCTTAAGGATTATTTCTTGGTGCCCTCACACATCACTGAGGATGTAATGCTTCATAGTGGGCTTGCTTCTCATAGGTCCAGCGCTATAATGCCCTACGAGCCCCTAGAAGGGTCACTTTAGGGGAGATCTTTTTATTTTTGATGTCTGATTAGAAGTGCTTGTGTAAGGGCATTTTGTATGTGAGGGGTGATGTAAATGTGGGTACACAGTCAAAATATCGAGTTGAAAATTTCGACCTTCCAAAATATCGTGTTTAAAATTTCAAAGGTACAGAATATCGATGTCAAGAATATCGTAGGACAGAATATCGACCCTGAGGTAAGTAATATCGAATTCATTTATATCGATGTAAGTAATATCGAAGTTAGTAATATCGATAGCATATATATCGATGTAACTAATTTCGATGTTATTAATATCGATATTTGTATTATTTTTTTGATTTTTATTATGTATGTGTTATATGTTTTTGTTAAGTATTTAAATTAATTTTAATTATATGTGTATTATTTGTATATATTAATACATTTATTTTTAAGTAAATTATATGTTTTAGTACCGGAGCGGGTTGTGGGTTTATAGGGGAATAGGGTGGGAAGTAATTTAATTGTAATTATTAATTGGCAATTAATTATTTTAATTGATACATTAATTATTTAATTGGTAATTAATGTTAATTTTTATTAAATGTTATGTTTTAGTACCAGAGCGGGTTGTGGGTTTATAGGGGAATAGGGTGGGAAGTAATTTAATTGTAAATAATTAATTTTTTATGTAATTATTAATTGGTAATTAATTATTTTAATTGATAAAATATTTATTTAATTGGTAATTAATGTTAATTATTATTAAATGTAATGTTTTAGTACCAGAGTGGGTTGTGGGTGTATAGGGGAATAGGGTGGGAAGTAATTTAATTGGAATTAATTACATTTTTTTATGTGTAATATATTTTGTAAATATTTATTAATTGGCATTCCCTACTGTTGCACCCTTTGGAGTTGGAATAGTAATTCTTCTCCCTACGCTATCCAACGCTTTCCCTACTGTTGCACTCTCTGGAGTGGGAATAGTAATTTTCCCACCTACGCTATCCAACGCTTTCAATACTGTTGCACCCTTTGGAGTTGGAATATTAATTTTTACCCATATGCTATCCAACGCTTTCCCTACTGTTCCATTCACTGGAGTTGGAATAGTAATTTTTACCTTTACGCTATCCAACACTTTCCCTAATGTTGCACTCTCTGGAGTGGGAATAGTAATTTTTCCCCCTACGCTATCCAACACTTTCCCTACTGTTGCACTCTCTGGAGTGGGAATAGTAATTTTTCCCCCTACGCTATCCAACGTTTTCCCTACTATTGCACCCTCTGGAGTTGGAATAGTAATTAGCCAATCTACGCTATCCAACGCTTTCCTTACTGTTGCACCCTTTGGAGTTGGAATATTAAATAATATTTTTACGCTATCCAACGCTTTTCTTACTGTTGCACCCTTTGGAGTTGTCCTAGTAATTTTTACCCATACGCTATCCAACGCGTTCCCTACTGTTCCACTCACTGGAGTGGGAATAGTAATTTTTACCCACCCGTTATCCAACGTTTTCCCTACTGTTGCACTCTCTGGAGTTTGAATAGTAATTTTTACCTACCCGCTATCCAACGTTTTCCCTACTGTTGCACTATCTGGAGTGGGAATAGTAATTTTTACTCTTACGCTATCCAACGCTTTCCCTAATGTTGCACTCATTGGAGTGGGAATAGTCATTTTTACATACCCGCTATCCAATGCTTTCCCTACTATTCCACTCACTGGAGTTGGAATAGTAATTTTTACCCACCCGCTATCCAATGCTTTCCCTACTGTTGCACTCTCTGGAGTGGGAATAGTAATTTTTACTCTTACGCTATCCAACGCTTTCCCTACTGTTCCACTCACTGGAGTGGGAATAGTAATTTTTAACCACCCGTTATCCAACGTTTTCCCTACTGTTGCACTCTCTGGAGTGGGAATAGTAATTTTTACTCTTACGCTATCCAACGTTTTCCCTAATGTTGCACTCATTGGAGTGGGAATAGTCATTTTTACATACCCGCTATCCAACGCTTTCCCTACTTTTCCACTCACTGGAGTTGGAATAGTAATTTTTACCCACCCGCTATCCAACGTTTTCCCTACTGTTGCACTCTCTGGAGTGGGAATAGTAATTTTTACTTTTACGCTATCCAACGCTTTCCCTAATGTTGCACTCTCTGGAGTGGGAATAGTAATTTTCCCCCCTACGCTATCCAACGTTTTCCCTACTGTTGCACCCTCTGGAGTTGTAATAGTAATTTTCCGATCTACGCTATCCAACGCTTTCCATACTGTTGCACTCTTTGGAGTTGGAATATTAAATATTATTGTTACGATATCCAACGCTTTTCTTACTGTTGCACCCTTTGGAGTTGGCATAGTAATTTTTACCCATACGCTATCCAACGCTTTCCCTACTGTTCCACTCACTGGAGTGGGAATAGTAATTTTTACCCACCCGTTATCCAACGTTTTCCCTACTGTTGCACTCTCTGGAGTGGGAATAGTAATTTTTACTCTTATGCTATCCAACGCTTTCCCTAATGTTGCACTCATTGGAGTGGGAATAGTCATTTTTACATATCCGCTATCCAATGCTTTCCCTACTGTTCCACTCACTGGAGTTGGAATAGTAATTTTTACCCACTTGCTATCCAATGCTTTCCCTACTGTTGCACTCTCTGGAGTGGGAATAGTAATTTTTACTCTTACGCTATCCAACGCTTTCCCTAATGTTGTACTCATTGGAGTGGGAATAGTCATTTTTACATACCCGCGATCCAACGCTTTCCCTACTGTTGCGCTCACTGGAGTTGGAATAGTAATTTTTACCCTTACGCTATCCAACGCTTTATCTACTGTTGCACCCTCTGGAGTTTGAATAGTAATTTGTACCCCTATGCTATTCAATATTATTTATATTGTTTTTATGTATTTAAGATGTTACATAATGTTGTATTTAATTAATTTTAAAAATATTGAAAGTATATTTAATTGTTGTTATTTATTAAATATAATTATTTATTATTATTTATGTTATTATTTTATGAGTGTTGATGTATTTTTAAATTGTAGTATTTGTTAATATTTTATAATTATTTAAAAAATTATGTATATATTATAATTAATTAAGTATATATTATATATGTTATTATTAATTTTAATTAAATGTTTAATAGTAAATATGTATTATTTATTCATTTAAACATTATAACACATTTTAACATAAGTTTAAAATATATATAAGTACTATTTACTTAATTTTATCTTTTTTTTAAAAAACGATATTTTTAATTACGATATTTTTACCATCGATATTTTTGTTTCGATATTTTTGTACTTACCATGTTGTAGATAGGGTGTCGATATACTTGCCTTCGATATTCCAGCGTCGATATTTTGTCTGTCGATATTTTCAGCCTCGATATTCTGTCAGAGATTCGTAAATGTGTACAGTGAAGTAAAGGGAGACTAAAACTATCTAAGAGATACCAAACTGAACTGTAATGTGATGGTTCCCTTGGTAGGATTAAAAAAATATAATTTGGTTGGGGCTAAGACAGGGGTGTGATGTACCCAAGTAGACTAAATCTGTGAGTGTGGTCATGTTTCGATGGCCTAAAAAGGTTTCACAATGATTCGTCAGGACCAAAAATATGGGGGATAGTCCGACCCCACACCTAAGACATGATATGATGCTATGGTATTCCTTTAGAAGAAAATACCTGGTTCAAAATGTTTAGAATTGATCATCTAACCTAGAAAATAAATGAAAAAATAAAGAAAACACTCAGTAAACAAATGTTTTGTATGTTTGGTTCAATGTGTCACCAGAATCGATTTTCCAACTCACTGTATCATAGTGTCTCTAAAGGTATACATGTGCATGCTATTTTTGGCGCTGACCAGTCACCACAATGTGAAAGTAGTGAAAAACACACAAGTACATATAATATAACAGAATAAGCAAGTGAACATACATGGAACATACAAAATAAACCAATCTGTGTTCGTGTTACTCAGCGTATCATAAGTGATTGGTTGTCCTCCATTGTGAGTGACGGGTCTTACCCTTTGGATCAATTAATTATGCCCTATAGGTCAAAAGCAGAGGGTAGTGCTCAGCTGCTGACAGTGGAAAGAGCTATGATGGTCAGTAAAAAGAAACAGTAAATCAAGTGGACCCAAATGACTTAGTGTTAAAAGAATAAGAAAAAGTTTTCAAGAGAAGCAACCATACTCACATGGTTTCTGCACGGAGAGCACAAGAGACCTACCCTCCTCTGCTCGCCTGGCTCGAGACTGAGCAGAGGAGAAGACCTGTCATTGAAGGTACGGGCAATTGGAGCGATTGTCCTCAGGTGTGGTGTGGGCAGCAGCTGGAAGGAGTGATGACCTAGTGGACAATGAGGAGAGGAGAGGAGGGGAGGGGCGAGTTTGAGCCAAAAGGAGTGAGCTTCTCACGTGCTGATGTAACAGAGGTATCATGCCTCAGTGGCGCCTATCTCAGAGTGTGTAGTGGTTAAAAGCTGGGCATGCCAAAGTCATCCATGGTTTTTGTAAGGTGGCCTCTAAGTAGTAAACTAAGACAGTTGAATGTTTTTTTAATCAAAGGTAATGGTCAGAGAAAAGTATAGTAAACCTAAGTACTCTTGCATATACAGTGATGGAGAGCAAATCAGGTGCACATAACTCCTAGCGATCCCTCATGGTGGAATCTAGGCATATTGCCATCTGTGTTCATGTTGGAAATCTAGGCCACCTCATGTAATAAGTAACACGAGGCGGCCAAGTGGTCTATTCCCAATGGATTAGGATGCTTCGTGAGCACTATTGGGAATTGTCAAATGAGGAGAAGAGGAAAGAGAAGAGGTAGGCTGGAGCCAATAGGAGCAAGCCCCTCATGTGCTTGTGTAGCAAAAGTATCATCCCTCTGTGGTGGACATCTTGGAGTGTGTAGCGGTCAAATGCAGGCCGACCAAAGTTGTCAATGGTATTAGTAAGGCGGCTTCTGATGGATACAACTGCCAGTGGATTCCTCACCTTGTGAATATCCCCCTGCGTCAGCAACGTTCGGAAAATTCTTTGTAGCTCGCTGGTGTGGACGACGTTACAGGAACGCACGACATCGCGCGCGGCTCCGCTGACGTCACCGACTCCATAATATGCCTACGCCGGCGTGATGACATCAGTTCCCTTTTTTCCACGTCGTCGACGCTAATGGTTTCGGAGAACCTCTGTAGCTGTTAGTAACTTTGTTACTGTTTTTCTCTGTTTGGTGTCTTCTTGCTTCTTTGTTTCTCGCTGAAGATGTCGTCTAAGAAGACCGGGTTCAAGCCATGTGGGGAGTGCGGCAAGATGATGTCGATTACGGACCCGCGCGAGGATTGTATCTGGTGCCTGAGTTGGGACCACGATGTCAAAGGCTGTTCTTCGTGTAAGAAGTTGAACCCGAAGGCTCTTTGAGAGAGGGAAGCAAAACTTCTGGTGGTGAAGTTGAAAGGTAGAAATGAGAAGAAGACTTTGAGATCGCGTTCGAGTAGGGCGAGGTCGAAGTTGAGGTCGAGGTCCCGCTCGGCGTTGCCTTCGAGGTCGTCACCTGGTCATGCTTCGAGGTCAACGAAGAAGACGCATAAGAAGCGAAGGCATGGATCTCGACATCACTCCTGTAAGGACTCGGAGTTGAGACCGAAGTCGCCTAAGAGGAGGCATAGAAAAGATGAGGTGTCTCCTTCACATGGTGTTCCAGAAGGTGAGGCTTCGCCCTTGAAGTTGCCAGTGCGTTCTCCGGCTCCAGTATCAGATCCCTCTCCACGCCGTCCCCGGCTCGAGAGGAAGAAGAGGCTCCATTACCTGAGGGCTCGATGACTCCAGTCCATCCGCCTGTGGAAGAGGAGGCGAATCTGGAACCTCCGAGAGAGCATCCTGTGGGTCCTTACCCGCCCTTCCTAGCTCCAGGTCAAGACCCTACTTCGTTTTTAAACGCAATGTATGGAGTCTACTCGAGAGCTTTGTACCCCTCTGGTGCACTTTCGGGTCCCATGGGTCCATTGGCATATAATTTAGTAGTTCCCCACTCTTATGCTTCAGCTCCTTTTATGCCATTTATGCCGGCGCCGGCTCCGCCTTGGCATTTCTCGGCGCCTCCGAGGTAATCGACGCCGATTCCATCGTCGCCGGCTCCGACTCGACCTCGTGAGCAGCGACCTGGGCTTCCAGATCCGATCTCGACGCGGGCACCGGCTCCATCGGAGTCGGTCACGGATCCGATGGCGCGTCTCTTGAAGGAGAGATCGAGGCGAGAAGCTCAGCGCCTTATAGAGGAGCAAAGATTTAGAGAGGCTGAGGCTGAGGTGGAAGAAGGTGAGCTTCAGGAGGACTATTTTGATGATTTGAGGGATGCTAGTGGTTTGGAGCTTTGCCCTGAATGGGAGCTGTCCTCTGTATCTGATGCCACTTCAAAGGATGTTGCACCATACCATGTGGTCATTAAAAAAGCTGCGGATCTTTTAAATTTGACTTTGCCTACAGCTGAATACAAGTCTAATCTTTTGACTTAGGTCCTCCATTCCCCATCTTCAGTTGTGGAACCATTGCTTCCTTTTAATGAGGCTTTGACTGAGCCTATATTGGAGGTTTGGAACAGGCCTCTTACAGCTCCTGCAGTGGCTAAGGGTGTTGCAAGGAGGTATAGGGTAGCACCTGGTGATCCTGAGTTTCTATCCTCACATCCTTTGCCTGGAAGTCTGGTTATACAAGCAGCCTGTTTGAAGAAGACTGTTGGTGCTTTCCCTCAAGTGCCTGGGATAAGGAGTCCAAGAAACAGGATCAGACTGCGAAGAAGATTTTCTCTTTGGCAAGTATGGCTCTAAAATCGACCAATGCCACATGTCTCTTGGGGAGATATATACATGCCCTGATGGACTCTGTACGGCAGTTGGCTCCTAAAATTCCTGAGGACAGCAGGAAGGATTTTAATGCGGTGTTGGCCGATACACAGGCGGCTGCACATCAAGTGATTCAAAGTGGTCTTGACACTGCTGATTCAGTTGCTCGCATTATGGGAACTTCTGTTGCCTCTAGAAGGGCTGCCTGGCTGAAGTCATCTGACTTTTCTGAGGACGTTCAGGCAGCCTGGTTGGATTTCCCATTTGATGGTGCTGGACTATTTGGCAAAAAATCTGATGCAGCTTTGGAAAGATTTAAGGACAGTAGGGCTACTGCCAGATCTTTGGGGCTGCAGTCCAGAGGCTCTGCGACTAAGAGGTATAGAGGTTTTGGACGTTCGTCCTTTCGTCCCTACCGTCAAACTCAACAGCAGCAGCAAAAGCAAAATCCAATATATAAATCCTACAGGGGCAAACAAAGAGCTTGTCCTCGAGGACGTCAAGCCTCCTCCTCCTCTTCCCAACCCCCTTCACCATCAGCAAAGCAGCCCTAGATCCGCCATTCCGGATCATGCGGGTCCTGTAGGGGGTCGGCTTACCCATTTTCTACTGGATTGGGAATCGGTTACATCAGATCTTTGGGTTCTCAATCTTGAAGAGAATGGGTATGCTCTTCCCTTTCTGGAATTTCTTCCAGATTACCCTCCTTGCCAAGGATTTTGCTCAGAGGACCGCCTACTTCTCCTGCAGGAGGAAGTCCTGTCACTGTTACGAAAGGGTGCGATAGAGGTGGTTCCGGGGCAGGAAAGGGGTCAGGGATGCTACTCCCGGTATTTCCTGATTCCCAAGAAGGGTGGCAGACTTCGGCCAATCATGGATCTTAGGATCTTGAACCTTTACCTGAAACAGGAGAAGTTCACATGCTCACCCTTGCTCAGGTTCTTCAGGCGCTGCTGGAAGAGGACTGAATGGTGTCGATCGACTTGCAGGATGCTTATTTCCATATTCCTATCCTGAAGTCGCACAGAAAGTATCTCCGTTTCACGGTGGGATCGCAACATTACCAGTTTGCGGTCCTTCCGTTTGGTCTTACTACTGCATCTCGAGTTTTCACCGAGGTGATGGCTGTGGTGGCAGCACATCTCAGAAGGTCGGGGATACCTGTATTCCCGTATCTGGGCGATTGGTTGATCAAAGCAGAATCTTCAGAGACAGTGCTCCATCATCTGCAAGTCACAACCCAGTTGTTGTACAGGTTCGGTTTTTCAATAAATGTACCCAAATCTCACCTGGTGCCCTCCCAGCGCAACCTGTTCATAGGTGCGGTACTGGACACAACTGTATGTCGAGCATTCCCTCCACCTCAAATGATTCTCGACATACAGGGAATGATTCCTTTATTTCACAATGGAGCGGTCGTTCCAGTCCTGAAGGTCCTTCGCCTGCTCGGTCTGATGCCTTCCTGCATTCTGTTGGTCAACCATGCACGCTGGCACATGAGGGCACTCCAGTGGTGTCTCCGCAGGTAGTGGTATCAACACAACAGGGATCTCAGGGAGTCTGTGAGGATTTCCAGAGAAGCTACAGCGGATGTATCTTGGTGGAGCGTGGAAGGCAATCTGTCTCAAGGAAAGCCTTTCCATCTACCTCCATCGGTTGCCACGGTGATAACGGATGCATCCACTCTAGGGTGGGGTGCTCATCTGGGGGATCTGGAGATCAAGAGGAAAGGTTGCTTCACATCAACCTTCTAGAGTTGCGGGAGATACGTCTAGCACTCAAGGCCTTTCTCCCTTCCCTTCGCGGGTGGTCGGTTCAAGTCCTGACGGACAACACCACCGCGATGTGGTATGTCAACAAACAGGGAGGAGTGGGGTCGCAGTGTCTCTGCAGAGAGGCTCTGCGTCTCTGGTCCTGGGTTCTGGACCATCAGATTTGTCTGATGGCAAATCATCTGGCCGGAGTTCTGAACATGCGTGCAGACAGTCTCAGTAGGCAGTTCTTGGCCGACCACGAGTGGAGGCTTCATCCAGAGGTAGTTTGTCACGTCTTTCGGACGTGGGGAACTCCTCAGGTGGACCTGTTCACCACTCACGAGAATGCTCACTGCCGGTCATTCTGCAGTCTTTAGTATCCGATGCTGGGAGCTTTGGGGGACGCGTTTCAGTTGAGTTGGGGCTCACAACTCCTTTACGCGTTTCCTCCCATACCATTAATTCCTCGGGTTCTGAGAAAGATTCGCCAAGACCGGGCCCAAGTCATATTGATCGCCCCGGATTGGCCAAGAAGGGTGTGGTACACAGATCTTCTCCACCTCTCCTTGTGCCCGCCGCTCTGTCTCCCTCTCAGGGCAGATCTCCTCTCTCAGATGGAGGGGCAGGTTCTACACCTCCACCTCCAGACCTTACACCTTCATGTCTGGAGATTGAAAGGGGAAATCTGAATTCCTTTTCTCTCCCACATGATGTGGTGGATGTCATTCTATCGGCCAGACGTGACTCCACCAAGTCTATCTATTCTTATAGGTGGTCTCGGTTTGTTTCCTGGTGTGGGGAGAAATCCATCGATCCTTTGAGGGCTCGTTAATCATCTATACTTCAATTTGCTCTTTCTTTAGCGCAGCAAGGGCTTGCTGTTCCTACAGTCAAAGGTTATCTTTTGGCTTTGTCGGAATTTCTCTGCCTGCCGGATCAGCCGTCCTTATTTGAGTCTCCTGTTGTTTTAAGATTTCTAAAGGGCCTTAGAATACATTTCCTCCTACTCCCTTTATTGTACCTCAATGGGACTTGAATCTGGTGCTTACTGGGTTCTCCTTTCGAACCTTTGCACAAGTGTCCCTTGAGACTCTTGTCTTTTAAGACGGTCTTCCTGGTTGCTATTACCTCGGCAAGGAGGGTAAGTGAGCTTCAAGCTCTTAGTTTGAAGCCCCCATTCTTGACCATTCATGCTGAACGAATGGTTCTTAGGACCAGGGCTGCTTTTCTGCCTAAGGTGGTAACTCCCTTCCATCTAAGACAGTCTATTACCCTTCCTACCTTCTATCCTCCCCCTCACCCTTCCAAGGAGGAGGAACGGCTTCACCGTCTGGACCCTAAGAGGGCGGTAAGCTTTTATCTTGATAAGACAAAGGACTATCGGGTGGATGACCAGTTGTTTGTTGGATTTGCTGGCAGTAGAAAAGGAAGAGCTGTGCACAAGCGCACACTTTCGAGATGGATTATTCTATGCATCAAGATCTGCTACGCCCTGGCTGGTAAGGAACCTCCAGAGGGTATAAGAGCTCATTATACTAGAGCAAAGTCATCAACATCTGCTTTGTCTAGGGGTGTTCCTATAGAGGACATTTGTAGAGAGGCAACTTGGGCCTCCCTCCACACTTTCGCGAAGCATTACGGCTTGGACGGCCACTTTGCACGTTCTGTCCTTCAGGACTTTCTGGTATAGAGGAGTAGACACCCTCCTCCAGGAGTGGGGACTGCTGTGGGAATCTATTCACAAGGTGAGGAATCCACTGGCAGATGTATCCATTAGAAGAACAAATTACTTACCATCGGTAACGCTTTTTCTGGTGGATACAGTATCTGCCTGTGGATTCCTCACATGCCCACCCGCCTCCCCGTTGTCCACTCTTCTATACCTGAATTTCTGGTAATGTTTTTTTAATGTATACATGTTATCCTCAAAGGAAGTGTGTTCTTGTACATGATTTACTATGTTATATTCACACTATGTGTGTTAACTGGACTAGTTTGTACTGTGTATACTGTGTATATATCTATTGTTGTTGGTCCGTCCGTGTGCCTCGAAGGCACGGAAAAAAGGGCGGAACTGATGTCATCACGCCGGAGTAGGCCTATTATGGAGTCGGTGACGTCAGCGCAGCCGCGCGCGATGTCGTGCGTTCCTGTGACGTCGTCCACGCCGGCAAGCTACAAAGAATTTTCCGAACGTTGCTGACTCAGGGGGATATTCACAAGGTGAGGAATCCACAGGCAGATACTGTATCCACCAGAAAAAGCGTTACCGAAGGTAAGTAACTTGTTCATCTCAAACAGTAGACTAAGACAGTTACATGGTTTCTTATTGGAGGGTACCACCTCATTGGTATCAACAGAATCATTTGTGTTACTGAAGAAGAGACAAATGCCAAGTCGCAAAATGCTTATCATAAGCACTGCTTAGTGTGGTGTCTGGGACTCCATAGCCGGGCATTCCATATGTGACATGGTGTCAATGGTGATATGGTATATCAGGTCCCATGTATGAAGAAAATGTCAATCCAGCCATAGTAAGAGAGTATCGGATTTCACAGGGGATTGAATTACACCTCGCACTAGAGGATTCATCTTTCAAACCTTTGCTGTTGGTGGAGAGGCATAAAATCCACCCTTGCTCCATTCTGAAAAGGTTTAAAGGGCTCCATGAATTAATAGCTTCCCAAATGATCTGCCGGAGGTCATCTGGAGAGTGGTTGGAGTTGGAAAAGTGATGGCACATTTTTGTAGTGCTGTGTCTGCAGCATATGTTGCTCCAGTGCTCCATTATTCTTGGTTCGATAGAGCTCGTGGTCATTCCCGCGTAATAAAGGCCACAAAGGCAGGTGATCAGGTAAACACAGTTTTTTGTACTGCAGTTACTGTGACTTTTTTGTTTCCAGGCGAATTGGGGACCCAACCTGACCTCTTAGGAATGTTTAGTCAGTGGGCATACCCCGTAGGACCCACAGGGATAGTGCCCTGTGACAGGTGGTAAGGCCCACAAGGTGTACTGCATGTGGGACTGTTGAATATGAGGTCTGGTGTTTACCAGGAGGTCCTTCAGTTTCTGGGTACACTTAAAAGCGAATCATGGCTCTGGAATCTCAAGGGGCCCAGTGCGTCATCACTCCTTCCCACGGTCGCATGCACCCCATCCAAGGACAATCACTACAATTACCTGCACCTTAAAAGACGGGTCTTCTCCCCTGCTCAGTCTCAATCCAATGAACAGAGGATGGTAGGTCTCCAGTGCTCTCTGCACAGAAACCACATGAGTATGGTTGCATCTCTTGAAAACTCTGTTTTTCTTTTTTTTCTCACCCCAAGGCAATTTGGGTCCCCTTGAACTTGCTGTTTCTTTATGTTGACTATCATTGTTCTTTCCACAGTTAGCAGCTGAGTGCTACACTCTGCTTTTGACCTATGGGTCACTGATCCAAAGGGTAAGACCCTTCACTCACTCCTGAGGACAACTTGTGATACACTGTGTAACAGCAACACCGATTGGTTTTATGTTATCTGTTGCCTGTATGTCCACTTGCCTGTTCTGTTATATTGCATGTACTAGTGTGTTTTTTACTTCCTTCACATTGTGGCGACTAATCAACCATAACAATAGCATGCACATACAGTGTCCCGGAAAAGCGATCCTGGAGACACATTGGCCCATACATGCAAAACATTTGTTTACTGTGTGTTTTCTTCAATTTCTCTTTTTTTTTCTAAGTTGGACGATCAATTTTAAACTTTTTGAACAAAGGTATTTTTTTTAGGGGATTACCTACATTTTATATCACATCTTAGATGTGGGGTAGGGTTAGCTCTCCCTTTTTTAGGTCCTGAAGAAGTGGTACAGATACTTTTTGGGCCAACAGGCAAGAAACACGTTGACCTGACCACATTCACAGATTTAGGCTACTTGGATACATTACCTCCCTGTAGTCGCCCGTACCAAATTATGTTTTTTTTTTAAACCTGCCAAGGAAACCATCAGTTTAAAGTCCAGTTGAATACCTCTTTTTAGTCTCTCTTCATTTCACTATACACATTCACTCAACCTCACACATTCAAAACGCCTTCACACTGGCACTTTCATCAGATGGCAAAAATAAAAAGATCTCTGCTAAAGCGACCCTTCGTGGGGCCCATAGGGCATTGCATTGCCAGCCCTATGAAGAACACCCTTGATGATGAGACTTTACATGCTCATGGATTTGTGAAGGCACCAAGAAAAAATCCTTAGGATTCCCCTTTCTTTGTCCGCCTTTCTTTCTACTTTGCTTTCTGAAAGGAGCAGTATTTCCACTGGTTTCTGCATTAGCACTTTCAGAGCCTTGGTACTGGACCTTCATTGGCTCACATTACCCCTCACTTCCTTGTTTTGAGTCATATTAAGGCCATATACAAATCTCTACAATGTCCAGAAAATATAACTATACTATACATAAGATAACAAACATTTCACTCAACTTATTGAGTGCTATTTGAAAGTGGGAGACAAATATGTGTGTAGAGTGAATCAAAGATGAATACTGCAATATAAGTAAGACTTTCATAGAGTGAGCAGGAGATGCTGTTTATTCTTAACTCAGACTGTCTTTAATTCACTCCCATATTAGGGTTTTATTTTCCAGTGCCTTGGTAAGTGCATGGCCAGCTGTGATGATACTGCACTGATTTTACCCTTTCTTCGAAGCATGTTCGAATCTACTAGGTTCATCGCTACGCCTTACCATGCAGTAAGTATCAAGTGCATTTCTTACAATTATCATAGATTTATTTCCCTAGGGTATTTCACCCTGTACGACCACAACAAAAACAAGTTGAGAAGGTAGTCATATGGGCTGTGGAGCATCTGGATGTACATTGTGTAGGTTTGTAACTTCATTCATAGAGCTTGATGGTAAATTATTGATGACCGGTGAAACATTCCTCACTCAGTACTTCCTCTCACCCAAAAGTGTGATTTTGTACTCCGTGCATAGCCAAATTATAGTAGAGTGAAACCCCTCTACAGAGTAGATGAGTACTAAGTTAGCAGAAACTAAATGTAGAGCTCCTTTTTTCAGGTGACTAATAATGCATTTCATCACGGATAGTTAGGAGCCTCTTCAGGTGATCTCTCTTGATAGAAGCCAGTGTTTGAACAAGATAAATCAAGTTTAATCAATGTTGCAGATAAAGTGGTGAAAGACATAAAGCTATGTGAAGGCTTTGAAATGACTCTCTCAGAAAGGCCTTCAAAATAGACAACAGTAGACATGAGGAAAAAAGGATAAGCACCGCTTCTAAAGAAATCGCACTAAGTGACAGAAAACAAATAGTGACGAAACTCTCATCTTATTGTCCAAAGATGCTTTTTAAGTAGCATGGTAAAGGCCCTCCAGCATAGCTGTATAAAGGTATCCTTAAATCATGCTTTCAGGCCACTGAATATATTTGCTTTATGTTTGTATGTTCTTACAACGCATTCCGTTGCAACGCATGCCTTTACCACGCATGCGTTACAACGGAATGGTTTTTCAACGCATAACCCTTTCCTCTAATTCTTGCGTGGTGACGTTGTACATCGTTAAGAGGAAGCGGAAGTTTCTTTCCGTTTCCTCTTAAACGACGCTGATTTCCTGCACTTTCTTACTTGATTTCAGGTGAGGTTTTTGTTTGGGGGGGAGAGCCCCCAAGCCCCCCTTTTTTATTTTGAACCTTTACCACACTTGCCTTTACTACTTATCTCTTAATAAAGGTATGCATGGTAAAGGCTTTCGTGTTAACCACGCATGCGTTGTAATGCATGCGTGGTTAATGCATTCGTGGAAACGGCCGCGTTGTAGTGGCCGTTTCCCTTGCTTTACTAGTTGACAATCATTCACCAATACCAGCTGTAAACACTGAATGTGAAATCAAGAACCAGCTTTATCCTTTCTTTCAAATATGAAATCTCTTGTACTAAATGTCTGTGTTTGGTTAATGTCTATTGTCTCCCTGAGGCTGTGAGTTGTCTTTCCTTATTTGCAGGGCATAGTAATTGGTTTCCAAACATGTGCCAAGGTTCATCCTTTCGCATGCCGGCAGGTACTTGAAGCGTACAAGGGTTGTCTTTCTGATATTGAGCTGGTAAGAACCATGCATCTCTTTCTGTCTCATATTTCAAACTTTCCTCAGCAGTGGTGGTTCACATTTATTAAATGTATTTTACAATTAGATAAAAGTTTACGAGAAAGAAAAGCTAAAATATGTCTAAAGACGTAGGCAGTCTACAATTCCGAAAACAAAACTGTATCAAATAAATGGCCAGTGCAGCTTCCATTCCTCATGTGTATATAACATTTGTTGAAGAAATTTAGAAATTTGTTTAGAAAATTTATTTTGAAGGGGCTTATGATACCAAATGCAACACTTTCTTAAATTTACCATAAAAACAAGTCATTCAACCTTTACTTTCTCCTTTGATTTACTCATGACTTCAGAAGTAATAGAGCACCAACGGAAATGCCACCCTCCAAGACAACTTACATTTAGGAATGTGGGTGTTCAATACAAGACCAGGTCTAAGACCAGGCCCTGGACTCAAGGGGGGAGTGGTACTCGATATCAAACAACAGGCCTGTGTAAAGGCGGGGCTCTGTATCTACAGAATACAGTTACATTGAGGAAAGGTATGCGGCTGAGTCCATATTCTATAGCACACAGCTTACTGTGCTCTAAACTCCTACTGAAATGGTGACTGGCCCGGGCCAGGAGGCAACCGGCACCAGCACTGGTGTGTTGTGTTAAAGGACTACCTCTCCTGTCTGAGGATGGGCCTTCATGAGGCCAACGTGAACAACCCACCCTGACACATGGGTAAGGCAGTGTGATTGCGTTGTAGGGGCAGAGAACCACACATATCCTCTATGCCTAGGACAAGGCCAGGGAGGATCATTGTATTTAGGGGCTGGGTGACACTGAGGCCAGGGTTGATTTAGGCAGCCGGGTAAGGCAATATTCACTGGATCATTGGTTTTGCAGGGCATTTTCTTCGTGGCGTTCCTGCCGCCTTTGAGGTTGTGTGTGTGTGTGTGTGTGTGAATAAGAGTTAGGGTAAGGGTAATGGAACACATTAAAGTTAGGTGTAGAGTTAATGTAAGCATAAAGGATAGATATTGACTTCAGGTTGCGTATATTGTGCCAGTTACGGAACAGTTCTTGATTAATGTTAGTCTTAGGGATAACTTTATGGCTAGAGATGAAGTATGGGCATGATACAGGGTTAGGGTAAAGAATTTTGTTCAGCATACTTTGCTGGAATGAACTAGGTTCAGGTCTGTGAAAAGTGGTGGGTATATTATCCTCCTAGTGTTAGGGGGTTTGGGTTTCGGTTATAGTACATAATAGTAATGGGCAAGTGATAGTGATAGCATTATGGTTAGACATAGGATTTTGGATTTGTGTACCTTACAACAAGAATAAAATCCTACAAAATTATTTTCACATACTTATACAGCATTAACATTTGAAATATCAGTTTCTCACTTTTCTTTTTGTATTTTTTTCCTCTATATTTAATTTCTAAATTTTAACCTAAATACCACTGGCAGGGGACAAGTGTCTTTTGAGCAGACAGGTGCACGAGGTAGTGCTGCCCAAAAGTTCTTTGACACCATAATTCAACTTTGAGTGAATAATTTATGTTGCCTGTGCCACCACAATTGTATAGCACAGAAAAAGAATTGTGTTTAAACTTTATCATAACCAACAGCCATTACACATCCCTCACTTATTTCACAGTACATTGCGTACCAGTGCAAGTGGAAGCTGCACTCCAATAAATGCGCCAATAGCTATGACAAAATATGTGTTTGTTAAGGCATGAAACCTATGAGCTGCACCCTTTAAATGAAATAAAAATAAGCTGTATAAGTTTATAAATGATATTAAGTGTGATGGATCGATATCTGAAATTTAGGTTTTCGTTTGAAGTTTAGCAGTGCCCAGAAGCTGAATGAAGTCGTCACTAGATGGATGAAATTACTTTTTCCGACAGGTTAAAGATCCGCTTTCTGGCAAAGCTCTTAACTTACAAAAGTGGTTACTTCATAGGTCTCTGCTCTAGACAGCGCGTGTGCGCTGCTCTAACCAGCCTGCCCATAGGCTTCCCTTTAGCTGCCCCAATCGTCACTCCATTCGTCCGTGGCATGAATACATCATGCCTCTTCCTGTATTGAACCCCCCCTGAAAGCACCAGCCAATTACTTATCTGTTAACACAGTGGCCATTTTAGGTACTCATTTTGGGAATACTTTTTCCATTGGTTAGAACTACTGTGCACGGTGGTTACAGGCGCACTCTCTCGTTGATCTTGGAAATACTTGTTTTTTTATTGTTATCTTGTGCTTTTATCTCAACACATTATTGGCTCAGGTTTGTTTTCCGTTTGTCGTGTTTCCGTTGTTCAGCAGGTACCCCTTTATGGCAGCTGCTTCATTGATCTAAGGGGTATCGTAAAGAAATTGGAATTTAAACAGCACAATGCCTGTCGTCTAAAAAGCTGTTTTTCTGTAGTGAGAGCATAATTCTGACAATGCCCAATGCTGTGTTGGCTAAAACACCGCTTCTAAGTTGTGAAAATCAAATAGGAGCGCTCAGTCAGATCACATTGGAAGCAAGCCTGCCTATAGGACCTGGCAGTAAGATCATAGATGGGACCAAGCAAGATGTGAAAACATGGGGTACACGCTGCATAGGGCTGCAGTCTTCTCTGCAGGTTTCGTTCTCACCCAGCAGAAACATTCAGTTTACTCGTATACTTTCTTTCTGCTCTCCTCCTTCTGACTCTGCGCACATGTTCATGTTTAACAGCCTGAACACCGTAATAGTAATAATGTATGTTTTCATTTATAGCTCATGTAACTGCATTTTTGTAGTTTCATAGCATTGCCGCAAGTCTTGCAGATAATGTTTTTAACAACCCAGGCACAAATAGATATCACATAGGCCGAGGGCTTTAAGTGGGCTGGGTATTGCTGGTGCGCCCAGCAGTTCTAAAAAGCAAGTGCCGGGACGTGTCCTTAACGGGGTCTCCATTTTTGCCCGCACCCTCCAGGCAGAAACCTCTGTTTTGTCTGATTCCTCTTTTTTGCTGGAATGTCTGCTCTGATCCCGCTGCTTAGGGGAAGTTCCTTGCTACAGGGAAGCATGGGTCTTTTATCATTGCAACATACTCTGCAGAACAGCAATATAATGCAGAGTATATTATTACAGTGTTCACTACAAATGACATTAACTGTCATTGTCCTCTACTAGGGAAGGTTTCTGCCCTTCATGTGCTTGTATACTTCTGCAATTAAGGCAACGATTATGCTTACATGCTGTTGTTGCACAAAAGGACATATGACTTGCCAGGCCACACCAAGGTCACGTTATGCTTTTTTCTTTCTTTTTTTTCTGGCAGTTTATATAGTGTAAACTTGGCCCTAGGGCACTAAAGGGCTTTACATGTAAACCATATATTTTTACATGACAACTGTTCTGCAGGAAGAAATGCTTTGAGTGTGTAATCGAGGTATTGAAGCATATATTTTGTTAAACACCAAGGTTGTTAAAAATAAGTTGTGCAGGAAAAAAAGTTATGAGAGAAAGGCAAGGGCTTTACTTGAATATCCTGCGTTAAACTCAGCAAAAACAGGAGATGGCCTATTTAAACTAACCTTTTCAAATCCTCCCTTTGATAACCAGCCCCCATTGAGAGAGAAAAGACTTAAAAGGAAACAAATTATTTGAAAAGGGCATGGAAATGTTCACCCTCAGATATAGCCAATGGAAATACACACCATTGACAAAGCTGACAACCTGGGCTTGTTGTATCAGCCATGTAACTTGCTGTATTATATATCTGGGTGCAATGACAGCAGCTCCAAAATACTAGTGGGGAGGCACACTATACAGAAGCACATATTTTTTGCTTACATGTTTTAAGCCACATCCGTAATCTTCTTGCCACGCCCCTTTGAGGGACCCACCAGTTTTTTCATACCACTTGAAGCCCTGCATAGGTCTTTCGTCGTAGGCCAGGGTTTATTTAATGAAGCATGCTACAAACAGTAACTTGCTACATTTAATTTTTTTTCTTTCTGAGCATGATGAGCTGTCAACTGTGGTAGACTTTTATGTTTATGGTAATTCAGAATTAGTCGTATCATGTTCGAAATTTGTATAACACGCCCTGGCAGCCGGGGCTGCCGCAAATTGCTGGACTCTTTGTTTCAAATTTTTTGAGGCTAGTCTTGTTCATTATTCTATGATTCTAACTCCTGTGGCCTTGCACCCCTCACACTGCAGTGGAATTGAAAGTGTGAGCATTTCATTGTCCCTTTCCACCGCCCACCTGGGCTCTGCAGGTAGGGCCTTTTCCTGCAAAGTGTGGCCCGCACTGAAGTGACCTCCCACTCCGTGCACTGCCTGGTCAATAAAACATGAGCATTGCCTATTTTTCTCAGAAAGTAAATGTAGGTCAAACGGTTAGTATGTGTATGGAAATGAGTGGCAAACTGTAAGGTACTACACAATAAACATTTTGGTAACTGTCATAGTCATTTTACACTCATTATCTGATCCAATGAATCCTGTTACATATGTTTCTGTTATTTTTTTTTTTTTATAAATTGTTTTTTATTGTGGCGAAGATAAGAATAAGGCACAAAATATACAGTCTTCGACTCAGGTCTCATGGAAACAGCAGGAACAAGAAGCCCCAGAATCAATACACAGCCGTGTATGGCCCACATCCCGGAGGCAGGGCGGCGCAGGAGTAAACATACATATGTAGAGGGAGAAAGTGCAATTGTGCCTCAAAGAACAATAAAACATTGTCCATGTCCACGCCAATTTTCTTGTGTCGCATTCCTACACTACATAACCACTTGAACTTCAACGAACTACCCCAAAGATGACAATTTAGTGCAGGTCCGAACATAGAAGGAGAAATATACAGGGGCCAGCTAGGGCGCAGTCACTAGAATGTTGTGTGTCCTACGGGGAATCTCATCTAATCCAAACATAGCTGTCAGGGAACAGCGGCGTGACTACAAGGGGACGCTGCACCTGCTCAGACACCTCACTCTAGGCCCCCCTCCTCCCCCCCCTCACCCTCACCAGACTCCGAGGACGCAGAGGAAAACAGCTCAGCGCTAGTGGCGTCTGAGTCGTCCTCCCTCATCCCTTCCATACACATAGTTCTCCAGGCGAGTAAGTCATCCTGGAGTTTCTCGTCTCTGCGAGAGCGCTGCATGTGCGTCTCCTCCGCCAAGGTCCATTCCTTGACATCTCGCAGCCAATGAGGAAATTCAGGCGCCCTCTGACCCATCCAGGTAATGGCCACCCGCCTTCTTGCCAACACCAACAGAAGTTGCAGCAGTTTATAAGACAGACCTTTCTTTTTTGGCTTGGGCACTAATGCTAGCAGGCAGGGAAGTGGGTCCAGCTGCAATCTAATATGGGTGGTACGGGTAATGAATACCACCACTCTGCGCCAGAAATCCAGAACCAATGGACATTCCCACGCTAGGTGCAAGAACCCCGCCTTCGCCATCCCACACCTAGGGCAAGTGTGACGTCTATCTGACGATATACGGTGGAGGGAGACAGGTGTCATGTAAGTACGGTGAACAAAATTAAAGTGTATAAGTTTAAAGCGGGCGTTGCAAGACACTTTACGAGTCAACAATCCAATCCGCTTCCTCTGAGCCGGGTCCAATATGATTCCCAGATCCGCCTCCCATGCCGCCCAGGCCGGCGCCAATGGGGGAGTCGAGTCACGGCGCATGGCGGAGTAAAGGAGGGAAATCAGGCGCCTACCTCTCCCACACGACAAGATGACATCCAGTGTATGAGTGAGCTGGGGCGCCTCTGGGAATGGGGGCCACGTCGTCCTGGCCACCTCCCTAAGACCGCCATAGTGTAGATACTGGCCCTCCACAAGATTAAAGGAGTCCCTGGCTCTCTCAAAAGTTATGAAGGAGTCGTCTGGGTAGAGATCTGCCAGGGTCTCGCAGCCGCCTGAGCGCCATTCCCTAAAAGACATATTCTTCTCCAGTGCGAGCACCGGGGCCAGGATCCAAAGTGGGAGCTCCCTATGGAACGGCGCGCGGCGCAGAATCTTCTCAACGAAGCGCTGCCAAATGTCGGCTGTGTGCTTCACCACATAGGGCAGGGAATCGTCGGCGCCCCGACCCTGCATCAAGGCCTCTTGCAGGTCCCCTGCAGGAGCCACGCCTGCAAGTAGTGCCAGCTCCCAGTTCTCGTGGTCAGCAAACCACCGGGCGGCCGGGAGAAGCTGTGCCGCGTAGTAGTACAAGTCAAACTTTGGGGCCTCGAGACCACCTTCGTCCCAGCACCTCGTCACCGTATGCAAAGCGACCCTGCTTCGGCCACCCGCCCAGAGTAGGGAGGCGAGGAGCGAGTTCAGGGTACGGAACACTCGGGGCGGCAGCGGACACAGAGTATTCTGCAACACATAAAGGACTCTGGGGAGCATCACCATCTTGGCGACTGCCAGCCGCCCCATGAGGGAGAGGGGAAGTGTATTCCAGAAGGCAATGGATTTACCGAGGGCTGCAAGGATCCTGTCTATATTGTGCGCCAGGAGGGCTTCGTCAGAAGCCGCTACTTGAATACCCAAGTAGCGAAACGCCACCCGTTCACATCTGAGGCCGGAATACTGGTGATCCATGTCTGGGACCGGGACAGCGTCCGTCAAAGGAAACACCAGAGACTTGTTGACATTCATACGCAGCCCAGAGGCCGCACCAAAATGGTCCAATAGTCTCATTAAGACGGGGAGGGCTTTCACCGGGGAAGTCAAGTAAAAGAGCGCATCATCCGCGTAAAGCGAGATAACATTCGTAGTATCCCCCACCACTATGCCCCAGTCCTGGAGGTCCCTACGGGCAACAACTGCGAGGGGCTCAATGGCAAGGGCGAATAAGAGGGGGGAAAGGGGGCAACCCTGACGGGTACCTCTCCCCAATGACCATTCATTGGATCGGGCCGACCCCAATCGCACCGAGGCACGGGGCGCCTTGTAGAGTATCCGGATCCAGTTGCAAAATCCAGGGCCGAACCCCAGTTTCAGGAGCACGTGGAGAAGATAATCCCAGTGCACCGTATCAAAGGCTTTGGCCAGGTCAACAGAGACCAGTACGCAGGGACCCTCACGTCCTCGCACCTCATGCAAAATGTGGTTTAGACGGCGCAGGTTCATCGCCGTATTGCGGCCCGGTATGAAACCACACTGGTCGGGATGGACGAGGTGGGACATGTGTGGGGCCAGGCGATTGGCCAGCATTTTAGTAAGGATTTTTGCATCCGAGTTGATCAATGTGATAGGCCGATAAGCCGCGGGGTCCGTTTTGTCACCACCCGGCTTCAAAATCATACACACCTCACCCTGATTCATGGAAGGCGGGAGGTCGCCAGTACGCAGAGCCTCGTTATAGACTTGTAAGAGTGGGGGGGCCAGGATATCTCCAAAGGCCTGATAAAACTCAGCCGGGTATCCATCTCCACCAGGCGTCCTGGCTCGGGGGAGGGCGGCTATCGCCGCGGCAACCTCACCCAGCGTCAGTTTAATATCGAGTTCCTTCGCGACAGCTTCCGGCAGGGTCCGTAGGGGGAGACCCTCAAGATATGATTGGTAGGTGTCCGCCGATATGGACGGATCAGCGGCATACACAATTTGCAGATGACTGCGAAGGACTGTAAGAACATCCGCCTCCGAGTGGACCATAGTGCCACTGGGGTTCCGTAGGGCCACGATTCGTTCAGGCGTGAACTCCCGCCGTAGAATCCAGGCCAATAATCGGCCCGACTTGTCCCCTTCACGGTGTAGGCGCTGCCTATATTGGCCCAGCGTAAATTTATCAAGTCGCGTTAATACGTCGTGGATGGATACCAGGGCAAGACCCTCCGCCCGTTGATCTAACGCGGTCGGATCAGGCTGGGATTGGGCGCGCAGGAGTGCATCCTCCGCGGTTCGCAAGTCAGAGAGCAACTGCTTCCTGACCCCGTACGATAAGCCCATACACGCCCCACGTACGACTGCCTTAAGAGCCTCCCATCGGGTGGAGTAGGACAGGTCATTCCCCGTCCAATTGAGTTCCAAGTAGTCAGAGAGCGATGTAGCCACATGATCTCTGGCCACCTGATCCTGGAGCAGATCAGGCGGCAGTCGCCACGTGCGTGGCCGCGACGCTCGATCAGGCCATTGCGCCACGCACGTAACCGGGGCATGATCCGACAGATATCGGGCTTGGTGTGTGACCGTCAATACGAGCGAGGAAGGAAGGTTAGCTGCGAGGACCCGGTCTAGCCTACTGTGTGTACCGTGTGTCGGAGTATAGCATGTGTAAAGCTTCTGTGCGGGGTGGCAAGTACGCCACACGTCCGTTGCCCCAAGATTGTGCATCACTTCCCGTAAGCGCGCCGTCATGCGGGGCTTAGTGCCCACTCTGGGCGGGTGACGGTCCAGCTCATGGTGCAACACGCAGTTAAAGTCCCCGAACCAAGGAGGGGCGCGTCTAAACCCGGAGCCACAACATCTTGCATCTGGGAGAAGAACGCCGGATCATCAATATTCGGGGCATATGTATTCAGAAGCAGGAGGTCTTTGTCATCTAATTTGATTCTCGCCAAGATGTACCTGCCTTCAATATCAGCGTCAATATATTGAACAGCACAGGGTATCCCTGGGGCCACCCAAATAAGAACCCCCCTAGCATATGTAGAATATGAGGAATGGAAAACCTGACCCCTCCACTTCCTAGCTAGGCGTTGTGCGCCTTCCTCATCCAGGTGTGTCTCCTGTAAACAAGCAATCGAAACCCCATGGCGTCTGAGGAAGGTGAGGACCCTGTGTCTCTTGGTGCACGTGCCCAAGCCACGCACGTTCCATGTTAAAAACTTAAATCCCATGGCCAATGCATACGCCCAGACGGGCTACAGTGTAGGCGCAATTCAGACCACCCCGTAGCGACCCATGCCACTTTTAACTCCAGGGAAGCAGCTTGGAGATCAAGCTTCCCACAAATCGGAACCAATACGCACATAATGTAAATGTCATCCGTTTCACAATCCCAACCCCACCCCCCAACAACCCCAAAACATGAAACTTTTGCAAGAACACCCTCCCCCCCACCACCCACGAGCAATAGGATAGCAACAACCAAAAACGCCACCCCGCCCTTCCCCCGCCAGTGCCAGGACGTGCACAGCCACCCCACACCACACATCCCACACTCACTCACACAAAGCAACACAACCCCACCCACCCAACCACCCAGCTCCCCGAAAGACCAAGGTATCTGAGAAGAACACCCTGGCATCACCCCAGCCGCAACAGTAAGGTAAACATGACAATAGTGAAGTCTACTTCAGACCCCCCACAGCGCACATGACCCAAAGTAAATCACAAGGTACCGACCAGGGATCGGAAGGTCCCGATGACAGTGTTGGACCGCTACGGGTCATAGGTTCACAGGTGAGAGGAGCCCCGCTCACCCGAGTAAACACAGAAAAGCGCCACAGTTAGTTGAAGCAAGGATCATTCCGACTCCCGCGCCGATGCAGCAGTCTCGGGGACCACCGAGGCCGTAGAGGCCGTGTCCCGCAGTATGTCCTGCAAAGTGTCCGGCACCAGGACGTCGCCAGGAGCAGCCGCCCCTGACGGGCTCGAGCCAGCCCTCGCCGGCGAGGTATTCATGAGGATGGCTCCATCCGGACCCACCGTGGGCCGAGCCTCAGGGGAGCTCCGGGACCTGGAGCGACGATTTCTCCTACCACGACGCCGTCTCTGCGGCCTGGTACCCCAAGTGTCACGCGAGCCCCCTCGTTCTCCCGGGGGCAGGTCATCCCCTCTGATCTCCAGCCACTCCCAGACCTCCGCAGGCGTCTCAAAGAAATGTGCCCTGCCCTGGGCGAGCACCTTCAGCTTGGCAGGATACAGGAGCATGTACTGAAGCTGCATATCGCGGAGTTTTTGTTTAACCCCCAAGAAGGATTTCCTCTGCTCCTGCACTTGTTGGGTATAATCCGGGTATATGGAGATGCGACAGTTCTCTATCATGTGGGGCCCCGTCTCCCTCGCCGCCTTGAGGATACAGTCGCGGTCCTTGTAATTCAGAATTTTCGCAATGATGGCTCTAGGAGCCTCTCCCGGCCTCGGAGGGGGCACCAAGGCTCTGTGCGCCCGTTCCACAATGAAGACGTTGGACAATCCAGTCGGACACAAGCGCTCACGGATCCAGGTCTCTAGGAAGCGCTCAGGGTTCCCCGCCTCCAGCCGTTCCGGCACTCCCAGTACTCGTATGTTGCTCCGACGCGCCCGTCCCTCCGCATCCTCAGCGCGCCGTTCTAGTGCCCGGGTAGTAGAGGAGAGCTGGGCAAGTGACTTTTGTAGGGAAGCGACCTCCCCCTGCAGCTGAGTGATGTTGCCCTCCGCATCCGAGACCTTGTCCGCGACGTTGCGAAGGTCCGTTCTCAGGAGGTTGACATCGATTGAGACTGTCTCAATCTGGTGTTCCAAGGCCGCATGGGAACCCTGAATAGCCTTTAGGAGTTCAGCTCTGGTCGGTTCCGGCGGCTCCTCACCCCCGTCGTCAGGGCCCGTCTGCCGCGTGATCCTCTGTGGTAGATGGCGGGGGGTGGTGTATTGGACGATCGTATTGGGTTGGGAGGCCTTCGAGCTCCGACCCGTGCGGCCCGCCATGGTGAGCAGCTCAAGTCCGTTTGGCCCAAAGTGCGCGCTCCCAGTCCAGCCGAGCAAGGAGGGCCCCCCCCGAACCGGGCGAAGTCAGGGATGGCAGACGTCTCCCGCAGCACACAGGCAACACGATACCAGTGGGTCAATGGAGCCGGGAGGCCAAACAACGCAGGGGCAGCACTCGGCCACCGCCCCGCAACGGGGGTCAGGATATGGGATGCCACCCAGGGAGCAATGGGCAAGGCCAGTAGGAACACGGGCTGCAGCGTCGCCTCACCTCTAGTACTCACAGTTGGCAGTCCACCAGGGGATCCCCCAGGCCCCGCAGATCCGGGCCGAGAGGAACAGGGGCGTTCTTCGCCTCCAATCGCCGCAAACTCCCCAGAGGCAGCTCGGCACAGGCCCCAAGATGGCGGGTGTGTGGGGGGGGATGGGCCCCGTCCAACAATGGGCCCAGCGACGCTGTCCTAGAGTCCCCCCCCGGAGGCAGCAGGGCCGCGAGGAGCCAAAGGAGCAGACAGGTCGGGGCTTGGCAGGGGGAGGGAAGCAGGCCCCCAGTCTGTGCAAGGGTCCGCAACGACGTCGGGTCCAGCCAGGCACACAGCCGCTCAGGGGCTCCGGCGGTCACCAAGCGCCGCAAATCAAGGCAAATGCAGGTGGGGCTCGCAGCCTCCCCCCACCAGGTGTGCCGCCACTTCAGGTCCGGATCGCGGCACCCGGCAACGGTAGGAGAGACAGGGGGGAGGGGGTCCAGAGCTCCGACCCAGGGCCGGTATTTAGGATGGACGGCGCCCCCGTCCAGGCTTCCTCCGCCCCACGCAGCAGCAGGGTCACAGCACTGCCGCTCCCCGAACACAGGCAGGGTCTCGGCGGGCACCAGGGGGCTCGTCCCGGTCAGAAGCCCCGGGCAGCGCACCCGTATTCCGGCCTCACCACGCAGGCCCAGACCCCGGTGCAGCGTGATTCACCACGCCGACTCCGCCCTCAGGAGCACTCTGGTCAGCGTTTGAAGCGGGGCGCCGGTCGTGGGTCCGTTTTTTTAGGCTCAAGTGACCCAGCGGGGTCACAGCTCCACTCGACAAGCCTGTCCAGCGACCAGGGGAGCCAGGGCAGGATCAGCGACAGGATGATGCTGGTCTTCGGGACGGAGCTGGAGGAGCTCACGTCCTGTCGGCCATGCTGCTTGGCCACGCCCCTATGTTTCTGTTATTATATTGATTATACCGTAATTGCATTTACATGTGATTTTTCTAGGATTACCTTCGTGGGCATTCTTCCAAGGGCAGGATGACATATTGAACATTTAGTGACACCCATATTTTCTGCATCTACAAATCAGTCAACTGCCCCCACACCGTGGTCAAAACACACACAGCCATTTTGTTTGTCGGGAATGCTGCTACCACCAATTCATAAACTACAATGTCTGCTTGCTCATTCAATCTTGCTCTCTGTCTCACTCTGAGAACACGGAAGAGAACACATATGCCCTTGTACAGGCAAAGCATTGCAGCACTATTTGGTATCTCTCTGATGCTAAACCACGCAGCTGGATAAAGTCATGTTTTTTAGGCCTCAGCTCTAGACGGAGCATATGGGCTGTCTCAAACCGAGACATGCTGCATCTACTGGATGGGCTTTAGCCTGCCCATGGGCTTCCAATTTGCTGCCACCATCATCACTCTTCAGTTATATCCACATATTCCAGAGCACGCGATGCCACATATTTCCTCTACACAGCTTCACACCATGCCATACAATTCCACAACAAACAATTCCAATCTAACACATCACTCACTCCCTTGCACTATCATCAACCCTGTCATCACTTCCCTACACACCCACTGCCTCTCTCATCTCTCCCTCAGACTCCCAATACCCCCTCTCATCTTACAATACCGCTGATCTCTCCCTCCCTCACGCTCCCTGTCTTCTCTCTATACTGCCTGCTCACATCGGCTGCCTTCCTGTACCTCCTCACGCTCTTCACTGGTCCACCTCTCGCCTCCCCCCTATTATTGGTGCCCCTTCCACTTGTACCTCTATCTCTCTCTCTCTTACTCTCTCTCACTGCTCTCTCTCGCTCTCTCATGCACTCTTCCTGCCTCTCTCATACGGTTCACTTGAGTTCTCAAGCACAGTTTCCATACCATGCCTTTTCACAAATTTATGTCCCTCAAACCCACACTCTCCTCTTATTCTTTAACTGTTTTACTTTCCTGCATACATATGTGCCCCCACTTTATGCATCTATGGCCTCCTTTCCCTTTCTTTCTCACATACACTTTCTGCTCCTCTATCTCAAATTTCTGTCCCTCAAACCCACACTCTCCTCTTATTCTTCAGGTGTTTTCCGCATACACGTGTTCCCGTTTATGCATCTGTGGCCTGCTCTCCCCTTCTTTCTCACATACTCTTTCTGCTCTTCTATCTCAAATTCAATCACCATTTCCTGCACAAACTACCTATCCCTCTCTATCATCCATTTCTATCTATTTTGTGCTCTCACCCCTATCTATTCACAATGAACCGCAATTCCACTACACAAATACACCACACACTTCCACCCCACACCATTTCAAAACTAACAACTTGAATACAACCAACATAATTCCACTGGACACCACATACATCCACTACACTCCAAACCAAAAAACATAAGTAAAAGACATTGTCATTTACGTCTATAGCTCTAACCCGTGCAAATTCAAGACCTATTGTAAAATCATGCAAGCTAATATATGTGAAGGTCTCTGCTCATTGGCTGGGGGTATGACAATGGTGATTAAGTTGATCAGTGGCTAACAAAAGCAAGACAATGAAAGGCTCAGATTAGATGAATAGTTTAGAGAAATGCACCAGCACCAAAAAAAGGGGGAAGAAAGGTGTCTGAGAATATGTCAGTCACAACAGCAGTCCCAGCTCTAGCTAGTTACTCTAACACTTTACACTGGTATTGCATGTATGTATGCATAGATATTTCTATAATCTGAACTTCAGAAATATTGGAGTGTTGATAGATGGGCCAGCCCATCAAATAATGAACTCCATTTGGGCAGGACAGTGGAAGCATGTACTCCACTGACCTGGTAGCCATACAGCTCACCGTATTGAGGGATTTCTGACAGCCTGAAAATCCCATAATAGGTTGTAGGACTTCAGTCAATAATATTAAAAGTTGGGGAAAAGTCCAGCTGGCACAACTGCAGGGTCAGCTTTGACATCGAAGTGAACAGATTGGTTGAGTTACATTGCTGCAATTTCACACTGGTTCAAGAGCAGTTATTGCGCAAGAGGAAATTCTTGTTGAGTTTTCCTGTAGCTGGATAGTAATTTCTTTATTTTTTTAAAATTCTTTTTATTGAGTTTTCAACACATTTAAGATCACACTACTGTATCACTGCATAGCACTCCATCCCATGCCCCCCTTGCACAACATCCCATTTAGTTCTGGAATACCATGAAGTAGATGTCAGTTAAGTCTGCTGTTACCAATCCGGTTCACTATAGATGGATATGTGCCATGGACAACTGTGCACATTCCACCAAGAACTTCCTATGGGTGGCCAGCTCTGGGTGTTTTGGGCTGTACTTTCCACTGTCCCCAGATTCAATCATACTTTTGTGGTTACCCTCTGGATCTGTACACTGCTTCCACAGCCAAAGAGCAGTTATACCATCCCTCTTGGCTACTTTGAGATTGTGGGGGGCCTGCCTCTCCAATGGCCCGCTTTGTGACGTTTAGCAAAAACACAACTGGTCCCAATCATCAGTTTTTGTCCCCTTACCCATCCCATCCCAGAAATACTTCCATGATAGCCAATGTGGGATTGTGTTCTATCAGAAGTCAGCATACCCTTTGTAGGTTAGGGTATTGCAGGATCCAGTACACCTGAATCACCTGGCATTTCCATACCACATGCATGAAGGAGCTTCTGGTCTGTCCATAACGAAAATATTCAGGGCAGCTGTCCCTCCCCATCCTTCACAGCCTCTCAGGGGTTTAATATATTCTTTAACCTGGTCTAATCTCAGGTGAGGCAATATTACCCATTTTCGGCTGCCATTGTTTACCTTAATCCATTTGTCATCATCCAAGGGCTGCAGGTCTGACTCATATCTTTCCTGCAATTTGTTTAGCCGGTCTGGGACATTTAGCACCAGAATTCTGTATAAGCAAGATCTGCCTTTCCTACCAATAGCTAACATCATGAGTCAGATTTCTAATGGACTGTACTATTGTGAGCGCTGTTATGTGGCCTGTGTGCCTAACCAGTGCATGTCCGCACAGTAGGTGAATAAATAACTGGGATCTCTGTAAATCCTCTTTAGCTTCAAGTTGGTCGTAGAACATCATATGGTATGTCTGCCAGATGTCTCCCTATTTACAGATCCCAAACTTATCTCAGGGCCCATCAGCCCTACCGTTTCCGTTGGGCATGTACCCATGCACAACAGCTTCTTCCTAGTAGGCAACCTCCAGTTAATCAATGGAATGGCTGTACCAGCTAAAATGGCTGGAATAGTGGGCAGGAGAAACTCCCCATACAGCCAAAACTCTGGTGCTTACCCGGTAAAGGGAGTCTGCTTAAGTTTCGTGGCTGGGTCCCCCGGTCCCCAAAGATCCAGTCATTAACCGCCAGCAGCTGAGCTGAGCTGCCCAGTATTATAGTCTGATGTCTACTGCCCCTAGTCTGCCATCACAAAGGATTGAATGCACTCCTTATGAGAGATTCATGGCACCGGTCCTCCCTACTTGTAGCTATTGATGTTGAACTGTAGGGTTGTAAACCAAAGGGTAAGGATTTTCTGGAGGTAGTGTGGCAAAACATGCAACAGCTGTGGCAATGCCACCATTTTGAAGAGGGCTATACAACCTCATCATGGAAGGAAGCAACAGTGGTCTCAATCTTTAAAGAAAGGTGCAAAACGTGACCTGGCATGCCAAAGGCCCATTTAGTTGATAGATGCCACAGATAAGGTTTTGGGCAGAGTCCTCCTTGCACGCTTGAAAGATTGGGCAACAGAAAATTGGATTCTGTCCAATACTCAATATGGTTTTAGGAGAGGGCGGGGTACAACTGAACAATATCTTAATTCATCTTTAATCATTAATAAGCACAGAAGGTCCTTGAAGAGTTCTATCCATCTGGCCTTCATGGACCTATCTGGTGCTTTTGACACTGTCAACCGAGATAAATTATGGGCTATGTTGGAAGGTATGGGTGTGGAAAAAGCGTTAGTAACCCTACTCCCCAGTCGTCACTCCGGTACAACAGTCATAGTAAGATATGGCAGTAAAGGAGAAAAAACACATACTTAGATGCCTGTCAGGTTTTAGCACATTACACAGAAAAGGTAAGTAACTTCTCATACTTGGGCAATCTTTTTAGCAAACTGTTGAGATGGGAACCTCTTTTAACCATAAGGGCACAGCAGACAAGTAGGGTGATGGATGTACTATTCCGTTTTGCTTCTAAATTGGGGACAACTTTTTGTCTTTATTGCATTGTCCCTAGGGAGCTGGGGGTCTTGTTCTTTTTCCTGTTTGAAAATTAATAAAAGATTTAAACCATACATTGGGGCACAAGCCTGTGAAGGAACTAATTACCCTTTATAGCCAAATGTCTCTCTATTGCCAGGTATGGAGCTGGGGTTTGGGGCTACGCTAAAAACCAACAGTTTGTAGGAATCGAAAATAAATTCATGAAAAGATTACTGATGCTCCCAAAAAGTGTTCCTACCTCTTTTGCCATACAGAACTTAACTAGAATTTATGGAAGACCGTATAGGCAGTGCCCCTTTTCTTCTATAGGCCAAGATAGGGACCTCTGAGGATTTAATACTTTCATGTGATGTTATTAAAGATTCCCAAAAATCAGACAATGTTTTAAAGGTTCCATGGTTTTAATATTTAGAGAGGATTTACCATGAGATTGGTCTGGAATACTTTATTGAAAACCCCGAAGGAATTCCTCTAAATGTCAAAGGAGTTTTCAAGGAGGCATACTGTTCCAGGGGCAATAGGCTTATTAGTTACCAACATGACAATATTGGAGTCCCCTGTTTGCTTCCTGCCCCTGCACAATGTTATCTATTTATTTCTAATAAGTTCCAGTTCTGATTTTATCTAACCAGGTTCTGTTTATGCACTGTGCACTTAGTTGCCGGCATTTCCTCGCCAAGGAGGGTGATCAAACAAGGTTATGCTCTGCCCATGTGATAATGTCTCAGTTTAAAGAACTATGGACTTTGTATTATTTTGCACATTGTATAAATCAGAGAGAACTAGATTCTGCTGCCATTACTAAGAAATACTCACTCTTGCTCGTATTGATGGTTTTAATTTCTTACCGTCTTTGGCTACGGCTGAAATCTGTATTGCAGTAGCTAATTACATAAGAGACTCCATTGCGATCAGATAGCCTTAGGAGTAAAATCTGAACAGAGATTTTACCTTTTTATGATGAATTGTGTATGTATTGTATTTTAATCATATTAATTTGTAAATTTTTTCATGGTTCTCTGAGTTGAAATAAAGTTATTCTTGACTTGACTGGCTCTATACTCCATTATGATCGGGGGGAGATCTATCTCACCATATTTCCCTTAATTTTGCGTGTCAACGGGGTCATATTCCTGTCCCAGCTTTCCTATGGGTCTCATGTGTTAGAAATTGGGTTTCTGGTTGGCAAAAGAATGCAGCCTGTCCAAGCAGAAGCAGTAATCCTAGTCAGGGTAAGCTAGATCCACACTAAAAGATAACCTGTGTTCACCCTCTGGTAGCTTGGCACAGAGCAGTGAGGCTTATATAAAGAGGCAATGTGTAAAGTGTTTGTGCAACACACAAACACACAGCAACAGAAAGAATACCCCACAAAAAGACTCCATACACGTTTAGAAATACTAACACTATTATAAACAAAACAAGACCAAAATGACAAAAATCCAATGTATAGAAGTTGAGATATTAAATGCTAAAGGAATACATGCAGTGAAACGCTTAGAAGCAAGTAGCATTAAAAAAGTTACTTTACATCGTGCTGGACCGGGTCAAAGTCAACGTTCAGGCTGACCGCGTGGAAGGGCAGGCCAGCTACAGGTCCCATGCAGGACCAAGTGATCAAATTACCTTTCCTGGTCACAAACAGTGAGATGAGTCGATCTGTTCCACGTAGTGATGGCGATGTGTCAGTTCGGAAGATGGGTGCTTGAGTCGAGAGGTGTTGAGTGATGTGCCTCACCAGATTCTGCCACACAGTCGAGGGGATGCCTCGATCTCACCAAGCTGCAGTGGCGGAGATGCGCTGTCCGATGCATTAATCTCTAGAGGCAAAGTGCTGGTTCAAATGTGATGTGGCAATTAAACTCCAGCAACATTGTTGATCGCCGGTTCTATTACACACAGACAGGAGATGCGCCAAATTCCATGTTGCAAGTATCTGGGCCACTTCCAGTAAGCTTCAAACAACAAAAGAGTGTAAATCAATAAATGTATAGAAGCACAAAAGGAGAGAAGATGAGTATGCAAGTCTTATTAGATTTGTATAGGAAGCCCTCACTCACCACCCTGGTTGGTGACATGCTTCATTATCGGGCCCACCGGGAGAAGCTGAATGCCTCCCCGGTGTGCTACAACGCCAGGATTACTGCGGAGCTGGTTAGTTGTGAAGATTATGTAAATGTGAAAAGGGTTTAAAAATGTCCAGATTGTGTCTCACATAAAAACGTTATTCTGTGGCCAATCTGACATATTAAAAGCAATGTGTTTAGGAAACTACCAAGTTAATTGTTTGGCTATTTCCACTTAAAGTGGGGTCAACATGTTTCTGCCCTTGATGTGTGATTTACTGGGCATTCGTCAGGACCATGGGGAGTGTACCTCGGCGGTATGGGCACGCTAAGGCCCACCCTGACCAGAGGACGTGAAAGTTAAAAATCAGTGTAAAAAAAGGTGCAAAATGAACAAACCAACAAGTTGTGGGAAAATCACCTCATAATCAGAGGAACCTGTATAGTTTGAAAAATAAAAGATCCACGCCCCATAGGTCTCGGGAGGGGGGTGGAGGCGAAAATGGCACACCGCCTGCAACGCCTGGCACCCGTTCGATACCTGCGTGTAGCCTCTAACCGGACCACTTCCTGTAAGTTCAGGCACAGGAGCAGGGGTAAGGACTTTGATATCCCTGATTCTCAAGCAACAGGAGGCAAGCCACAAGCACCTGGAGATCACTTGGCGGTAAGGCAGAGTCAAGCTCTCCTTCAGCAGAGTCCGAGAACAGCAGACAGCAGGGCAATGCAAGATAGAAGCAGGCCTTTCAAGCTTGCAGTCTAAAATGAGTCATTTGAGCACCACAACAGTCCTTCTGATAGATTCAGTTCAAGATCTAGAAGTGTCTGATTTTCGGGGTGGGGGTCAAAGACCTAGTACTTATACCCAAAAGTGCCTTTGATGTGAGGGTGTGACTTCAAAGCAGCCCTCTGAAGTGCATGGATTCTCCTTTCGACTCAGTCCTGTCCATCAGGGATAATCTGTCCTTTTAGTGAGGACAGGAGACTGCCTATTCAAGTGACGTGTTGGACCCTCCCTTCCACCCCGCCCAAGCAAGGCCATCAGAATGCAGACATATTTAGATGGGTACTCAGATCCATCTATCCTTTATGTGTTGTGGCGGTCTTGCTTGAATGCACAAAGTGTAGCTGTCACCCACCCCAGACGTATATTAGAGACGGACTGTCACGCACAAAAAGCAGTAAGTGCAATGTCTACTTTCTAATAGTGCTGTAAATAAATAGAGCCTAAAAAGTGCCCGTTTGACTAGGGCCTGTGCAATGTGTCTTGCATGAGACGTAGTATTGTGACCTAACTCAACCCTAAAGTACCCAACTTTTCCCCCAACAACCCTCTAATCAACACTTCTAAAGAGGAAGCATCTGTCGCCCCAAAAACAAGCAACCTGAATAGGAACAACATACAATACAACATAGTACTCTATCAAAATAAAGAAATCACCATAGTCTTGTGTAGCAGGGAGTGATTTGCCCCAAGACAGCCCCTCTTTACAGATGCAATGTGTCTCTTCTTTGTCAGCGAATGAGAATAAACTTGTAGCTCTACATGGAAGAAAGGAAGGAAAGGGACCAAACTCTATACCACTGAATAACATCTCATCATCCACTGGTAGCGTCCCCTCCCCCATGATCACCAGAGCTCTCTGAGGAGGATGCCCTATGTCTGTCCTCCAGTTGTGACCACAGTTGGCCTCCTATCAGTCTGCTGAGTTTCCTCCTAGAGTGGGATGGTTGATCCCCTTCGGCCTCCCAAATTGTCATTGGCTCCTTAGTTGATATTGGCAGTTATTTCCTCTCAGCCGCTCAGTCCCAGAGCTCTTCCGGACTCTTAAACAAAATGGTTCTCCACTGATACATTACTTTCAGTTTGGCAGGGTACATCAGCATATATTGAATGTCCTTAGCCCTAACTTTTCACTTAACCTCTAAGAAAGATGTAAGAAGGGGCTGCACTTTACCTGCATAATCGGGGGAGAGCGTAACCATAGAGTTGGTGCAATGGATGTTGTTGTGCCTGCCGCAGGATATAGTCTGTCCATAAGGTACAGTATACTGATGGTAATGCCTCTAGGTGGTCTCCCTGGCTATGGCCTTAGGGCCAGTGCCCTGTGCGCCCTTTCCAGAATGAAGTAGGAGGATAGCTCACAATCCATAATGCAGGTTCTGAAGTATTCTGTGGGGAATTTCTCTCATGTTGCCCACCCCCTCTTTTCTACTCTGGGCCACCAAATCAGCTGGGCTGTCACAAGCCCATGGGGGTGCTTAAAATGAAAGGTGGTCCCTACCACTCCCCTCCCATGTGGCTGTATCCTCTCCCTTGCGAGTCAAGAGTCAATGCAGAGGTAGAGGTAAGTCGCTGCAGTGAGATTGCAGCTCCAGGTTGTGTCTGTTGGCGGCATGTCCATCTCCCGGCAGGTCGTTGTTTGCATAATAAGTTTCTCTCATCCCCGACTCCCTACATGGGCTTAGGTTGGCCAAAGGGGACAAGTGTAGCGGGCACCACATGGATGTTTGCATCCAAGAAAAGGTTGCCCCATAGTTGGCTCAACCAGGCTGCAGTTTCAGTCCTAGCCACGTGTGGTGACCAGTCCATCTCCTCCACTCTAAGGTGCCCATTACATTGTTACGGGCCACCACCTGGAAGTGAAAGCAGCAATGTGCCACACCTCAGCCACGCGCCTGTCTTCTCTCCCTCTCACGCTCCAGGAGTCGATGCAGAGAGGGTTTGCCACTGTGGGTTTACAGCTCCAGGTGGTGTTTGCCTCCCATCTACAGGTAGGCCGTATGCACACCCAGGCCGTCGATTGCAGAAATTGGCTCTCTCATCCAGGGCTCCCTGGATAGGTTTGGGTGGGCCAAAGGGGGTGATTATAGGGCCCCTGCACTGGTGCCTGCAACTGAAAATAGGTCACCTAACGTTCGGATTCAGCAAGGTTCTAGGAGCTGGCATGTAGCTCGCTCAAAATGCGGCTACCATCTTCGGCTGCTTGGCCACGTCCTCCAATAATTTCTTTCTTGATTTCTTTACAATGTAGTGGAGGTGAGTGATCTGTCAATGGTAGGCGAGCCCTTTGGGAGCCAGGATGGTATCTATCAGATAAGGTAGAAACTGTATTGTTTAGAAAGAGCCATACAAGATTTCTTAGGTAATGAGCAGAGTGAGCACTTATGGTAGCAGCACACGTATACACTACCAAATCACTATTATTCACTGTTACTGCATCTTTGATCCATTACTCACATAAGCAATATTTCACTCACACATATGTTCTGCTTTTAGGTGATGAGTACAAGGTGCTAAGGATGTGAAATGCCAAAATAGGAGTGAACATAGTATGCTGTTTCTTGTACATATGTTTTTTATTTGCTTGAGGTGTGCAGCCTTTCATGACTTTCATCTTCAAGACTCATGACAGTCTACATTTGTTTACAACGGTCTTGGTAATGCTGATCTTTTTTATTATATTTTCAGGATCCAGACAATCTGCTTGAAGAACTACCACCACCAGAATACAGGGATGACTTCCACATCCCCAACTTTTCACCGGAGAAACATGTGAGTTTTCTTTAAAATACAATACCATCATTTTCATGTGCCTTCTCTCTCAAATTCTGTTTCTTCCATACCATCTTCACAAACAAAGTACATCCACATGATATCACACGAATAACTTCCCATGGAAACTATCCTCCATTCTCAGAAACACAAGGAATTCTTTACGTTATTAACAAGGAGTGAATGGTGTAGCAACTCAATCCGTCTCTCATCCACTGGTACCCTTAGAGAGCTAGAGCTGATTTCTTAACTTCAAAGCTGGTTTTAGTGTACAGTGTAAATGTACAGAGGTGGAATTTATCTCCTGAAGGAAAAAGAGATTATTTAAAACAATTACCCTTCTGACTACTAGACTAACCTCTTCTGCGAAACAAAATACACTGGGGTTAATCCAATTTGTGGGCGAGCAAGGATCCATGGGCTAAAAATTCCCTTTCACAATAGGAGCAAATTTAGCTTTTTCTATCCTCACTTCTAGACTAGACAAAGAATTTGGCTGGCCTTGGCTTTACTCAATGGAGAAAAAAGCTCCTATTCCTTGGGGTCAACCATTTACTGGCAATGCCCACAATTTGAGTTTTTTTAGAACAATAAGTCAACTGTTATACATGTTGTCATGTCTAAATAGCCTTCTTGTTTCCATTCTCTCTATCTACCAGCTTGAGGACATGATCAAAATGATGAAAAGCACTCTCAGGTTGTGCGAGTTCATACTTTCTAAGTAGGGTGAGGTAAGATTTTGATGCTTTTTTCCTGTCAATGTGAGTGAGAGTGTGAGTACTATCAGACTAAAAGGATCACACAACAAACCATCACTTATCGATAGGGGTCACTGGAATGTAATGTAAATGTAGGGTGGATTTGTAGAGAGCTGCTTGTCACCCGTGAGGGTCTCCAGGCACTTCTTCCATACAATAATGGGTTTACTATACTTGCCAAACAATCCACCCTATGCTACATAGTTTACAGTTTTTTTTACAAATAAATGTTTTGCTAGTTTAGAAGAATCAACAATTACACATGGTGTTGCTCTGTGGCAAATGTTAACTACTCACCTGAATTTATCACCCATGTGTTATACTGGTACTACAGAGGCAAAACATTTTGCGAAAACAGCATTAATATTTGATAAAACAGCAAAATAGTATTGTCACAGAATGTACTACATTATGCTGCATAATTTGCACTGTGTTCCATAATTTGGCCTTCCTATGTGTCTCATGAATAACAATATTGTGGGACACTAATATCATTGATAAAAAAATCAAGAGACAAAATATCAAAAGGTAAGTATGTAAAGATTTTCTGTACCTAATTCAACATATGTGTACCAAAATACATATACATATATCTTTATTTATTTGGAGAAAAGAATGGCAAATGTATATGTCCCTTTGTGCATTTACCCTTTAATATTTTGTCCCTCGATATTTTGTCCAAAGTATTACTGTGTCACGATATTCTTGTACTAGACGTTCAAGAGTACAATCGGCCCTTCTTAGTCTCATAATTCCAGAGCCACTTATAATATAAGGACTTTGGTTACTGTTTTAAATTACACTACAGTTATGAGGGTTGAAAAGGAACGAAATACATAGGTTTTCAAGAGCCTAGGGAAATATGTAACCAACAATGGAACTAGCGAGACTGAGCGATCACATCCCATTGGTGCTGGAGGAGGAGAGATTTCGGGGTAGGGTTGTCCAAAGAACTTGGAACTTGGCATGGAAAGTCTGCCCCGGAAACCGTGCATCATAATTAGGTCTCACGGTTTTATGGTATTTATTATTTGAACATTTCCGTCTGTATTTGTCCATATTTCTTTTTTGGCCAGCTTATTGGTATTTATCCATATTTAATTTGTGTTGTTTAAATAGATGAGGTGATAACTGGTGTATTTATGCATTTATATAACAGATAAATGTGGACTCATACTTAAATGCCTGTCAGGTTTTAGCACATTACACAGTAAAAAATATAAACATAATAAACTCACATTAAAGAAATAGTGTAACAACACACATACATGTTGAGATATGCAGTAATTTAAGGACATATCATTGAGTTTTGTAGCTCCCCTTGCTGTCATTATGTACAGCTACTGGCCTGAAAGTGATTAATCTCAGCATGATGAATCACTCAAAAGAAGCTAAATTATCTGTATTTTTCCACTTTCAAAAATAAATACAGACAGGGGAGGCAGTGTTTTCTGTCTGTGTTTATCTGTAAAAATCAGACAAAGCGGAAATCAGGGAACCCTAATCATAATATGGACAGTATAAAAATGCATCCATATGAATTAAGGGCCAGACTCCGACAGGCCGACTGGCTCCTTGAGCCTGTTGGAAGCCAGCTGGAATGACTGGCCAGTTTCATTTCCGACAACTGAAATTGTATTTATGGGGTCAATAGTGAAACCAACCATCTCGGTCGGAAAGCTTCCGTTTCGACCGAGATCGTAATCGACCCCTAGGACTGACATTTATCAGGCCTGTTTCACATTGGTAAAAATAATCTGTATGATTCCAAAACAACAGGGTGTGACACTGGAGAAGACAAGAGGCACCTGCTGGAGTACAATATTGTATGGCAGCACATTTTAATAAACTGCCTTACCTCTTGTCGTGTTTGAAGAGTCACAGTCTCTTCAGTGCTGACTCCCCCGTCACCTTGGTGAACGTTATTCAAATTCTTTGCAAGCCAAAGTTGAACACAGAGCAAAATATATTTTATGAGCTCCTGGTGCCTCCATTGCTTGCTGGACTGTGAGGATGGGCAATTGCCTACTTGACCTATCTGACCTTGTACTTTTTCAACTTTCAGGTTTCAACCTACTTACCATTTCTTTGGCCTTTGATTCGACCACTGCGACTGATACCACTGACAAAATGTATTGAGGATCCCTAACCATCTGCCTTTCTCATAAACATTTGTTGCTGAAACACAATATCCCACCAGAGGACATCCAGAGAACCATTAGAAATCATTGAACAGTAAAGCTACACCAGCCATAGAGAAACATGAAGATTTGACTTTTGTGATTTGGCGAAGGACGACAACCGCATCTCAGGAGTATGGCTGAGGATCACTTTGAATGATAACGAAGCACTACTTCCCCCTGGTCTGGTGCTCCTACATGAAATCATTCACCAATATCATCCATGAAATGTTAGTTCATAATAACGAGCAATACTAAGCAGTTGTTCAATAGTCACTGTACAGCCATGGTGAATTTTAAATTGCTTACTATTTGTAATGTAAATCTTACTGTTTAACATGTTTGTATTGCAAATGGTCTTGTGCAAACTCTCGGAATGTGAACATTGTACATTATTTTATGTAATTTAATTTAATTTAAATGTTTTAAAAATTAAATCACTCTTGTCTTTAATGATGACTCTCATATATTCTTGGTTACATGACTGGCATAATCCTTCAAGACAGAGTTTCAAAACTAAGTAGGTGTGGGGCATGTTGCATCACAATGCATCACTCTTGAAAAATCACTCTCAGCAATGTTTTTCTATGCAGAATTTAGGATTTGGATGGAACATGCTTCTTCAATCACATTCAAAAGTTTGAAACACAGAGACCCACTGGTCTTTGTCTATTAGTTCGCTTGGCTCAGATCTGTGCAAGGGAAGTAATATGAAAAAAACAATTCTGTTCATTAGACTAATTTGTAGGCCTGGGCGGTAAACTCCGCTACCCTTGAGGAGTTTGTGAACTTTTTCTAACTCTGCACTCCGCATGGACCTCAGAGCTTCTAAAAACTCAGCATAGAGGTGTGCAGCAGATTCTTTCCTCTCTCATGGCTCGCCAATATTGAGTTAGGAAGAGCGAGCTAGGAAAATCAAATGCTAGACTATCTCCCGGCGAGATTTCTCATTGCGAGGGGTCGCGGTAGATCATTACTGCTCATGTTGAGAAACATGCCACTTGCATTGAGGAAGCTGCCACTCGAGTAGAACATCTCAAGTGGCAGAAGGATGCACCCTTTTGAGCTAAAAATCAGCAGTGCAACTTACCTCACTCCATCGCTTGCGGAACTCCATGGAGAGTTTTTTGGTCACTCCGCAAACTCTGGCCAGGCCTCCTACTTTGTCCCTTGTTTACGAAAACGCTTATGCCAGCCATTAAGAATCTAGGAAACCGCATTTACACAAACCACTATAAAAATAAATTCCATGTTGATCACATTTAGGAATCTTCTTTGGCTATTCTCAACGATCATCGTAATTTGGGGTGTTCAACGGACAAAAAGAATCTTACTGTTTAAACATACATCTTTCTTAAAGAAATAAATAAAGGACAAAGCTAAAAAAGTGGATCTGTGCACAAGCACCTAACTTGCATGAGATCTTTACCCCAAATTATTTTTTCTACTCCTGACTCATTCTAAGAAGGAAGATATATACCTCAGGGTCACATGACTTCTCTGTCACAGACGAGATAATTATAAAACAAACCCCTGCCACTGTGTGTCTCAAAATGTATGTCTCAAAATTTGCTTGTTGTTTAGCAAAAGTGGGAGGGATGGGATCAGATAAGCAGGATGAGCGTTTGGTGCTTTTTATGGCAGGCTTAATACTGCAATCTCTGGAGGGATTTCTTTCCTCATGATGCCCCTCATTACTTCGTCTTTACTTGATACATGAAAACTCATGTCATATGGTATAGTGCCTCACTAAAGGCCTTTACTAACTGACTATTGGGGTACAAGTCTTGAAGGCCTAAGGAGATTTGATTGTGTGAAAATTGTCATAACAATATGATAGTGCTACTTTTATTCACTTAATCTCCCTGTGCCTTAAAAAATGAATGTGTCCCTCTGTAATGCAACTGGTGTTCATGTGAGGAGCTCTGATACCTTTGGGTCAAGTGTGCCCTATATACAACTGAAAAGAAAGTGCTTCACCCAACAACAGGTTGCCAGGCTCACTCACCAAACAATGGGTTTTCATGCCGTTCAAATAGGAAACAGCCATAACCAGGCAAAAGTACAATATAACCCTTTCTCTCCTAAGGAGAGGGAGAACGGCTTTCTAGAGAACTGGGAACAGTACTTGTTCAAAGGACATCCCATCTGATGAGGTAGAGGCCATTCTTGGGTGGTAAAAAGGAGTGCAGGTGGTTTTACATAGCTTTACTGATCTGACAACAATGGTAGGCTTGAATTCACTAACAAAATATAATATTTAGTATTTTTCTTCTTTTATCCCAAATTTATTGTGACATTGTTAGTACTGGTCTTGTTGAGATGACTGTTGTAATACTTAGATAATACTAGAGGATAGGATTTAATAAAAACCCATTATATTAATTATCTATTGCCTGTATAATGAATTGAGTAGACACAATTGGGGTAGGCACATCATGGTTCCTCCAACTACTCTGTTAGGTGTGCTCACAAATGGGCTTTCTTCTAATGTGTATGGTCCTCGGGGACGGGTATGAGATGACTGTGTGCTTTCCCTTACCTGCAGTAACGCACACATATTCCTACAGCTCTGGGAACTAGCAAAACCTAGCCAGGTGTGCCTTTAGAAAGGAGTGATATGAACCAGTGGTACCCTATATTGGCCAGTTCACTGGTTGCTACAAATTTCAAATTTGAGTGACATACTAATGTGTTTGGAAGACCCATGTGTACTTATAAATCTTCCATAGAATCAAGTCCCCTTATCCCTTAGGGCTTTTTAAGTGTAACAGATACAAAAGAAACCTGAGAGAAGAACCAGTACCTGAATGTTACTAAATTGTGGCTGATGAAGTAAATATTCCACAGAAAATGCACCCTGTGGTTACTATCTACTTGACAGGGAATAGAGATCCTGCTGACAGAAGAAGAGGTCTCATTCATTATAGGGACATCTTCACTCGTTAAATCTATCGTTAATGAGTAGCTGTAGCTGCAGCTGACAGTAACACCTGATGAAAAAAAATCACTTGCTATTACACCTGCCCAAAATCATCCTTACTAATGCAAAGAGCTTCTCTTAGCATATTCAGAGCTCACAAAGTAATACCAGGGAGGGTTACCACATATCATGGAGCCAGGGTGGGTGAGTCTATTAATGCTAGCAGTCAGCAATGACCAGCTATAGTGGAATACACCTCTCACCTAGCAAGAGACCAACAGTAATTAGTGGTCAGCAAGAACATTCTACAAGAGGTTATAAATGTTTACTGACAGCTGAGACCATATGTATTCATGAACTAAGACTGCAGCAGGCCTACTTCACTTGTTACTCCTACCCCGATTAATTCATTGACTATAATGGTTACAGGGTACAATGAGATTTTCAGGTGTCACAAATTCAATTACAAAGAGTACCTGGGGCATCGGCATGCACCAGTTTACAGCTGCACTGCATACAGACAATCAATCTTCTCACTTAAAAAATTCAGTAATCTTATGAGTAATCCTTTTCATATAATTTTATCTGTGTTCAATTTAAAGTTCAGACAGAGAGAATGTGATTTAAAATCTTTCAACGCTCCAAGAATGCCCATCTGGGCTTTGTCCAACAGCTCCGTGTATCACATTTCAATTTGAGTAACCAGATTTAAAGTCCACCCAATGCATTGAAAATTAGTGAAAAATTACCCATGCTGTTCATATATGTATATGTGCCTTTACACCGCAAAATGAATAAAGCACCAAAAAGTGAATGAAACAAAAAGTGAATAAACCCTGTGTTAAAATCAAACACTATTTATAAAAAACCTAACCCAAACACCCAGCTCAAGAATTCTATGAACGTTGTTTTTAGTCATCTCTGACTCAGCCTTACAACCTTCAGTGGAGCCGCTTGTTAAATAGTACATGCCTGTAACGAATTGAAAGAATAACCTTTGGGCCTCAAGCGCAGAACGGACCACAGTCAACTCTCAAGCTGTGTGAAAAAGGCTGCTTTATTGAAAACAGGTGCATCTAACAAAAAAAAAACCTTGGCCTTTGCCTCCCAAAACTAAACCTCTGTATACATGCTTCATCTACGTATCCCCCTCGACCACCCCTAAGGTTTCCACTCCCTTCTCCTGTCTTTGCAACTATTTAGCAACCCCAACTCAGTCAATCACGGTTGTCCCTTTAAACCCTGTAACCTCTTCTCTACCTGTCAAAAGATCTACCTAACGAAGTATCTCCTATCCTACTCTTATTACCTGCTCCTGGAGTAACTTGTTCCCAACTATAAAGTGAACTGTAAAATTGAACAGAACTAGCTTCCAGACGCCATGAACCTGCTTCAAGTGACAACCAATTACAATGCATTTTCACTCCCCCGATGCACCTGTACCCAACAAATTCGGCCATCCATCCCATAATAACCAAAATAACCCCCCATTTACCTTCTAAAGGGTCGGTAGGAGGGGATCGGAAACTGTCCCTAACTGCCGGCTGCCATGTCACCTTACAAAATGGTAACACAGCCTCCAAAATTTTCCAGCTTAAACACCCAAGCACATAGCCCAAGTGCAGCCCATAGAGAGACCAATTTGTCGCAGGCTGCACCAATGGCCCAAAAACCCTGGGAGTGCGAGCCTCCCCAAAGCCCCATTGGGCCACATGCCCAGAATGGACCACAATCAAATCTCAAGATGTGTGAAAAAGGACACTTTATTGAAAACGGGGGCATCTTACAAAAAACATAACCTTGTCCTATGCCTCACAAGACTAAACCCCGCTATAAATCTTTCATTTACATATCCTCCACCCCACCCCTAAAGTTTCCCCGCCCTTCTCCTTTCTTTGCAACTATTTAACAACCCCAACTCAGTCAATAACTGGTGACCCTTTAAATCCTGTAACATCTTCTCTACCTGTCTAAATATGTACCTAACTAAGGGGCATATTACCAAGCAATAGCGATAATTATCGCTATTGCTTGGTTAGAGACAAAAATTTACCGCTGCGCTGCGGCGATTTTTATCGCAGATAAACCTTGGTATTACCAAGGTTTATCGCAAATGCGATATAAAACGGCCGCAATGCATGAATATCGCTGAAAAGTCAGCGATATTCATGCATTACCGAGCTAATGCTCTTAGCCATGTTATCCACCTCCCATTGGATAACATGGCTAAGAACTGCTCAGGGCAGGTGTTAGCTTTTGGAGATATTCGCGCTTAGCGCGAATATCTCCAAAAGTTGGTAATAGGAGATAGCGATGTTAGCGACTGTTTCCAGTCGCTAACATCTTGGCACGCCAACTTTGCATGTCATTAGTGATAAATATCACTGACATGCAAAGTGGGGCCCAAGATGGTCGCTATCTCCTACTAGCTGTCGCTAACTGGTGTTAGCGACAGCTAGGTAATAGGGAGATCATTTTATCTCCGCTTTCTTGGCTTTTAAAGCCAAAAAAGCGGAGATAAACCCCCTTGATAATATGCCCCTGAGTATCTCCTATCCTACCCTTATTATCTGCTCCTGGAGTAACCTGTTCCCAACCATAAAGTGAACAGGAAAACTGTACAGAACCAGCTACCAGACACCACTCAGAAACAGTCCCTATAACGTTCCTGCCAACCCCTCCCCCCCCATCACCTAGGCTATTCTTGGGTATCTTCGTATGTATAGTGCTTTGTCTAAAACTTCCTTTATTTATATATCATGTAAATCTCCATCCCGTAGTGAGACAAATGAACGCCATCAACCCTGAAAAAGTACACTGCAGCATATCTTAGTTCTGGTTGTTCCACTCTACCGAAACCTGACTCACCACAAAAGACCCTCATGTCCCTGTTTATCTTCCTCCCGGCTTTATCAATGGCGGCACCCTCCATTGTCTTCCAGGGATGAATTCAGTCCAAACGACAAAGCACCCCGACCACTGCTGCCTAATCTCCCTCAAGTCCCTTTTCATTTGCTTTAGTAGGGCCAAACCCTTGCAAACCACTAAATCATTCTCCCCGAAATTAATTATTAGAACATTCGGGCATCAATGTATTCAAACTGGGATTGAGCTTGTGCCAGCGCAAACCCCCTTTCCCATGCCAACTTATTTTAAACAAGGCAGGTTCCAATCCTAAGTTAACACCTTTCCCTTTTTGAAGCTAGTGTCTCTCTGCTAACTTGACGAATGAATGCCCGACTATGCAAATGGCTATCGCCTCCGACTCTGGCCCTGCTACTGCACCTGAAAAGACACATGTCCATGTTTGTAATACGTACCCCCATCGAACGGGACATATCAAAGCCTCTTCATTGGCCCCTAGTAATACTGTCTTCTACACATCCCTTTGGTCCGTCTTCGAGTGCGTGAGGAGGATCATGACCGCTTCACTCCATGTACTTCCCTCAATGAAGGCCTGCAATCCATTTCCTCCTCAACAACTCTGATACGCTGAATGCTCTGAAATACAGCCATTAAGGCAGCAAATAAATCTGCTTCCTGTAAGCTAATGCATATCCTGGGTAGCTCCTCTATCATCCTGCCTAATAATGCTTTTGACACCGGCATCCTGGCCCGCTGTCCTTTCCCTGCTTGCCTGCCCAACCTTCCAGCATACACTTTCCTATTTCACCTGCCGAAGGGGCATATCCCCACCACAACTTGTCCATGAGTGCTATCCCCGCTAGCTTGGCAGCAACAGTGAACTTCACCAAACCCCTATCAGAGACATAATCAACTGTATGACATTCTCCTCTCTGGCCCAAGTCCCTGTCCTCCTCCTTGCCCCTCCTGTTATAAAGGCCTGCCAGATGCTGGCCATATGCCCATCTCGTAGAAACTTCTAATGACCCTACCACCAGTTGCAGCATCCTTTGTCTCCTTTGGACCACTTTCCCGCAGTCACCAGCGTCTTCTGAAACTCCCTCTCCGTGGCCAGTCCATGGAACCTCCCCCACTGCGAACGAGACAAAGCATCGGCAATGTCATTGTCCACTCCTGGGTTGTGCTTCGGCCGCAACTGTATATCACATTTCAGACAACTTAGAATGAATACTCTCATCAACTTCAGGACCTGCTCATCTCTTGCTAACTGCTTGTTGGCCACCTGCACCACTGCCATGTTAACCACCCCGAAAATAACCTTTCTATGCGCTTGGCTCTGCATCCACACTGTGACCACTATGACTAAAGGAAACATCTCCAAGAAAGCAATACTCCTGCCCCCATTCTTCCATTGTTGCGGGCGTACCTCTGGACACCACCTGCCCTGCCAGTACATCCCAAACCGGCATGCTCGGACAGCGTCGAAAAATATCTGCACGTCCCATTTGCACTCCTCTGGTGCGGACATGGGAATCTCATTGAATTCTTCTAAGAACTTGCCTCACATGTGTAAATCCTCTTTCGTCCCTGCGGACAGTCACATGTGATTGTGTTTCAACATGAGTCCCGCTAATGACCTGCCCAATCTCCTGCAAAATGCCCTTGCTGACCTAACTACCGTGCATGTAAAGTTCAGATGCCCTAGCAGCACCTGTACCATCCTCACCATCCCTTTTGTCTTGGCAAACATGTCATCAATAAATAATCTCACATGCATTGTCTTATCCGCCGGCAACCTCGCTTGGACCCTGCGCCTTCTCTGGTGCCAGGAGCACACCTAGTGCCCCATTGAGCTCTTGGAAATATGCCAACTGTTGCCGACAGTCTAACGAACCAGGCCATCCCAACAGGAAGAAGTCATCAAGGTAGTGTGTCACCGTCTCTTTGCCCGTTTTCCAAGGGAAGACCCATTGCAAGAAGGAACTAAACTTCTTGAACAAGACACATGATATTGAACAGCACATGAGAAACTCCTTATCCACAAAGATGTTCCCATCCACTTGGATGCCCAGCAGCTGAAAATCCTCTGGGTATACTGGCATCAGATGGAAGGCAGCCTTAATGTCACATTTTGCCTTCTAGGCACCCCTGCCAACGTGTTCCACTAGGTCCCTCGATTTGTCCCCTGATGAATAAGAAACTAATGTCAGGTCCTCGATATGAAATCATTCACTAACCCTCCCTGTGGTCATGACAATTTCTGAATCAACCAATACTAGCCTGGTTCTTTCTTTGGCACCACTACCACCGGAGAAATAATCAAATCCATTAACAGTGAATGAGCCCTCCATGCGCCCTGCTTCAACTTCCTTTTTTAATTTTCCCCAAACCACTGATGTATGAGCCACCACTGACTTCAGATTCTCTGCCTATCTTGCTGTCCGAGGGGCCTCATACCCCAATTTAAAACCTTCCTTGAAACCCTTACTCAGTAACTATGCATCCTGCTCCCGTGGGTAGAATGTCAGCCAGGCATCCACGCAGTCATTCTTAATGGATGTATGAGCATTTCCCCATGTAACCCTGCGCCCCTCTTCCTCCCCTGCCTCTCAGCCCCCTGTTGTCCCTGCTGTCCACTATAAGCATTCTGTTGTTGGAAACCTTGCCCCCCTTGCTGTCCCCTTCCTGCATATCCTGCCCCGAAGCATTGCACCAATGGGTGCCTTCCTGCGCATTTTGAGCATTCATGACAAAATCTATAATATACCCGCGTACAGGTTCCTTTATTGTAATACCAACATACCCCCGGACCCCCCCACCTCCTTCGGTGTGTATCCTACCCCTCCCCTGGTGGGGCGATTTTGAAAAGGGCGGTAAACTAAATGTAGCCCACTGGCCGTATACGTTGTCTTCCCAAAGCTGACTGCCCCCATCATCTGGTGATACAATACCTTCCCAATTTGCCTCGGGATCCCAAACTAGTCTGGCTCGGAACTCTTTGTAGTAGTGCGACCATGCATAACCCCGTATGTCAACTGTGCCCACCTAACCACGTCCATGTATTTAAACAAGAACACACACCTCTCTGGGTATTTCTCACAATATACACTAGCGAAAATCAGAAAAGCTGCTGTCCAGTTTTCTATGGTCCTCTTTCGATCTCTCTTTGGGCCGCAATTCCATATGCAGGAGCTTCAACATATCCCCATATTCTCCCTTCCAAATATTTTCTTTTGTGGCTAACATGATGTATGCTCCCAAACGTTTTGTTGGTTTCATTGGTTTAGTTGATTTTAGGCAATCAGACCTCTTTGCTCTCTTTGGCCCCCATCGCTTGGCTTTTTCCTCCATCTGTTTTGCCATCTCCTGTGTCATCCATCTCTGTCACTGCTGTCTGAGCCTTCCCGTCTACCTTCCTTGTGTTTCCACTAGACCCTGTCTCCCCCTCTGTCTTCCACCCTTCTGTACCTACCCCTGTGTCCTGCACACATTGTCCTTTGCGCAGATTGATCTCCCCGTCCTCCCCTCATGCATCAGTTTCCGTGGACACCTTCCATCTTGGACTAACTGCCCAGCCTTTTCCCCACTTTCTTAACAGGCTTCAAGGTTGTCATCCTCACTGGATCCCGCTGCCTAACCAGTCCTGCAGAGGGTTGAGTTGCATGAGGCTTGGCCGGGACAACCACTTCCTGCTCTGTGTCCTGCAACATACTAGGCACAAAATTACTTGTCCCCTCCTTTCTTCATCTACTATCTCCCCCTCCTCTATGTTATCGTCTTCATAATCCAATGGTATTTCTTCCCATAGCCCCCATCTTGCTCTATTTGCTCCCCCAAATGTGCCTCTGCACACTGTCGCATACGCTGAATAAATTCCTCCAAATTGTGCTCCACATGTGGCGGGAGCTTTCGCTGCCGTTCTGCCACCTCTTGCTGTCCCTGCATTGACCATGTCACCGCGGAGCTAGAGGCCGCATCGGCCCAACCGGGCTGTCACCCCAACGTGACCATATCAAACCTCCACTTATCACTGAGTCCGTAGTCCCTGGCCGTGGTCTGGCTGGCCTTCCAAGACCCTGCCATCGCTTCCACTTGGTAAGGCGGAGCAGCATCTGGCTCACCCGAGGTGTGTGCCTCTCGCACCCGTTGATCCTACAATGAAATGGCAAGGTCCGGCGGACAGGGTTTAGTATCCCTATCCGTCCCTGTCTCCCATTGGGACGGGCACAACTGCTAATACCCCCTGGACCTGTACTGCTCTTTAGGTAACTGTCAGTGCCCCCTCACACCCCTGCCCCCCAAACCGTCTGCCTAAAACCTCCTCTACTCGTTCCCGCAGAGTACCCCTCCTGTTTGCCTGGGGCCCCTACTTTTGACCCATACGCTCATACAACCTTACCAGAAACTCTTGATTTCACTCTGCCTCACTACCATAAAACTAAACAGTAGATCTCAACGTTTGGAAACTGTGATCGAAAACTGTCCTTAACTGCTGCTGCAGTGTCAGCTTACAAAATGGTAACACAGCCCCTAATATGTCTGGCCCGAAGCCCAAATGCAGCCCAAAGAGAGCAAAATTGGGCCCGGGCTGCACCCATGGCAAAAAAAAACTGGACAGCCACCCCCCCAAAGCCCCATTGTGAACACCGCACGTGCAACCTTTTCAAACCTGCCGTGCAACTATCCTAACGTGTGAAAACCATGTGACTTAAGTAATCATTCTTAAACTAACTTAGAAAAAACAGATCTGCTAATGAAAACAAAATGAAAATAAATCATGCTGTTTACACCAACAAAAAAGTAATGCAAATCAAGCAATAAACAAAAACAAATTTGTGATAAACACATCAAGGAATAAACCGAAACAATTTTGTGAAAAACACATTTTTGTTTTTCAATAAAACACAATGTTTGTTATCTTAATATGGCTGCTTGGTTATCTCAAATAGCCTCTGAGAGGGTGCTTTTTCCTTTAAAACATATGGGGTGCAAACATTGTTCATAGGTGAAAGGTGAGAGGTGGATCCTCTGGGTTCTTTTTGTGAAGAAGGAGATGATCGATCTGAGCGCGTCCCCTTAGATGCCGATATGTTAGATCCTTTTGATCAGAGTGTGGTGGGATACGGTGTCGAAGGCTGCTGAGAGGTCGAGGAGGATCAAAGCTGCTGTTTCTCCATAGTTGAGGAGGGTTCGTATGTCATCAGTGCTTGCAATTGTGCTGTGATTGCTGCGGAAGCCAGATTGGGAGGAGTCGAGTAGCAGGTGTGGCAAGAGTGGATTGTTGATAATCCTTTCCAGTACCTTCACTGAGAATGGGATGGGAGAGATTGTCCAGAGGTTTTTGAGTTTGCTGGGGTCAGTGGAGGGTTTTTTGAGTAGTGGTCTGACATGTGCGTGTTTCCAGGTGTCGGGAAATGTTGCGGAAGTGATAGAGGTATTGAGTAAGATGGTGAGTTCCTGGCTAAACCTTTGGTTTATGAGGTTGAAGGTTTGGTGCAGGCATGGGTCCGTAGGAGCTCCTGAGTGGATGGATTTCATGGTGGAGGTGGTGTCATGGGTTGAGAGGATATTCCAGATGGTCAGAGTGTGTTTTGTGTCAGTTACGGTGGTGTTGTATTTGTCAAGGAAGTCCGTAGGTGTGGGTTGGGGTTTGCAGTTCCTGTATAAGGTTGCGATCTTGTCAATGAAGAAGTGGTCGAGGTTGTTGCACAGCTCCTGTGATGGTGTGATGTTGTTTTTGCTGGCAGACAGGTAAGAGAATTTGTTAATAATGTTGAAAGATTCCTTGGTGTTGTTGATGCTGGTTTCCATGTGTGCGGCAAGAGCTGTCTCCTTTGTTGCCCCCAGCAGGTGGTGGTAGAGGTTGAGGGAGGGCTTGAAGGCTGCCCTGTCCGAGGTGTCCTTGAACCATCTTCTCTCCAACTGTTTGCTGTCTCATTTCACTGTCCTGATTTCTTGGATGTACCATCTGGCCTTTTTGGAGGATTTTCTCTGGATTTTGCTCTTGAGAGGGATGATTCTGTCTGTGGAATTTGTGATCCATGCATTAAAGTTTTTCACTCACTGTGCGAGGTTGGTGTCGGTAGTAAGCTTGGAGGAGTTGAGGGCATTTGCACAGCAGGTCTCAGAGATTTTGTTCTACCTCCAGTGGGTGGTGTTGGTCATCTTGGGGGTGATGGTGCGGGGGCTGGAGATGCTGAAGTGGATGATGGAGTGAGCGGTCCATGTGAATTCTATGACATGGCTGTATTTGATACGGTTGCTGAAGGTGAAAATTGGGTCCAGTGTGTGTCCAGCAGTGTGTGTAGGGTGGTGGACAATCTGGGTCAATCTGAGGCTGCTCATATTTCGGGGGGTGCAGTGTTTTTGTCATTGGAGTCGTGGAAATTTAGGTCGCCGAAGAAGAGGGGTTCATTGTAGTCGGGGATGGTGCTGCAGAAACTGAAGGCAGGGCCATGGGTCGGAATGTGAGGGTACCTCTGATAGTTGTCTTGTCATCCATGTGGAGCATGAAATTGAGATGTTCCATGGGAGTGGTGGTGTTGTCGGTGGTGCTAGTACACTGTATGGTTTTGTTGTGGATAATGGATGCCCAGTGTGAGGGTGGCGATGAGGTCCCATAATTCAAAAGAATGCTTGCATAGTAAGCGTGGGTTGAGAATGGCACATGCGAGTTGGTGTTTTGTACAGGTGGTGTCTGTGATGTGTTCGGGGTAGGGCTGGTTGGTGTGCTGGTCCTTGTGCCGTGGCTGGTAAAGTAGCAGTGGGTGCACATGAAAAGTCCTAGTTCTAACATTGAAATCTAAACAGTTCATACAATTGAGAGCAAACAAATAATACAAAGTTGTGAAAGCAATAATCGCTGTGTGCTGAGACTCATGGAACTAATCTATGCCGCTCCTCTGAGAAAGGTATAACATAGTTCTAAAATGAAAGTTAGGGCATTAGCCCTATTGAATAAGTGGTGGGTACAATTCTTATTTGTACTCTTTTAAGTCCATCTATTCGTTCTCAAGTAACTGTGGTAAGGTGGATCGTGGATAGTACCCAATGAAATTCTCCCTGGGTGACATTACATTTCTATCTTTGTTGTTCCTCAGGCAGACCAAGGCTGTGAGTGCCAGTTGCTCTGCCTCAGCCCAGTTGATGTTGCCTCAGACCAAGTCTTCTGCATGTGGTGCACCTGCCCCTTCCTGACGAAGACAGGCAGCACCACCATCAACGATGAGGAGTTTGCACTCTGCTCTCTGGTTGTGCTCCATTGAATTTTCACTGGGGCAATCTTTCTCGGACCCAAACACAACCCAGTCACCCAAACAACCAGCCCACCATATGTCGCAGCAGTGACCAGGAGATAGAGACTGAGGCCACCACTGATTCTGGAGAGTGGTCTGACCTAGTGCTAAGCTGCCTAGGGCACTTTCAGATAAGGCTGTCAAATGTGATCACGGTTTTCTCAGTCCAATTAATCACAGGCTCTATGTCTTCATGGGAGGGATACCACAAAATACATTTGTGGTATCCCTGGGCATGTCTCAGCTACAGGAGATACTTTCCTGGACACAAAGCAGTAATGCTGGGGTCTCGAAACCTCTCCACACAGCCTGAGGTGCAGATACTTCCCTGTTTAGCAGCACACAGCTACAAGTTGTTCCACTCCCAGTTCCTCACAGTTCACTCCTTATAGGTATGATCTTCTTCAGGCAAGAGTACCTCTACCACTCTTCCTCAGCAGTCAGCCTGCTGCATTCTTCAAGGCAGACTCCTGCATCTCTTTTCCTGACAGATCACAGAGCACCAATTTCCATATTTCCACACATGACAAATGGTAGCTGGCATTCAGCAGCCCCAACCTTCAAGTAAAAAATTATTTTTGGGGCGCGGAAAAGATGTGCATACCCATGGGGCCTGGGTTTCAAGAAAGTGGTCCGATCAGGCGTAAGACTTATGAGCTATTGAGTAATGTGTATAGTCTCTATCACTGGGGTGGTGGCTCCGCCATACGTCCCTGATCCCACAATCCTCCTACCACTCCCTACCACTCCCTGACATAGATCCTGCCCCCCCAGTCCTCGGGTTAGAGCGGTCCATCCTTGCATCCATGACCAAATTTAAATTGCCACCCACCACAACCAAGGAGTCGGACGTGTGGAGAACCTCGGCCAGGGCCTCAGTCAGGAACTTCTCCTGATGTTCGTTTGGGGAATTGATTGAGGCTATTGTGAGGTTATAGGTGCTGATTTGTAGCCTCATCGCAAAGAGATGCCCCTTAATCTCTGCCACTGAGCCTTTCATGGAACCTCTAAAGCGTTTGAAAAACAGGATGGCCACCCCACCCTTCTTACTCTTCCCTGAAGACCAGAACTGCAAGGGTAACCCCCTGGATTGCATACGGTGTCTATCTTTGTGAAGCAGGTGGGTTTCTTGAAGTAAAAATATATCCTCCTCCGAATGCTCGAGTAAGGAGAGCACTGCTCTCCGCTTGGTAGGATTGATAAGGCCTCCGACATTATAGCTGACTACCTTAACTTCCATCAGGTTGTAAAGAACCATGGAGATATATGTCTTATGCTATGGAGCCGAGAAAGGGGGACAGACCATGGAAGGGACCACACAGACAGATGTGACTGGATGGACCCTCCCAAAAGGGCCACAAGTAAAAAGCTCACCGGAGAGAGGACCCCCATCCAATAAAAATATAAACAAACCAGAAAACAATAAACCACCAGCAAAGGCAAACACACAAAGTCCATCTCAACTTTGCTGCCACTTGATGATCGGCAGGCTTTGGCAAACACTTTTTCCTTGTGCTGGCAGGTCACCTCCTATATTCAGGGTTGCTATATTTACTGCAGAATATATTAGGTTACTTGATAGGCATCTTGAGTAACACATCACTTTCTTTGCTCACTGATTAACCAGTTCTATTTTGATGGGGCAGTGGCTAGAGAGGCTACCATGTAAGCAGCACCCACCTCTGATAATTCAAGAGAATGCTCTAGAGTGAGCATAGCCAGTAGTGTCATTTTCACTTGGTGTAGAATTCTCTCCTTAGTTTTTGCGATTAACAGACCTGGATTATTTCAGCTCCAATTTCTTCATCTGTGTGGTCTAGCTCAGGTGTGCTGGCAGGATTGCACAGGCGAGCATAGAATGAGATTATAGTTTTGTCCAGACCTTGCTTAGTTTGACAATGAACCTCTCGCAGTCAGATTTTGACTGTGTGCTGTGCTGCCCATTTATGGCTACTATTGTGGCATTATAATTATTACCCCAGCGTTTGTTTGGAAGAGTGAAGAACATTTGTGAAGTGGAATAGGCCTTTTGGTGGTAGAATAGACCTATTGGATAAATCTTTCTCTTTATTAGCCGACAGGTAATTTTTAAAATGAGCTATCGAGATGTTCCAGCAAGAGAGTATGTCAAAAGGCTGGATCATCATATCTGCACTGTTCGACATGATTTCAATTCTGGAGTGCCAATTGTTGGCTGAAGTACGTGAGAAGACAATAGAAATGCTCCCTCTTTGGTCTTGGGTGTCATGACTGAGACTCGTCCCTCGAGAATGTCTCTCAGTGCTTGTTTTACTAGCTTTGAGCAAGTCACGTCAGTCGTAAAAGAAGCAAAAACTCAAACAGTAGCAAGAAACACAGCCAAAAACAAGTATTAGATTCTCCATGTTTGCACCTCTTGCCAGTGTTACTTCCGGTTCTATGATCGGAGAACAATTGGCCCAGCTGCAGTCTCACCTAGGGAAAACAGATGTTCATCACATATCAGATAGTGAGATGAATAGAGGAGAAAAGCCAAGTGTAGCTGAGAATCACCGTGGCATCCAGTACCTGCTCTCCCCTTATAGGGAAAATCAGACATGACTGCAGGTTGTGCCTTGGCACTTCTGATGTGTTAGCCTCATCCCCTTTGCTTTGATTGCTGATGTTATCATTCACCAATGGCGTTTTCCATCTTCACAGGAAAGCTCGGTCCAACCATGTAATCTGATTGGGACTCCCAATCCAAGTACAAAAAATTAGCAATTGGTGGTGTTCTGCGCCTAGAATGAGCGAGCACCCACAAGGTCAATTTGGTATTCTTGTCAACAGCTTTGGGTTCTAATACTTTACCATGGTCATGGGTTTTATAGGTTGACAGCATATCACAGCACAAGATCACACAGGTTCTTAGTCTCAGCTTGCACATGCAGAATTCCACACATGCCCATAAATTTGTTTTAACCATATGTTGTTGCACAGAGACCATTTTGAGTGGGCTCTTAATGTACCAGTATCCTTGTAAGTAAGACCCCTCTCAACTGTAGACCTATGTACATAATAGTTGTCCAACAATGGGCAGACCTCTACAGACCTACGTCAAACAGAAGAAGGTGGTACGAGCTCTCTTTTCTTTGGGAGGTATGCAGAGGGATGCCCAGAGGGAAGTTGAGAAGGCAGACAAGATGTCAGGTAGTGGTTTAATAAATCTGATGGACCCCACATTTTGTTTAATAAATTGGAACTGAAAGTGGTCAGATGAGCTGATCCTCTCCCTTCCCTTGTAAGAATGCATTATCACTGCTAACCGCCACTGACAAGCTCTTACCATACTATGTAAGTACACTTGCACAACCTTTAAAGAGATGTTTCTGATGCTCCATCACCTCAGGAGACTAGTATAAGAAGTGAATTATTATTTGAGGAGGGCAGCTGCCCATTTCAAGGAATAATGACAGTAACTGGCTAGGGTAAACCATAAAGTCCCTAAATAAACCTGAACTCAACCCCCTGGTAGTGGTGGCACAGAGCAGGCAGGCATACCTTAGGGTAATGTGTAAAGTACTTATGCAGTGCCAGTCAGTCAGTCAGTCAAATTACTTTATTCGATAATTCAATATCATAAAAAGACAGAGATGATCAATATATAAATTACAGTTACATTATTAAAAAGTTCACAAATTTCATAAATATTAAAAATATTAGAAAAAAGGTCAATACATATACAAAGTAAGTACTATCCCATCCATATTTAAAAAACACACTGTGTACATAAAGTGCATGAATTATAAAAATACGGTCAAGTGTGAAGTTTCATTATCTTTTTTCTCTCCCTGGCAGCCCCCACCAAAAAACTAGCAACATGAGAGATGACCCTGGGACTGCTTAGTAGTTGCAAATATAGGAGAGCGCAGGCCTTACCTGAATAAACCCTGCTTCCTTGAGGATGGGGACAAGAAACTTCCTCCTTGCAGCCATATAATGGCCACAGAACATTAAAAAATGCATTGTATCCTGCTTTGAAAAATTATCACAGGAGCACGGAGGCGCTTGATCGGAGGACCTAGATTCAGGTAAATCAAATTTAAACGGAAACGCGTTAAAAGAAATCTATGATAAGGTCTGTTGACTAAAACCAGGTAGGGCTCAGGACCTGGGGGATTTAAAACCATAAAATTGGATCTAACGGTTGTTTTTCTGAGCTCCTTCTCTTCTCTGCACAAAGACAACCTCTGTAGCATTGCCACCTTTGTTAAATCTACATCCTTTACGGTTATATTTTCTGGCACAAGGAAGAGCTCTGGTCTTCAGATATTCCGAAAACCTTGTTTAACGTAAGATAACCACTTAATTTTGTTTGCGTTGTCTAAGCGGAGACAGTCCTTGAGTATGGAGTGATTCAGGGAGAGTTCCGCATTCAGCCAGGTTATTAACGACGCTACCTTTAGTAAATCCGTAATAAAACCGACGCCCAGCTCTGAATGCACCGAAAAAGAGGGGGTTGACTGCGGTACTGATAAAATTGTTCTCATGAATTTATTTTCAGTGATTTGCAAGCAGTCCGTAGCACTGTATCCCCATAGTGAGCAACCATATGTCGCTACCGCCAAACACTTTGCTTTATAAATATTTAACAGGGCTTCAATGGGCCTTCCCCCGAGCTTTTTACTAAAGGCCATAATGGCCATAGAGGATCTTGCAAAGACAGTGTTTCTTGCTTTAATCTGTGTGCCCCAATTCCACCTCTCCTCAAAGATAATACCTAGGTACTGGAATGTGGATGCTCTGCTTAGTTCCTCTCTGCCACAGAAGAAGGTTTTCACGTTTTTCTTTTGACAACCTTTCCCTGTTATCATGATTTGGGATTTTTTACATTAATTTTAAGGTCTAATGAGTTCATAAAAACTCCAAATGCATCCAACAAGCGTTGAAGCCCCACCCCAGTTTGCGATAGAAGGACAGCGTCGTCCACATACAAGAGAACCGGTATACCCAGATCTCCTGCATGTGCCATCACCTCCTTAAGCACCGGTTCAAGGGCGTTTATATAGATCATGAACAAGAGAGGGGCCATGATACACCCCTGCCTGACCCCCCTTTCTGAATGAAAGTGGCTAGAACAACGCCTCTCTGTGTTCACCCTAACGGAGGCCCGCAGGCCAGAGTGTAAATCCGCCAGGAAGTTTACCAAAGTTGGATCAAGGCCTAGGTCAATTAGGATCTGCCAGAGTTTCGAGCGATTCACGAGGTCAAGGGCTAAAGAAAGGTCCATAAAACCTAAATATAAGGACCCCTCCCTGGCAACAGTGTATTTGTCCACTAACAGTTGTAGGTTGAGACACTGATCCAAAGTACTTCTTTTGGATCGGAATCCATATTGGACATTAGATAAAATCCCTTTCTCATCGAGCCAATTCTGCAATTTGCGCAGGATGACCCGCCCCAGGATTTTGACAGATGAATCTATTAGAGAGATTGGGCGGTAACACGCTGGGTCTGACCGATCCCCCTTCTTAAATACTGGGACGATGATAGACTCTTTCCAGGATGATGGAATATTCCTATAATTTAATACATTGAAGACCTTGCTCAGGATTTTTGACCATAATTTTGAGTCGCACTTAAAAATATCTGCAGGAACTCCATCGGGGTCAGGTGCCTTATTTTTCTGCGTTTCGTCTATTGCCCTTTCTACTTCTGTGACCTCAAAAGTAACATAATAACCCTCAACTCTCTCTTTAGTCATATATAATGACTTTTGAGGAGTGGTACTAGAGTATATGTTACTAAAGTGCATAATCCAAGCCTCGTCAGCAACGTTGGATTCAAGGGCACTATTCTCTACCGGAGCGAATAGGGGTTGATTTACTACTTTCCAGAATTGAGAACTACTTTTTAAAACCTCTGGATCTAGTAACTGTGACCAAGCATTATCTTTTAGCAAATTTTTTCTGCTTTGTATAGCCTTTTTATAGGTTGCTCTTAGCTTGGCTACTAATGCGCAATCTTTTGGATCAGACTTTAGGGCCTTTAACAGGTCAGCATGTGCCTTTGAGCAAGAGCGATCAAACCATCTCTTGGCCCGGTTTTGTGGGTGGCCCTTAACCACCATTAAGCTCTGGTTGATCTGTTTACAAATACTGTCAAATGAACTAATCACTTGCTCAGCAGCAGCCTGAGAGTCTAAACACATCGCTACATCATCATCCACCTTATTCAATACGTCCTGTATAACTGCCTCTGGATTTATGTTTGCCCATTTTAATCTGCGACCCTGATCTGTCGGGATCACTTCCTGACCACCCTTGTGCAACGCTGTTTTAAATGATAAAAAAAACCCAGACAGAACCTCCAGTAAAACTGGATCATGATCGCTAAAGACTGAGATTTGTGTTCTGTACTTTAATACCTTTCCTAAAATATAACAGGACATAAAAATAAAATCAATAACTGTACCATCACCTATACCTTTAAAAGTAGGGACAATCAAATCACCCCCCCTGCAGCTTGATTCGTACAGGTTCCACGCTGCCAAGAATTCTTCAAGAGCCTCCCCCCTTTTTGTGTGTTCAAAATGCGCTACTGCAGAACATGGAGGACCCTCTTCTACTGAATTGGCACATGGGTAATTACACGGGTGGGTATTGAAGTCACCTAAGAGAATTATCTCAAAGCAAATTACCGTAGTTGTATAGACTGACAAAAATGTATCTAGCTGGTCCAGATTAAGTCTGGTGCTATCGTTTGCAGTGGCATTATAAAAGTTTATAAATAAAATACTAGTAGAATCTGGAGTATTCATTTCCACAATTAAACAATTGCTACATCCTGAGTCAAGCTGAGTCAACTTTCCTTTTAACTCTATTTTAAACAGACTTAGTAGACCACCTTTAGATCTTCCCGCCCGACTACCTGGGGCAGGGATAAAGAAATGTACATATCTGTCGAGCGAAAAACAGTTCGATTGGTCCCATGTTTCCTGTAAGGCCACAATGTCAAAAGTTTTTAAGTAGTCAATCCAGATTTCATTCCCCATTTTGCCCCTTAATCCAGCAATGTTCCAAGTCATTATTCTACATGGTTGTGCGTGGAACTGTGGGTTGTTTGCCAGTCAATCAACTTATGCAGTGCCAAAACAGGAGAACCAGAAGAGGTCATGAAACCTCGCTGTGACCACAGACATCCTAAGTCATACACACTCTGAACCCATAGTAACTCTCAGAGTAAATGGTGACTCGTGAACCTTCTTAATTACAGCAAGTTCTTGTCAGGGCAATCAGTTTGGCTACTGGTGGAGAAGTTACATGGCACAGGTAGGACGCTTCCAAGACTCCAATCAGAGTACATACACCATAAGCGGCTCTTAAGATACCATGTCGGTCTCTTAGGCAGGACCCATCAACAAAAAGAGTGCGGTCAGATTCGGTACATCTAGTTTGTCAGGTCTCGGTTTTGTGCAAAAACTTGGTAATGCTAGCACAGTTGTGGTAAAATTTGCCCTCATCATCTCCCTCTGGATTCGGCAAAAGGTAAGATGGGTTTAGTGTATTACATCGCTTAATGGAAACATTTTCTGCTGCCAAAATGATTCTCTCATAGTGAGTTAAATGGCAATTTGTCAAATGCTATGTGTGGGAATGGGTCATGATGTTCTCGATCGGGGTTCACCGCTACAACCACTTTGAGACATCTGTTGTGGAAAATGTGAAATATGAAAACATAGCGAACTAACAAACACCAGCAGAAAGCATTGCACAGTCATACATAGTGAAAGAACAGTGTGGGCCAACATGTCGTACAGACAAGAGAGAGGCGAAGAGTTTGGGAAACAGCCATAACAACGCATGCCTTACATCGCATTCCTTTACAATGCGGTTGTTACAACAACTGTGTTGTTACAATGTGCACCATTACATCGCAAGTTGTTTCAACGACTTGCTGTAGGGGGCGCACTGGTGTTGGATTTAGAATCCAACACCTTCCCTGCTGTTGCACAAACTGGAGTAGGAATAGTAAATTATACTATTCCTAAGTCCAGCCCGCCCCCACAGCAAGTCGTTGAAATGACTGGTGATGTAATAGTTGGTGTTGTAACAACGCGGTTGTTGTAACGACCGCGTTGTAAAGGCATGCGATGTAACACATGCGAAGTAAAAGAATATATTCGAAGAGTTCACTTGAGGACATAATATAATAAATAACTTGAAAGTGATGCAGTTAAAAGGCAACTTGTGTTTAACAAGCTTAAAGAACTGTATGGCTTTAGCACATTGGTTTATTGGCACTTATTTTGTGTTTCCAAATAGATTGAAGCTTGACTAGACAGTAAGAGCAGGAGATAAAATTACTTAAAAAAGATATACTAAGGTCTTAGGGGCACGATGATAAAGCACACATACCACTAAAATTGTATTTACCACAAATATATATGCATTCAAGAATGAAGACTGGTTAGTTTGTTAAGCATTGTTGGAAACTGCAATAAAGACTGGGTAGAGGATTAGTTTTGAGTTTGAGGTTACGGGGCTACGTGCATTTCAATGCTTTCTACTTTCAATCTGTAACTACTAAGTCAATTATTATTTGCTGGTCTGTAATAAAGTACTTTCTTATTTTGTATATAAGAAGCTGACTGTGAAACAGCAAATTGAGACCGGCTGCCTGCCTGTTTGAGGAGGGTCGATTTCCAGGTCACAACAGTAAAAAGCTGTCTTTACATTGCAAAAGAGGAGTCTGTCTTTTTTAATTTTGTTACGTTTTAAAGTCACCCTGCAACAGTTAGCAAGCCAGCCTGGAAGTCCCTCTTGCCCTCACCTGACTGCTAAAGCCGTAAGACCACCTACCCCTGCTGCATAGATTATTGCACACCTTTTGATAAGGAAAGCAGCCACTGTGTTCTCTGAACTTCTGGCTGTACATGGGGGACTGGTAGGATCCAGAGATTGCCATCTTTTTATGGTGAGGACAATGCAGACAATGGTCCTTGTTTTTGTATATATTGTATCAGTAGTTTCCCTTGGCAATAGTAAACACAGATGTAGATATACGAGATATAAGGTTATAAGAGACATAAGGGTATTGCATGCAAGATTGTGTGAAAGGCGCTACATAACTGGTTACCTTGTTAGTCCCAATATAAAGTTGTAATTGGTCAATATGGGAAATTTGAAATTGGAAGGTGCCAATATGTGTTCCAATGTTTGACATACAGGGACAGATGCAAAGCTGATGTAGCCACACTTTACCTCCAGGTATGATCTGAACACGCAAATTACTGCCCTGGACCTTATGTCCAGAAGTCATTCGATAGACTAAGAGATACATGGTTTGAAAAGATTATCCTCTCTGAGCGCAGAGGCAAATGACTGGTGGTTGCCAGGTCTATTTATCGTTTAGAGTACAATAATGCTGATTAACATTTAGAAGAAGTTGAACTGTTCATATTTCTTATGCTGATGGTGAGTGCGTGTGTGTGTATATATAAATAAAATGTGGGCTCAGTATGATGATGTGTAATGTTGCATAATGTTATTTTCATGTGTATTGCACAATTGATAAAGGCAAAGTTGATGAATGTTCTTGTTTTAAAAAAACGTGTGTAAGTTTTAAAGTAAGAGTAATATTTGACCAGAAAGATAAAAAAATTACATTGTAGAAGAATTTATAATACGAATAAACATGGAGACTCCCTTAGTGCATATAGAAAAGATATTTCCAAATGATCAGAGAAAATTGCAAAAATATTATTTAGAACGGGTTAAAGCCTCCCAGAAACATACAAATCCCTGGCCAAAAGAAGGGAGACTTGACGACAAAATACTGGAGCATATTGGTACACATCTCAGAAGTAAATATGCAGGAGCCAAATTACAGAAGCGAGAAGCCACTTTAGCTTTATGGCAAGATTTTTGTGAGAAGCCTAAGAACCCCTCGAAAGTTGATATCCATAGTACCCCGTCTATTCCCCCACCCCTGTATGATCCTATGAACACCTCTCCCAAGGTACCTGCTATTTATTCACTGGTGCAGCTCCAGGAAACCTCAGTGGTATTTGAGAACCCCAACATTGAGACCCCTTTACAATCTCTAAAAGTTACCTCTAATGTTACTCTATAAATGCCAAAGCAAAAACATGCAAGTATATCTAGGAAGCAAGTAAGGGTAGGTGACTACCAGTTTTCAGGACACCTAGAAACACAGTTAACATACATCTAGATGCAGCTTCTCCCCAGGAAGACAGAAGCAAACAGCAAAGACCATGAGATAGTGATGACCAGTTACAGGTTTCATCAGCAACATTGCTTTTGTTGCACAGAAGAGACACAAAAGGAAGGGCAGTTAGGAAGGAGATGTCCACCCACAGCAAAGAGATGGAGATGATGTTCGATATAGTGACTAGTGTATAGGGCTGTAGGTAAGGTGCAATGGGCAGTATCCCAAGAAAGGAATAGGGCTGAAGGTAGTCTACTTACTTGGTAGAAGGGGAACGTAATAGTTTCACCATAAAGTGTTTAAGAATGGATATCAGGAAGTGAGAGTAGAAGAGAGGCAAGGGGAGAGAGGGATATCACAATAATTTTTCACGACAGATTCAGGGAAAACTTGGGCGAATAACAAATGGAAGAGTATATGCATAAGCGTGTGGATAGTATGGATGAAATGCTTCAACCACCAAAGGCTATGCACCTTACCTATGATGTTAATATTCAAGAAAAAACCCTTATCGATTTGGATCACACAAAGAGTGCAAGGCCATTGCCTAATCATCTTGATATTAAAGAAGGAGTGCAGAAAATGCTTTCTAGAGTTAGGAAAACTTGAGCAACAGAGCTCGAGCGATTGCAGTTTCAGAGAACACATGGCCACCCAGACCTCAGGATGGAATCTTGTGAGGCCATTGCAGGATTGACACTACATGATAAACCAGTACAGCAAATTAATTTTCAATCAGTTTTGCACAGCACAGATCTCACCCCTAGGGAGATAGTCGCTGAAGGAGAAGAAAATAGCTGGCACAGTGGTGTGCCATATGGGGCTAATTTAGTAGATGGGACTGAAAGGTTAGCCTCACAGATGAATCCATGACCACAGAAGGGAAGGCTTGTTTGATCCATATGATATGGCGAATGCTGAGCATTGCATTCTTTTTAGTGAGGGAGATCTAGAATGGGATTATCCCTACATGCTGAAATGTTCCTTTGTATGTCAGAAATATGCTAGACAGCACGATCCCCAGCGTTCTACCACTCCCTTACAGATGCGCCCTGATAAGCAGGGGACCTGGGGCACCTCGTTCTGTTCCTTGGACCCAAGAAATGACTACCGCTGCTTACAGAGGGGGCAGGGAAATGGATTTGAGCTTTCGAACAGCAAACTGGAGGTATCACCTTGGCAGTAGGGTGCATAAAGTGTCTTCTTAGATCGCTTATAGAAGATGAAACAGACATTGATTTTCAAAAAGCTGGAGTGAGAAACGTTGCCCTCACTGACACCAGATATGATTGGTGTCCATTTGATTTGGTTAGAACAGTGGTTTGGGATCAGCTGAGGAAAGTGTATCCTGATAGGCCAGACATTAGATCTCTCATGGCTCAATCAATGTAGCAAAATGAGGATCCAGCGCAGTGATAGGATGAAAGAAAAATGGACAAACAAGAGGTGACATAAAAATCAGCAGCTAAATTAGTGCAGCAAAAGTTGGCAAAGAAAGGAGCAATAAAAGGAGCGTAAGTGGCAGTCACGACTCGGATGACTGCAATATCTGTGGGATTGGTCCCAGTGGCTACTCGACAACAGTACCCTCAACTAATCTATGACATAATATCGACAGACAAAATATCTACCTACAAAAATATCGATACAAAAATATCGAAGTCAAAAATATCGGAGTTATATCTTCATAAAGGTAAGTACAAAAATATAGAAATTTTAATATCGTAGTACAAAAAAATCGAAAGTAAAAATATCGTTTTTTTAAATGTATTAATAATACTGTAAAAATAGTTTAAAAATACATATAATTTTACAAATATTAAATAAAAACATTAAAACATATTTCGAAAATTATAACTAATACATATACATTTAATATAAATTAAAAACTAGGGAAAGCGTTGGATAGCGTAGGGGTAAAAATTAATATTCCCACTCCAGAGGGTGCAACAGTAGGGAAAGCGTTGGATAGCGTAGGGGTAAAAATTACTATTCCATCTCCAGAGGGTGCAACAGTAGGGAAAGCGTTGGATAGCGTAGGGGTAAAAATTACTATTCCCACTCCAGAGGGTGCAACAGTAGGGAAAGCGTTGGATAGCGTAGGGGTAAAAATTTCGATATTTTCGATATTAGTAACATACATACCCTAAAAAAAACGATATTCTGTCTGTCGATATTTTGGACATCGATATTCTATACCATCGAAATTAAAACATCGATATTTTTGTATATCGATATTTTAATTTCGATATTTTGTCTCACTACCCCCTCAACAACAGGATAATGTAAGGATAAAGGGAAGTATTAGAGCAGGACAAGGAGGAATAGGAAGAGGTAGGCTACGGCATCAAAGGATGGATCAAGTCAAGAAGGTCATTATTGTCAGAGGTATGGACATTTCATTAGAGACTTCAGAACTGAGAGATGGGATGAGCAAAATGGAAGAGCAGGAGTTTACAATCAGCCAGAAACCACAATAGTACAGCCACAGCCAAATCTGCAAATCATATATGTGCCTCAGACACCATCACAAAATATGCAGCCACCAGTAATGCCTCAAGCACAACAGGTGCCGCTTTAGCAAAACTACCAAACATTCCCAATGGTGACTCCACCTCAACGTGAACAAGGAGGTGTCATTATGAGAGGAGGGAATCCTTTCCAGATTAATTCTGTGTGAGGAAATACACAAGGAAGGTAACCACAGAGTATTTATATGTGTCCATTATTGTCAGTGACATACAGGCCAGATGGGGAACCCACTGTGACAGTAGCTCTCAATGACAAAAGGTATGTATTACTCATAGATACAGGAGCAACAAGATCCTGTATTAGGGAGGGAGACCCTCTGATTTCCAACAGCTCATTGGACACTCAAGAATTCTCTGGGGAAGTATTGAGGGTTCCTTTACTAAACCAGTTGAGGTGGAAGTAGGAGGGAGGTATATCAATGGCTGTTTACTGTTATCGTGAGCTGCCCTAGCCAATTTGTTAGGGAGAAATCTTAAGGCCAAGTTAAATATGACTATTCATTTTGAATCTGATGGTACCATGAATTGTTCTACCCCTGGAGTGCTACCTTCCAGGATCATAAAACAGTAGGGTCCTACTGGTACGTGAGCAATGACAAATGCAACATTTAATTAGCACTTAAGGTGAACACCTACCACTCTTGAAAATTGCTAGGGGAGAATGTACATTGATTCTACACCTCCCGCATCACATGGAGCGCTTGCACCATTGTGAGGTTGCCCTACATTTCATCGCACTTCTCTCTGTCCTGATGAAGACCGGTATGCTAGGATCTAAGTCACCTTAGGCAACAGTCGGGTCTAACCGTTGACTTTTTTAGACTAACAAGCCAGGACTGATTATTGAACAAGGATAAATAAGAGACCATACTAAATCCTGTAGACAGGTTACCTTTGTATTAATCCTTTCTTCGCCTTCTCCATATCACTGCGCACTTGAGCACCATCTGAAACACATCTTTTCTTTTTGGGGCAACCGTTATTCAATAAATTTGATGTATTCCTTTGTTGAATTATAACTAATGAATCTTGACACAAAAACTGAATCCCATTGTTTGACTCTTCATTAAGTGCATTTCATTTATGTTGTTGCCTTTTGTGTTTGAATTTGTTTTGTGCTCACCTAAAGCTCAAATTAAATGTTGTATTTGTCATTGCTCATGTACCAGTAGGACCATACTGTTTTACATACCACATGTTACCCAGGTCCTATGAGTTTTGTATGGGTTAGCCCAGTATCTTGTAAAAGTACCTTCCAGGATCATGGCATTAACAGTAGATTCCTCTACCGAAGGTCAGATCAGAGAATGACCTGCATATATGGATGCATTTACTATGGCAGTATATACAATCATAGCAGAGACACAAGAGTTACCTAAAGAATTTCTATTTTGGCAACACTGGCAAGACTCTTAGATGCCTAATGCTGAATTAATACTGCAAATAGAGGCTTTAGAGGTGATACCAACTTATGGCGCTCTAACAGCCAGTGACCATAATCATGTCTTATGGGTATGTGTTATCTTCATTGAAGCAGGAAAAATGGATGACCAACTGTTTTGTGTTGATTCCATGAAAACAGTTGTTGTCTTTCAAAATGACATACCATTGAGGACAGTATTAGAAGTAAGGATGCCCACACCAGGTAGAGTTTTTGGTTCTGTTAGGGAAGCAGATCTGTCCCATGTACCAGACACTTTGGGCCAGATGTAGGTCGCCAATTACCGGTCGGTAACAGCCAAATTCGGCCGTTACAGACCGGTAATTAGATTGCGAGATGTAGGGGCCAATATTTTACAGATTCGGTAAATTGGGTGGTAAAATACCGAATGCAGGTGTGCATGTACATCTGTGCATGCACACCTGTGCCATGTGACACACAGACATGCCTAGGGCATGTCTGTGTGCCACATGGCACACATGCCTGTATTTGGGGTGCTAGAGGGTGTCAAAGTGACACCCCTGCACCCTTGCTGAAATCGGTATTTACCGAATCTGTAAATACCGATTCAGTAATGCCCATTGATTCCTATGGGCTTCAATGCCCATAGGAATCAATGGGCATTACCGAATCGGTATTTACAGAATCGGTAAATACCGAATCTTAACGATTCGGTATTTACAGATTCAGAAATACCTACATCTCCCCCCCTCTATTTTACCACTTCTTAAATACCGAATCGGTATGATTCGGTATTTAAGAAATGGTAAAATAAAATTACCTACATCTGGCCCTTTGTGGGCTAATAGTCCAGATGATGAAGTCTTATTCGTACTGCTTCACCATTCAGAATTACATTAAGGGAATGTGCTACCTTACCTAGCGTGAGGAAGTATACTTTTTCTAAGAAGGCAAATGGGGGGCGTGGCCAAGATGGCATTGTGAGCATACATGCTTTGTAACCGTTCCGCTCCGGCCCTGGATTTTTGCACCTACATCGCTGAACCCCGGGGTCCTGGGGGGGCCCATCTGCTGCAGCTGCGGCACTGCATATTCTCCGCCACATTGGACGGCCCGGAGGGGTTTTTGGAGGCCGTTGCGGGGGCTCGGACGAAGCACCAGCGCTAATGAGCCGGCTCGCCTGGACCTGAGTGAGCGGGTGGCTGTCCCCTCCGCTGTGGCTCGGTGGGATGCGAATGGCGTGGGACTAGGGAGCTGAGGCCCAGCCGACTGAGTGTGAAGCCTCCACGACGTCCAGGCCTGCTAGCTGGCCCCCATCCATATCTCACGCGACGGCCCGCGGAGGATGGGTCGTCGTCGGAACAACCACCTGCATCTGCATTGCCACTGACCTTCTCCTGTGGGGCCTAGAGGCATCGGAGAGGCATCGGAGAACTCACCTCAGCCTCCAAGATGACCACTGCCTGGGCTAAGAAGGAGCATACGATCAAGGACATGCTTGCTAAACCCCCACCCCAAGAGCACTTTCTACGGAACCTTCGGCCCCGGAGGGAGGCTTAGATGGGGAATCCCCCATCACTCGCTCCTGTATGGATGCACTTTTCCTGTTGCTGAAGGAGCACCACCAGCAGATCAAGAACGACCTGGCTAAGGACTTGCAGGCCGTCCCGCAGGATGTCTCAGAGATTGGGGCCTGAGTGGACTCCTTGGAATCCAACGACACTGCTAGGGGTGAAGAAATTGAGTTCTCCGCCAAGAAATAATTTGCTTTTCTGATAGACAGATTGATTTACAGGCACATGCTGAAGACCTGGAGAACAGGTCAGACGCAAGAATGTGAGGATTCAGAATGTGCTGATCTCAGTGGAGGCAGGAAATGTTGAGGAGTTCGTCTAGGCCCTCTACGCACAGATCTTGGAGGATGTACCCGTCTCTTAGATACGCCTTGATGGTGTGCACCGGGTCGGACTCCCCCGTGCCTCCAAAAGGCCCCCACCGGACATCCTGGCCTGTGTCCACAGCTTCCCCATGAAGGAACATATCCTGCGAACTGTCCGGGGGTCCAATTCCATTAGCTTTCGGGGTCACTCCCTCCAACTGTTTCAGGACCTCTCTGGTGTAACCCTCCAGAAGTGGCGACAATTCTGCCCAGTGACATTGCATCTTCGCAGCCTTGGCATCCCCTATTCTTGGGGCTACCCTTTCCATCTACTTTTCTACTGGGAAGGTCAGACTTGCCAGAACCTTTCGCACCAAGCAGCATATGCCCTCCTTAAGATCGCACAGCCAGAATCTCAAGCTGGGAGCTTGGATGAGCCAGGGGCGGGAGGTGGGTGCTGGGAGACGCAGGGGAGACGACGGAGGGGCAAGAAACTTTCAAAGTCTAGCCCAAGGTCATCATCCAAGAACGCAAGGCAGTCCTGGAGAGCATTACCGGAAGGTCCTTGGTGGGAAGGACAGACTGATCCTACAGGGCCCATTTCCAGGGCTTCGGAGGCCTGTTGGTTGCAGTTTGGGCCTCAGGGCGGAGCAGCGCTCGGACAGATTATGGCCATGATCGACCCCATCCGGACCTTTCCTCATCGGTGGTAGGGGACCCCTTTCCAGGGCCTATCCCCCAGAGGTTCTATTTTTCTTACTGTTTGGTCATGTTTGTGGGGGTTCTTTTTATGTCTTTTGTTTCTACACCAAGTACTTCTGCACCGAGCACTGATGCTTGACACACCTACGGACACCTCAGATTACGCTCTGTGGGTTTCAGGGTACTCATGGGGTACCTTTGCTGAGAGGGCAGAGTGAGGGCTAGGCAGCTTGACATGGTATACTCTCTTTCCCCTAGTATTGGGCCCCATGGTTGGCTGAAGATTCTCTCCCTTGACGTAAAGGGCCTAAACAATCCGGGTAAATGGAGGGCCATCCTCCCGTTTCTAGAGAATTCAGGAGCAGATATCTGTCTCTTGCCAAAGACTCACCTCCTGACCGGGGACGCACACCGGCTTAAATCCAGGAAATTCCCGCAACAATTCCTTTCCTCCTCTGGCCATAAGAAGGGCGGGGTGGCTATCCTTTTTTCCCACTCCTTTTGGGGTTCCATTGGTCCAAAACTGGCAAAACTCAAGTGTCGCCTTTTGGCATTTGACATTGGGCACCATATATACCCCGAACGAGGGGCAGGAACGTTTTATTTGGGATGCTCTGGCTTATTCACTGCTTTCTCATGACCGCCTCATACTAATAGGTGGCGACCTCAATCTGGTCATGGACAACCTCATGGGCCGTTCGCCCCACGGGGGCCTTCTGGAACGCAGGCATTTCTTGGTTGAAGGCAGCTGGACTTGTAGACCTCTGAAGGGTTCACCACCCAAACTCTAGGGACTTTACTTTCTTCTCTCATGCACACAGGACCTACACTAGAATTGAATACTTCATGGGCTCTCAGGACTTCCTTAGGCTTTCTACTTCAGTGAAATTGATCCGCACACCCTCTCTGACCACTCCGTGCTTGTTTTGGAGTTCAGACCCCCCTTCCACCAACAGGCTAGAAGACAGTGGCGCTTACAGGAGACCTTGTTAAGCAAACCAGAGACCCAGGGGAAGATCAGGAAACTTATCACTGACTATCTAGCCACTAATGACACCCCGGAGGTTCCTCTGGCTGTTGTTTGGGACGCAATGAAGGCTGTTGTCAGGGGAGAATTTATCTCCTTGGCAGCTGCTGACAATAAGGACCGGAAATGGAAACGGGGGTACTCCAATCTAAAGTTAAGGAGTTGGAGGGGATTCATCATCGCACAGGGACCCCAAGAGTGGTGGCGCCAATTGGAAGCTGCCAGGAAACAGTTGGAGGGGTTGGACTTAGACAGGGCAGAATTCAGCTTGCTTCACCTCAAGCATTTGTATTATCCTAGTGGTAACAAAAGTGGTAGGCTCTTGGCTGCTAAATTGCATGCCCAATGCTTAGCTAACATAATATGAACGTTACTGACTGAGAGGGGTACTGACTTTACAGAGGACGATTCCATTGCTGAGCACTTTAGACTCCTTTATTCCTCTCTATACACTGCACAGACCACCTCATCCATCGCTATTACTGACTATCTGCTTACCTCTACTGTTACTAAGCTCACTGATGATTTGGCGTCATCACTCGACTTTCCTATTAAAGAGGGGGAAGTCGTTTCGGCATTAGCCAGACAGAAGCTGTTGAATTCCCCTAGCCAAAATGGGTTTCCCGCCGGGTTTTATAAGACCTTCTGCCCTGACCTTGCCCCAATCCTGACCAACTTTTTCAATTTCATAACTGACTCTGGCTCTCTTCCAGCGTCCCTGCTGGATGCTACCATAACCATTATCCCAAAGCCAGGGAAAGACCCCACACTTTGTGCGAACTATCATCCAATTTTGCTTCTTAACTCTGACTCTAAACTCTTCACAGGAATACTGGCATCTTGCCTTAACCTTTTTATGCAGGGCCTCATACACCCCGTCCAAGCCGGGTTTGTTCCACACAGACTCAGCACAGACAACACCAAAATACTTTTCCATGCCATCGACAAAGATCACCGTAAATGAGGCTTCAGTATGTTGCTTACAGTGGATGCGGAAAAGGCCTTTGATCGGGTCCACTGCCCTTTTTTCACTGCACACTGGAGCATTTTGGTTTTGGGGAATGCTTTCGGTCCTTGGTTTTAGTGTTTATAAGGCACCACAGGCGTCTGTCAGAGTCAATGGGTGAGTTCTGAAAAGTTCCTTATTGGTAGAGGCACTAGGCATGGCTGTCCCCTATCGCCCTTTTTGTTTGCTTTATACATGGAGCCATTTGCCCAGCACATCAGAGACCATGGCCGGATTAAGGGGATCCCCATGGAAGGGGGAGCACCGCATTAGCCTATACGCGGACAATGTTATGGTCATTCTGGACTCTAGTCCAAAGAGCCTCTCTGGGTCTCATAACATGTCACAGAATACCCTCTGCATGCAAGCTTGACTTCAAACAGTGCACTGACCTGCAAACACATGCCATAACATTCTTACTTTTATGGGCCAGAGGGAGGTGCACTCTTTCGACTCAAGCTCTTCATCTCTTGTGGAGAAATCAGAGCTGGAACATTTGAAATACTGAATATCACAAGTTAAAAACTCTAAGAAAAATGGAAGTTAAGGAAAGAGTTCAAGGGAAGCCAAATAAATGACACTTACATCTCTGCAAAGCACATGAGAAACAAAGAGCACACTGCTTATTGCAGAGAACTGATTTGGGTTTATGCCTCTCTGGTGCCTGTTACTATCTTTGCATCTGCGTGACCGAGACCCAGTCCTATCTGTGACCCAGCAGTCACAATTTGGGTAAGCCCAGGGAAACTGTGCCCAACAAGGTAGAAGAAATATGAAAGGGGTGGTAACGTGTTACGAGTGTACAGGAATCGATTCTGGCTCATTCTGAGAAAGTAGAAGAGCGTTGACAAATCCAGTAGTGTTTTTGTTGAGCATCATCCAGCAGTGTTACCACTAATGCCCCCTCTATGGACCCATGCCTTGCTCAGTTGGGTCGGACTAGAGCAGACAATTTGTTTATTCTCCTTGACATTGTGTGTACACCTGGCATCTCTCCAAGAAGTGTCTCACAGCAAACAAGGAAGACTAGCAGCTCCGCGTGGGAGATAATTAACAATCTTACCATTATTTACCCCCAGCCTGTTTCCTGTATGCGGCAATAATGACTAATGTACCCCCTTTTTCCCAGGTGTAGCTGAGTCATCTAACCAACTAAGGTCCTCTATTGGTTACAATCTAAGTGTCTCTTTCCAACAGTGAGGGAGGACCTAATAATTATGACAAGAAGGGTTGGGTGGATTGGACCTAATAGGAAAAGTATCGAGGGGGACTGTGTTACTATAAATGTTAAAGACCCCCATGTAGCAGGTGAGAATCTGTCTAGGTCTCCATGCCTAGTAACAATCCTAATACCATAGCTCTTCTGCCCTGAGGTATTTCTATCACCACATGCATCACTCTCGCAGGGTGCCAGCCCCCGCTCCACCTTTCCAATTTCCAGCGGCTGATTGTCAACATGCGGTTCCTCATCCAAAAGATTTATGGCACTAAGCGAGTTACAGGTAATAGAATGACATAACATCATTGGGAATTCAACCAATCAGGGGGAATGGGGTAACCAGACAGTAGTTAAAACAATTAATTACTAAGGACATTACTATGTGTAATTTATTTAACTAATCTCTCATTTCCCTCCCTATATATCTTTTCTATTCTCACGAGCACAATCCATTTCCACACTCCCCCTGGATCAACCCACTTTTCTCTTTTGGAACGTTCCTGACAGTGATCTGTTATAATAACTGTGAGATTAAACAGTCACTATTGAAACATTTTAGGGTGCTTGTGTGTCTTTTTGAGGATATGCTTAATTGAATTGAGGAACTACTGAGGTACACTTATGATGTAACTTGAGTTCTATGTGTACCATGTTTATAGAGTTTGACTTAATGAATACCTTCTTGAGGAAATTAGTCTAGCATCCCCACTACCGGGATCAGTGGGACATAAAGGAGTATCTTTTTTACATCATGGAACATATTTGGTTTTAAAAACAAGCTAGATACTCCAGGCTGAGTCTATAGTATCTCCACTTCTCATGTGATTTGTCTTCAGGAAACCTGGGATGTAGTCCCCTACTACGTGGAAGGATTCTCTTCTATTTGTAAGCCTGCTGCTCCATCATTATCAGGTTAGCCAAAAGGTGGTCTTTAAATTCCATTTTCAAATGTGTTACCTGTTGTTATTAAGAGATCCTTTACTGCCTCACCCTATTACAAGCTTGTTTGACTGTCCTTTTCAGGCAGATCTCACCTGGCTTTAATTAATTTTTATAATAATATTTTTGATTCCACATGTAGTGAGGTTGTTACTTCTTTAGAGGCGGATTTAGATATATTTTTACAAACCAATTCTTCAAATTGTTTTGTTTTATTAACAGGGGATTTTAATATACAGACATGTATGCTTGCTGCCAAATTTGTGTGTGGTATAACCCGTAAGCAGGTGACGGAGTCCCTCACTTTTCACTTAACTCCTATGGGTACTCTCTCAAATCCCTAATTTTTAAGTACGATTGATTATTACTGGAGAAAATTACCAAGGAAATGAAACGCCGACTCACACGTATACGCGGAATATGTTGCTCTGACCGGTTTGATGCTGATCGTACTCTTAACACATAATTAGGAAAGGCCACACACCTTTATGGCTAAGTCGACATAGTGCAAAATCACGACAACTGGAATTTTCCCTATTTTGTGAATTTGAAAACTACTAATTGGCTTTACGCTATAATCCTACAAAAATTAGACGAAGTCTGTGGTTGTTACCATGAAAGACGAAACACGTGTTGGCTAGGTTTGGAGTTGAAGATCACCATTGAATAAGGATATTAAATGAAGATTATGAGAAGATTGCGACGACTTTGATTTACTTTGAACATTGATTGGTATTGGAATTTAGCTTAGGATATACCTGTTTGTTTTTTAAATAAATTACCAGATCCCTTCGTTTATTGGTAGAGGAGCCAGTATGACTATTGATAATTTTAGTCTTCCTTTCTACCAGGAACCTTGTTATCGATCATGGAATAATACCAAGTGCACTATGTGACTATAAGCCGCTAGTTGTCTCTTGTTATTGTAGACTGAAAAGCAGGGGGTTAGCTCCAAGACTGCTAACATGGATGCCATAAGTAGACGGGGATAGATCCTCCAGCTGTGCTCCAGAAGCTGTTAATTACTAATGAAGCAGAGTTTAAGTATTGCCTGGGTGACAAGGTAGATATGTTACTCATTTTTGCATTTGAAGCTATTACTAGGCCACTTAATGCTTTCTTACCCCAAAAGCCTAGACATCCGGCCCATAGCAAAGCATGATTGGTTTAATCATTCATACATTCAGGATGCTAAAGTGCTGCGGACAGCACTGTAGAGCTCACCAAGGGAGCAAACTGTCTTCAAAATACTTAGGAAGAATTACAACTCAGCTTCAGGCAATAGTAAGTAGGCTCTCAGGGTAAAGACTTGGGCAAATTTAACCCAGGCAATCGAGGCCAATGATGCCACCCTATTTTGGAATACTGTTAATGCCCCATTGCTGAAAGGTGAAACAGTTCCAGAGCTCACTCTGCATGTCCCACCCATGTACATGGGTTGAGCATTATTCAGACATTTTTGGCTCTCTAGCGAGTGACACAGAGCCGATCGGCAGCTGAGTTGTTAAGAGTCCTCCAGAAACATCCCTGGAGGAAGTTCTTTTGGCCTTCCACTACAGTGCAGGGGTAAATTGCCCGGGACAGATGGTTTTCTGGTTGATGCCTTCAAGGCTGTGGGAGAACTCTGGGCCCTCATTTTCTTGACATAGTTGCAGAGAGTATGATGTCCCCTAGCTGCGCTGACTCTATTATAGTGTCCACCTTTAGGAAGGGGGATAGATCAGATCCGAAGTGCTTCATCGTTATTTCATTACTGGATTCTCCAGCCAAACTAATCAGCAGGGCTCTCCTACAAAAATTGGAGCAGTGGGCCACCGATAACTCCATCCTGTCAGGAGCCCAGTTTGGCTTTAGGAAAGGGTTGGGGGACCTTAAAACAGTGTGCCAACCTGGACCTTCTTTTCTGGAAATCTGCAAAGGTCAAAGCTGGCTCACTATTTTTATTTTTGCTGACCTCAGTAGTGCCTTTGATTTGATAGATTTGGCTCAAGCTGGGAATGTACTCACTCCTATGAAGTCAAGAAGGGAATAAGGAAGGGTTATGTTCTGGCTTGTTTCTTTTTGCCCTTTACATCAATGGGGTTGATGATGCTCTCAGGGCTCTGCAGGCCAACGCGCCTATTGTCGCCCGCCGGTTGGTCCCTGTGGAACTTTCCACCAGTGGTGCAGTTTTGATGTCAAGAACACCGTCGGCCTGCATAGACTATGGACACCTTTGTCGATTTTATGGAGAGGAGGAAATTGAAGATCATTATTACCAAAACCTGTACGAGAACATATGGTAAATAGACCTAGAGGAGCAGAAGCATCTATATCACATATTTCCTGATTACAAGGATCAATACATTCAATTATTTGGGTATATCGCTTGCCAGCAATGGCTCATGGGTCAATCACATATAAAGTGGTAGGCTAAAAATAAGTGGGGTCTGCATGGGTGTCTTTAAATCTTCAAGGACGCTCAGTAGTCATCCTACTAGAGAAATTATAAATATATATGAAGCCAAAGCACTGGCTGATGGCTTGTATGGAGGAGGCATCTGAGGATATCTTCTGAGTGGTTCTTTACAGACAGAGGAGAATGCCTTCCTCGAGCATCTGCTAAGAATCCCTACCTATGTCTCAACATACATTACCCATAATGAGGTGGGACTTAGCTATCTAGAGCATTTACTCTTACTAAAGCCGATCTTGCTTTGGCGGTCAATTTGACCTAAGCCTGAAATGACCTTTACTAGATCTATCATCATGGATTGTCATACACTTGGCCATGTTTTGAACATTCCTTTGCTCTTCTATATTAATGATGTGCTAAAGAAGTTTCATGACTCCCTCATAATTCAATCCCCATCCAGTGTGATGGACCTGCATAAAAGTGATTTTAAAGGCCTTTTTTGGCTCCAGATCTGGAAATAGGGCACTGGTGGAGGGTAGGAAACCTATGGTCAACCTATACATGTCAATTTTATCCGGGGAAGGCTTCCAACTGTATTAGTCTATGGGCTTGCGTTCTCACCAGGCTTCGAAAATCGAACTGTGCACTTTCTAGTCTCTTTTCCAGTAATGACACAACAACATAGCGATATGACCCCCATGACCATGTTTTGAACATCCCTTGGCTCTCCTATATTAATGATGTGCTAAAGAAGTTTAATGACTCCCTCATAATTCAATCCCCATACAGTGTGATTAACCTGCATAAAAGTGAGTTAAAAGCCCTTTAAGGCTCCAGATCTGGAAATAGGACACTTGTTGAGGGTAGGAAACATATGGTCACCCTATACATGTCAATTGCATCCGGAGAAGGCTTCCAACTGTATTAGTCTATGGTCTTATGTTCCCAGCACCAATTTGTTCTAACCAGGCTTCGGAAATTGAATTGTGCACTTTCTAGTCCCCGTTCCAGTAATGAAACAATGACCTAGCGATGTGACCCCCATGCCCATGTGATGGCACTTCAAAGCTGAGCACTAAGCACTTTATTCTTTTTTGATGTTTTATGATGGACTGCAATGATTTTATCTGAAACCACTTTTCATTGCAAATAATGCTAGGTACCACAAAGCTGCACTAAAATTCCTACATTCCTTGACGAACTCTTTTTTATTTTCTAGTATTGCTTCCTTTATATGGGTTGAAGTACAAATTAGGAAAAGCATTTCTTTTCTAGCTTAATACGGAGCATACTCATTTAACGTATTTTATTATATTTTAGAAGCATATGATGAACTGAAGACACACTGTCAAGAATCGTCCTTCTAGGGACCATTAACTGAAGTTCTGGGGCCCTCCAAATCTGCTGCCTATCAATCAATAAATTATTTGTATAGCACGGCTAATCCCTCTGGGGGGTATCCAGGTGCTGTGCTGAAGGTATACAGTGAAGACCCAAGTCTTGAGTTCCTTCCTGAAGTGGTTCAGTGAGGGAGAAGTGCGGAGGTGTGGGGGTGTTCCAGGCTTTGGCGGAGAGATGGGAGAAGGAGTGTCCTTCAGAGTGGCGGATATGCTGTGTCTGAGTGAGCGCAAGGTCTGTGGAGCGGGGGTTTCTGGGGGTTGGTGGACGATCTGGCGGTGGTTTATGTTGTCTGGTCCTTGGTTGTGGAGGGCTTTGTATGCGTGGGTCAGGAGTTTGAACTGGCATCTCCTCTGGATGGGGAGCCAGTGAAGGTCTTTCAGATGCTGGGTGATAAGTGCCGTCTTGAGCAGGTTGAGGAGCAGTCTGGCTGCTGCATTCTGGATTTTCTGGAGTCTTTGTATGAGTTGAGTGGAGGTGCCGGCATAGAGTGTCTTGCGGTAGTCAAACTGGCTGGTGAGGAGGGCCTGCGTCACAGTTTTCCTCATGCTGATGGGGATCCATCTGAAGATTTTGTGGAGTATGCCGTTCATATAGAAGAAGGTCGAGGCCATGGTGTTGACCTGATGTTTCACTGAGAGTTTGCTCTCCATTACGATGCCGAGGTTTCAAGCATGGTCTTTTGGTGTAGGGATGGGTCCGAGCTCCGTTGGTCGCCAGGAGTCATTCCAAAAGGGCAGTATGGTTGCCGAAGATCAGAAACTCCTTCTGTCCATGTTGAGTTTCAGACAGTTGCGCCAATCTTCATGCAGTTGTGGCAGTTGGTTTTTGTCAAGGTGGGGTTTGCTGAGAGTGAGAGGAGGAGTTGAGTGTCGTTGGCGTAGGAGAGGATGTTGATGTGCAATCTGGCAATACCTGCAAGTGGAGTCATAAAGATGTTGAAGAGGGTAGGGCTGAGCTGAGGGATGAGCATTGGTGGACTCCACAGATGGTGTGCTTGGGTTGCGAGGTGAAGGGAGGGATGTAATGTATGTTGTATGCATCCCCTGTATTGTTCTAATTATTGAGAATTGTAGTAGTATTGAAGTATGCACTGTATTTTATTACCACAAAGCAATGGTCCGGGTATTAGTTAATAGCCTTTTATTAATAATGTTGTATTATTGTTCTTTTATGGTCAACTTGTTTTCCCTAAATAAAGCCTTTAAACAAAACCGAGTCTTCTGGGCATGCACAACACCTGCTTCCCCTGGAAAAGTGGCCTCCAGGCCGTAATTTGCATTTAGTGGTACAGGCTACAAAGAAGGCACAGGAAGGACTCTGGCTGGGCTACAAATATTACAAGTAGCACATCTGTATCAACTAAAACACCTTAAGCCAGGTAACAGGAATAAGTGCTTAACACCTTGCAGGAAAGCAGTAGTTCACACAGTTTGAAAGGTCTAATATTACAGTGTGAGACCTAAACCACAAACAGCACCATAGAAAAGTCAAAAAGAGAGGTTAGAAAAAATGAAGGAATAGATACTGTGAAGGATTTCCATTGTTTGAAGTCTATGGTTTAAATGGCAGTTGCAATGTGTGAATTGTAAATGTTTTTGCTTTAAATGATTAGTAAATAAAAGACAAAAACACAATAAAAGCCTCACTGTCTTGATGTAGAATGAGGTTCCCTAGTACTTGTGTGGTAGAGGAGTAGAGTACAGAATGTTTAAATCTCAAACAAAATCGACTTAAAACACTGATTCTATAAAACTATGGGAGCATGAGCTGCACACTATTACTATTCTAATGTATGTACTTGTTTTTTTAAGAGGAATTGTGTGCCATCAATGGTAGTCTCAAACCAATGGACAACACAAAATGCAGGATTGGAATGGTTTAAAAGAGTTACTTGAAAAAGTGATTCAAACACATTCAAAAGAATGGACAACAGCTTGAGGAATATCTATTCTATTAATGGACATGAAGAAAGATCTAAGCTTGAGTAAATGCTTTTTACCTTTCAGGGTTAATTTACATCCAGAATATGAGTATATTCAATTTCCACTGGAACGAACATGCTGTATGTGAGGTGTGAAGCAGCAGCAGTTCCCCAGTAACAGTGTTAACCATTCTCATCCCTTCAGGTCAATCAACCTTCCCGCTGATTCGTAGGGTATTTTGAGAGAAAGCATCAATATGGCTTAGTGAGATAACCACCGTTGCTAGCGTCTGTTTGAATCCTGGTAAGGCCAACTAAGCCGTTCATACTTCCTAGTTCTAAGAGAAATTCAGTACCAGTGATCGGATAAAGGCTGCACCCATTATTGACAGCGTTTAGAAAAGGCCTAGCCCTCTCCACTCAATGTCAAGTGCGAAAAGGGTTGTACTTGGCCTACTGTCCAGAGCCATAGAAGGATTATCTCTAGGACACCAGTTACAAATGAGCTCAACCACCATGGTTGGGGCCCAGTAACTGCTGTCTACCCTGGGGACCTTGAATGGGGACTGACAACTTGACTCAGATACTAATTGCCTTTCATGCACCTCCCCAAGATTTTTCCCGGGAAAGCTTTCTTCACATGGACAGGAAAAAAACTTTCTTGGGCATGTACATTGACCATGATTAGATCTTGCTTCCTTTTGAGAGGATTGGAACTCCCAACCATTAGGTTGTCACAGCACTAGCTTTGCTAAAACTGAAAACTCTACAAGACTCCGCATGAATTTAGTAAATGTAGGCAACATACAGAGGAAATACAATTATCTTGGAATTCATCGGTATGGTATTGACACCATCACGATCATCATCTTTATTTCGGCTCAAAAGAGCCATAAAAGTACACAATAACACAGCACATACAAAGGAAAAATAATAAAATAAACACATAAGAACATACAATTCTCAGCAGCAGCCAACATTCCAGAGCAAAGTTATAAAAACTTTCATAAAAACATAATTAGGATCACAAAGTTTGCAATTAATAAAAGGAAACACAGAGATACCCCCTTGTCCTAACAGCATCACAGATGGGCAGCCTCTAACAGTAGCCTAAACTAAGCACTCAGTGGCCCAACTGTGCTATCGGGCAGCTAAAGTAAAAATCTGAATTTGGGTTCCCCTCATATCACTAGGTTTTACAAGTGTGTTAAAGTGCACAGTGTAAAAAGGTAGTAAAAGTTTAACCAATATAGTCTAGTATTTACAGGTCACAGCTCTAAAAGGCGCTTGCCCTAACAACTTTTTGTGTCATATATCACATTGAATGAAAAAAGTTGGAATCTGAATATACAACACTGGGCCTAGCATGTGACTAACATATTCTTAAAGGTAAATGTCAGTCCTCTAAGTGGAAGTGCTGGCAAAGAGAGATGATCCAACGTGTGCGCTGCTTAGCATAAACAGTACAAGAGAATAAGGCATGTTCTTCATTTTCAATATTTGGACATCCCAGAGGGCATCAATTATTGTTGGCCATAGCAGAGATTGTATTCCATGTGCCAGTAAAGACAGCCAGTGGGAGTATTCCAAGTCTGAACTTAATAAACAAAGATCTCACTGAAGAGACACTCAGAAAATCCATAAAATCTTCAAAGTGGGACTCACACTTGGTGGATAAATAAAGATCAGATAAACTACCTGCAGGAACAATGGAAATCCTATTGCAGAAAACGATGTTCCAATAAAATGATTTAACAATTTCATGGCCATTCTTGGGCATGGAAGAAGAATTCTGACGGTATGCAGAAAGGCAACGCTTGAACAGCCAGGTTTTGATGTCAGATACCCGGGGATCGTGAGGCCCAGGCGATTGTCGATTATCTCACTGACATAGTCTCTATATAGGGCCACGTCCTCATTTAACCACAGTATTGTCCATTATAAGATAGGTTTCAGACGGACTACATTAGCGAGGTATGTAAGGTTTAAGTCCAACCTCAGAGGAAGGGATAGAGTGCTTTTTGGTAATCTCATAAGAGATTTATTAAAAGTGTTTTTACGAATATCTAACTGATTGAGATTGCAGCCCCGTATAGCACTGCCCTACATGCTTGGGTCTTATAAATTTCAACCACGAGAAAATTGGAAAAGAAGCTGCCTTGCTGATGAATCCTAATAGTAGTAAACGACTTTTGACATTTTACAGCTTGGCATGGATAGCACTATGCTAATCCTATGCTTAAAAACTTTCTGTAGAAATGGCAAAATACTTTGGCCCTTTCTATCTCAACGTGGATGGCATTGTGCTAATGCTATGCTCAAAAATATTGATAGAAAAGCATACATTTGAGATGAGCAAATTCAGAGTGTCGCTGGTGTTGTAGGTTGCTGTACATAGGAGCTGCTCAAGACCTAAACTTGGGAACTATTCAGAGTAATCTGCTTATTTTTTGCATGATTTATGCAGCAACCTATCCTTAAAAGGGTATTGTTTTGACTTATACTAAGTACACCCGTGTGTCTGGACAAAGCTAAACCTCGCTGAAGAGCTAGAATGATAGCAAAACAGATGTCAAGGATTGCTTTTGTTCATTTCAGGTTGCCTTGGATGGTTTTTAACTAATCCAAAGCTGTAATACAGGGCCTGGGGTGGCAAAAGGTTTATCTAATTTTACAGTTTGGCACAATAGCACTGTACTAATCCCAATGCTTAAAGACTTTGCTGTAGAAATGGCAAAAGACGTTGTCCCTTTCTATATTCGTGTGCTAATTCTATGCTTAAATACTTTGATAGAAAAGCAAACATTTCAGGTGAGCAAATTCAGAGTGTCGCTGGTGTTGTACGGTGCTCTACATAGGATCTGCTCTCCACCTAAACTTTGGAACTAACCAGAGTTCTCTGCTTCTTTTATGCATAATTTATGCTGCACTTTATGCCCCACATATACATACATGCATAAATATACATACATACACATACATATACCTATACAGCTATATATAATTTAACACAATTAATAAAAATATATATATTTAATTTATTGTTATAAAAAAAGCATACATATAATATATTTTTAAATAAAATATAAATAATATTAGAACACAAGTACAAAAAATGAAAAAAATATTAAACATATTACAATTGTTTAAAAAATCTATGTATAAACACATGATATAAAAGTAAACAAACAAACAAATAATACTAATATATTTTAACCCAAAAAGATGGGTCCAGTGGATGGTAAACGGAGGCAAGATGACGTCCGCACGGCAAACGTTTCTGTGAGCAGCTCCTGGTTACCTCGCTTTTCCTGTCTTTTCCATGGAGGGGGCTGCAAGGCGTTAACGGTGGCAGAAGCGGCGGTGTTGGCTGGAGTGGATTGGGGCTTCCCTCTGAGTGTTTCTGCTGCCCGTACGGAAGGTTTTTTGAAGTCGGGACAGTAAAATGAAACCGCTGCGCTCCCCGCTGTAAAACTAGCAAAAGCGGCAATGGTAGAAGTGGAGGGGCATCCGGACTTCAGCCTCACCTGAGTCGGCTTGCTAACGGCTGCTAATGGACTCTACTGCTGAGCTCGCGGCCGGGTTTGGAAAATCCTAATATCGAAAGCAGCGGAGTATTTAACGTTTACTGTTGTGGAGAGGCAGCATCTTCTGTTAAATCTGTTTCTATAAAGTTACTTTCCGATAAATTCTGATACATTCTTGCTACAAAGACATTGATGCCAGGCTGTGAGCAGACTACGGGAGAGCGGCTCAGGTTACAAGGCTCTGGTGAGTTCACGTGTAAAAGCACATTAACTTTTCATTGGATGTTTTTATGCTGGGCTTCATTATATTAAAATAAGCAGCTGGACTCTTTGAAATCTATTGTTCTCGGTTTTTCTGGGACACTATAGGTAGTCTGGCATGGCACCTAAAGTTGCGCGAGGTGGGAAAACAAGAGCCACTGGGGAGTCTGCGGTAGGAACACGTGCAGCACTAGCCGCAAAGAGCTCCAAAGAAATGTCTGGTGGGGCTGAGCACCTGGAGAGTACTGTACAGTACAAGGGCATGGTACAAGTGACACCCAAGATACCGCATATTTTCCAAGTAGCTGCTGGTAAAAAAGCTGCGACTTGTTTGACAATCACTTCAAAACCCAGTGTTCTTGACGTCCAGCCAGGGGGGGGGGTGAACTGACCGGTCCATCTCTTGAGGAGAGTCACTTGTCTTTGGAACATGTGGAGCCACTGCAGGCTGATTTAGACATTGTTAATGAGCCTCTATTAATGGATGATAATGGCATTATCAGTGACAATAGGAATGAACCCACCAGTAGTAAGGAAAGCGAGTTTTATTCACTTTCAGAGCACGCAGAGGAGTCTGATATGGAAGGAGATTTTCAACTGCAGGAAGAAGGGTTTGGAGACATGACCCCTACAACCATGGATGCAAGCCATACCAAGAATTCTTCTTTGGGGGGCGGATGACAGAAACGCCTGATTGGGAGATCTCCAGTGGGGAGCAGTCATTGCAAAACACAGGGACAGCCTTGAAAGGGGATACATTGGAGGAGCAAGAAGACGGCCAAGAGAAAACGGACGAAGGTGGCTCCCGCAGGGGTGATAATCATTGAAATGAAATAGGTGATAAGGTGATAAAACCCCCAGCCCCCACATTGGGAAATGCAAGTTAATCGGAATCGGAGAGATCCCCTCATACCAGGCATCATTGAGTGGGTTGCGGCGTTGATGGCAGCTGCAGAGGTTTTGATTGCCGACTGCTCAGCGTTTAGGAGCGGTCTCTCGGAGGAGCTGCGGGGGGACCCAGCACTTTCGAATCGTATCATAATGCCGCCGAAAGGAGCAGCATGGGGCATGGGGGGGTCAGTGCAAGCAGACCCCCTTGGCTCTCCTGGGGGGGGTGAGCAAGAGACGACCCCGGTGGCAGTCCAGGAGAAGAAGCGAAAGCTCCGAACGGAGAATCCTGACGGGAAGGGGAGGGGCCCGGCCTTGCAGCCACAGCAACAGCGGATTGTCATCGATCTACTCCGGCAAACAGGGAGAACAGAGGAGCAGAAAGGGGCTGGCGGCCAGAGAAGGAAGATTCTGGGTAAGCCACTGTCAGGATCAGAGGAAGCGGGGCTTGAGGCTGACCCTATACAGGGGTCAATACCTGAGACTGTGCATACACCTGAAAGAGAGCAATTGGGGCACACAGGACCTTTCAGTGAGCCACAAGATCAGCGGGGCATAACAACTGTAAATGAAGGGCTCCCTATTAGTGTTGTCAACGCACTTACAGTCTTAACCTCCCCAACACTCATTAACATTCAGAACCCTGACAATTTAGTCCTGGCTGCTTCCAATGCAGAAAGAGAGGGAGGAGGCCCCCTCAAGAGCCTGGAGATGAGCCTGATGCACAGAGGGGTTCTATTAGCATGGGGGAGGCTCAAGAGGCTCAAGAGAAACCCGGGGGGGGCGATTTACTAAAACCAGAACGGATCAGAGTACCCCCAATAGACATGAATCAATGGGCGACGGACCCCAGAAAGGAGCAGTGAAGGATCCCATTGGTCCCAAAAAGATACATAGGATCCCCGGGGAGAAGGATGCAGACTCCGAAGCAAACAACTTCTACTCCATGTCAGATGCTACCTGGTCGGAGGTGGATTCAGAGTCAGGCTCCGAATTTGAATCTAGTGAGGACAGTGGGTCAGACAAAGGCTCCAGTGGCAGGCAAGCCTCTCAGGCCACTCGAAAGCGAAATAACAGAGCCCAAAGAGCCGACAACCCAAAATCAAAGGAATCACAGGAGTTAAGGTGGGATTATTCACTGGGGGATCAACTTGTAGGGGTCGAAAAAAGCTCAGAGAAACAACCTAAAAATACGGCGGCTGCCCTGGTTCCTCCTACTCTGGAATCTATCCTTCAGTGTGTCGTGGCACACCGGGAAGAAGCCCGAATGGAGAGCAAACGCGCACAAAATGTTGCAGGAAAATTGCAGGGGGCTGTGAGGGAAATTGGAAGAACCTGCAGCAACATTTGCGATCGGATGTCTGAAGTGGAAACTAGAACAGCAACCCTCGAGGAGGATCTCGCAGGATCAAAGGGGGTAGTTGAAGCACACGAGGCACAATTGGTAGATATCCAATGGAAGCTTGAGGAGAGCGAGAACCGCCAAAGAAGGAATAACTTATGATTTTTGAGGGTACCGGAAGAAAAGGAGGGGCAAGATATGAGAGCATTCATGGTCCAGATGTTGCAAAAAGCCTTTCCAGATTTAGAAGGGTGGAGGTGGTCCCATGAAGTTCAAAGGGCGCACCGAGCCCCATTTAATATTCGCCAACCAGTCCGCCCCGATGCCAAACCTCGGGCAATTTTAGTCTATTTTGGGAACTTTTTATTAAGGCAACTGATTTTCGAGAAGGCTAGACCAGATGCACAACGGGCAGTAGACGGGTTCTCCTTCTTCACAAGGCGTGATTTCTGGCACATCACTGTGGAACGAAGGTGGCGATTGAGTCAAATGATCTCTCAGTTTCAGGAGAAGGGAGCACAAGCCTTCCTATTAAACCCTGCCTGGCTTAAAATTATTTGGAAGGATCGGGTCAGAGTCTTCACATTGGAAATCAAGGCTAAAGAGTTCTTAGATGCTGGTTGTAAATGAATTATGATGGGGCTGGTGGTCAGGGGACAAGTGGTGGATAAGGGATAGTAAGACTGATCAGAATTTTTTTCAGAATTTTCTTTTTTGGACTTAAGACTGCCTAATACCTTGGCCCTTCGGATCTGATGGGAAACCTCTCTATGTACTCGTCTTGCTTACCTTCCCTATTACCTTTGAGCTAAAACAATGGTGATCTAATCTGGAAGGGGTAGGCGTAGGTCTAGATCTGACGAGAGGGGGTATCGTCTTTTTTGGGTTTTTTTTGTTATTTTTTCTATTGTATAATGTCACCCTAGCGGGGATCCACTGTTAACCATCACCCAATGACCAAGTCAGGTCTGTTGCTTCACGATGCAGGGGGGGTCGGGTGGGGGGTGGGGTGTGGGGGGGGGGGTGGGGAGGGAGGTGGAGGAAGGGACAAAAAACAAAAAATGTTCAGGAATGTAAATCAGTGCATATTGGATAGCTGGGTGGTTAGAGTCGGGGCTCAATATAGCTGGATGGTATGGTACAGGAAGCAGAGCAGGCGAAGGGGGTACCAAGGTAGATTTAGGGATGGGTAAGCTAATTGTCTGTACGATTAACATTGGGGGGCTGAATGACCGAGCTAAGAGAGATAGGATGAGTGAAGCACTGCGAACGTTGGGTTTGGATGTCATTTGTCAGCAGGAGACCCACCTTCCGTGGCATAAGAGAAGTCTCGACTTTGTCCCGGGCTTCACACAAGTAACCTGCTCTTCACAAACCTCAAATACGAGAGGAGTGGCAATACATGTTTCCAACCGGCTTCCGCCAAGCAATCGCAAACTATCCGATAAATGGGGCCGGTGGGCAATTGCTGTAATTCCCACCCTTGGTACACTCTGCACCATATACGGATCAAATCTAGATGATGCAGATTTATTGATAGAACTAGAGATATTGCTCACCTCCTGGCCTACACCACTGATAATATGTGGAAATTTTAATATTCATATGGATTCAGGGGGGCTAGGGAAGGTCGGGTATCAAGGCAGGAAACCACAAGTTTTTTATGCAATACAGGCACTGGCCGCAAACCCTGGGCTGGTAGATATTTGGTCAATAACAAAATCTGGGGATCCAGGCTATACATATTATTCGTGTTCACATAGAAAGTATGTTAGACTGGATTATTTCTACATTTCGAATTCATTAGTAAACAAAGCTCAGATAAGGAAGTTACCCAAGGTTCTTTTCGGACCATAACCCCCTTGTTCTGGAGATTGACATCTCAGGGTATTTAAAACCCCCAGCAAGGTGGACCTTTGATAGGAAATTGCTGGCTACCAACGGGTTCACTGATTATATCAAACGCTGGACTATACAGTTTTTTTTTACAGTAATAGGTATAGTACTTCACGGGAGATGGTGTGGGGTGCATATAAATCCGGGCTTAGAGGGGAGGTAATTAGCTTTGCCGGGTTTCATAGGAAAAAACAACTAGAGCTTATCAGATCACTGATGCTAGACCTGAGTAGATATGAGACAGAACATATGGTTATTATTGTCCAAAAACAGAATCAGCGGCAATCAGAGATTGAACAAAAAAGTTATTAGTACCAAAGCGAAGATAAATGGGTTGTTTAATCAATCTGTAGCTAAAAGATTTCAAACTAGTAGACAGGATCACTATGAATACGGGGAAAAGACAGGGAAACATCTGGCACTGCGGATCAGACAAAAAACAGCGGCAGGCAGCAAAAAAGGAAGGACGGTACAGTGTCCTCGGATCCAAAAGAGATAGTAAATATTTTCCAAGACTTTTATCAAGATCTCTATAAGTCCAGACATCAAACCATGGTTGATCCTGGGACTAAGTCTCCGCCTGTGATACAAGAACTAGAGGGAGACATCTTAATGGAAGAAGTTAACGAAGTATTGCTATCCATGGCCTCCGGAAAGGCGGCAGGCCCAGATGGCCTACCCATGGAGATCTATAAGATATTGCATAAGGAACTTGCCCCTTTGTTGTGAGATTTGTTCTTAGCAGTCTAGCAGAAAGGCACTCCTCCAAAGTCATGGGAGGAGACTAGTATAGTTATTTTTTTGAAAAAGGGGAAGCCGGCTGACGATCCGGCCTCTTATAGGCCCATTACGGTAATAAACACGGACGAGAAGCTTTATTCTAAAATCCTAGCAAGGAGGCTTTTAAAGGACATAGATTCCTTAGTAAGTCCGTGGGAACACGGCTTCATACCTGGTCGTAGTACAACAGACCATATTAAAAGGGTAATCTCATTATTTAACATCGCTGAGAGCTCTGGGCAACAAATATCATTAATATTATTATTATTATTAGATGCTCAAAAAGCGTTTGATCAAGTGGAATGGGGATACCTCTGGCAGAAAGATCGAATGGCTTTGGACCCCGTATACTTACTGCCCTATGAGCAATGTATGTACAGTCATACGCAAAAATACAACTGATGGGGCAGCATTCTGGACAGGTAAAGATTGCAAGGGGGACAAGGCAGGGCTGCCCATGCTCCCCAATCCTTTTTTCACTATACATAGATCCGTTAATTAGAGCTAATTTAAATGATCCGGTGATTCCTCCGGTGGTGGTCAGGGGTTACTGTACCAAAGTGCTAGCATACGCAGATGACATCGCAGTTGTTACCCCTGACCCCAGGTAACAATTAGTAGAATAGAAGATCTTGCCCGGGTATGGGTTAAACGCGGATAAAACTAAAATCATCTGTTCAAGCTCAATTCTGTGGCAGGATTCCAGGAGGGAAGAGGCAGCAACCTGTTTAGGGGGTCTCAATAGCAGCCGATGTTGACACCATCTGGAATATTATTGTAGACCCTCTTTTGAGTAGAATAAGTGCAGATCTTAATAAGATGAACAATCTACATTTATCTATCATAGGTAGGGGAAATGTCATAAAAATGACAATGTTCCCGAAAATATTCTACTTACTCCGTTGTATACCATTAGAACCCCCTAACTTCCTGTTTAAAAAAGTTGAAGCGATCTTTTCACAGTTTATCTGGGGATATCCGAAGGTAAGGAGATCCTTGAGATTTATGTCCCTCCTCCAAAACCGAGGGGGGTTGGCAGTGCCAAACATCCTATATTTTTACTGGGCTATTATGCTCCAACAAATGACTATATTGTTTAGACCAATCCCGGTAATACACCAGACAGAGACCCCACCATCTATCTTTGAATTAGCTATGGGTAACCAAGCTCCAGGTCTATTATTTAGACAACTGGATAATAGCTATTACAAAATAACCCGCTTTAAACCTCTTAGAGCAGCTTGGAGGGTGTGGCAGAAAACCAGTAAATTTCTGAATATCCCTAAATTACATCGTTGCCTTTTATTTATTTTATATCTTCATTTTTCCCAGGTTTTCTATTTGATAGGATCGGTAGTAAGTGAGAACAGGCGAGAATTAATTCAGTAGGTGATATAATGAATTTAACTGGCATTATGACATTTGCAGAGATTCAGGACCGATTTGAGATAGATCCTCGAAGCTTATTTAAGTACTTGCAACTAAGGGAATGTACTAAAACAGCTATGACTCACCCTACTTTTCATTTAAGCTTCCTGCTCTTGGACATTCTGGTTCGGAAACATCCCCAAGTGAAAGAAGTATATACGATGATGATCGAAGCTAACGAAGACGATATAGTCAAAGTAGAATGTGCTTGGGCTGCTAAGCTTGGAAACCAGGATGTGGACCTATGTAGGTCCCTTGAATTGTCCAACATGGTCCTTTTATCGGCTAACTTAAAGCACAACACTTCAAGACTATATTTAGTCTATATTTTACACCGGCCAAACTTTGGACCTGGGGGAAGAGGGATTAAAACGAATGCCCAAGATGTGGGAAAGGCCCGGCCAACATGATCCATATGTTTGCGGAATGTTCAGAATTGGGGCTGGTTAAAGTGGGGATTGAATGCTTCCTTAGTAAGATTATGGGATGTTCTATCATACTAACTCCCACTCTAATAATGTTGGGATGGGACGAAGCCCTGCATCTAGAAATAACGCAGGTTTATTTTTGTTTCATGGTAACAGCAGCCCTCCGTATAATGATTGCTTCCAAATGGAAGGATAAGGACCCCCCGACATATCAGGCTTGGTATGTCAGACTGCTTCATATATTTAATTTGGAAGCTGCGTTATACAAATGCAAGTGGAGCCGAGCGAGGAAAAAAGAGCAGCAAATCTGGGGACCCTTACTGGAGCTGCAGACACAGGGTTAGGAAGGGGGGGAGGAGTTGAGGCGAGGAGGCAGGGGGTGAGAGAGTGGATTGTGGGTATAATGAATTGTATATGTTTGGTTTTTTCTCCTCCTCTCCCTCTCTCTGGGTTCCAACTCCATCCCTCTCTGTGCTTTTGCTTCTTCCATTTTTCTGCTCCCTCTTTCTTTTTTTCTCTCTCTCTTTTTCTTTTGGGCTCTCTCTTCTTCCACTTTTCCTTTGTGAATTTTGTTGATCCCAAAAATGCTTCATTTATGTATTCTGTTGTTATTGTATATGGATCTTTACGTATGGTTATGTATCTGACATACCTTTCCTGAAAATAATAAATAAAAAAATTAAAAAATTAAAAAAAGCAAAACACAGTTAGACGGCTGGCAAAAACGTGTAACGATTTTACCGAGAGGATGGCAGAAGTGGAGACTCGCATATCACTCCTAGAAGATCAGTTGGTGGTTCAAAAAGACACTGTCGCAGATATAAAAGCCAATAAAGACAATGTGCACGATAAGCTAGTGGACTTAGAAAACCGTCTGCGCCGTAACAACCTGCGTATTTTAGGGGTGCCAGAAGGACTTGAGGGGCAAGATGTGCGAATATTTGTTGCTGAGCTGTTTGAAGAGGCGCTGCCTGAGCTGAAAGAATGGAATTGACTGCAGGAAATTCAACGGGCACATAGATTTCTGTTTCGGCAATGGCCAGCAAGGAGTGGACAAGCAGTGCAACAACTGCGGGCTATTTTGATTTCCCTGAATAATTTCTTGGCTAGACAGGCATTGTACGATCTGGCTAGACCAGATAAGAAGAGAATTGGTAAAGGGGCGCAATTCTTTGCGAGACCCGATTACTGCCACTCCACAGTGGAAAAGAGATGGCAGCTGTGGCAGCTGATTACTCCTTTCCAAGCAAAAGGCGTACAGGTGTTTCTACAACAACCAGCTACTTTAAAGACTGTTAATAAGGGACATATACGTTGTTTCACTTCGGTCATTACAGCCAAAGAATATCTTCAATTCTTGGGTTGAGGATAATTATACAGGCTAATGGATCTTGTATGTAGTGATATGACTTCTTTTCTTGCCACTTGCTGTGATTTTTTTTCTTCTGTTTTTCCTAAGCTGCACATATAAGGATGCGGGAAAGGCGATCACAAAGTGGGCTATTCACCAAGCATCACAAGGGCGATTGGCCCTAAGGCCTCTTTGATGGGGGAGGGTCACATGCAGGGGGGTGGGTGGTCTCTTTTGGGTGGTGGTGGTGGGGGGGTGTAGAGGGCCACTTGGGGAGTAAGGGGTTGGGTGGGAATCTGCTAAAGGGTAAAACTTTAGTTCATAGCACGTGCGGTAGGAATCTTAGAGTATATCTCTCGTATATATTGATGGCCATTAGATACTCATATAGTAATGACAGATAGAAGGCTGCGAATATGTTCATTTAATGTTTGTGGGCTGAACAATGTCCCAAAGAGGAAACGTGTTATCACTGAACTCTGGCTAATAAACCCTGGTATTCTTTGTCTGCAAGAGACGCATGTTCCCTGGTCTAATCGTAGGATACTATCTGAGCTGGGATTTACATTGTTATCAACTTCGAAACAATCCATTATGAATAGGGGGGTGGCGATCTTGGTGTGTCATGGCATAATTGGTACGGGTAGATTGAGGGTGGATAATCTCGGGAGGTGGGCTATTACTGAGTGTATTGTAGGGGGGTACCAAGATCGCGCTTTGTACTGTATATGGGTCAAATATGGATGAGGCTGAGATCTTGGAGTTTTTGAATGTTGAGTTGGCACTTTGGGGGACCCCATTGATACTACTTGGGGATTTTAAGATACATGGGGATGCACAGACATGGGATTCTCATTTTGCTAAGTATAAAGGGCATAAGCCTAAAGTATTTAGGGCCTTGCAGCAACTTTTACAGAATCACAGACTAGTTGATGGGTGGATAACTGTGAATCATGGAGATCCGGGTTATACATTCTTTTCGTCCCCACACAACAAGTTTGTTCGGTTAGACTATATCTTCTTACCTCGGTTGTTGACCGTTGGTGCTAAGATGCAGGTGTGGCCCGTACTACATCGGATCATGGCCCCGTGGTTATGGACCTTGCTAGTCTTAGCCTTCCGCTGGAACAGCGGTCCTTTACATTCAATAAAAAAATGTTAAGTGATGGGGAGTATATTCGTCATATCCAAATTTGGGCTACGCTGTTCTTGGATAGTAATAGAGGATCGGCAACCCAACCAATGATCTGGGATTCCATGAAAGCTGGGCTAAGGGGCGAAACACTTAGTTATGGCTGGGCTAAGCAGAAACAACAGAAAAAACATATGCAGGCTTTACTCGAGGAGTTAAGGAAGGCTGAGTGTGAACTTATACAAGCGGTTAGAGTTAATGCGGATACTAAAGAAGTGCAAACTAAGACAACACGCTGTAAGGCCCGGATTAATGGGGTATGGAGTCAAGAAATAGCTGCTCAGTTCAAAATTCATAAGGAAGAAAGATATGAATATGGGGAAGCAACTGGTGGATGCTTAGCTCAAAGACTGCAGGGCAGACAAACCTCCCAGTGAATTGAAATTATGGAGGATGGTAAAGGGGGCACAGTTGAGAAGATGGAAGGAATAGTGGCGGTATTTCATTTGCATTATAAGGAACTATATACCCAAGATTCTGTGGAGTTGGGCAGCATAGAACTGTATCTCCATAAATTTGATTTAACTGAATTAGGACTAATCGAACGGGAAGAGCTAGAAGCTCCTATTACTATGCTAGAACTTCAGATTGCAATCGATGGATTAGTGTTAGGGAAAGTGGCAGGGCCGGATAAACTCCCTTTGGAGGTCTATCGCATACTTTTCTCATTATAATGAATGATATGCTCGCCACTTTTATTGGAAGCCTAATGTGGGAAGCCCCGACCTTCCTGGGATGATGCGAACATAGTAGCTTCAGTACGAAGTCAACTGGAAAGGGTTGAGTGTCTGCACTTATCAATGGTAGGATGATGCACTGTTTTAAAAATGAGTATACTTCCCCGGGTAATGTTTTTTTTAGGACGGTACAGTTAGAGCTCACACGAGTACAATTAATGCAGCTTCAGTCTGTTGTAGACAGGTTTATACGGGGCTGGAAGAAAACTCGGAGTGCTCCAAAATATATGACGCCACTATTGACACATGGTGGATGGGGGGGGGTGCCGATTTTTGTTTTTTATTATTTAGTTTGTCTTTTGCAGAACATGCAGTATCTGGTGACCGAGGTGAAAGTAAGGTTATTTGAAGCCCCTAATATATATCAGATGTTGTTGGGGACCTAGGAAAGAGAGACTCTGCTCAAGTTCTATGAACCAAGCTATTCTAAAAGAACGAGATTTAAAATTATATTAGCTGCTTACAAGGCGTGGAAGATAATACGTAAAATTGTATCTATAAACTGGAATGGTTATTATATGCCTTTTAACTCCAAGGAAATATTCCCTCTGTTTTTTTGGGATACAAAGATGGATATTTGGAGGGATAAGGGGATACGACGTTTAGGGGATATTTACAGTACAGGAGTACTTGTTTCTTTTTCAGATTTAGTTGAACAATATAAAAGATCTAAGAATGATTTCTTTAAATACTTGCAAATTCGTGATTTTATTAATAAACATTGTAGACACTCGCCCATTATAACTAATGATTTAGTAGAGGCTCTGATTAAAAGAGCTAACATTGGGACACGGTACGATATATTGCAGCCAACTCAGCGGGATGATATTGAGATGCACAAAGCAAAGTAGAGGGATAGATTTGGCAATACTGGCGCATATATTCTGACGGAAAATCTATGCACCCAACACTATAAAACTTTGTTTAATTTATACTATACACCTGTTAAAATGATGAAATGTGGCGGGCTTCATGACGGGAAATGTTTTAGGTGTCAGGCGGAGAAAGCTGACATTGTACATATATTTTTTGATTGCATAGTGTTAAAACAATTTTTAGATGGCATCTCAGATTTTCTATCATAAACTATGGGTGTTGGTGTTGGAGTGGGTGAGGATATTGTACCCATGCAGACTTGTTATCCTTTTCGATATTTCATATTTATTGCTATGACCGTTACTCGATTATGCGCTGCCTCTATGTGGCTGCAATCAGAGGCGCCATCATATGAAATGTGGCGTGCTAAGTTTTATAATGTGTTTAATCTTGAATTTAGTTTGTACTGCATAAAATCTTTTAGGAAGAAACAATTAGGGATTAAAATTTAGCATCCTATGCTACAACATATGGTGATGTCTATTTGAAATTTAGTTGTTTTTGATTGTCATACGTTTTCCTTCTTTCCTGCTGTTTTAATGCTATTCATGTTTTGGTGTTATTTTTGTAACTACATAACATTCCTACATTAATGATTTCAATGATTGATTTGTAAATACTATATGCTATGAATTGAACAATAAAGAAAAAAAAAAAGTGGGTCCGGTGCTGGAATTATACAAGGCACAAGCCAGAGGAGCTGCCCTGTATGGGGTGGAAATTGGGGGCCATCGGCCATCTGAACAACTTGCCAAGATTGAGAACTCCTTCTCCAGACAACTTCTGGGACTTCCCAAAAGTACACCGCTCACCCACTCCGAATGGATCTAGGAGTTAGCCCCATATGGAGCACCCCTTAGCTATCTATCTTTAGAGAGGAATTGAGGGAAGTGGCAAATTTAAACGGAGCAAGCAAAATATCTTGGCTTGCTCATATCAAGAATTCTTTATCATCCATGGGAATGGGAAATTTATGGGCTAGTCCCGAAGGCAGCTGTCTGTTAATACATAGGAAGCTTCTGAAAAAGAACTATGAGGAGTATAATCTTACCATATTGCTGGGGGGTTCCATGATTGGTACGTTGACAACATCCTTTCTAGAAGTTAAACTGCAATATAGTCTAGAACTTGTCATAGACGATATACAGCTGTCTCCTGCTAAGAAACTATACTTACAGTTCAGGCATGTCACACTTTCCATGCGTGCTCTCACACATAAGTGGGGGAGTGACTCCACAAAAGACTGTCCAGCATGTAATAATTGTACAGAGACCGACCTACATGTACTGTTTTTCTGTCTGGCATATAAGGTAGCAAGACATCGCTGACTACGACAGCTGTGTAGGAACCTTGGAACATCCCATTTTGTACAGGCCTTTAGGATCCTTAAATATGATAGCAGTATGCCCATTGCGTATTCAGTATCCCGCTATCTGTTCTCAATGTGGTGCGCACGCAGAGTAATTTTAAAGAAAGGGCAACCCCAACTAAATGACCCTACTTCAGAACTGTGACTCGAGGTTTTAAAAAAATAAAATTGATTTTACTCATTATGATTGAGATACCGGCACTTTTTTAGAATATTTATTATATGATATAATTCCTATGTATTTCTGATCAAATATTTTAATGTGTATGGCTTTTAATGTTGGATAAGTTGCACTGATTGTATTGTAGTTTATATGTTTTTTATCTGTGCTTTTATGGCCTTGTTAGGCCGAAATAAAGTATCTCTCGACTCGACTCGACTTTATTTTAACAATTTAAAAAATAAGTATTTAAATAAACAAATTATATATATACTGTTCTCACTCCAGTCTGCAACAGTAGGGAAAGCATTGGCATTCAAATATGTACATTTTACCATATCCCCTCCAGTCTGTGCAACAGTAGGAAAATTGTTGTATTTCGGAAGGGTTAAATTTACTAATCCCACTCCAGTCTGTGCAACAGTAGGGAAAATGTTGGATTTCGCAGAAGTAAAATTTACTATTCCAACTCCACTCTGTGCAACAGTAGGGAAAGTGTTGGACTTCAAATGGGTTAAATTTACCATTCCCCATCCTAGTCCGGGGCACAGTAGGTAACGCGTTGAACTTCGGAGAGGAAACATTAACTATTCCAACTACAGTCAGTGTAAAAGTAGTGAAAGAGTTAGATTTCGGAGGGGTTAAATTCACTATTCCTACTCCAGTCTGCAATAGTAGGGAAAGTGTTGGATTTCAGAGGTGTTAAATTCACTAATCCAACTTCAGTCTGTTCAACAGTAAGGAAAGCCATGGACTTCAGAAGGCTTCAATTTACTATTCCCACTCCAATCTGTTATGGGGAAAGTACTTTAATACTAGCATAACATTTTTAAATAACTCTATTAGTTGACCAAATATATACAACTCTTAATATGAAAATTATATATCTAAAATTAAATAACAATAAAAAAGTACATGATTATTAAAACTTTTAATAATTTTAAAATATGCAAAAATGTTATAAATGTATTATTCAATTGAGTTCCCACACTATACTCCCACAAACCTAGCAGCCAACACTTAAAATATAACTAAAAGAAAGAAATATAACAAAATGAACATATTTAATGATCAATTAAACATTTAATAAATAATAATAGCCTAAATAACTTTCCACCCTATCCTCATACAAACAAAACAGACCTCACCGGATACATAACGTAAAGAAATATAATAATAAATAATTTACATAATTAATTATGATTTAATTAATTAATAATACATTAATAATGAATTGTTAACAAATTATAACTTAATTAATGTCCCACCCTATACCCCTACAAACCCAACAACCCGCATCTTATATTTGCACAATTTACATAATTGACAATCAACTAAATAATCAATAATTGTATAGGGCTCAACTCTCTATGAGGCAGAATTATGGGGGAATTCCTCGGTTTCTACTTTAGTTGTAACTGAGAATAGATTCTTAAGACAAGTAATGGGTGTCCCGGCCAGTACCCCGCTAATCCCTTTGCGCTTAGATTTGGGTATTACACCGATTGAGGACGAGATTTCCCTAAAACCGTTGACGTTCTGGCGAAGACTTTGGGCAACTCCCGAATTAGCACCATACCAGGCAGATACAAATGAGCTTTTATCTTACCCAGGCTTGGTGAAAAGGGTACCTTGATTTGCTCATGTAAAGCACGAGTGCGATAAGCATGGCCAACCTTTTATGTGGAGCACTCCGGGTGTTACCTGTCCGTCAGTCCCCCGTGCCCTGGTGGCCAAAACCTACTGTGCCTTAAAGCTTGGAGCACTCCAAGCAAATCATAAATTAGGCTCCATAACAACACCGTATCTTAGAGTGAAGGACAACTATAAGCTAGAAATATTTTTGGATGATATCCTTCCCCAGGCTGCAAGAAAGCTGTACGAACAGTTTAGACATGGCACTTTGCCTGTACGTGCGGTCACCAATAAATGGGCCGGACAGAAAGAGGAGGGTTGTCCCGTATGCATTACACAAGAAGAAATAGAAATGCATGTATTATTTTTCTGTCCTGGCTACCAAAATGCAAGGCGCTACTGGCTTGTGCAGCTATGCCGGAATCTCGGTTTTTAGCCTTGTAGGGAAGCCTTTTGGGTTCTAAAATATGATACATCCGAACCCATTGTGTTCGCTGTTTCAAGATATTTAAACACAATGTGGCGCAGGAGGTGGGCTTTTATTCAGAGGGGTAGAAATGTATAAAAAGTGTATCAGCAGCATTTTATAAACGTGATTATTGTATGTACAGTTTTTTCCTAGATATTAATTTTTAGCATTTGATTATTTTGTATATAGAATTGTAAATAGTATTTCTTTTTTTATATCTTGTCATTTTAAACTATTTATTGAACAGTTGCTGCTATTCCCTTTAGCTGATGGTAGATCGCATTACATCAATTGATATAAATTTCTCCCGCAGTGAAATCCTTTGTTCCTCCTTCCCCCACTCTTGGCTTGACGGTAAAAACCCATTGTACTCGCCTCTAAACTGTGAATTGTATTACAAATGGAGTGTTCCTTTTTAACTCTGATAAATATAATTTTAATAATGTGTGCCATTTTGTGCTTCTGTTACTTTTTATGGTCCTGGTGACCGAAATAAAAGTTTTTGAAACAAAACGAATAATTAATTAATAATTCATTATTAATACATTATTACTTAACTTCCCAGCATATAACCCTGCAAATCCAAAAGGCCCACACCTAAAATATAACATTAAAAATATTATATTTACACAATTTGAATAATTGAAAATCAATTAAATAATTATTAATAAACTAATAATTCATTATTGATCAATTATTACTTAATTAACTTCCCAACACATACCCCTACAAACCCTACAAACCACGCCTAAAATATGACAAAAAAATAATTACACAATTTGCATAAATAAATATCAGTTACAAATTATTACTGAATTAAAAATGCATTATTCATTAAATATACTTAATTAACTTCCCACCTTGCACCCCTACAAATCTCGAAACCTGCTAGGACACTATAAAGTACTTTTAACAATTAAATTTAAAATTATAAATAACCTAAACATGCAAACTGTATTTAAAAAGATTGTCAGCAGTTCTACAAACAATATATAACATATGAAATTGACATTCAAACTAAAACACATAAAGATAATTAAAAATTGGCATTTATATCTGCCATATTATTGAAAACAATATTTAAAAATTTATATTCTGGAAACTACATTATTCACTTAAAAAAATCTATATTTTTGTCAACGATATATCTGCATTCCAATTTTTATGTGTGACAATATTAAGAACTCAATATTTGTGTATCTCAATATTTTAAAATTCAATATTGTTTCCAAATACGGGTCCACATCATACTAGAGCTCTCATATGCCATTCATTAATTACTGTTTTGGCATTATGTTGCCTATGGTACTGGAATTATAGTCAAATACATTACCTTCAGGGCGATGAGGACTTAATTAGTTGACTGACTGTTTGTGATTTTCTTTTTCCTGCCATCTAGTTGCTTTTAGTTCTTGTTCACATCTTGTCTTGTACATTTTATGGAGACCTGTTTTAGTGGAAATATGCATAGTAGTATTTGCACTTGTACAGTGCTTCATTCTCCATTGCACATTATTGTTCAGGAAGCACACTACACAGTCAGGAGTGCTTGTTTGGAAGAGTGCTATTCTTTGCGGGAAGCCTACTGTAGTTGTGTGTGAGTAACCAGAGTCGTGAGCCTATCATGTGTTGGTGTCAGAGAGAAAACATGAGATAGGGTTACTACGCAATATACTTCTCTGCAGTTGGCAAGCTGAGTTTATAGTGATTACTGAGATCTTTCAAAACACCTCCTGCAGTGAATACAGTAATTAGGAGATCCTCTGAGTAGACCTGGTGTATCTAAAGAAGAGACTATGGAGACCCAAACAGATGATCTACAGGGATGCTCATCCCTTAAATTGCAGTTGTTCTCAAGGGGTTTGTAGTGCTTTAGAATATCCAGGATTTAATCCAGTGGATTCTAAGTGGCTTAGTTTAGGTGCAATAATGGTGTTTTTCTGATAGTACTAGAGTTTCATATGGCATTAAGCTCTGTTCTGATAGTAGCGAGGTTAGAAGTGCTTTCTCTGGACCACTGAGAGTGCAGAACATTCCTCCAGACTTTGTGAAAGCAGGATATCAGGAGAAAGGAAACAGGCCAGGCTTAGCCGACCTCCCATCAAGCTTCATTTGGAAAGCAGCCTGTGCAACTGGGGGTTGCCAGACACTGTAAACATCCCAATAGAAGCAACGCTTTCCCACCACCACTCTCTGGGAAGAGAAATACAGAACCACGAAAGAGGAAGAATACAAAGAGGTTCTGGGTCTACTCCCTGCTCAGGTGTAAATATGCCTGAGAGGAGCTGGCACTACCCACGAAGTTTGTGGCGATGCAACTCTAAAACTGCTGGATGATGCCCTTCACCTACGAAATAGAGCTGGCTATATAAACCTTCTTGTGCCCACCCCCTTCTCTCTTGTGTCTTAGTGCACTTAAGGAGATCTATATCTGCCTGCAGCACTCTTTCAATCAGCAATGGTATGCCGTATCACAGCCCGGTAACAAAACACAATATAAAAGCATGACAACATAACACATAGAGAAATGTGGCACACCATACTATTGAACAACATAACATAACATATCATGCAATTAAAATATTCCATAAGCCAACATACATGACAAAGCAGCTCTTATAAGGTGGCGCAATTCTTACAATGTTGCTCTCGTAGTTTTATGTTTACTATAACCTTTCATTTAAAACAGCAGGATAACAGATTTTTAAAATCATCTTTAGAGTCGCACATTCATCAAACAATCCACTACACTCTGTCTCGTGTTAAAAACACTAATTATGCAACCTCAAACAGGGCTGGTCTAAGGCATGCACTCAAATATGGAGTCCTGCCCCTTATAGGGTCATCCAAGAAATCAAGCATCCAAAAGCCCTGCCAAGCTAACTAACACATAAGTCAGCCTCACCCATGCAACCCAGGGCATTACACTCAGGATTTTGAAAAAACAGCTTTTCTGAAAAATTGTCATTTTATTTTTTATCTAATAAGATGTCTAATGAGCTTCTTACTATTATGACCACATTATCAATACTTTCAGCCTATGTAAAATTAGATCATAAATATACCCACCTACACTTTCTGTCAATGACATGGGCAGTACTGGCAAGGTGGGGTCAAGAACACACACATGCTGGAGAAGTATCTCTTTCTAATAAATATCACAGTCAATTTTGGCTTGCGTATATGAACTGACATGTTACTAACTTGGTAGCAAACCATAGTATCCTTGGTCATATGTTCTCAAAATAGCTACATTGTGTATTTTGTAATCCTTAGCACATTAGCAAGGACAAGAACCACTTCAATACTGTGTTATGACGGAAAGGCAGACATTGCGCTGTAGAAACTACAGGGACATACAAGGTAGATCCAGGAGAGCCAGGGCCTTGCCAAATTTTTAGGATTTCCAAATAGAAGACATCAACATAAAATAATTCTAAATTGCATTTGTTTACATAGCGCATGGATAGCTGATTATCTTGCATTGATCCGGTTCTCCTGGACCTATGTTGGACACCCCTGAGAGACTCAACGTTTGCATTTCTTTCCGAGGAGGCACAGAAAGAAAAAGTAGCAAGAGTAGCTTTGTATTTCAAGTAGCTGCTGAATTTTAACAAGTGTAGATTTTAGAGCTGACAGTTCTAAAAGCAAATTGCCTACAGTGCTAAATGACCAACCATGGACAGACGCACTGATAACCCAGGCTAAAAAGATCATAGTCATTTGAAAAACCGGTCTGCACCAGGGCAGTGCAGCCCAAGCCGATAAAAAAGTAATTAGTGGAGGTGGCAGCCTACACAAAAGTTAGTGGAAAGTGCTGGAGGTGCTTTTCTGCCTGCAGATGCACTCTTTTTGTGAAATCTAAGTATATTTGTTCATTTCAGAGTCAAAGAGAGGGGGGGAGATCTATCTTGAACAACGTTCCAAAGGTTTTTCATTTTTTTATTTTATCAAAATAATGTCCACAGTTTTGTTAAGAAAATATTGTTCCTGCAGTCTGACGAAGGCAGATAACAATTAGCAAAGGTGCATGTTGTGTGGACAGGCAGGAGAGCAGAGTCACAGAAATTTGTCATGGACAGGTAAACTGGCTCACAGGAGTCAGCTCCTTAACACTGAGCAGTCAACACTGGGGGGGCACTTGGTTATAGTGCGGCTGGGTCTCAGATTAAGGCTCATGGTCTCATACTGTACAGAAGAGCTGCAGAAGTGCAGAAGCAGGGGCCTCTACCCCAGGTTCATCCTCCACCTTAGCTATAGAATATACAGTTAGATGATCCAGGCAGTGCCAGATCAGTGAAAAGTTGTAGCAGACAGGCTCTCACCACTACAAGCACACATCAATGGCTGAAATAGCAAATACATCCAACTCATACAGTGCATGTTGCAGTCATTGAGTAGTGGTTTCATCTGAATCTGTATTCAGCTTAATATCATGGCCTGTGACACAGTAATGTTACTCAAAAAGTAAAACATACTAAGACGACTTTCTTCAAACTGCTGCCCTTTGCTGCAAGTCTCTTTTATTATCCTGAGAGGCATGAAGTCTTTATGGAAGAAGCATGCATGCCAACAGCTGCAACAACATAAGACGCCGGCCGACTTTGTGTGGCCTCCGTCAAACAACGATGTACATATTAGCATGTTTAATTTATATTTCAAGGAGGAAATCAGCAGGTGATTAGGCTGCATCTGAATTCTCCCTGGCCTAAAAGTGTGCTTGTAATGCTTATCTGGTCTAACTCGGTACAGATGCGCGCTAAACTCCTCCATATAAATAACTGGGACTGCTGACATTTTGCTGTTATGATGACACAGGGCCCGGCCGTCCTGGTGCTCATCCTTGCCTTGCAGTGCGTGCCCATTTACTAAGCCCGCCACAAGACCTTCTACTGCGGCAGCCTACTAAACACCTTTCATCCTGCAAATCAAACAAGCGCAATGACCTTTTACAGGGTCAGACTGGCGCTCCGCTCTGGTAAAGGTTGTGCCATATGCTATCGTGAGTGAGCGCAGACCGACGTTGTCTTTCTTTTATTTCCATGATGACTGACTTGGAAATAAAAGAGGGACAATGGTGTTTAGTTTAACCACAGTGCTGCTACTTCTAAAGCTGGCATTTAGGCCACGCCAAACACCTTTGATGGGTCGGGTGGCCTGATGTAATATAGATCCCCAAAAGGAAAATCGCCCCGTAACAAAACTGGCCCCAAGAAAACCCCAGGTACTGCCAGTCTAGGCCTGTCTCAGGGCAAGGGCCTGCTGCACATGCACAGTGCCAGAGGTGGGCCCCTGGAGCTCGGGGCCTGCCACGCTGTAGGGGCTATTATAACGCCCCTGCCATTAAGCACAGTGACAGGTAACTGGCACACTCATTTATTCCGCAACCCTCCAGACACCAATTAGATGAGCCAAGGAACAAATACAAGGGAATAGAGTGAGGAGGGGGAGACAAAAATGAACAATCAAGGTAACATAATAAAAGATGTATTTCAGTGCATGAGTTAGAATCATAGTTAGACCAAACACATTCATAAAGAGGAGGCTGCTGTAAGAGAGGTGGAGAGAGTGATCGTCATTGACGAGAAACAATACAGGAGGAAAGAAGCAGCAAGAAAATAAGAGCAGTCAAACAGCGATAGACAGCAGGCCATAATGGATGTATAAGAGGAAAGAGAGACTGAAAGAGGATGCAAGATGATACAGTCAAAGAAAGAGAAAGAAAAGGAGATCGAGAAGGAAAGTCATAACAAAAAGTGGGTAGAGAGAGTCTGAGTAATAGAGGAGAACTCTTAAATAATGTGTATGAGAGAGCGTAAGTGAAAGAGTTAGGGATAAAGGGAGAGAAAGACTACTTAGAAAGTCAAGAATGTTGGCAAAGGGATAAAGGAATGAGTGCGAGAAACAGGTCAGAGAGCTAAGGGCAGAAAGGAGGGACATTTATGAAAAAGAGAAGAAAACAAGAAAGGAAAAAAACTGAGAAAGAAACAAAAGAGCTAAAAAGACAATGGGGATATGGAGGGTTAAGAGTGACCATCTCTGAGCAGATGTTGTCTAGAGAGTAAGATTACCTGAAATGAGGGTCATTCACAGTGCATGAAGGGGACTATATGGAAAAATGAGGAACAGAAGAACAGGACATCATAGTAGAAGCTAGACAGAGGGGAGGAAAGAAAGCAGGATGAAAACTACACGTTAGGAGACAGCGGAGATCAAGTAACCCAAAGAATAAAAAGTGAGGCAACCAACAGGGAAAAAGAGAGATATTGTGTTGGGCGTAGACACTTGCAAGGTGATGGGAAGACACTAGGAATAAGTACATTGAATGCAGCATGACTATTTCATTTTAAATGTTTGCTTAATTCTGAGTAGCCGACCTGTGAGAGCTTTTACACAAGTTTTCAGTGCTTTCCTACAACTTGAAAAGCAAACATTTTAAGGAAGTGCAGTGCACTCATTTTAATGCCGTTTGAAAAACAGAAAAGCTGTCCCATTTTTTTTCACCCAGCTTTCAATATTTATGAAGGAGCAATGCCCACTATTCAGTGGATCATTGGGATAGAGCTGCAGGCCAGGGCTTTGAGCCATAAGGCCACCTTGCCACAATACCTAGACACTGACAGTCTGAGCCCAGAGCGCCACTGCCAGAGTCACAGGATCCAAACCTGGCTTGGTTCTCATCTCCCTCCCAGAGCAACATGTGCAATCCACACATGTGGTAAATGATATTCTGCTTGAGGTTGGAAATCCTAATGCAGGTGAATTTACTTGGTCAGGTCTCACTTTTGGGGGTGGGGCAGAACCTACCGCTGAAAAGCAGACCAAGCAATGCAAGGAGTCACTCATACCCAGATTCCACCCGCTATCAGGCATTGTTAAAACAGTTGCCTTTGTTCAGTACTTGCAGGGGCCCCAGTGGGGGCTTCTGAGGTTTTTGTTAAGTCTGGTGTGACCAGGTGTTGAGGCATAATGAATGCTATGGTATTGGCCCAGTACCCCCAGGGCCTGTCAGTTACTCCATGCCTCCCTTTATTACATCACGGTAGAAAGAAAAGGGCTGTCGGTGGACTCACCTGTTTGGGTGACCCCAGTTAGTCCAGCGCTAGCCTCACTACTTCTTTAACACCCAGGAATAACAGCCCTTCAGCATCTGAAGGATGCCAACATGGCCGGGTGAAAGCCTGCTGCTCTGTGCTGCTTGCCACCTCTGTAGTCTGACTCCGATACTGGACTCTTACTGAGGCTGGATGTGGGAGGGTCCACAGACAATCACTGAATCCTGCTTTAGTCATCCATCCCGGCCTTCTGCAAGAGCCCTCCACCCTCTCCTGCAATTACAAAACCCCTGGCCTGGCTTCCTGTGGAATCATTGGCTTCCTAAAAAGTAACAATATAGTGTTACTTACATTTCTTCAGGGCAGTGTCAACTTATTGCACTGTTCACAAAGAAAAGAGCAAGTTGCTGTCTGCTGAATATCAGGACAAGCAAGGTGCATGGCTGAGGGGTCCCTGGGCCTCCTGCAGGGGAGGGGTGGGCAGGGTAAGCCCCTTTGTGCGCACACACATTTACACACAGAGTTCTATCACCTGTCTCTCCCTCTCAGCATTGCTTCTTCCTTTGAACTTCCTTCTGACCTTTTTCTTTGCTGCTCTGGCCACTGTTTCTTTCTCCACCCCAGTGCTCAGATTCACTGATAAACCCTGGGGTGCCTCTCATTCCAGGCCTCTGTACACCAGAAAGAAACAAAAGCTATGAATTGCAATTGTTTCTTTTTTATGTGGAGACCTTTCAGAACACAGCTACCTGCCCAAAGAAAGGCTGAAGCTAAACAGAACTGATGCATTGCTCAGGCCTGTGCTTCAGCACTCTCTTCAGTGTGGGGCAGAGGGGGCCCCTTCAAGTGTAGGGAATCCTGCAGCTTCAAACTGTCTCTGGGCCAAGTTAGCTCTGTGCATGCCTCCTGCTCTCTCTGGGGCCCCCACCCTCATCCTCCTTCCGGCCTGGCTCTGACCGAAGAGAAACATTGTAACTTTACTTTGTTTCTCTTCAGTCAGCGCGAGGAGCTCAGCGAAGGCTCAGACTGCAGCTGCTGCTTTAGAGCCTCTCTCTGTCACAGCTCTGCAGATGAGCTGAGGGGGCCCCCTTCATGTACTGGGCACTGCAGGAGCTGCGGGGGTATTTGTTACGCCCCTGCTGTGTATGTCATGGCCCTGGCCTGGCTTGGCCCTAGTTTGGCCTGGTTTGACCGTAGTCTGGCATGGCCTGTGACATACTAGGGATTGACTGTGTGCTGGGTCTGGCAATGTTCCAAGTACCAGAGGCTTTAGCACATGTCTACAATTTCTGCATCTTCCGGTATGCTTTGCGGACATTCCCTACATGCTGGTGACTTTCCTTGCACAGCTTGAAGGTGCAGGTCTCATCAGCAGTCATGTTGGCTAGGGTGAAAATATAAATACATTGTTAACATAGTCTAGACATGTACATGATGTCTGACATAATTAGTCGGACATTGTAAGACAATTACTCTGTACCTGACCATAACAACACCATCAATAGGGATGAAGATATAGACAATATGTTGTCACTACATAGACATCACCAACTAGTACCAGTTAAGTTGAGTCAAGTGCCATCTGTGTATTTGCACAGACTGTAACAGAACTCACAATGAGATAGAACCCATATCATATGGGCCAGTTGTTCACACTCATGTAGATGTCCAGATCGACAAATTTGACACATGGGCCTGGTTACACTAAATTGGGAGTTGGAGTGGCGGCCAGCATAAGTGTAGATCATTGATCATAAACATAAGTGTACATGGATGAGGTGATACAGTACAGACAATGTGGCTATCTTGGCATACCCCGTTTTGGCTTTCACAAGGCTGCACACGTTGCAGCTCTCACTCAGGGGTTTATTGATGAGAGCCCTGCAGCACTTTTGCCCCACATAAAGTGGTACATGCATGACACAGAGCTCTGAATAAAATTCATGAACCCACACTAATCCATCCTGCGTGGCTTTGAGTGGCCTCATAAATATATACAGGCCAAATAGGAATATGTCTCATTACAACTAATGCGTTTTTCACGCATTCCATTCCATTTCAACGCGAACCTGTACATCGCTAGTCGTTACAACGACTTGCTGTAGGGGGCGCACTGGACTTAGGAATAGTATTATTTATGTGCTGTATCTTCATTTCTCCTCGTCCTTATCTCTTTCTATTTGCTCTGTATTCTGTAGCACACATAGAAAGGGGAAAGGGCCTCCTAGGATTGTTGCAGTGCAGGAAGGTACACCTCTCTGCACAGTAACAATTCTGATGACAGCACAGGCACCTTTGCACCATGGTGCAAGTGTGCTTGCATTTGCTCTAGGTTGCTGAAACTGTGCCAGTGGAGGGAGAATGGACAGGAACGCACTGTATTGCATAATATGGTGCATTCACACCCTTTCACATTGGTGTAGGGCAGTGCAGTAAGGTGACTTGCTGTGCTGCCCTAACCCAATTCCCTGTAACTAAGGGTCTAGGTACATGTTTAGAGATGTGTATTTCCTGTGGCCAGCTTACATGTACCTTACTGTAAAAACAGTGGTCTTTGTCTGTGAGAATTTCTAAAGACAGTTTTGCCCAGTGATGCGCTGAATCACTGACAGCTCATTGATGGTAGCTGGGTGTTAGCTCCCGCCACATATTGCGATAGTTTATTCCTACATCAATCAGACACATACATCAACATAGTACCATTTAGTATTGACACTTACCGGTAGCAGTGGGGTCCTGGAATAATTGCACCTCTCCCCATGAGAATGGAAGATGGCCACCTAAAAGACATGAAAGAGGATATGGCATTTTGAATGTTGCATTTTAGCATGTCAACATATTTATAAACTATACCATAAGATAACAGTATTGATGAAGTGCACACCTTGGAAAAACGCATTTGGCAACAGTCCCAGCTCAATGCATGCATCAAGTCCATTTGCACCCCAGAACATCTGGGATGCTGGACTTCAGGGGTACTGATAATGACATGCCTGAAGCATGCATCCAGGATGGGATAGATTGAGTAATGCTGGCCAGCACAACGGCAGAGTCCAGTGTGCCAAGGCACATGGGTGACACGATTTACCCTGGAAGTATCTAAGGAGCAAGTTAATGAACACCTTGCACCGCACAAGCATAACATGTTTAAATGCTCCGGTGGGCCAAATTGATATGTCACATAAATTTGATGTGACACAAAGCCACTTTGGGTGGGTTACTATTGCCTAATACATATGGAGTAAGGCAACGCAGGCAAAATCACTTCCTTGCCAGACTCAGCACTAGGTAGGTATTCCATGGGCCTTGTGGGGGCTTTAATCATACAACACCCATGTCTAATGATGGCTGCCCAGATTTATGACACAGTGCTAACCTGGTAATGTGCAAAGACCATATGGCTCCCCAGGGGAGTCAAAAGGAGGAGACATGATTGGAGTTCTCCTCGTTTTCTCATGTATGCATGTGTGCTGCATTCTGTAATACATATAGAAAGAGGAGAAAGGGTCTCAGGTTTTACATTTGTGCAAGCAGTTGTGCCTTCCTGCGCGAACACAATCCTTGCAACAACACAAGCACCCTTACACCATTGTGCAAGGGTACCTGTGTTGGGGCCAGTCTGGCAATAGAGCACCAGTGGAGGGTGAAGGAACAGGAATGCACCATCGTCCCTATATTGTTGGAAAAGATAAATGTAGTACTAATCATGTTTCCGTTTAGTGTTCCAGATAAAGGTACATCACTATATGCAGACATGACATACATACATACTGACAGGTCCACCGATCTCCAGCCTCAGGAGGTCTATTAGATCGGTCTCCACAGAGACGATATCTGCTCATACTGCTTTAGCTGGTGTGTAGTAAGGGACTCGGAAAGAGAAGAGAGAGACCCCTTCACGCAACCAGGGGAGTAGGGTACTATTGCGAGAGCAAAATCGGAAAAGGGAAGTATAAGAGATCCTCAAAAGATTGCTTTTAAAGGTAGGTGAAGGTTAGGACTAACGAGGGTCTGTCATTCAAAAAAGAACTAATGAAGGGTAAAAAGTAATGTGGGACCTTTTTACCTCAACAGATAGAAGTGGAAGAAAATATGTTTTTACTAAAAGGAAGTTAAACCAGGGAACAGACAAAGCGATAAGATTCGACAAAAAGGAGAGGAAAAAAAAGGGTTTCCAACAAGAAGGTGAGAAGGAGAACCTCATATTCAGTCATGCAGTAAGAGCAGCATGAAAGTGTGTTAATTAGGTTACTTATTGTAAATGTAATTACATTCCCCAGAATCGTGTAAACCCCCCAAAAAGAGGAGTATGTCCAATTAAAAAGGAGTGCTAATACAACAGTAAGATGGAATAAGGTAATACATCTACTGTTTGTTGTAAATTAAGCAGAAATGTACACTTTTGATACAAAGCGATTCTAACCAGAGATGGGGCATGGTGAAATTATCACCGATAGGCTATGCATAAATCAAAATACATGACTTTGAATACTATACCGGGGTGTTTACCGGGGTTGTAAATTAATCAGATTGTGAGAAGTATTCAACCATACAGCTGAATTAATCTTTGGACTAAAATGTTGCTAGTCTAAGATGTTAAGTCATTACAGGAATTGAATGATGCTAAATGGAATACAAAATAGAGAATTAATATGATGTATCTCCAACAGGCATAACCCCAGCAGGCAACCAATCAGTGCCTAAAAAAGAGAGACATATCCTGGTCTTGAAAAAGATGGAACAATAAGAGAAAGCCATGGAATCGCGTCAACGCCATTAATAGGCACGATCTTTTTGGGGACTGTGACGAATTCTTAAACACAAGCTAAAGGCATCTAAGAGGATTGGTCTGAAAAATTAATGTTACCCTGATGTGTCATAGGATGACAAATTTAATTGTCAGTGTTTTTGTCTCTCTGTTTATTTTGGTGCGGTTAAATAGCAGAAGGGGTAATAGTGGGGTGTTCAGTCTACACGTTTGAAAAATGTATTTGTATTTCCCTCTTATGTGAATATTGATTTTCATGTAATTTTATGATGAAGTGTTTTTATGATACATGTAGAGAGCATTATAAATTGTGTTTTTTTTACAAATATATGTCATTAACTGCAGATTATGCAACACCAAAAAAATTTTAAATAAAGAAATTATTTTATAATATTCTAATTTGGATTTGGATTGTGCATATTTTGAGGTAACAGGTATAGGGCCATATCCAATACTGTGTAGTAAGGGACACCTTGAAAATATTTTTGTGGTGCCAGCGCACCTTCTTCCATCGGTCATGTTTGTCCTTTGCAGGATAGCCCTTGCTCATCATGCCACCAGCCTCAAGCATCCTTGAGAGGTAATGTGGTATGAGCCAGACCAGCCATCACACCTATGGCTCACTGAAGTTCCACCCCCTCCCCTCCCAGACATACCCCAATCCTCAACAATCCCCCAAAAATGGTCTACTCTAAATCTAAAACCCCTACCAACTATACCTACCCACAGTACCCCAAAACACAAACACCAACAGTACAATGACAATACAAAATACATAACAATGACACTACACAATATATGACAGCAACATGGCCCTGGACACAACACACACTCTCAATATCAACTAACACACTTCTCCAACAGATACCCTCAGGCAACCTCCTCCACTATGCACTGACTAACAGAGAAGTGAAGGCGTAAGCAAATTCACATTTCCTAGTTAGCAGGCTGTCACACCCAATGCATCACTTCCTGCCTGTATCCCGCCCATTTTTTACAAATGCATTGTTTTTTTAATGCATTGGTACTGGAATCGACGGTTTTATGTTATGCCAATTTAATTTATGACTCACTCGAATCACCCCAAGGGGTATCTCGGTGCAACCAAGAGACAGGGCATCAAGAGAAGCTAGATAAGAAAAACATTGTCTTAAGTACATTCCTAAATCGAGAATGATCTGAATAGATCCAAATATGGTGTGACAGTTTGTTCTAATAACAAGGAGTTGGATAGCAATAAGACATGCTGCCCGAACGGGCGCTTTTGACACGTGGAATGAGTAACAATGCTTTATCACTCGGTCTCAAAAATCTCAGCGGGTTGTAGTGCCTACGTTTGGTAGCTATTTAACCAGGACAGTTTCTAGTTAGAGCTTTATGCGTAAGACAACACATTTTAAAAATTATTCTCTTCCGAACCGAGAGCCAATATAATGTCTGCAGATGGAGAGCTGAGGCAGCCCCAGGTGACAAATTGCAAAGCAGGCAATCCACGATGTTCTGTACCACCTGTAATTTTGATAGCAATGTCTCATTTGCAAAACAAACGTTGCAATAATCCAGGCGGCTAACCACAAAGGCCTGGACGCCGTTTTCCTTGGTATTAGGGGAAGGAAGAGAAACGCTCTTCTCAATAAGTGCCTGATATGGAAACAAGAACCTGAAGTTGACATCACCTGCTCTTTCATGGTAAGAGGTTGATCAAGGCGGACTCCCAAGTTCTTGACCACCCGCTTGGGTATTGGCACAATCCCAAGTTCTGATGGACACCAGTTAACAGTCCATAGTTAGTGGGCCTTGCCAAACAGCAGTTTTTTCTGCATTCAACTTGAGAAATTTTTCTGTAATCCATGTGCCAATTGCTGTCATCCGTCTAAATAGCTTTGTTTAGTTTTGGCTAAATCTTTCTCAAAGTAAATTACAAACTGTGTAGAGTCTGCATATATTATGATCTCAAAGCCAAAGGCTCTTACAATCTTGGTGAGTGGTGCAAAATATATGTTGAAGAGCAGAGGGTCAAGACAAGAGCCCTGGGGCACCCCCTTGTCCAGCAACATCGTGCGAGATTTAAAAGAGCATAAAATAATGGTTTGGGTTCTGTTGGACAGGAAACTGCCAAGCCAATTTAGCTCTGTCCCATGAATGCCAATCTATTGTAACCTATAGAGTCATTTGGGATGGGACACTGCATGGAACATCGCCGACAAGTCGAGCAATACTAGCATAGATGGTATATTGCCATCTAGAGAACCTCTGATATGGTCTGTGACCACTACCAAGACTGTCTCAGTGCTGTAAGACAGTCTGAAACCCGCTGTGATGGGTCTAGGATGTAGTTAACCTCAAGTTACTCTAAAAGTTGTTTGCTAATTATTCCTTCCAAGAGCTCACCTAATTAATGAAGCAATGAGATTGGGAAATAATTAGAGAGGTTCAAATGTGTTAAACTAGCCTTTTTTGGATTGGACTAACCTGGGCAGCCTTCCATGTGGCAGGGATTTTTCCAGTGTTAACCAAAAGATTGAATAACAACGGAGATCTTGGCGGGGCAAATATCTAAAGGAGATCCATATTTGTCTGAAGCAAGTGTTACCTGAATTTCATCCAAGGGAAGCTTCTTGAACTTTTCCAAGTTTGATACCCCATGGGCGAGGGGAGGTAAGGAAAAGTCACCTCCAGATAGTAGGGGAATTTCTGATAGATTTTGTTTAGTTTTTCTTCGCAGTGATTAGCCAGAGAATCTCAAGGAGGCTGAGATGGCTGGGTGACTAGAGTAAATTTTCTAGGGTTTACAGAATCATTTTGAACTCTAAATAACATTTCAATGAGTTTTTTGCCTGTGAAATTTGATCCAAGATGTATAGTTTCCGAGATGTATAGTTTCCGAGCAGCATTTGCGGTGGTAGCATGTACGTGCTGCTCTATACAGCTCTCTGTCACAAGTATTATTAGAGCACCTACACTGTCTTTCTAATTTTTTACATGATGATTTCTCCATTCTAAGAGCCAACATATGCCAAGGGGCTTGGGCACCATGTGAAGGAATATGATCCCTTTGAAGAAGGGTAATCTTATCAGAGGCACAATTTAGAACATTGTGATATTTAGAAAGAGCTTGATCCACATCTGGGGTACTTGCTGTGATGGGATGATTAAATGCTACAGCAAAGGACTCAGGAATGATTTTGCGCCAATGTCTACTTAGGTTTTTACCTACTTTAGATGATTTATGCATTTCTGTTGTCGTAGGAATCCTAAAATTGATCAAAGAGTGGTCCGTCCAAAGTAAAAATTGTTGATGTTCACATACTAGAGGAATAGGGATGGGGAAAACTAGATCTAATATATTCCCTGTGACATGCGTGGACCCGTTTACTCTTTGATGCAGTCCGAGAGAGGCCATGTCAGCAATAAACAGGCTCGCCTCCTCGTTGTCTAGGTCTTCCGGGTAGCAATTAAAATCACCTGATAAAAAAAACTGTTTTGCTAACAGGACATGAGGAGCCATGTATTCAATTAGGTGCTGAATAAACTCCATTTTAGGCCCTGTGATCGATATACTAAGGCACATCTCCAGTGATCCTTGGGGAAAAGTTCCAGTTTGAATATGCAAATCTCTGCCCAATCAACCGTGTCAGCATCTATAAAATGTATGAACGACAAAGAGTTGGCTCTGAACAGTTAGGCTGAGCACCTATTACCAAAAACAAAAGAACGTGCCTGAACTGATACGTGAATTTAAACAACGGCTTAAGCTCTCTAAGGTAAAAAACTAATTTAAACCCGAGAAATTGCTAGTAAATAGCTATTTATTCATTCAATTTAAAGCAATTTTTTTACAAGAGTTTTTCAATTTTTACACAAATACTACACCATTATTCTATATACAAAGACTCATTCAACTGGTCAGACATATCACACTCATTCAATCTCAGACATCCATATGTACACAAAAATACAAAATTACTGAAAATTACCAAGAAAAACTTAGTGGTAGGGAAGGAAAGGGAACAAAGGGGGGGAGAGACAAAGGTTGCTCAAAAGATAAACGCTTGTGATATATCATACATATATATATATACACTTGGAAATTAATCACAGTCAACTTGATTGTTGAAACACATTGAATATACATAAATTAAAGCATTCAAATTTATCAATTTTTGAATTTGATGGGAGCAACACTTTGTACAGAGGCCTACGCGTTTCGAGTCCCAGACGGTATCTAATGGGTCACCTGCACCCCCTGCTCTGGGTTTTACAGAAATGGGAGATTCCACGAGGTCTGTCATCGTGGTGTGTCATATTAGGGTTCTTGCATTAGAATGCGTGGCAACATAAACTCGCTGTTCTCCCTCAAAATCGTCCTGATGTCAAAATTCCCCAATAAACGGAGCCACCACGTTTGTATTTAGGCGGGGCTCCTCCACCAATATATCGGTGAATAGCACCGAAGGGCCCGATGTCAGTGCGCATGCGCGAGAGAATAGTTTCCCGTGCGCATGCTTCTATTTCAGCAGGCCATCCGGGTAGCACGGGCGCATGCGCGAAGGAATAGCGCTCGTTCGACGCCAAAACGGGAGACGAGGAAAGTTCAGTCATTAGGTGGGTTTGCTTTGTCATTTCGCCACATATCTCGAATCTTTACAATCCAATTCTCCTTTAACACTCCGTACTCCCTTGCAGGAGTTTACCAAATAATTACCGGAATCCACCAAAAGCGCCGGTCGTGCACATTAATTGGGACCAGGATCAGCCCTCTCACAGGTAATTTTTGCCACCTTGTATCTTGGGTTACACAACCTAGTAGCGGACCATGTCGGTTTGAACACTGTGAGCATGGTATCATATGATTCCATGACATATCCCTCGTTTCTTTTCCCAGGCGATTCCCACGGACCTTGTACTTCCATCCCCTTTCTAAACTAAAAGGTGGATTATAATCCTCTCCCGGACCCCCGGGGGGCCCCCTCGGGCTTAGCGAGGTAAGAGCGAGCCATTGCACTATGTCCTCCTATTTGATTGCCGCCCCGTGTGAACACTTGAGGTTAATATTCGACCCCCTTGCCTTCCAGTGTGACCACGAGACCCCCCTTGCAGAACGCCATCAGCTGCGCTTCTTTATGACACATTTTTCTACACCTTTCAAGTGGCCCCACAGACCAGTAGGGTAAGCTGTCCGAGGAAAAGGTGGATTCTCTCAGGTTCTTTGAATTGTCTTGAGTGATTTCTCTGACTTAGAGATATTTTCCTTTTTTCCAGATTTTTCCTTTGGCCCTGACGAGAGTCCCCCATTAGATACCGTCTGGGACTCGAAACGAATAGGCCTCTGTACAAAGTGTTGCTCCCATCAAATTCAAAAATTGATAAATTTGAATGCTTTAATTTATGTATATACAATGTGTTTCAACAATCAAGTTGACTGTGATTAATTTCCAAGTGTATATATATATGTATGATATATCACAAGCGTTTATCTTTTGAGCAACCTTTGTCTCCCCCCTTTTGTTCCCTTTCCTTCCCTACCACTAAGTTTTTCTTGGTAATTTTCAGTAATTTTGTATTTTTGTGTACATATGGATGTCTGAGATTGAATGAGTGTGATATGTCTGACCAGTTGAATGAGTCTTTGTATATAGAATAATGGTGTAGTATTTGTGTAAAAATTGAAAAACTCTTGTAAAAAAATTGCTTTAAATTGAATGAATAAATAGCTATTTACTAGCAATTTCTCGGGTTTAAATTAGTTTTTTACCTTAGAGAGCTTAAGCCGTTGTTTAAATTCACGTATCAGTTCAGGCACGTTCTTTTGTTTTTAGCATCTATAAAAGACATTTTAATCGTGTTTTTGAAAATAATATCAATACCTTCCCCTATCCTGAGCTCCCTATCTAATCTAAACATGGAGTCATTTAGTGGGAGGGCCGTTGTTTTAGCTGAGGAGAAGGCTGGGGTCAACAGATTTCAGTAAGGAAACCTACCTCCAGAAGGCTTGCAGAGTTCTCTCGTAAGTTTAGGCAGTGACCTAACATTAAGAAGGAAACAATCTAAGCCCTGCAGAGTTGAAACAAGGCATGCTTGACACACAACGCATTAACCGCAATGCCTTTTTCAGTGCATTGGCACTGATGTGTGACATACGAGCAAAACTATGTTTGCAATGCAATGCACAAAAGGATGAATGTTTGAGTTTTGGCCCCGCACGCAACTGGCCTATTGTCTGCGATACACTGTGTAGTAATTTGTACATTGCAGGTGAACACAGCTTGAGCCTCACTTACCTTGCTCCTCTCAACCTACCTGACAGGCTTGATATCATGAGATGGCTGCATTGTCATTGTAAAAATAGTGCCTATGGGTGGATTTATGTCTTTCTTGTGCTGACATATTGGTTAACAATATGTTTATGTGAGGAACACATCCATGTTGTGATGTGTAGAGACATAACAAACCATTTGCTATTTTGTGAGTTGCAGTCTGTTTGGTGAGACGTAGGTAGCTGCGGAGTAGTCATCTTTTTTTTTTTTTGAAAACTTTTTATTGATTTTATAACACAAACACAAACAACTTGCAAGGAGTGAAGAAAAAGAGACATCAGTATACACAACATTGCAGTACATGGTGTTGGAGCGGGAAGGACAATCCAATGAGCGTTTGTTCTATCGAGAAAGAGTCCCACAGGGGGGTGGGGGCAGAAGAAACAAATTGCAAACAGTTTACAATAGTATGTGGAGGAACCCTCGGGTTACGGGGACGTAGGTGCAACATCTGGGTCAGGAAGAGGAGGGGCACATATATCGCCACGGTAAGTGTTCCACTGAGTCCATATCTTCCCCCATTTTCGGGGGGTACCTCGAGAAACATATACAGTTTTTTCTCTAAACATGCACCAGTCCATGTTTTGTTTCCATTTCCGAATTCCGGGCGGGCCCTGAGCGCCCCACAATTGCGCAATGTCTCTTTTGGCAATCATGTTGCCCAAGGTCACCCACCGAAGCTGCGACACGGAGTAATCATTCGGTTCCCAAACGTTCAGCAGGCATCTCCTTGCTTCCGGCATCGATTGCACCCCGGTAACCTCACTCATCACCTCATGCACACGGGTCCAGAATCGCACTATCTCAGGGCACTCCCAGATGATATGCAAAAAGGTGCCCAGAAGACCGCAGCCACGCCGACACAAACCATCCACAGAAAAGCCCATGTGTACCAAACGGGGACCAGTTACATATACTCTATGCAGGATTTTAAGTTGCACAAATCTAAGGCGCGCCTGGATGGCTACCTCTTTAGGGGAAGAGATCGCCGCCTGCCAGTCCTCATCGTCCAACTCCAGCCCATCACCAGTCCAGACCTCTCTAAGGCGAAACAGGAGATCAGACCTGGAGTTGATTCATTTTTTATAGATAAGCGAAATCGTACTGTCAGGAACATGTCCGTCCAGTACCCTGTCCTCAAGCGGGGACGACTCCGGAATCTCCTCACCCGAAGGGAAGACCGAGAGCACCGCGTGTCGGACCTGTGCATAACGAAAAAATTTGCGATCGTCCAAAGCGTACTCGGTTTTCAATTCCTCAAACGTCTTCATTCTCCCCTTGGTCCAAACATCATCAATCCTGCTGATACCAATCAAGTCCCACCTATCAAACCCCCGGGACTGCCAAAGGGAGCCAAGTCTATCAGACGCGTACAGGGGGGTGGCGCGAGTCAATTTATTAGTCCACCCAAGCTCCATGGAAGCATGTCGCCACACCTGGACGGCCGCCCTGGTGGGGCCCGTCACGTTGCGAGGGGTGAGTTTCGAGTAGAGGGCTCTATTGTAGTCGCCCCCCGGTAACAACCACTTGTCCATCTCAAAGGCCGGATTTGGCAAAGGGCCATACATGCAATGATTTATGGCCCCCAGTTGAAACGCCCAATAATAGCGACGGATATCAGGCAAAGCAATTCCACCGTCGTACCACGGGAGCGACAATTTAGCGATGGCGATCCGGGGCCTACCCCCCCACACCAGTCGTCTCTGTAAACTCTCAACCTCACGGAAATATGTAGCCGGGACAACGTCAAGTGTGTTTTGCAATGCGTAGAGGAAGCGGGGCAGTGACATCATCTTAAACAATGCCGCTCTACCCAGGGGAGAAAGAGGAAGTTTCTCCCAGGCGACCACATCTGCCCGAAGGCGCTGAAGAGGGGGCAGTAAATTACGGTCGAACCGGAGTGCAGGGCTCAGCGTGATAAAGATGCCTAGATATTTAAATCCGTCTTCCACAATCGCGATAGGACAACCACTGGGCAGAAGGGGGGCGGCACCCGACAGGACGTATACACAGGACTTCGACCAGTTGATGACAAGACCCGAGTTTTTGCAGAAGGATGTTAAGACATCAAACAACACAATGAGGGATTTACGGGGTGATGTAAGATAAAGCAGAATATCATCAGCGTAGAGAGATACACGGTCCTCAAACTCCGAATTCCATCTAATGCCCTTCAGGGACGGTTCCCACCGCAACCAGGCCGCCAGCGGTTCCAAGGCAAGAGCAAACAACAAGGGGGACAGGGGACAGCCCTGTCGCGTCCCTCTGCTCAGTGCAAAGGGCGCAGAGACCCGACCATTGACCACCACCTGAGCCATGGGACCGGCGTAAAGCAAGTTGACCCACCGAACGAATTCCAAACCGAAACCAAACTTAGCAAGAACCGCCCACAAATACGGCCATTCTATTGTATCAAACGCCATCGTAGCGTCCAAGGACGCCAAGACGGCGGGCTCACACAGCGTCTCGGCCCGTGCCAGGACGCCATGCAACCGTCGGAGGTTAAGCGCCGTATTACGATGCGGTACAAAGCCGGATTGATCCGGGAGAACCAGGTCCCCAATAACGGTCGCCAAACGTGTCGCCAGCAGCTTGGCCAAGATTTTAGGTTCCGCATTAATCAATGAAATGGGTCTAAAAGAGGCGCAGCGATCCCGAGGCTTACCATCCTTGTGGATGACAACAATAGTGGCCAGTCTCTGGTCAGGCGGGAGAGACCCCACCTCCAAGGACTCAAGAAACATAGAGCGCAGATGAGGAGCTAGCGAATCCGGGCGCAGTTTATATAGCTCAACGGGGAGCCCACTAGGGCCCGAGGCCTTGCCGGATTGGACCGAACGGACAGCAGCGGCAATCTCGTCCACAGTAGGCGGAGCGTCCAGAGCATCTCTATCAATGTCAGACAATCGGGGAAGTGCAATATCGCGCAATAACAGGCGGGAGTCCTGCTCCGATCGATCAGACACCTGGGTGTACACCTCGCGGAAATAATCGGCAAAGCATGCAACAATATCAACAGGGTCTGTACAACACTCACCATTCTCCGCAACAATCACAGGGACGACACGACTTGCATTCTCTCTCTTGTCCAACCAAGCAAGCAGTTTCCCAGCCTTATCACCCACATCATACAGGCGTCCCTGCTGTTCCCTCCCCATTTCCTTGGCAGCTTCAGTGACCAGAGCCCTGTATTCATGTTGTTTCAACTCCAGTAGATGTAACCCCTCAGCGGTAACCCCAGATTCCAAGCTCTCCTCCAGGGTCGTGACCTCCCCCTCAAGTCGAACCATCTCAGCACGGTTGGCCAACTTCACGCTACCAATCAATGAGAGGGCCTGGCCACGAATGACCGTCTTGTAAGCTTCCCAAAGTAAACTAGGGGAGGACACAGAGCCCACATTTTCCTCAAAGTAACAATCGTGTGCTTTAACCAGCTCATCCCTGACCCTGGGGTCCTTCAAATACCAGGGGTTGATCGGAGCCACTCGGCCCGCCGAACTCTGCCGTGCATCAACCACCAGCCAAAGCGGAGAATGGTCCGAGATACCCCGTGCCAGATGTTTAACTTCCCGTATGAGGGATGCATGGGCCGAGGGCAGTAATACGTGATCTAACCTCGAGAGACTACCATGAGCACCAGAATGATAGGTATATTGCAACTGTCCCGGGTGAAGCAACCGCCAACAATCAGTGAGCCCCAGCGTCTCCAGGAAGTCACTCAACCAAGTCTGGGCCTTCGGCAGTTCCCTGGGAGGGTGACGATCATGCATCCCCGAGACCACCGCATTAAAGTCACCCCCAACCAAAAGCAGACCCTCGGGGAGACCCAGGATAAGTCCACTCAGATCAGCAAACGTGGTGGCCTGGAGGCCCGGGGGCACGTACACGGAAATCAGAATAAGAACCTTCCCCTCCCAGCGCCCCACAATGGCGGCGTATCGTCCCTTATCATCCAATATGACATCATCAATGGCCAAGGGGAGGGAGGTCCGAACCAGAATGCCCGCCCCCCTAGAGCCCGAGGTGAAACCCGAGTGTGCCACAAGGCGATAACCCCGCCTATTCAAAGCGTGGCACTTGTTGCCGAGCAAATGAGTCTCCTGCAGTAAAACAACATCTGGAGTCAAACGTTGCAGCAATTGCAACACCACCCTCCGCTTAATCCCATCCCCCAACTCGTTCACGTTCCAACACAATAACCGAAGTCCCCTACCCCCCATCCCCATGTTCAGCCCCTCCCCCGCCCCACACCCAGAGCAACTGCAAAAAACAGGAGTGCGCCTTTCCCTCGCCTTGCAAGTAACAATAAAATTCAAACAAACAACCCAGTTCCCCCAACAAAGTCAAAACAACTATACCCCCCACCCCGCACCCCTGCTGAAGACCAAAGAGCCCCATAAACTCGCAGTGTGCCTGTCGCCCAACCACCCAACTAATCTACGAAAAGAAAACCCAGGAGGAGAAAGGACCCGTTCACCCCCCACCCACCCCCAAAAAGACTGTGACTTGCAAACATTAAGAACACAGCATAGCACAGTTCAAAGCCAACGGGAAGGGTACGGGGTCAAAGTCAACAGTTACTCTTGCTCCGTCGGACCACCCTCCGCCCGATCCGACTTGCCAGAGTCCTCAAAAGGTTCAGGATCCGTAGGCAGCGTGTCGAGCCAGTCACTCACAACCCCAGGATGGTCGAAGAAAAAAGTACGATCTCTATGTACCACTCGCAAACGGGCCGGAAAGAGCATGGCATACTTCATAGACCTTTCCCGGAGTCTCTTCTTGACCCCTTGAAATCCCAGCCTCTGTTTCTGGACCTGTTGTGTAAAGTCCGGATAGAAGCTGACAGTAGAGTTCTCAAAGGCAATGGGACCAGACTGCCGCGAGGCCTGCAGGATAGCGTCTCTGTCCCGGAAATGAAAGATCCTCGCAATGATGGGTCGAGGGTTAGCACCCGTTTTAGGTGTGCCGCCGGGGATCCTATGTGCACGTTCGACAGCGAAAAACTTGCTGAGACCCTTGGGCGCCAGGTGATTCAGCACCAGGTCTTCCACCAATAGGTCCGTCGAGGCAGCAGTCGATGATTCCGGGACCCCAATCAGGCGGATGTTATTGCGCCTGGCACGACTTTCATAGTCCTCTAGGCGCCCAGAGTAATAATCATTGGCCTTCCTCAGATTCCCGACTTCAGCTTGCAAGTCAGAGACGTCGGTGACCAGGCTAGAGGTCTTAAGATCCAGGGATTTGACCTTTTCATTCGTCTTCGCCAAGTCCGCCCTGATCAAATTGACATCAATCGACACCGTATCCAGCTTGAGAGTCAAGGCCTCATATTGTTGCCCCAATGAGGCCTTCATACCGGTGATGGCGCCCATGAGATCTCGCAGCGAGGGCTCGTCCTCAATCAATGAGTCCTCCGGAATTGTCGTCGAGGGTTTAGCTGCGGCTCCCGGCGATCCCTTAGCTAGAGTGTACCGGTCCATAATGTTCGTTTGCAGGGCACTCCCTCGAACGCCCGGTTTAGGCCCGCGCTTCCCACCCTCAGGCTTGGTGGCCATCTTGGATCCTGGACCCGTACGGGTCGCCTGTTGACGGGTAAAAATGGTGACTGCGGTGGCAAATGTAGGACCAAAAGGGCGAAGGTGGTGCCAGTCTCAGACCTGGAAGCCGCTGCAGATCGGCAGTAGGAGCGGAGAGACCAAGGGTGTGGGAGCGTCCGGCCGTCCACTGAGCCGACAAAGTCAGGTTGAGCTCCGGACAGGAATCGAAACCGAAACCGGTCGCCAGCCCACGCAAGTCTGGCAGTCCGTTGTTTTTCACTTACTGGACGGCAAGCGAGACAAGATAGCGCGGGGCGTCACCATGGAGCAGGCCAGAAAACTGCGACAGTCTGTGGCTCTGGACCCCGAAGTCCAAAAAAGTTCGCTGAAACAAATAAATGAGCAGTAGAACCGTGCCAATAAACACCCGTCGTCTGAACCAGGATAAAGTACAGGATAGTCGATGGAGGTGGCGAGGGTCCGGGAGCCCTGAGCTCACGCGACCATCTTGGGTGCGCGCGAAGCCAGTAGTCATCTTTTTGCTCTATTATATAGCATTGCTATGCCTATGAAATACAATGTTGTATAAACTATCATGCACCACATCAATATTCATACATTCTGTCTGCATTGCAGACATAGATTTGTTTACGGATGCAATTGATACTAAGGGAGGCACTGAGACTGACTCAGCCCTGCAAAGTACCACGCATCAGGCATTGGACTAACGCATTTTAGTGTGCTGGTCCGCATCACCGCACTAAAATGCGAAGTCACACATTTATAGCGGCTCCTGAAGCTGTCAAGCCAAAGCACTATAGCTGACCAAAGCAGCGCACAGCCCATTTTGCTGCTCTCACCGAATCTGACTACTGCAGGAACTGGGGGCTGCCTCAGCTGCGCTCGCTGGCTTCATTCAGCATTGCATTCACATGATAAAGAGTCATGAAAAGTCATTGCAACAATGTGTCCATGTTTAATTTGCCCAGTAATGCCGGCCAGGATGCAAACTATAAATAGTGCAGGCCACACGGGGAGCGGGAGTGGACGCCAGTTATCACATTTTCTTTAAGTTAAATTCTGGCTGGAGTCACCTTGCCGGTACCACAGGCAGTATTTGGTGCGTACCTGCTGCCTCTCAAGTGAGTGCCGCCTCATGGGCTTCTGGACAGACTGTGGTTGGTGCCTGCAACCTGTTATGATTGTGTTGTGTGAGTTTGGACCGGACACGGCTGCCAGAGAATATTTGGTGCCTGCGGCCTCTCATAACCCTGGCCCCGACAGTACTCCTTAGATCGCTCTGCCAGAGCCAGACTGTCAGAAGTCTCAACAAGGTTATTTAATACTATTATATTAATTGTTGAGCATCAATATTCACTGTGCTGTGCCTGTTACAGAGCTTACTGCTTGACTTTGTAATCTGTGTTTTAATTGGATATAGGACACCTGACTGGGACCTGCAACAGTGTCCGGTGCCCTTTCACTTCATTCCTGGCCGGTAATCCCAGGCAGAAAGGGAACCATTAGCCCTTCACCAGGGCAAGTCGGGATAACATGGGGGAGCGGTGGTGGTGGTGGTGGAGAAACCCGACCCCCCCTTAGAGCAAATCTCAGGTGACACAGGTCAGACCTCCATTAGGTTGCCCAGTGCAGAAGAGAGTGTGCAACTGCAAAGTGCCCGTGCACTACCCAATTGCCCCAGGTATTCAAGCACTGAGAATAGCCACTCGCCCCTCCTGACCACGGAACTCCACAGCAGGAAAGTCTGTGCCCTGGAGAGGGGAATGGGGTTGTGTCCGTACTGGCCACCGTGAGAGAATCCATAGCTTGGCTCTGGATGGGTAAACCGACAAAGCTTCAATAAAGCCTAAACCAGCCTTGTGCTGTTTGTCAGTGCATGTGGGTCAGCCGCGGCAGGTAGTGGGAGTACCGGCCGGGCGGAGACGTGGGGAGGGGGAAGGGCAGGGTGGGGGGTTGTAATGTATGGATTATGACCTTTAAAAGGTAAGTAACCATAAAAATAAATAAAACGAATTTCGTTGCACACAATGCATCACATTTGGTGATGCAGTGTGTGCAACGAAATTCGTTTTATTTATTTTTATGTTTACTTACCTTTTAAAGTCCGTAATCCATACATTACTACCCCCCACCATGCCCCTCCCCACGTCACCGCACGGCCGGTACTCCCACTACCGGTTGCGACTGATGGAGGTTACTGCTGAGACCACAGTGATTTGCCACCCTTAGATGAGGTTGCAGGTATCTCTTAAGTTGCCGTTCTGCCACCAGTGCAGTCAGATCTTGAGACTGCAGGTCAGGTCAGTGTGTGGGGTTGATTTTTTTTGTCTGTTTATGTGCTTGTCGGGCTAGGTGGCTAGGCTGGACTGCTGACTTTTCTGGAAATAAAATCCTGCATTAAGCTTAATTGGATGGAATATGACATGTGCAAAATGTGTATATAGCATATTAGGAAAATCTGAAAATGTGGCAGCTATGGTGTAAGTCATGATCTCCTACTGTTGCACTGACTTGCTATACTATTAAAATGTGCTTTTGCTGGCACAGTCACGTTGCTCAAATGGGTGTAATTTCTGATATTTTTGTTTCCCTCCTCTTTAATGCTTGATTTTGCTTGCAAAAAAGTGTTACTCATATTCATTGAATTTCACTCATAATTTCACTAAAATTATGAAAACGTCACAAATAGCAATTCGAAACCTTGGCAGCTATGCTGGCTGGTTCAGCCAGTCTACATTGTATTTGGCATCCTGCTTACCGATTTACAGGACAAATATTATGCTGTGTTGTTAGGCTAATATGACCCCTGTGACTGTTGGACAGACATCAATTACCACACTACACTAGCCAACTTCCACCCTGGAATTTATTGGCGCAGAGACATTTGCTTTTTGGGCTTTGTGTCGGAAACAAGATGTGTGGCACAGGCACAATGCACCTTGGAAAAAGTCTAATCGAAACCTGTTTGCCTATGGTATGACCATCACGAGTCCAGCTTCAGTAGGCCAGACAAGTGTGATTTTTTATTTATTTATTCATGAATCCTGACTGCCACTATATATATATATATATATATATATATATATATATATATATATATATATATATATATATATATATATATATATATATATATATATATATATATATACATAGTCCCTACATTGCATTACTTTGCATTAGAGAGGGATTCCCTCACTTTTGCATGTGGGTAGCCATGCACATCCGCTGTAAATATGTGCATATACTGAAAGATGACACCCGGCAGACCTGTAGAGCATCAGTGACTGCTACCTTCACTGGAGTGATAGCACATGTAGTTACACCTTACCATTTAATATTTTCTTCTATTTTATTGGTATCCTGTGTACAGCAACACACACAGTTGGAACACTGGGGCAAACAGCAAAGATAGGTTATCAGTAAGACACACGTTTACAATTGAATCCATTTCTAGTTGTAACAGTCATATCCTTGCCTCGTGGGGCAAGTGTGCCTGCACTGGCCCTAGTTTGCCATTTCAGTCCCCGCACAGGTCAAGAGGTAAAAAAAAAAAAATGTAATCTGTTTTTATTGTTTTCATAAAAAACATCGGCATGAATAACAGAAAGCAAATAATCACATGTTGCAGTTAGTTCGCAGAAACTTTGATACACATCCTTGTGAAAACCAACAAAAATCTGGCTACTGTCAATTAGACCCTCCGACGGTCCACCCAACCCATGTCCCCTACCCATCCTCAAACTCCTCATCTGAACTATCATCAGCAGAATCAGGTATCGGCTCACAGATGTCTCCCCGGTCTGCATTCCATGCCGCCCATATTTTGGTCCATTTCTGAGGGCATTTCTGATTAATGTAGACTGTCCTTTCAGCCATCATAGCGAGGTCCATAACTCTACACCAGTTCTACTGCTTCCCATTTTTGTGCTATGTTCCGTTTCACTACCATGAGTCCCAACGTGACCCATGCTTGCCCAGGACGTGTAAGGTCGTTGGGCTCCCACACGTTGAGCAAGCATCTGCACGGCTCCAGCAGAAGTGACATTCCCACTGTCTGCGATATTGGTCGCAGTACAGTCCACCAATATTCCGCTATTGCTGAACATTCCCATAATGTGTGGAAAAAGTATCCCTCCTCCCCACACCCTCTGAGGCAATATGGATGTTGTGCCCTACCCATTTTGTGTAGAGTGGTTCTGGTATAGTACGTGCGGTGTACGATCTTAAGCTGCACCAGTCTAAGTCTTGCGGGTTTTCCTACCTCTTTGGGCGAGGCTAGGGCCTCTTGCCATTCTGTGTCATCCACGTCCCCCACGTCCGCCCCCCACCTGTTCCGTATTGAGACTGTAGGGTCCGGCAGGTTATTGAGTAGTTTGCGATACGTGAAGGACGTGGCGCGTTTTGACATGTAATCTGTAAGCAATCGATATTTCAGTGGGGAAGCTTCAGGGACTTTAGTGTCCTGTGGCAATACCACAAGTAACGAGTGGCGTATTTGTGTGTATCTGAAAGCCTCAGTCAGGCCTAATTCATATTGTTGCCTGAGTTGGTCAAATGGCAGTATATTCCCTCTGTCCCACAGATCCCCCACTGTGGAAATACCTATGTTGTCCCATTGCTCAAATCCCTTTCTACTTCTCAGGCGTCCCAACTGCTTAGTGTACCAGAGAAGGGTAAGTTTGGTGATGACCCCCTTCCATCCCAACCGTGTCTGCGCTGTGTGCCATAGCATGGCCATGTGTTTGGTGGGGCCCACCATTTTTCCCACTTGCCCTTTATTATACAGGACTGCGAGCATATTTCCTGTTCCTAGTTGAGCCCTATCTGCCCTATATGCTGGGTCGGCCTGTGAAGCGTGAATCCATTGATTATTGACCTTAAGGTGTGCCGCCAAGTAATACAACAGGATATTGGGGAGTGCTATTCCTCCATCATACCAGCTTCGGTGCAATTTCGTTAGTGGTATTCGTGCCGGCCTGTTACCCCAAAGGAGTGTTGTGGAAAATTAGTGCGTTTTGGTGAACATTATCTGCGCCATCTTGCCTCTTCCCCTGATGCCACACTTTTGTCGTGCGCGCCCGCCATTTTAAGATGCCCCGATCAGAACAAACCCTTTTGCATGCCGCTGGCCCCTGACATAGCCCTTTGCCTTCACTAAGCCTGCACGCTGACCACCCCCTGCTTGCACCTGCCTTGAGTCATAAACCCCTCTTCGGCGCTGCTCTGCCCCAGGCCCTCATCCTGTTCCCAGCGCGACACCTCCCTGCTTTCCTTTCATGATCTCCGGCCCTTAGATGCAAACCCCCTTTTCCCCGTGTGCCCGTTTTGTCCTCCCCGTTCCCAAGCCGACACCCAGCTCTGCCGATACCATCCTTGCCCCTCCCCGTACAATAGAAAGCTTCCCCCATCAAAGAATCCCCGGGTTGATCAAAGCCCCCACCCCATGAGATCCGATCAAACTCCCCACATTCCGTGAATCGGCGGATTATCCAGCTGCGCGATGCTCATCACCTGTTGTGACTAGGGTGGGGACTTCAACTGTAAATGTGTGTGGGAACGGGCCCAAAGGGGAGTTCCGAGAATGTCTTTTCCGTACATCAAAGCTTTAAACATGTATGTGTAATCTACAATAAAGTCATAAATGTGGGTATAAGAGGCCAGGCCTCAGAAATACAGTTAGAGCACCTCAGAACGATACCTTCTGTCCGTTTCGTTGTGTTCTCCTCCGGAGAGAATAAAAAAACCTTGTTTCCTGCTTTCCAGTCTCCAGCGCCTGCCTCTTCATTGATTTAAATAACTAGAGGGTCACAGAGGCAATACCGCCGGGCAAATATCGATTGTCCCCGACCCGATTGAACTTTTTACAATTGGCGTCCCAAGCGTGGGGCCCATCAGCGACTCGTGGATCCAGTGGGAGAGGTCCCGACGACAGAGTGAACGACTGCAACGATCGGGAGAGCTCTTGCCCAATAGACCCTCGTCTGGCAGCCGATCATCCGAACTTCACTAGTTCCGAACAGACCTCTCTCGAGTGATCTACGGTCCTGACTGGGAACCATCAGGAGTGCCGTGAGAAATACGAGAAAAAGAGGACGATCGGGCGCTGGATTCGGAAGACAAGAAACTGTCCACATGGTCCGGGTAAGGTCGTGTTGCCACGACAAGTTGCGAAAAAAATTTGTTTTGATTGCTTGATTGTTCAAAATACTAGTATTGCTCTGTTTATTTTTATTTGGAGATTCACTGTCTGCAAACGGAGAAACAACAGGCTCTCTCTCCCTTTGCAAGCAGTGGAGGATAGGTAGGGTAGCAGCCGTGCTTGTTCTTTTTCCCCCCCACTCAATAATTGCTTGAAACTGAACTGTTGTTCACAAAACTATTGTTTCCTGGAGATTCCCTGTCTGCAAGCAGGGAAGAGACCACCCTTTTTGCAGATAGTGAAAAGGGTAGGCAACGCAGATCTTTGCGGACCTACTCATTCTCCCCATTGTTATTTATTGGTCGTTTGGTTTTATATTTTTTTTGATCCATGAGGTATTCACTACCTGCAAACAACGTAGAATAGAAATATTCTGTCTAGTCTTTGCACCTAGTGATAAGATAGGCAGTGCTGACTTTTTAGTCCCTCGTTACGAGCCGTCATGTCTGTCTTCTCCCCACTGATAAATAGCCTGTTTAGCCCGGACCGGGTGTTAGAGGTGGACCATATAGCTCCACTAGAAGGCACCCCTAATAAGGACATGTTCATAAACTATGGGTTAGTCACCATAGCTTATAATAAATTATGGCACAGGTATACCGAAGATAGCCAAGACAAACAGTGGCCACTGGCAGGATCCTTTGACCTTGATAAAATAGAAACGTTAGAAATAGCCCTTCGAAATAATAAGACGACGCCAATTATGCTCGACAGTCTCGGTATGTGGCGCAGAGAGGCTACGAAACGACAGAGAAAAGACGAGGATAAACCAAGTAGGGAAATATACCGACAGGACAACCCCAGGACACCGCTACCCACAACTTATCCCCCGACACTATGCAAAGGACGACCAGACTTAGGGTCAGACCAATGCGCTTTTTGTAGGTATGTCGGACACTGGAAAGCCCAATGCCCGACTCTACTGAGCGTGAGTAAAGGCAAAGGGCCGACAAGAACGACAGACCGACAGTACGAGAAAAGGCGCGAGACAGAGAAGAACCCGACTTACATAGACAGACCAGACAGAACCACCACGTTTGATTATGCCCGATGGCACAGATTTCGCCAGGAAAATCTCAGCGGCATGCTCAAGTTCTCCTAGGTCGGGCAATGTCAAGACGGGAACCCAGCCTCGTTTAAAATTCACAGACGGAAAGAGATAATTATGACCAATAACTGTTTTTATATTTGTCTTGGGTCTTTGTATGTCGTACTTGTACTGTCCCCCGTCTGAGTTCGTGTGTATGTAATGTACAAATCTGCGTCATCCCTCTACACGTGTTTCCGTGTTACTCGACCTCTGTTAGCAGAAACTTAGCATAAAAGCAACCTGGAAAGAAAGAAATGGTAAAACAAAATCCGTAGACCATTAATAAACTTGAACTTTTAATTTAACACAACAAACAAGGAATAATAACGATAAACTGTAGAAAATGAAAGTCAAACAGAACATTCGCGCCCCCCCCCCCATTCTGGAACCTTCCAAAGTAGGGCAGGGTTACGGCTACGCCCAACCAACGGCAACCCATATAAGGCGAGCCCCGCCGCCAACTCTTGGTCAGGAAATCTTAACGTATGGGGGAGCCGGAGGAGAGGCAGGAGCCCGCAGCCTGGGCATTTGCAGGTAGTCCCGCCACATGTCTCCTTGGCCGGCCGCAACGGGCCTGGAAAGACTAAGGTAGTCCCGCCACATGTCCAAAGGAGAACGAGGCACCTCTTCCTTTTCTCTTCCGTCACAGCCGCAGCAGTCCTGGACGGCGGGATGTCCTGCACGTACCTCCACAACAATTTGTCCAAGTTGGGCTGGGAGGGAGAGGCGACGCGGACGAGCCTCTCCCACCTCCACCGGTAGGAGGTTTCCCAGCCCCCAGCCCGACGCCGAACATCCCCAGTCAGGCGATGGTGCCCATACTTCCACAGCACCGGACACACCATGGTGGCACCCCAGTACTTGCGCAGCACCGAACGTACAATGGTGGCACCCCAGTATTTGCGCAGCACCGAACGTACAATGGTGGCACTTGGGGAACACCGGATGTGGAGAGGCCTTCATGCGGGGCGATGAAAAGGAGCGGCATGGAGTGCACCGGGAGAAGGAGACGATGTGAACGAGTCTCCCTCGCCCCCCCAGGTGGGGGCATCACAGCTGCACCCCAGCTGAACGTCCCGCTCTCACAAAACAGGGACCTCTTCCTTTCACTCCGAAGGGTCTCTTCCATTCTTGCAAACTCGACGAGAGTGGCCCCTGTAGGGCCTCAAAATGGCGTCTGGATCCGCTGGAAGGCGGGCCCCGGCCACTAGAGTAACTTTGGCCAGCCGTATAACTCGAACATTTGTCCCATGGAGCACGAGCCCCCATCTCCGACAGCATCTCCGCAACCTTGAAGATCATACAAAGGTCCCCGGCGGAACCTTCGGCCTTTGCAGGTTTCCGGTAAGGGACGGCTGCCTTGATCGCCAACGAAACAAACATGACATTGCCACACCTTCTGTTAGCGTGAATTCTAGAACTGCCGAAAAGGACTCTGGTCCAAACTGCCAGTAATGGAAACATTTCCCCCTGATGCTGCTTCCGGACTGTGCCGGCCCCGCCCAAAATGGCGCCGGTATCAAGAGGGACTTGCGAACACCTCGTGGTGTTCCTTCGCACTAATATAAACTTGATGTTCTGAGATTTTATATGATCCTTTGTACACTTGGCTAGAAAAGACGAAGAGAACTCACTCGACGAATAGTGTGAAAAGATCCCCGTTACAAATGTTGATTACGAATGTACAATGTATTATATTTTTATAAATGGTGTAAACCCCATTTACGACGCACACGTACGGTATGCATATAGGAAATCTGATTACAACTGTTATGATTATGCTTCTAAATTATGAAAATATATGCCCCCGAACCCCCAGCCAATTAATAGACGTTTTAGTCTCTTACAAATGAATGAGTAAAACTTTCCGATGTTTTTATTGTTGCAAACAACACCCCCCACTGTACGCACTTTAGCCATTGCCACGACCGACCAAATACGACCGCACCCTCATAATCCATATGCTGAAATGATTTTGCAAAATAAAGTCTTTGAAACTATGGACGGGTATTGCATGCTTTATTTTAAAACAATATGGGATGGGTGGGAAAGTTCTTTTTCTGTGCACCCTACTCTGCTCTCTCTTTAAGGTTAAAAGAAGATGGTTGCCCAGCCCTGGAGGACGGATCGGATCGACAACACGACACTCCGCCTTCAAAGTACGCGACTGACTCATGAACTCTCGCGTAGAGGAAGACCTTGACTTCCAAGGATGGGTAAAACGAATGGTGTAAATGAGGGAATGTAAAAGGAGGGTGAAAAGAAATAATGTAAATATTATAAAGTACAACGTTCCAAAGTAGCAGGGACCCAAGAACCGAAGAACTTTAGAACGCCACGGCGTTGAAAGAGGTTTAAGGATCCCGATAGTGAGATATATCCTTTGACTAGATACCTCGCACTAGGCACCTCTGGTTTCCTTTTTATGTTTCCCCGCACACGCCCTACATGAACACACTACCCCCCCCTCGACTCCGGAAACCATATCCCCGGGGACCCTGCCCCAAGGAGGAAAGACGAGTAAGAGGTAAGTAAAGGACTTATGAATCCATGTATTTGAATGCGCGCGAATGCTGTCTCCCCCACACCCCCCCTTTTTTTCCTCCCTCTGCAGGTTACATCAGAGATTACAGCCAAGGTGTGGCGAAGATCTGAGACCTTGCCATGTCTAAATACACGAAACGGACTAGCGCCGCAGGGTGGTGTCTAAGCACGCCTGCAAACTACTCACGTATCGAACAGACCCGGAAAATTAGCACAACTTGATAGAAAGTGATCACCCTTAAACCAGACCGGACGAATGAACCCATGTCACGTATGATGCGAAACTGTGAGGGAATGTGTGTGTGTGTGACTGAGGCGTTGACCCAACTGGTCAGAGGACCGAGAATGCGAGAAAGTGCGACAAAATGGTACCTCCTTTCTTCTTTCCTTTTCTCAAAGCACGTCCCCTCTACCCTGTCTAATGCTCAAACTGCATGATTACAAGATTCTAACGCGGACTCGTGAATACCCTTTACTGTGTAATGCACTAAATAGCCTTTCTTGAATACACTGCCACCCTCTCTGTTGCACGTGTACTATTTAGCCTGCCGTTGCACTCTCTCTCTCTCTCTCTCTCTCTCTCTCTCTCTCTCTCTCTCTCTCTCTCTCTATCTCTCTCTCACTCTCTCTCTCTCTCTCTCTCTCTATTTTTTCACTACCACTCTTCCGAGTGGTTAGCCCCGAAATTGGCAGATTGCCACCCCTAGCACACCACCTAATTGGCTTCAAAATACCGTCAGTATTTGCACAAACGCTTGTCTTTAATACAATCACCCTGAGGCCGCGTCATTACCTCTCCTTTTCCGCTAGAAGTCAATGAACCCAGGTTGGGCCGTAAGGGAAAGGACAGGTAAGACGACAGAGGTTCCCTAATCTGACCCGAAATAAGGGAACTACATGTCAAACGGCTCCTATAGTATAAAACAAGGACCTCAGAATACGCGACCCTCCCCTCCCCGAATTGTCGCAATACCCAAACCGGAAAAGTGACCACCCCCGTTACCTCCCCTGTCTATGTCCCTGGTTGTTTCCCATAAAACCCCTGTCCTTCCTAGTTAAGTAACCGGGCTGTAAAAGGTTACGTAGGACCCAGAATGATGTTTTACAAGGTTAACAGACTAGACCAAGGTAAAGAAATCATCAAAATGAACCCCGCAGTAGTTGAAAAGCAGGATGCACCGATAGAAAGGAAATGTTTAGCCATGTTCGTCTCTCAGCAAAATACCTGTGTAGTACCATGTTGACGACTCACTGTACCCTTTTGTAAATGTAAAACCCTAGAGAACGGCATATCTTTGCCAGATTTGTCTCCCGAAGGTGGGTTACCATCAGATGAACTGTCATGCCTGTAATAAATAATTATGAAGGAAAGTCATAGTAAATCCAACAGGTCCGCCACCGGTCATTCATATGCCAGTTGTGAACATTAAATATAACGGACATTTTCATTCTTTGCCTGGAGCTGGGAGGGAAATAGACTTTTTGATTATCTTCATCTGCAAATTTTCTAAAGACTGTCTTTTCAAACTTGTTTAAGGGTACTGCTGTTGGAGGAGAGAAGGACCGGATGTGGGAGCACGAGGCCCGACTGCAGACTAAGGAACACCTGCGACATTAGCCAAGGCGAGACCACGACTGAAAAGAGCTGCAGGACGAGGCACTGTTTTCGACAGCATGAAAGGAAAGGGTCGACCTGATGCCCCTGCTCGACGTCCAGTGCCTGTCGACAAGTCCCCGCTCTCTGAATTCCGTCACACGCCCGCCTATTTGAAGTCTCTCGTTCCCCTAGTTTGTTCCCAACTTGGCCTTGCTCCATCCCCCTTTTTCCTCTGACCTACCCTATGGACTGTTTTGAACGCTCTTCTTCCATCGGAACTTTCTGACAATCACCTCAAAGGACACAGGGCGAACAGGACCTTTCCGACCAGAAACGCGAGGAAAGGGTCGTGCCCTGCAACGCAGAACTTAGAACAGAGCTGGACTTGTAGCTCCACCGCCGGTGCTCAACAGCGCCAACGAAAGACCACAAAGAACAATGAGAACTCATAAAACTTCGAACATTTGACATCCTCAACCACCGTTTTGCTACGCCTCATTTCTCTCCCAGCCGCCATTGTATTGATCCTGCTCCAATCCGAATCCGAAATATGTATTAACCTGCCAGTTCACGTTATGATATATACTTGCTGCTCGCCGTTTTTGTATTTCATTCCTATGACTTTCCTGCTGAACAAATTTATCAAAGTTTATCAAATAGGTGCACCTCCTAAAAACTAGAAACCTCAAAATGTATTGTTTACAACTCTTTTTCATCTAGGGTCCCTACCGTTTTCTTTCTCATGCTCACCACAGTAGAACCGAATAGAAAATGAACCAGCAAGATGTCTTGAATATGTTAAAGGGAGGACTGTGGAAAATTAGTGCGTTTTGGTGAACATTATCTGCGCCATCTTGCCTCTTCCCCTGATGCCACACTTTTGTCGTGCGCGCCCGCCATTTTAAGATGCCCCGATCAGAACAAACCCTTTTGCATGCCGCTGGCCCCTGACATAGCCCTTTGCCTTCACTAAGCCTGCACGCTGACCACCCCCTGCTTGCACCTGCCTTGAGTCATAAACCCCTCTTCGGCGCTGCTCTGCCCCAGGCCCTCATCCTGTTCCCAGCGCGACACCTCCCTGCTTTCCTTTCATGATCTCCGGCCCTTAGATGCAAACCCCCTTTTCCCCGTGTGCCCGTTTTGTCCTCCCCGTTCCCAAGCCGACACCCAGCTCTGCCGATACCATCCTTGCCCCTCCCCGTACAATAGAAAGCTTCCCCCATCAAAGAATCCCCGGGTTGATCAAAGCCCCCACCCCATGAGATCCGATCAAACTCCCCACATTCCGTGAATCGGCGGATTATCCAGCTGCGCGATGCTCATCACCTGTTGTGACTAGGGTGGGGACTTCAACTGTAAATGTGTGTGGGAACGGGCCCAAAGGGGAGTTCCGAGAATGTCTTTTCCGTACATCAAAGCTTTAAACATGTATGTGTAATCTACAATAAAGTCATAAATGTGGGTATAAGAGGCCAGGCCTCAGAAATACAGTTAGAGCACCTCAGAACGATACCTTCTGTCCGTTTCGTTGTGTTCTCCTCCGGAGAGAATAAAAAAACCTTGTTTCCTGCTTTCCAGTCTCCAGCGCCTGCCTCTTCATTGATTTAAATAACTAGAGGGTCACAGAGGCAATACCGCCGGGCAAATATCGATTGTCCCCGACCCGATTGAACTTTTTACAGTGTGGACACCTGGAGCTGCTATTTGTTTAAAGTATTTTAATGGCACTGGAAACTGCGTGTTTTCGAGAGCATACAAAAACCGAGGCAAGGCCATCATTTTGTACAGTGTCGCCTTCCCCAACAGTGTCAGGGGAAGGTATTCCCAATGCACCAGGTCTCTCTTTAGATGCTCCAGGGGGGGGTGCCAGGTTTTTGGAGAAGAAATCTGCAGAGTCAGTCGTGATGTGTATGCCTAGGTATTTAGAGGAATCCTGCGAGATTACAAGTGGGCAACGGTCTGGGAGCTGTGGTGCGGGGCCCTGTAGTACATATAGGACCAACTTTGACCAATTTATAGTGTAACCCGATATCCTTCCGAAGCTGTCACATGTCTTAAGGAGCACTCATATGGAGTTTTCGGGATCTGTGAGGTACACCAGAATATCATCAGTATACAGGGAAAGACGGTCCTCCCACCCTTCCTCCCATCGGATGCCTTTTAATAATGGAGCTCCTCTAATCCACGTCGCAAGGGGTTCTAATACTAACGCAAAAAGGAGCGTCAACAGGGAGCATCCCTGGCGCGTCCCTCTCGCCAGCGGTATAGCATCCGATAGGTACCCATTAGCTGTCACATATATCAGGGCCCCTGTGTAAGGAGACGGATCCACACGCAAAACTTAGGGCCAAACCCCAAATGTGGAAGGACCGCAAAGAGGTAATTGCATTCCACCATATAAAAAGCCATCCTCGCATCCAGGGATATGATAACTGCCGGCTCTGACAGGGATGGTGCCTTAGCCAGTGCTCCCTGCAAGCGCCTGAGGTTTAGTGCGGTGTTTCTATTTGGCATGAAGCCGGATTGATCAGGGTGGATTAAGTGTGGGAGGTGCACCAATAATCTGTTCGCTAGTAGTTTGGCCAGAATTTTAGCCTCCGCATTTAGCAGAGATATTGAGCGGTAGGAGGTGCATTCGGACGGGGGCTTATCGGACTTCGGGATAGCCACTATTGTGGCCAGCCGTTGGTCCAGCGGCAGCTCGCCTTTCTCGAGACTGTCAGTGTACATCTTCAGTAAGTGTGGACTAATCATTTCTGCCATTTGTTTGTACAATTCTATCGGGATCCCGTTGGGTCCCAGTGACTTGCCTGACTGCAGCGAACGGATTGCTACTTGCAACTCGTCCTCTGTAAGATCTGCCTCCAGTTCTAGAGAAGCCTCCTATGAGAGCCTGGGCATTTCTATATGTGTTATGGCTGCCGTGGCATCAGCCTCTGAAATCTCCGATGTCGACGTGTAAACCTCTCGGAAATGCCCTGCTAGTGTACTTACTATGGTCCGAGGGTCCATCGTGAGCCGCCCCTCCTCTGTCCATATCTGCACTATGCCCCTAGCACTCCTCTCACGCCTGTCCAACCACGGCAGTAGTTTCCCTGCCTTGTCCCCTACATCATATATATTCTATGCCTGGTTGCCGTAAGCTTAGACACTATTTCGTTTCGCAGATAATCCCTGTATCGTTGCTGTTTGAGGTGTCGAGCGTGCGCTGTGTCAGGTGTAGGGTCTGCCGAGTGATCTGTTTCAGCCGAGTGCAAGTATAGCTCCAAGTCCATTAGCTCTTTCTGTTTTTCTTGCTTATGCCCTGTGATGGATACTATTGCTTGCCCCCTAATGACAGTTTTGTAGGCTTCCCAAACCACTGACGGGGAATTAACAGATGCAGCGTTTTCCACAAAAAGTATTTTGTGGCTTTGCGGAGTTCTTTTTGAATTTTTGGGACTTTTAGGTACCCGGGGTATATAGGGTAAATCCTCCGCCGGGACTTATGGTGGTAGGAGAAGGTCTATACAATCGGTGCGTGGTCGGATATGCCCCTGGGTTTGATCACAATATCTACAACATTCTGCAGGGTGGTGCCTAATGTTAGGAAATAGTCTATTCTAGACAGACTGTTGTGCGCATTAGAGTGGAACGTGTATTGGTGTGCTGCGGGATGGGCATGTCTCCAGACGTCGATAAGTCCCAGTGCCTCTGCGAAGCACTGCAACCGAGAGACCCCAGGTGTCTGTTTCTTGACTGGATATCTATCTAAGTTAGCGTCCATTGTGGCATTGAAGTCCCCCCCCAATAATAAGGTCCCCTTCCGGTAGTTTGAGTAGAAAGTCGCTAAGTGCTGGGAGCACCACCGCATGGAGCGCCAGGGGGATGTATACAGATATAACGTTGATAAACCTTCCTTCCCATTGTCCCTGTAGTGCTGCAAATCTACCCTGATCATCTTTCCTGGTTTGGAGTATTATGAAGGAAGAATATTTCCGCACCAGGATGCCTGTTCCCCAGGAGCCCGTCGAGAATTCGGAGTGCACCACCATCTTATACCCCCATCTGTCTTGTGCCTTACATGCCGTTCCCGTGAGATGTGTTTCCTGCAAGAGCGCCAACGTGGGAGCCTGATGTTTCAAGGCCTGGAATACCAGTCCCCTCTTAATTTTGTCCCCTAGGCCATGGACATTCCAAGTTAAGAGAGTGAGGGGGTCACCTGAGCTTCAGGGGTTGCGCCCTGGTCGTGGTCAGCTCAGGTATGTGTTGCCATGGAGTCGGTGCTTGCGGAGCATAATCTATTTCCTGACCATGTTATGCGGAGAGCTGCCAGCCAGAAGGCCATGTGCTTTGTCATTCGTGTCATTACAAACTAAAACAAAAACAATCTGAACCCAAACTTCCCCACCCCATATCCCGCCCTCCCACCCTGCCTCCCTGCCTGACGGACTCGAAACCGCCCGCCTGTCTGTGGCTCTTTCCTACATGGGCGCCTAATGCCCGGTTGTTGTTTTACTAGTAGTTCTAGCCATGGCCCAGATCCTCTGCTTCTGACCGTTGCGAGCAGTCCGGGTCTGATTGTCGTGGATCTTGGCTGCCGGTATCAGTATTCTCGTCCTTTCGGCACTGACTTCTGTTTCCGCTGCGCGGCCTGTCTACTCGTCGCCACGCTTAAAGCCAGTTGTGCGCCTCTTCCGGAGTTTCAAAAAACCACGTCTTGACCTCCGCCACCACCCTAAGTTTTGCAGGGAATAACATTGAGTATGGTAGCTCCTGAGCCCTTAGTGCTTTTTGACCTCCAGGAAACTTCGTCTGCGCCGTGAGACCGCTGCCGTGTAGTCCATAAAAAAGGAGACCGGTGAGTTTTGGATTCGAATCGGTGGGGAGACTCTCGCAGTTTGATAGTCCCAATCGCGGAAGTTGAACAGGCGGGCAAGCACCGGTCTAGGGGGTGCCCCCGGTTTGGGTTTGCCGCCCGGGACTCTATGGGCCCTTTCTACAGAAAAAAAAATTGAAAAGCCTTTGGGCTGCAGCCGGGTCTTGATCAGGTCTTCAACATAGAGATCCATTGCAGGAGCGCCTTCATTCTCTGGAATTTCAAGAATGCAAATGTTGTTTCTGCGAGAGCGCCCTTCTTGGTCGTCAAGGCTTTCCGTCGCAACTTATTGTCATTTTCGAGTCGGACACCGCCTTCTGCAGTGCAACTGTGTCCGTCACCAAAGTTTTGGTGACTTGTTCAACTTCTGTGACTCTGGCCGTCATTTTCTGGAAGTTGGCCCTTAGTAGGGAAACATCCGTGGAGCTCGACCCCACTGTAGCCTGGACACTCGTAAGGGCCGCCATGATATCTTCCAGTGTCACTTTATTGGACCCATCGCCCTTTGCAGCCTTCCCTGAGGAGTTGCGTCCCTCAGGAAGTGGCGGAAAGTCTTTGCCATAGGCATATTTGTCCAGTTTGGTTTGCGTGTTCTGAGTCCGCGGGTCCCTGCCTGTCATGGAGTCGCTTGATGTTGCCAAGGTAGGCCTCTATTCGGTGTTGCCGTCTCGCTCGGGCTCTTGGTCCCTGTGTTCCGCAGATTATTAGGGGCCCCTTACTCGATATGGCAAGTTCTGCTAGGGCTTATCTAGGTGCGCAATGTCTGCAGGTGGGCCAGTGACTAACTGCCTGTTAGTATGTCCGGCGCAACTCACAGCCACCGGCGTTAACTATGTGTCCATTGACCAAGAGTGCGCTCCGCCCCAGCTACGTGTTGCCGGGCCGCTCAGGCTCCCAGGGTCTCTTAAGGTGCCGGGATTTGCTTTATGGATGGGCAGTTAGAGGGGGGCCGGTGCCTCGCGTGATATAGTCCCCGGCTCTGCCTCAGTCACCAGGCCTCACCTCGCCTCCGCCTCTCCATTTGTTGCTGCCCCTGTATTGCGGACAGTCACCAGCTCCTCAGTGCACTCGTGGGTCGCACCTCCTCCCGTTGGGACCTGGGGTGCTTCCGGCGCCTCCTTCACTGTGCGATCCGCCGTCTGTGCGTCATGCACCGGGATCACCCGGTAATTTATTCCCCGGTTGCTGCCCAGGATGTAGGCCGATGTGGCTCGTCGTCTGGTGGCGCTAGAACCCGGTGTTGAATGTCAACCGGAGTTGCGCCTACCGCCGCCGCTCAGTCCTGGGCCCCAGCGCAGGCCCCTGGGATATATCTGTTCATCGGATAATTGGCCAGATTGACGGGGAAGTCTACGGCTTCCCCGGAGCTCCTTCACTCAGCAGCCATCTTACTCGGCTGCTAGCCACGTCCCCCAAGAGGTAACATATTTAAAGTATTATGTTGGATACTGTACAAATCTTGCAATGGACTTGTAAACATAGCTGTTGCATAGGGAGACTATCTGTGTGGCCTTGTGTGGCCATTGCCAATATACGCTCCTCTATTTCTAACCTCAGGACATCATGTAGACTATACAGTGTTCCACATATGTAAGACCAAAAGTATTGTCATTGCCATGACCCCCTCATGCGCCCTAAGGGCAGTGGGCTTAACTTGCAGGGATTATGTTGTATTACCCATGTGGTGCTTCATGGACTGCAACTATGCCAAGACTGAGTTTTCATAATCCCTCAAATTCCTTGACTCTTGAGTCTGTTATTTTACCCGTGTGCTCACCTATCACGCTTAAGATTCCATCACCATTGTTCCCCATTACCCGTCATGCCATTGTGCTTCAGTCACATCAAGCATCCCCCACAACCCATGACCATAAAGGTACCTTGCACCCTCTGCCACTAGAGTCTTGGTTTTGTGTTCCTTTGTTCAGGTTTGAGCTGAATAGAAACATTAGTTTCCTGGCTGATTGGATCCAAACATCAGTTTGCACCTGCCCTGCCTGTAAGATGGAAGCCAGTGCAGCAACACATTTATCCTTCTAGAGTCACGGGGAATCTTCCAGGCTGCAACATGATGCATGTGTAACATGTGAACTGCTACATCTGTTGGATTCTCAACTTGGTATGTCTACCAGCCCTAAAACCACAGGACCTTGCTTGTCCTATGCACCCTGCAAAACAATCTTCACACGTCCCAAGCACCTGAATAATCTGCCAGACCCATTCTGTTATCTGGTCTTCAGCAGTATAAGTTGGGCTGGTGATTCCAATGTGTGCCCAGCTCCCTCAACTCCGCCTTCTTCTCAGCCTCGTGCAGAGCTACTCCAGCTACTGTAGCATGATGTGGTATATGTGACAATGTAACCAGAAAACAGTTCACATTTGCTGTGTTTTGTAGAAAACCACACATGTGTTTATACGTTGTTTACAAGTGACAGTTGTTAAATTTTCGCATGACCAACAACCACAATACTTTGCATCATCTGCCAATGTAGAAAAAGCTAGAGGTTTGCGAAGTTTCATGGAGATTCATCAAAGAGAAGCCAACTTATTGTTGTTCAAAAACCCAGGTAATTCATAACTCTGGAAATCCTAACTATAGCTACAGTGTGTATGTGTGGGTTTGTGTTACTATCCTTGTGGGGACTTGGGTGTGATAACTAAGCATGGGCGTAAAATCCGTTCCGCTCGCGGATTTTGCGGATTTTTGGCAAATTTGCAATCCGCGAACTCTCGCGAATTTGCCGAAAATCCGCAAATCCGCACGCGGCGGATTTTTTTGCTTGGTGATACAATATTGCGGTACGCGGCGTGGCGCGCGGCATTCACTTACCGTCATTCAGCGTTTGCCGAGTTGTTTTTCTCGATATTTTGCGAGTGCTGCGCCATTTTGGATCTTGCTGCGGGATCCCGCGGGAGTTTGGTGACCGCGATTACGTAATCGCGGCTTGCCACCTTGCACAGCACGCATCGCGAGAGTTCGCAATTGCGAACACGTAGGTGCGGCGGGCAGCAACAATCTCGCACTCGCGAAATAGAGATTTTGCAATTCTGCACAAGAAATCCACCAGCAAACGGCATAAACCTTCAGAAAATGATGATTTTTATCAGAATCACTCCTTGACATTTGCCTGCACTTTTTTTTGCAAGGAGTCCATTTTTGGGGGGGTGGGGAGGAAGTGCCCCACAGTCTCCAACTTCCTGTTCCTGTCCAGCAGGCTCCTCCCAGAGCTTTCTTCATGTGCTGGTCACTTTCATTTGGACCTTGACCTGGAAGGATTACTTTTTGTGGATGCTGCTGGATATTTGGATTTGAGGCCTTTTTGACTTTCTTTGGATCACTTTTGGATTAGAAATCAACTTTCACAAGTAAGTTTGTTTGCGGCATTACAGTTGCTGCAACTACAATTTTGGAACTTTTTCAGAACATTAAATAAAATATAGTGTGGGTAGCCACAGTATCCAGTAGGACCAGGGTTGGTTATGGGTGCATGCTACAACTGTTTTGTTGAATTTAAACATCATTGAGGTCATGGATGGGCTGGGATTGTGCTTAATTTTGTGTGTTTTGTCGATTTTTTGGGGCTGCTGTTGGGGCCTTTTGCCCAGGGGTAGTGACTGGTGCATGGGCCTAGTCTTTCTGTGGAGTGTCTTCTTGAATTTAAACATCATTGAGGCCATGGATGGGCTGGGATTGTGCTGAATTTTGTGGTTTTTGTCGATTATTTTGGGGCTGCTGGTGGGGTCTTTTGCCCAGGGGTAGTGAGTGGTGCATGGACTGAGTCTGCCTGTGGGTGCAAGGGGCCATTTTGAAGAGAGGCAGTGTCTGAGGCCTGCACTTATTTTGCCTAGCTTTCATCCATTATGCCCAGGGGTAGTGAGTGGTGCATGGGCCTAGTCTTTCTGTGGGGTGTCTTCTTGAATTTAAACATCATTGAGGCCATGGATGGGCTGGGATTGTGCTGAATTTTGTGGTTTTTGTCGATTTTTTGGTGCTGCTGGTGGGGCCTTTTGCCCAGGGGTAGTGAGTGGTGCATGGGCCTAGTCTTTCTGTGGAGTGTCTTCTTGAATTTAAACATCATTGAGGCCATGGATGGGCTGGGATTGTGCTGAATTTTGTGGTTTTTGTCGATTATTTTGGGGCTGCTGGTGGGGTCTTTTGCCCAGGGGTAGTGAGTGGTGCATGGACTGAGTCTGCCTGTGGGGTCTTTTTAATGTAAACATCCTGGATGGCATTGGATTGTGGTGATTTTTTTGTGTTTTTCGTTTTTTTGGGGTGTACTGTTGATGTGGACTGGCCATGTGGGTGGTGGTGGCCATCTTGAGTGCTGGTACAGGCAAAATGTGCTTGGGGTGCAAGGGGCCATTTTGAAGAGAGGCAGTGTCTGAGGCCTGCACTTATTTTGACCAGCTTTCATCCATTATGCCATGGGGTAGTGAGTGGTGCATGGGCCTAGTCTTTCTGTGGGGTGTCTTCTTGAATTTAAACATCATTGAGGCCATGGATGGGCTGGGATTGTGCTGAATTCTGTGGTTTTTGTCGATTTTTTGGTGCTGCTGGTGGGGCCTTTTGCCCAGGGGTAGTGAGTGGTGCATGGGCCTAGTCTTTCTGTGGGGTGTCTTCTTGAATTTAAACATCATTGAGGCCACGGATGGGATGGGATTGTGCTGAATTTTGTGTTTTTTGTCGATTTTTTGGGGGCTGCTGGTGGGGCCTTTTGCCCAGGGGTAGTGAGTGGTGCATATACTGAGTCTGCCTGTGGGGTCTTTTTAATGTAAACATCCTGGATGGCATTGGATTGTGGTGATTTTTGTGTGTTTTTCGTTTTTTTTGGGGTGTACTGTTGAGGTGGACTGGCCATGTGGGTGGTGGTGGTGGCCATCTTGAGTGCTGGTACAGGCAACATGTGCTTGGGGTTCAAGGGGCCATTTTGAAGAGAGGCAGTGTCTGAGGCCTGCACCCATTTTGCCTAGCTTTCATCCATTATGCCCAGGGTTAGTGAGTGGTGCATGGGCCTAGTCTTTCTATGGGGTGTCTTCTTGAATTTAAACACCATTGAGGCCATGGATGGGCTGGGATTGTGCTGAATTTTGTGTTTTTTGTCATTTTTTTGGGGCTGCTGGTGGGGCCTTTTGCCCAGGGGTAGTGAGTGGTGCATGGGCCTAGTCTTTCTGTGGGGTGTCTTCTTGAATTTAAACACCATTGAGGCCATGGATGGGCTGGGATTGTGCTGAATTTTGTGGTTTTTGTCGTTTTTCGGGGCTGCTGTGGGGCCTTTTGCCCAGGGGTAGTGAGTGGTGCATGGGCCTAGTCTTTCTGTGGGGTGTCTTCTTGAATTTAAACACCATTGAGGCCATGGATGGGCTGGGATTGTGCTGAATTTTGTGGTTTTTGTCATTTTTTTGGGGCTGCTGGTGGGGCCTTTTGCCCAGGTGTTGGAAAGGCTATCCCAGGGGAGACAGAAGATGTCTGACTGCCCACCCCGAGACCCACCTTTCTCTATGGGAGAGGCCGAGCGCCGTAGGGAGGCCTCCTTGGCGAGGCTCCTCTCCTACAATCGTAACAGCGGAGCAATCACACCACCACAGACGGACACCACACGAAGGAATATTCTCAAGAATCTTTATATAAGAAATGAAGGCACGTTCTCGTAAGATAATATCGCAGGGATCGTGAGATCCGTAAAGTCTTGGCTTAGGTAAAAGGGGGTAGCGGGACAGTCTTGGCACCAATTGGTGCGTGGATAGTTCAGGGGGGTCGGGCCGCGACAGCGTCAGCAGGGCCTCGAAGGTGGTTCAGCTTGGTCAGGCCGCGACAGCGTCAGCAGGGCCTCGAAGGTGGTTCAGCTTGGTCAGGCCGCGACAGCATCAGCAGGGCCTCGAAGGTGGTTCAGCTTGGTCAGGCCGCGACAGCGTCAGCAGGGCCTCGAAGGTGGTTCAGCTTGGTCAGGCCGCGACAGCGTCAGCAGGGCCTCGAAGGTTCCAGGGGCATGAGTTCGGATCAGGATCAGCCGCGACCAGGTCAGCAGGGCTTCGACTCCAAGATACAACTGAAGTCCTAATCCAGGCTGGCCCAGATATAGGACTGGAGTCCTTTGATGTCCGGACCCTCGCGCCTGGGGGTCAGAGGGGCCGGGATGAAGGTGTCCAGACACCCAGCAGGGGGGTGGAGCCAGCGCCCAGGGAGGCTGGAGGGCGATCGATACCAGGCGTCCAGGGACGGCTGGCGGCCCATCGAAACTTCCCACCTCCGGGATCCATCAAGTGGCCACTCTACCACCTGGGAGGATCTTGGTGCCTCGATGTCGGGGCTTGGCTGGGCCGTGGCCAGGGATGGCTGCGGCCACGTGCTCCGGACGTGATGGGCCCAAGATGGAGTCGGTCCGGAAAAGGTGGCCTGGTATGGTCGCTAGGCCGGCAGGGTTGGCGAGCAGGGTCCGCCCGGGTCCAGGGGGGAGAGCCGTGGGTTGCCAGGGGGGCTGCTCTCGTGGATAGTTCGGGTTCAGGGGTGGTCGACAGTGGGTCGACGGAGGCTGATGTCGTCCCGGGCCCACCGTGCGGGAGGAGTAGGACCACGCCACGAGGCCGGGTCCAACACACGTCCCCTCCAGCTGAAGGTGGGGAGAGTCACCCATCTTCCTGGGGATTCTCCTCATCGAGGCGGAAGAAGCGGGACAGGCCATCAGCGTTGGCGTGGTCGTCGCCAGGGCAATGCTCCACAGTGAAGTCCATCCCTTGGAGGGAGATGGACCATCGCAGCAGCTTTGGGTTTTCGCCACGCATCTGCATCAGCCACCGCAGGGGCCGGTGGTCAGTCTGGACCCGGAAGTGGGTGCCGAAGAGGTAGGGCCTGAGTTTCTTGAGGGCCCACACAACGGCGAAGGCCTCTCTCTTGATGGTGCTCCATCGCTGTTCTCTGGCCAGCAGCCGCCGGCTGATGAAGGCCACAGGATGGTCAGTCCCCTCGGGGTCAATCTGAGATAGGACCGCCCCGATGCCGTGCTCCAAGGCGTCGGTCTGGACTACGAACTCCCGGCTGTAGTCAGGGGCTTGGACCACAGGGGCAGTGCACATGGCTGTTTTCAAAGTCTCAAAGGCCACCTGACACGCGGGGGTCCATTGTACTTTTTGTGGCCTGTTCTTCGAGGTCAGTTCAGTGAGGGGCCCCACAATGCTCCCATAGTTCTTTATGAAGCGCCGATAATATCCAGTGAGCCCCAGGAAGGCTCGGACGGCGGTCTGGGTGACTGGGGGCTTCCAAGCTATGATGGCGTCAATCTTGGGTTGGAGGGGAGCCACGTGGCCGCTCCCCACTTGGTGTCCCAGGTAGGTCACGGACCCTTGACCTATCTGGCACTTGCTGGCTTTCACAGTTAGTCCGGCCCGTCGGAGGGCCGTCAGGACCTCCCAGAGGTGCCTCAGGTGCTCGGCCCAGTGGTGGCCATACACCGCAATGTCGTCTAGGTAGGCGGCACTGAATCCTTCTAGCCCCGCCAGCACTTTGTTCACCAGTCTCTGGAAGGTGGCTGGGGCGTTTTTCATGCCGAAGGGCATCACCTTGAATTGGAAGTGGCCATCGGGTGTTGAGAAGGCCGAGCGCTCCTGGGCGCCAGGGGTGAGGCCGATCTGCCAGTACCCGGCTGTGAGGTCGAAGGTACTGAGGTACTTGGCGGCTCCCAGGCGGTCGATTAGTTCATCGGCCCGGGGGATGGGATGTGCGTTGGTTCTGGTAACAGCGTTCAGTCCCCGGTAGTCGACACAAAACCTGAGTTCTGGAGGGGTGCCAGGTGCGGCGGCTTTGGGGACCAGGACAACTGGGCTGGCCCAGGGACTGTCGGAGGGTTCGACCACCCCCAGGGCTAGCATTTTGGTAACTTCCGTCTGGATGCAGGCCCGAACTCAGTCGGGAACTCGGTAGGCCCGGTGTCGCACTGGCGGGCTGTCCCCGGTGTCGACATCGTGGACACACCACTGGGTAACCCCGGGGTGAGGAAGAACAGGTCCGTGAATCGTCCCAACAGTTCTTGGCAGTCTCGGCGCTGGGCGGGGGTCAGGTCGGAGGAGAGAGAGATTCCCTCGACGGAGCCGTCCTTCTCAGCGCACTTGAGGAGGTCGGGCAGGGGCTCGGAGTCGTCTTCGGCCCCATCATCTGTAGCTAGCAGCAGGCTCAGTTCTGTGCGGGCAAAATGAGGCTTGAGCCGGTTGGCGTGCAGAACCCGGAGGGGGTTCCGGGGTGACTCCATGTCCACGAGATAGGTGACGGGGCTCTTGCGCTCAATCACTTTGAAGGGGCCCGACCATTTGTCCTGGAGGGCACAAAGTTCGACCGGGGACATGACCCAGACTCGCTGGCCCGGCTCGAACTCGATGGATGAAGAGTTCTGGTCATACCAGCGTTTCATGTCCTCCTGACTGGCCTCAAGGTTGGCCTCGGCAAGGGCCCGGAACTTCCGAGTCTGGCTTCGGAGGGTCAGGAGGTATCGGTAGACATCCGGTGGTGCGCTTTGGACCGTAGTTTCCCAGCCTTCTTTGACCAGGCTGAGGGGACCTCGGACAGGGTGCCCGTACAAGAGTTCAAAGGGGCTGAATCCCAGGGATTTCTGTGGTACTTCCCGATAGGCGAACAAGAGGCAGGGCAGCAGGACGTCCCATTTGCGGCAGAGGGGCTCTTCTAGGCCCTGGATCATCCCCTTGAGTGTTCGGTTAAACCGCTCCACCAGTCCATTCCCTTGGGGGTGATATGGGGTGGCGAACTTATACGTGACCCCGCACTGTTGCCATAGGGACCGCATATACTTCGATATAAAGTTTGTGCCCCGATCGCTCACGACTTCTCGGGGGAACCCCACTCTGGAGAAGATCCCCATCAGGGCTCGGCCCACCAGGGGGCCGTTATGGTTCGGAGGAGGGAGTAGGACCACGCCACGAGGCCGGGTCCAACACCAGGGGTAGTGAGTGGTGCATGGGCCTAGTCTTTCTGTGGGGTGTCTTCTTGAATTTAAACATCATTGAGGCCATGGATGGGCTGGGATTGTGTTGATTTTCGTGTGTTTTTTCGACTTTTTGGGGTGTATAACTGATGTTCCTCTGTCTTCCATTGCTTTTAGGTGCACAAGAGAACCACCAGTGCCAGGAAGAAGTCCTGCTGCGGTGTGTGCAGCACAACGTCACGTGTGTCCACAGACAACTCTGCAACTTGTGCAACTGCGGCCTGCTGTTCAGAGTGACATCTGAAGAAGATGGCCCCAAAAAAAGTTCCCCGTAGCTCCTCTAGCAAGAAAGATGCCAGAAAGGAGCAGAAGAAGCAAGTTACCAAGCAGAATGGTGTGCCGCCCGCCACATTTTTTGGGGAAAAAAAAGTACACCTGCAGCAGCAGCGGGATCTGCTGGGGACCAAGCTGGGAGCAGCACCCCCGCTCCATTGGGCTCAGTGCCACCACCCCCACGCCAACTTAAGTCCAAGCCCTTGACTGCTGCAGAGGCAGCCAGTCTACTTGTTCAATTACCATCAACCAGTGATGTTGGCTCATCGCAAGAAAGTAGCAGCAATGTCCCTCAATCAACACAGGTTGTTGTAACTCATCTGACGAGTGTTGAACAACCACAGCCGCAACAACAACCACAAGTGCAAGTACAAGCCCAAGTACATGTGGAAGGAGAGGCGGCGCAAGGAGAGGAGCAAGCAGAGGTGCATGGAGGGGCACAACAAGTGGCCACAATAGTTGTTCCTCCAGAAGTAGGGGAACATCTGGAAATCGACAATCAAGCCGAGGTATCATTCGAGGAAGCCACTCCTCCTGATGATCATTCATTGTCTTCCACATCCCGAGCAAGGAAAAGATCAAGGGTGTTGGTGTCTACATCTTCTTCAAGCCCACCTCCTTCTGATGATATGGATCTTACTTGGGAACCAGCACCACTGCCGTCTGAGAGTGAGGCTGAGGCACACCATGATCTGACAAAGGTAGCTAAGCGTAAAAGGAAGGTTGTCGAAACTCTCATAGTTATGGAGTGTGATGACGCTCAACAAGAAGTGGTGTATACTCCTGCTGCTGAAGGCTCTCACGACGACAACGCAGTCATCACTAACGTCACTGAAGCCCCAGCGGGCATGCAGCAAACAGACATTCTGACCCTAGCCCGACAAGCTGCTGAGCGTGATGATGAAGTCGACGAGGAGGCAATGGGAACACCACAATCATTGAAGTTAACTAGTACACCACAACCTACCGCTTCCATATTTCTTACTCGCCAGAAGGGACCTCCATCCACCTCGACCTCACTTAGTGGTGGGCAAAGTGCACAACGTAGTAAAGTTCATGAATACGCATCCTCCACTTCATCTGGCATTAGCAGCATGACCACCACCAGTATCTCCTCCTCCGGCCCCCCCAGACATTTCAAGTCCGCAGTTTGGGACTTCTTTAGTATTTGCCAAAAAAAGGAAAACCAAGCCATTTGTAGCATTTGTAAGCTTACAGTTAGTCGTGGTAAGCTTGGTACCAACTATGGGACTGGAGGCCAGAGAGGTCATCTTGAGAGACAGCACACTGTCCAATGGTTTGCGCACCTAAAGGAGATCAAGGAAGCCCGAATTGCAAGTCGAGAAAACGTTGATGTTCCATCTGATGATGACGGGGAGGAAGAAGTGTCACACACTTCACTTACACCCAGTACCCCTGTCAGCACACCCCCTGTGCGCCACACTAAGAGTGTGGGACAGAGTGAGACACCAATGCAAAAAAGTTCATCAGCGAGCGTAACTGGGTCGAAGAAGTCATCAACATCATCATCATCCCGTAAAATGGTCCAGGGCAACATTAAAACAATGTTGTTTTCAGACGCGCCATATGACCGCAACCACCCAACGGCGCGTCTGTATAACACTAAGCTGGCTCAAATGCTAGCGCTGGATCTTCTCCTTTTCTTTTGTAGAAGGGGTTGGTTTTCTAGAATTAGTGGCAGCGCTCTGCCCTAAATGGAATGTTCCTAGCCGGTTCTATTTTGCCCGAGTTGCGGTTCCAGCACTACATGAAGATGTGCTGGAGGTGATTGGGGCAGCTTTGCAGAAGAGTGCTGTTCACACTATACATCTGACAACAGACATGTGGACCAGTGGCGCAGGCACTGATTACATGTGCATCACTGCACACTGGGTCTCTTTTTCAGGGGTTAAAGCAAAGCTAAACGCAGGTGTTGACCTGGACCAAGTTTTTAAAGCTGCTCGGAAACATGCAACACTAGCCATGTTTGGCTAGGAGCAACGTCATACAGCACAAAACATTTTGAATGAGTTCAACACAAAGGTCTTTCACTGGCTGTCCCCAAAAAAACGCGACATTGGTTATGTTTCCACGGATAATGACGCCAATGTAGTTAAGGCCATGGATCTGGGTCACTATTTCAGAGTGCGGTGTTTGGCGCACTGTATAAACCTGGTTGTTAAAAAATTCTTGGATAAAGACAGTCCAGCATGCCAGTTAGTGGTCACCTGCCGAAAAATGTGCAACCATTTCAGCCATTCTTTTAAGGCCCAGAAGCATCTGAGGCGCCTGCTACATGAACGTCGAATGCCAGTGAAAGCACTCATCCAGGAGGTGCCAACACGTTGGAACTCAACCTTCTACATGCTTGAGCGTCTGTATGAGCAGTTTACGGTACTCGATCAGTATTTCTTAACACTGGGTACAGCTGTGAAGGACCTGACGTTAAATGCGGCGGAATGGGAGCTAGTTAAAAGCCTGACAGACATGCTTCGTCCTTTTGAGGTCTTCACGCGTGCAGTCAGCAGGGAGAACTGTAATTTGGGAAAAGCTATCCCATTGTTGTGCATGCTGGAGCACAAACTGAAGGCGGTGTCTTCTAAGTTTCAAAAAGATGAAGAAAAGCAAGAAGCTTTTGTTTTGGCGGAGAAATTATTAGAGCGCCTACTTGGCGATGAACGTCTTCAAAAGATCCACTCAAAACAGCATTACATTTGTGCTACTATTCTGCATCCACGCTACAAAAAGGCACTGGCAGGCAGTGCATTATTTTCTTTTGGTGATGAAGATGTTACAAAGTACAAACATTGGCTAGCCTTGTCAGCCATGAGGTTTGAAAGAGACCGGAAGAAACTTGAAGGAAAAGGCAGTACATCAGCATCAGCAGGCCATCCCCAGTCAAAAGACTCCACTTCTGCACCTGTGGCTGTGGCAGAAGTGACCTCTCAGCCGTTAAAGACACCGGCAACCGGATCATCTGCACCAGACACAACAGAAATATCGGGTGATGATAGTGAAGAGGATTGGCTAGCTGAGCTTGGGTTTGGTTCTCAAAAGGTCCGAGCAAAAAGTAAGCTAAGTGGAGGAACCGTGGAGAACCTTGAGTCGATGGTGCAGGACTATCTGAATGACTCAACAGAGGTCTATGTTAATGCTGACCCATTGGCGTATTGGCATGGGAAAAAAGAATTGTGGCCAGAGATCACCAGCCTGGCTATACATTACTTGTCTTGCCCACTCGCCAGCGGGTCTTCTGAACATGTTTTCAGTGCTGCTGGTGGCATTGTAACTTGCAAACGGACCCGCCTCTCACCCAAAAATGTGGAGAGGTTAACAATGATCAAGATGAATGAGCACCTCATACCAACAGATTTCAAAGTACCAGATCGCACGACGGAAGAAGACGAGGAGGACAGCAACTTAGATGGGGGAATTTCTTCTGTGTTAGGTGACACTGACCTACTCCTGCCTGAATTCGCAGAGTATGAGGACGAACTCTTCTTCCCTGACACCGAGCCCTGAAAATGAGCCAATGATTCAAAAATGTTCTTTTTCTTACTTATTCACTTTTATTCCTGTGTTTCTGTCATTCTTTGTTTTGCACAGTTAATATAATTACAACTTTAATCACCTGTACTTTTGCTTTTTGGCTGTTTGGGGGTCTTCTACTTGTTTTCGCCTGGGTTGACGGCTCTGGGGCCATTGCTGGGAAGGTCTAATACCGGATAAAACTGGTTTGGACAACATCCATGCGTGAAAAAGTTTTTGCATTTTCTGACTTTTCGCTCAATGTAGTGTTTTCGGGGGCCTGTTTGGGGGCTTCCTGGTGTTTGTGGGTGGGTTTCGGGGTCTGGGAGCAACGCTGGGTATGGATACTTTTCATTGCAAGAGGTTTGAAGGGAATCCATGGAGGCAGAGGGGAGTTAGGGCCTAGCTGCAGAGCGCGCGCTGAATGATTTTGGAAATTTCCAGAAAAGTGACTAAGTCCCAATTTTTGTACTTTTGCTTTTTGGCTGTTTGGGGGTCTTCTACTATTTTTCGCCTGGGTTGACGGCTCTGGGGCCATTGCTGGGAAGGTCTAATACCGGATAAAACTGGTTTGGACAACATCCATGCGGGAAAGCCTTTTGGCACTTTTTGTAACTTAGGGTTCGTTAGGGTTAGCCCTAGCAGCAGGATTGCATGTGTTTCGGGGTGTTCTTGATTTTTGCAACTGAGTTCTGGGGTCTTATAGCACTCGTGGGAATGTGTAATTTTGGTTGCAAGTGATTTGAAGAAAATCCATGGTGGGAAAGGGGGGATCACTTACTCTGTGAGAGGCACTTAGTGTTGAAAACATTTAGCCATTTACACTTAACCCCTTCCATGCTCATGACGGAACGGTTCCGTCATCAGCGTCGGTGCTCCGGTGCTGATGACGGAACATTTCCGTCATGAGTCAATATGATTTATTACCCTTCAGCACTGCAGCGAAATTCGCGCAGCACTGAAGAGGTTAAAGGAAGAAAATGACACAGACTTAAGTTTCAGGAAAACTAACTTACTGTTAAACCCCCACCCACCAGACTCAAAAGCAGTAAAAAACAGGTATGCTCAGATAAAGTTTCAAAAAGTATATTTGTATAGCCCTAACAAAATAATCTCCCGCAAGACCCTCCATAACCCCAACGATTGTCCTTCAAAAGTCCAAAAAAGAACCCAACTCCCAAATCCCACCCCCCAAAAGTCTCTAAAAAAGGGGCAAGGGACCCTACGGCAGGATGCTGTTCACTGTAGCGGCCAGGGCATCATACTCCTTGCGGAGGGTGGCATGGTCGGAGTGGAGGCCCTCCACCAAGTTCTTATAAGTTAAGATCTCCTGCTCCAAGTAGGACACTCTGAGGCATAAGCTGCGCTGGCGTGCCTTGCAACTCCTGTGGGGGGCAGCTGATGTCTTTGCTGCTCGGCGGTGGCGGTTGGCTTTGGTAGCCCGGCTCCGTACCGCTGGAGCACTGCGCTGGCTGGCAGCCCGTGTGGGACCGGAGGAGGATGCAGCTGTCGCAGTAGATGTAGTAGTAGACTGCGTGTCCTCCTCCTCCAGGGCCAGCAGCCGCCGATATTCAGCGACAGTGGCATCCAGCCTCCGTTGCCGGGCCAAATCGAGCCTGCTCCTTCCTTGATGGTTTTTGGGATTTGGAAGGAGCAACTATATAAAGAAAGAAAGACATAGTCTGTAACCAATGCTCTTAAGATTAACACAAAATGATTGAGCAGAAAGTTGTGTCACAGTACAACTAGCAACTTGAAAGCACAGTACATAACTATTGAGGCCAGTATCTATCTAACCTCCCACTTCTTCATCCTTGCTCTAACATTAGTGTGAGTTTCAGGAACAAATTCTACGAGCACTATGGACTTCCATTACAGTCGACTATGACAGTACACCAGTCTTATTCTTCTTCTTCTCTCTTGTTTAGGAAAATTGGTACGTTATCTTCTGCAAGCCGGCATAATGCCAGCGCAGTGACCTTGCACCCGAGAAAAACAGACGCACACCATGATGAGTGAGACAGACTTGCGTTACTGTACCGGTACAGTACATGCAGGTGGTGAAGCTCATATTTTTCCATTACAGGTGGCACTGAGAATACTCTGTTAAAAGGGCTACTGCTTAATTAATTTAACTTTCACCCTACAGTGCAAATGAGTACTAGAGAAGGAAAAAGAAGAAACTAAATAATCTGATTATCTATCACTTCACATGGGATGTATTTGATTACAAATGGGATGACTTTAGGTGCTTTGCTTTTTATTGAGTGAACAGTGATACACCCACACATGAATGACGTACTACTACTAAACTAAAATTATTAAGAGAGGTAGGGAGGGTCCACCGTAATAACCGGATATATGCTGTGCTTGCAGTTGCAATACAAACTACTGGCACTATTCATGGTAGTATTTGGACAAAATTACAACTTCTTTTCCTTGCCTTTCCTACACTGGAACGGACGTGCGGGTGCGGTGTTACATGCTCTTCAAAGTAACACTTAGTTCATCCAGGGACCGTCTACTCTCTCTAGATACACATATGCTATCTAAGAGTCAGATAGTACCATGATCCAGGCATCCATCCATTCAAAGTATATGCACACATACAGTTTCTGTTTCACCCACCAAGACTGTTCTCCTTCCACCCATTCTTGCTTCATCATTCACCCAGCCATGCACCATACCATATTCTTTCCTTCTCAGCCACCTCGGGGACCAAGCAAACACATATCATTCTTCTTTGCCAGTCATCATTAAATTTCTCGTCCTTCCACACTTACTTACACCCTTCTTTCGCTTTTCGTTCATCCCATCCATCAAGTTCATCTCAGATCTGATTGGCATTCTTCTCGCCAAAAACTTCACAGCTAAGTCGAAGTACATTTAGAGGAGGCTACTACCTGGTTGATTTATAATACACCCGTGCAGAAAGCACACTCTGCAGTCTTCAATCTCAATAAGTAAGTAATATATAGCTTACCTCTGCCCGCCACCACCGTGTGAACCCTCACAGGCACATTGGTGTCGTCCGGCACTTGCACCGCCTCCTCCCCAGAAGTGTTGTCCTCCTCATCATGCACCACCACCACCTCCGCGCTGGCCCTGCCACCAGATGTTCCACCTACAAAGTACATTTAAGATTGTTAGAATACACCACTCACTATTATATAATATTTGGTCTAGGAATAAAGAAATGTGAAAAAAAACAGAAAACAATGTAATAAATTGTGACTGTCAAATCTAAAGTAAAAATGTTCCTTTTTCCAGGGAAGGCTCAGTGCATAGAGCTATTGCTGACTAGAATGGGAGTCCAATGGAAATGCCAAATGTGCAATCTTAGTTAGCTACATAGACAGACTAATGAGAATAATCTAGTAATACCACAGGGAGTCATAGTCGAGGCAGGATAAGAATTTAGATACAGTCTACAAGAAGATCAAAGACGATTTATAAAAAATCGAATGAGGAACGCTAGGAAAAAATAGGTACTCTATATTAAAATGAAAACTTACTGGGGCCACTGCCCTCGCCTGGCCGATCCTGGCCTTCTACAGCAGCAGCAACCACCTCCTCCTCTGTCCTCTTGCCCCTGGGGGGAGCTGATGTACAACATGAAAGAAAGAAAGACCCGAAAACATGGATGATTGTTGTCAACCAAATCAAACATTTCAAAAGAACAATAACAAAATATTTTGGCGAAATAGCAAATAGACAACTATTCCACGGGATATATTGACTGATCTCATGTGGTCTACTACGTTATTAGTATTGCTTGATTTGCGGACCGTCGACTTGGAAAGTTCTTATGTAACTCACTAAACAAACTACTAAAAAGGTTTGCCTAGGACTGGCAGGCAGCAGTCCGCAGCACGCGAAGTGACAGACAAAGTCCATCGTGATTGCAGATCAGTGAATACTCAAACTATCAATCCACCACCACTATTTCTTCTTATCGCCATGTGTACAAAGGAAGGACTGGACTTGAGTTTGTAGGGGCTGATTTAGAAGCCCCTTGCGGCTCTTTTGCTCCATTGTTGCGTGACTTTTGTGACGCAGCGGCAGAACAAAAGAGGCGCCATGGTGCGGCATATATTAACAACGTGGCGCATATGGGAGATGAATCACGTTGTAAAGCCCTGCGCCATCAGGGGGCGTTCCGGCGCAAGGGAGGGCGTTCCTGCTCAGGAACGCATCCTAAAAGTGGCTGAGGGAAATCTACAAGATGTCAATCAGTCACTTTTAGGACAATGATGCGTGACTCAAACCCTGCGCCTGCTTGTAGCAGACGTACGGCTTGATTCAGCATTGGGGAGATAGGGCACCCCAGAGCATTGCTGGAGCTGCGCCATCGTTGTCACGCAACTCCAGCAATGCGCCGCCTTTACGGCACAGATGCGTAAGGCTTCTGTGACGTTTTGGGCCCATGGTGCGCCACATTGTAAATACGGCGCACCATGGGTGGTGGTGGTGGTGTGGCGCACAATTACTGGCGCATCCCTGCTACTTTGCAGGGATGCGCCGGTAATGGAAAATCTGACCCTTAGTGTCTAGCATTACGCAGTTCTTTACACTACACTCATACATAATTTCTCAGGCCAATGAAATGAACACAAAATAGAAAACAAATAAGCATAGTAGCAAGGCTACTGAGAAGGAGAGCAGTGCACCTGAAATGCACAGAAGATTTTGAAATATAATTTACCTACAATGTAATCGGCAGAAATATTGCTCTTGATAAAAAACAAAAATTTGCAATATAATAACACACAGAGCGGTAGAAAACAGAGTAGTGATGAAATAGCTAGAAATAGCTACTACTACTCACCAAGCCCGGGGATCTCGACGCCGAGCACGTCCAGCAAGTCGCGTTCCCGGTCCATGAGATCCGTCCAGCGGTGGGTGGCCTGGTTGTAGGTGCGCCGGACCCCAGAGTGTTCAAACATGGCCCGGCACACCTTCTCCCACCGCTTCCGGCGCTCCCGGATCCCGTAGCCGGTAGCGATCTTGCCGCCTCCCATGATGGTCTTGGGGAGGCGGCGCTGGACATGAAAGACTAGTGCGGCCACCTCCTCCGCACTAAAAATCTCCCGAGCTATAACTTGCTCCCCCCTCAAACGCCCGCACGGGAGCCGGGCACGGGGTGCAGGACCCTTCCCCTTCGCGGGCTGCTTCCCGGCTCCCTTTACCATGGTCTGGGCAGAAAGGAAGCTAAATAATAAAGAAGAAATAGAATAGGGAAGAAGAAAAGAAAAGGGTTTTAAAAAGTAGTTTAAAATTAACAAAAAGTAGCAGAAAACACAAAAATATAGAGCTAGAAATATAGAGGGATAGATAATAAGTAAAATAGATTAAAAAAAACTTCAAACAAGCAAAGGATGGCAGAGATTCAGAGAGGATACAGAAAGCATGCCCAGAACCATAGCAATGAATGAGAAACAAGATGGCCGCGCCCGTTCACGACGGCGTGGGTAAGTTTTCCTCACGATCACACGCGAAATTGTACTAGCGAGCCGCACACTTTGCGAGATTACACATAGCGCCCGGAAACGGAATTACGTCACGCAAACAAGATGGCCGCGCCCATGTACGACCGCTAGGGTAACTTCGCAAACGTTGCGCTACAAGCGGCTTGCGAACACGCAAAAAATCACGCGAACAAACCCGCCGCAAAAAAAACAAATCGTGTATTCGCACGAATTTGCGGCTTCCGAAATCGATCTCGCACGGATTTGCCACCCGCAAATCGCGCGAAATTGCAGAAAAACGATTTTTGCTAAACTGAAAGCACTCAGCAGGTGCAAAAGTTCAATCTTAACATTAGTAACCATTCACTCTAGTGCTTCCTCAGGGGCCCCTCCAGAGTTCAGTTGCCTATTTGCAACTATTCTATGACCCTGCTCTGACCCTCACAGCAGGCTCATAGAATAGCTACAAGTAGGCCACAAAGGTCCTGTTAAAAAAAAAATTGCACTGCAACAGAAAGCAAATTACAGATAAGGAAGCAGGTGCCAGCCAGACTGGAAGTTTAAATTCAGTGACACATTAATCAACCCCAAATTAATTCATGGCAGATGAAGCAGGGCAGGTGTGCTTGCTTTTTTTCACCCCCATAATCTACAGTGATAAACCAACCAGAGGGTGGCAGTGATGTACCAGAGGGTGGCATGGGTGTACCAGAGAGTGGCAGTGGTGAAACAGAGGGTGCTGTGAACCTGTGATGATGAACCAGACGTAGAAACAACATAGTCGAGGCCGTTGCGAGCCGACAAGTAAGTTCGCAATTGCGAACTGGTACACAAACCTCGAGAAACTGGTAGAAACCCTTGCGAACACACAAAAAAAAACCATCCGCAAATTCGCGAGAGTCCGTGGATTTTGCGGATTGCGAATGCGTAAATACGCAAGTTCGCGGATTGCCAATTCTCAAAATCCGCCCATACTTAGTGATAACACACTCACGCTGTGGGGACTTGATTGCAATGTGGGGACCTGAACCCAGGTCCCCACAAGGTAATGTCCTTTAAATGATAAAAAATGGCTTCAGGAACATCTGTGTCAATTTTTACAACTTTAAAAAAAATTGTCTTGTGGGGACCTGTGTTTCATAAAGTGTGTTTACATTTTTGCTCGCTCTGCCCACGTAAACAGGAGGCGGTACTGCAGTCTTAAACACACTTTGCATTTAAACACACTTTGTTCACCAGGAATACAAGTTAGCAGCAGAAAGCACAGATATTTCAAAGGAAACGCTGCAAAACTCGGGGTTAAAAAATATTTTTCATGCAAAGTAACATTTTCCCCATTTAATAAAGTAAAACTTTATTTCCATGAAAATTTTGAATTCAGACTATTTGAGTTTAAAAATTGTTAAACATTGTTACAATCAATTTGGATACGATTTGAATCCCAGATTATATCGTGGTGTGTGGAATGTGGTGTGTGGAACGTGGTGTGTGGAACCACTCCACATTCCACACACTCCACATTCCACACACATTCCACACACATTCCACACACACTCCACACACCACATTCCCACACACATTCCACACACATTCCACACCACATTCCACACACCACATTCCACACACATTCCACACACATTCCACACACATTCTACACACATTCCACACACCACATTCCACACACATTCCACACACCACATTCCACACACATTCCACATTCCACACACCAAACACCATATTCCACACACTACACACCAAACACCACATTCCACACACCCCATTCCACACACCACGTTCCACACTCCACATTCCACACACCACATTCCACATTCCACACACCACACATTCCACACACCACATTCCACAAACATTCCACACACATTCCACACACCACATTCCACACACCACATACATTCCACATTCCACACACATTCCACACACCACATTCCAAACACATTCCACATTCCTCACACATTCCAGACACATTCCACACACCACACATCACACACACCACATTCCACATACCACATTCCACCCACATTCAACATACCACATTCCACACACCACATTCCACACACCACATTCCACACACATTCCACACACATTCCACACACCACATTCCACACACATTCCACACACCACATTCCACACACATTCCACACACACCACACACACACCACATTCCACACACCACATTCAACACACACCACATTTCACACATTCCACACACCACATTCCACACACAACATTCCACACACATTCCACACACCACATTCCACACACATTCCACACACCACATTCCACACCACATTCCACACCACATTCCACACACATTCCACACCACATTTCACACCACATTCCACACACATTCCACACACATTCCACACACCACATTCCACACACCACATTCCACACACACTCCACATTCCACACACCACATTCCACACACATTCCACACACCACATTCCACACACCACATTCCACACCACATTCCACACAACATTCCACACACATTCCACACACCACATTCCACACACCACATTCCACACACCACATTCCACATACCACATTCCACACACCACATTCCACACACCACATTCCACACACATTCCACACACATTCCACACACATTCCACACACCACATTCCACACACCACATTCCACACACATTCCACATTCCACACACCACATTCCACATACCACATGCCACACACTTTCCACACACATTCCACACACATTCCACACACTACATTCCACACACATTCCACACACCACATTCCACACACATTCCACATTCCACACACATTCCACACACCACATTCCACACAGATTCCACACACCACATTCCACACACATTCCACACACACCACACACACCACATTCCACATTCCACATACACCACATTCCACACACATTCCACACACATTCCACAACACATTCCACACACCACATTCCACACACATTCCACACACATTCCACACACATTCCACACACACCACATTCCACACACATTCCACACACATTCCACACATCACATTCCACACACATTCCACATTCCACACACCACACACCATATTCCACACACTACACACCACACACCAAACACCACATTCCATACACCACATTCCACACACCACATTCCACACATTCCACACACCACATTCCACATTCCACACACCACACATTCCACACACCACATTCCACAAACATTCCACACACATTCCACACACCACATTCCACACACCACATACATTCCAATTCAATTCAAATAGTGCTTTATTCGAGTGATTACTCATAAAAGCAGAATATACACAGAATTTTTAAAACAGAATTAAATTTACAGTCAATAACAATGACACTGCACTAGTGAATTCATAAAAGACACATAATTTTAAAATTTCTCACAATGCTCATTGAATAGTTAAAAAAGAGATAATTGCAGTTTAAAAAGATTTAAAAAAGCAATGATGGCAATAATCGTAAAGACAATTAATACAGACAGAGAATAGTTAAATAACTAGCAATCTCTATCTAAATGCAAAACACACAATAATAACAAAGTCATAAAAACAAGTTTTGCAGGCAGAGAATAGTTAACCAACTAGCAGTCTCCATTACAGACAGAGAATAGTTAAACAACTAGCAGTCTCTATCTACATACAAAAGATTAATAATTTTGAGAAGCAATATAAACAGGATCTTTAAAAACACGTTTTGCTAGCAGAGAATAGTTAATTAACTAACAGTCTTTGCCTTATCGCCCATGCCCAACCTGTAAATTTAGCTATAGCTATTACTATCCATGTAGATGAACTTGAACATATAATACGAAGCGCAACAGAACTGCATGTAGTCCCAAGGTTCCTGCACATGGGTGCTAACCATACACGCCTTGGAGTACAATAGGCTTTACAAGAAAACAGGAAATTACCAAGTGTTTCCTTACCCATGCCACAGGCTGGGCACACGTCACTCCCCCCTGTACCCCATTTGGCAGTTAATGATTTTAATGGGAGGGCTCCAGCTCTCAGTTGGAATAAGAGCTTTCTGTCTCCTGGCTTCGTAATAATATCCCAATACAGCTCATACACGGGATACAATTTAGCCTCAAGAAAACTCAGGGACATAGACCCTATGCTAGATCGACTCAGGCTCCTGTTGGCAACGTTCTCCCAATAGATGTTTTTTAGGACCAACTTGGTAGGGAATAGAGCACCAGCTGGATCTAACCAAATCGAGCTTAACCCTAGCTCGTATAATATAGCTTTCAATGATTTTAACCAACTAATTTTGTGAAAACTATCCGCTTTTATAACGTCGCTAAAACCTTCCGCATAATGCAAGAGCTCGGGGGTAGTCCACAATCTACGGCAATACAAAATAGGCCGTAAACTGGCCAAGTCCTTAATTTGTTTCCTACCAAGATCGTATGTTAAGGGCAATAGCGGAGTGCTTTTCGGTGTACCAGTGACTAGCCGTAAAAATTTGTTCTCTGAAATCTGCAAAGAATTCAAATTTTCAAAGCCCCACATCTCCGCTCCATAGAGTGCAGACCCGATTGCCTTTGCTTCATAGACCAGCAAAGCTGGCTTGACAGGTTTAGTCAAGGACTTCTTGTGTTCTGCATTGATGGCACCCGCTAATTGTTTGTGTCTCAGCGTAGCAATGTTTATGTGCTGACTCCACCTATTATTATCTGCAATATGGATACCTAAATAAGTAAATGAATTTACAACCTCAAGGGGCCTGCCACTCATAACAATTTTTGACTTGAAACTATGATGCGGCTTAAAGATCATGAGTTTAGTTTTAGATGCATTCACCTCTAGTCCATGTCCCCCACAAAAATTTTCAAAAATGAACAGAGCACGCTGCAAACCACTAGGTGTTTTAGATAAAATTAGCGTGTCATCCGCAAACATCAATATTGGGATTTTTAGACCTGAAAGGGAGGGAGCATCTACTGGAGCTGGTACCATACGGGAGACAACACCATTTATAAACAACGTAAACAAGGTTGGAGTCATTGAGCACCCTTGTCGAACACCTCTCTCTACAGGGAAGTCATCTGTGACCATACCATAGCCACCCCACTGAATTTTAGCGTAAGTGGACTCGTGGAGGTGCATTATCAAGGTAAGTAGTTCCTCGGGTACACCCAAACTCTTTAGGACTTGCCACAATTCGGCCCGTGGCACCGGGTCGAAGGCGGCCCTCAGATCGACAAATGCCGCATAAAGGCTGCCTCCACCCAGCACCACAGTTTTCCATTGCAGCAATTGAAAACGGAACACTTGGTCTACTGTGCTAGTTGCTCTTCGGAATCCTGCCTGATAGGGGGATAAAATATTATTATCCTCTGCCCAGTCAAGGAGCCTATTTACTACTACTCGACCAACAATTTTTTGCACAGTGTCTATTAGGCTTATTGGCCTGTAGTTACCTGACTGGGTTCTGTCCCCCTTTTTGAACACAGGAATAATCACAGCACCTCTCCATGACGCCGGAACCTGTGCTCCCTTAGCAATGAAATTAGTAAGTAAATGGATGTATTTACACCATCTACCTTTATCATTTACAAAAATATCAGCAGGGACGCCGTCTAACCCAGGGGCGTGCCCTCTGTTCACTACATTAATAGCAGACATAATTTCTTTGTAGGTAAAAAAAATTTCTTTGGAAAAGGACATAATAAACTTGTTCTCCCCTGTAATCTGATTATTAAGAGCATATTGTGAGCTAAAAAATTCTACCCAATCCTCTTGTGACACGTTGTTATTAGGGGGTTCTTGTGCTCTCTCACTACCCCATTTTACAATATTCCAGAAGACTCTAGAATCCTTTCTGTCGCTAGTTTTTTCAATTTGCACCAGTGCTCCTCGTCCCAAGCTCTCTTCGCTTTAACTATGCAAGCTTTATAACCCTTTCTTGCTAGGGAGATGGTCACATACATTCCACATTCCACACACATTCCACACACCACATTCCACACACATTCCACATTCCACACACATTCCACACACATTCCACACACCACATTCCTCACACATTCCACACACATTCCACACACCACATATCACACACACCACATACCACATTCCACGCACATTCAACACACCACATTCCACACACCACATTCCACATTCCACACACATTCCACACACCACATTCCACACACATTCCACACACCACATTCCACACATTCCACACACCACATTCCACACACAACATTCCACACACATTCCACACACCACATTCCACAAACATTCCACACACATTCCACACACCACATTCCACACCACATTCCACACCACATTCCACACATATCCAACACACATTCCACACACCACATTCCACACACCACATTCCAGACACACTCCACATTCCACACACCACATTCCACACACATTCCACACACCACATTCCACACACCACATTCCACACCACATTCCACACCACATTCCACACACCACATTCCACACACCACATTCCACACACATTCCACATTCCACATTCCACACACCACACACCACATTCCACACACCACATTCCACACACATTCCACAAACATGCCACACACCACATTCCACATACATTCCACACACATTCCACACACCACATTCCACACACCACATTCCACACACCACATGCCACACACATTCCACACACATTCCACACACATTCCACACACTACATTCCACACACATTCCACACACCACATTCCACACACATTCCACACACCACATTCCACACACATTCCACATTCCACACACATTCCACACACATTCCACACACCACATTCCACACACATTCCACACACCACATTCCACACACATTCCCCACAACACATTCCACACACATTCCACACACATTCCACACACACCACACACACCACATTCCACACACACCACATTTCACACACATTCCACACACATTCCACACACCACATTCCACACACCACATTCCACACACCACATTCCACACACCACATTCCACACACATTCCACACATATTCCACACACATTCCACACACATTCCACACACATTCCACACCACATTCCAGATACATTTCACACACCACATTACACACACACACACCACACACACCACATTCAACACACCACATTCAACACACCACATTCCACACACATTCCACATTCCGCACACATTCCACACACACCATTCCACACACATTCCACACACCATATTCCACACACATTCCACACACACCACACACACCACATTCCACACATCACATTCAACACACACCACATTTCACACATTCCACACACCACATTCCACACACAACATTCCACACACATTCCACACACCACATTCCACACACAACATTCCACACACATTCCACACACCACATTCCACACACATTCCACACCACATTCCACACACATTCCACAAACATTCCACACACCACATTCCACACACCACATTCCACACACATTCCACACACCACATTCCACACACATTCCACACGCCACATTCCACACACATTCCACACACCACATTCCACACACCACATTCCACACACCAAATTCCACACACATTCCACATTCCACACACCACATTCCACACACCACATGCCACACACATTCCACACACATTCCACACACATTCCACACACCACATTCCACACACATTCCACATGCCAAATTCCACACACCACATTCCACACACATTCCACATTCCACACACCACATTCCACATGCCACACACATTCCACACACATTCCACAAACATTCCACATACCACATTCCACACACATTCCACACACCACATTCCACACACATTCCACACACATTCCACACACACCACATTCCACATTCCACAGACACCACATTCCATACACATTCCACATACCACATTCCACACACCACATTCCACACACATTCCACACACATTCCACACACACATTTCCACACACACCACATTCCACACACATCCCACACATATTCCACACACACCACATTCCACACATATTCCACACACACCACATTCCACACATATTCCACACACATTCCACACACATTCCACATACATTTCACACACCACATTCCACACACCACGTTCCACACACCACATTCCACACACATTCCACACACATTCTACACACATTCCACATTCCACACACCACATTCCACACACATTCCACACACCACATTCCACACACATTCCACACACAACACACATTCCACACACAACACACCACACACACTACATTCCACACACATTCCACACACCACATTCCACACACATTCCACACACCACATTCCACACACATTCCACACATTCCACACACCACATTCCACACACATTGCACACACATTCCACACACCACATTCCATACACACCACATTCCACACACATTGCACTCACACCACATTCCACACACCACATTCCACACACCACATTCCACACACCACATTCCACACACATTCCACACACCACATTCCACACACATTCCACACACCACATTCCTCACACCACATTCCTCACACATTCCACACACACCACATTCCCATCACATTCCACACACATTCCACACACCACATTCCTCACACATTCCACACACACCACATTCCACACACACCACACACACCACATTCCACACACACCACATTCCACACACACCACATTCCATACACCACATTCTGCACACCACATTTCACCCACACACCACATTCCACATTCCACACACCACATTCCACACACCACATTCCACACACATTCCACACACCACATTCCACACACATTCCACACACAACATTCCACACACATTCCACACACATTCCACACACCACATTCCACACACCACATTCCACACACCACATTCCACACACATTCCATACACCACATTCCACACACATCACACACCACACACCACATTCCACACACATTCCACACACCACATTCCACACACATTCCACACACCACATTCCACATTCCACATACCACACACCACATTCCACACACATTGGACACACATTCCACACACCACATTCCACACACATTCCACACACATTCCACATACCACATTCCACACACATTCCACACACATTCCACACACACACCACACACACCACATTCCACACACCACATTCCACACACACCACATTCCACACATTCCATACACCACATTCCACACACATTCCACACACATTCCACACACCACATTCCACACACCACATTCCACACACATTCCACTCACATTCCACACACATTCCACACACATTCCACACACCACATTCCACACACCACATTCCACACACCACATTCCACACACATTTTACACACACCACATTCCACACACATTCCACACACCACATTCCACACACATTCCACACACCACATTCCACACACATTCCAAACACATTCCACACACACACCACATTCCACACACATTCCACACACACACACACACCACACACCACATTCCACACACCACATTCCACACACCACATTCCACACACCACATTCCACACACCACATTCCACACACCACATTCCACACACATTCCACACACCACATTCCACACACATTCCACACACCACATTCCTCACACCACATTCCTCACACATTCCACACACACCACATTCCCATCACATTCCACACACATTCCACACACCACATTCCTCACACATTCCACACACACCACATTCCACACACACCACACACACCACATTCCACACACACCACATTCCACACACACCACATTCCATACACCACATTCTGCACACCACATTTCACCCACACACCACATTCCACATTCCACACACCACATTCCACACACCACATTCCACACACATTCCACACACCACATTCCACACACATTCCACACACAACATTCCACACACATTCCACACACATTCCACACACCACATTCCACACACCACATTCCACACACCACATTCCACACACATTCCATACACCACATTCCACACACATCACACACCACACACCACATTCCACACACATTCCACACACCACATTCCACACACATTCCACACACCACATTCCACATTCCACATACCACACACCACATTCCACACACATTGGACACACATTCCACACACCACATTCCACACACATTCCACACACATTCCACATACCACATTCCACACACATTCCACACACATTCCACACACACACCACACACACCACATTCCACACACCACATTCCACACACACCACATTCCACACATTCCATACACCACATTCCACACACATTCCACACACATTCCACACACCACATTCCACACACCACATTCCACACACATTCCACTCACATTCCACACACATTCCACACACATTCCACACACCACATTCCACACACCACATTCCACACACCACATTCCACACACATTTTACACACACCACATTCCACACACATTCCACACACCACATTCCACACACATTCCACACACCACATTCCACACACATTCCAAACACATTCCACACACACACCACATTCCACACACATTCCACACACACACACACCACATTCCACACACCACATTCCACACACCACCTTCCACACACACACCACATACCAAATTCCACACACCACATTCCACACACCACATTCCACACACCACATTCAACACACATTCCACACCACATTTCACACACATTCCACACACATCCCACACACAACATTTCACACACATTCCACACACCACATTCCACACACATTCCACACACACACCACATTCCACACACATTCCACACACACACACCACACACCACATTCCACACACCACATTCCACACACCACATTCCACACACACACACACACACACCACAAACCACATTCCACACACCACATTCCACACACACCATATTCCACACACATCCACACACACATTTCCACACATTCCACACACCACATTCCACACACATTCCACACACCACATTCCACACACATTCCACGCACATTCCACACACATTCCACACACCACATTCCACACACACCACATTCCACACACATTCTACACACCACATTCCACACACATTCCACACACCACATTCCACACAAATTCCAAACACCACATTCCACACACATTCCACGCACATTCCACACATTTCACACACATTCCACACACCACATTCCACACACACCACATTCCACACACATTCCACACACATTTCACACACACCACATTCCACACACATTCCACACACCACATTCCACACACATTCCACACACCACATTCCACACAGATTCCAAACACATTCCACACACATTCCACACACACACCACATTCCACACACATTCCACACACACACACCACATACCACATTCCATACACCACATTCCACACACCACATTCCACACACACACACACCACACACCACATTCCACACACCACATTCCACACACCACATTCCACACACATTCCACACCACATTCCACACACATTCCACACACATTCCACACACATTCCACACACCACATTCCACACACATTCCACACACCACATTCCACACACATTCCACACACACACCACATTCCACACACATTCCACACCCATTCCACACACACACACCACACACCACATTCCACACACACACCACACACCACATTCCACACACCACATTCCACACACCACATTCCACACACACCACATTCCACACACACCACATTCCATACACACTCCACACACATTCCAAACACATTCCAGACACACAACATTCCACACACCACATTCCACACACACCACATTACACACACCATATTCCACACATCACATTCCACACACATTCCACACACCACATTCCACACACATTCCACACACCACATTCCACACACATTCCACACACCACATTCCACACATCACATTCCACACACATTCCACACACCACATTCCACACACCACATTCCACATACATTCCACATTCCACACACCACATTTCACATACCACATTCCACACACATTCCACACACATTCCACATTCCACACACACGCACTCCACATTCCACACACACACTCCACATTCCACACACTCCACATTCCACACACATTCCACACACATTCCACACACATTCCACACACATTCCACACACATTCCACATTCCACACACATTCCACACACCACATTCCACACACCACATTCCCCACACATTCCACGCACATTCCACACACATTCCACACACATTCCACACACATTCCACACACATACCACACACATTCCACATTCCACATACCACATTCTACACACATTCCACACACCACATTCCACATACATTCCACACACCACATTCCACACACATTCCACACACATTCCACACACCACATTCCACACACATTCCACACACCACATTCCACACACATTCCACACACACCACACACACCACATTCCACACACCACATTCAACACACACCACATTTCACACATTCCACACACCACATTCCACACACAACATTCCACACACATTCCACACACATTCCACACACCACATTCCACACCACATTCCACACACATTCCACACCACATTTCACACCACATTCCACACACATTCCACACACATTCCACACACCACATTCCACACACCACATTCCACACACACTCCACATTCCACACACCACATTCCACACACATTCCACACACCACATTCCACACACCACATTCCACACCACATTCCACACACATTCCACACACCACATTCCACACACCACATTCCACACACATTCCACATTCCACACACCACACACCACATTCCACACACCACATTCCACACACATTCCACACACATTCTACACACCACATTCCACATACCACATTCCACACACCACATTCCACACACCACATTCCACACACATTCCACACACCACATTCCACATACATTCCACACACATTCCACACACCACATTCCACACACCACATTCCACACACATTCCACATTCCACACACCACATTCCACATACCACATGCCACACACTTTCCACACACATTCCACACACATTCCACACACTACATTCCACACACATTCCACACACCACATTCCACACACATTCCACATTCCACACACATTCCACACACCACATTCCACACAGATTCCACACACCACATTCCACACACATTCCACACACCACATTCCACACATCACATTCCACACACATTCCACACACCACATTCCACACACCACATTCCACATACATTCCACATTCCACACACCACATTTCACATACCACATTCCACACACATTCCACACACATTCCACATTCCACACACACGCACTCCACATTCCACACACACACTCCACATTCCACACACTCCACATTCCACACACATTCCACACACATTCCACACACATTCCACACACATTCCACACACATTCCACATTCCACACACATTCCACACACCACATTCCACACACCACATTCCCCACACATTCCACGCACATTCCACACACATTCCACACACATTCCACACACATTCCACACACATACCACACACATTCCACATTCCACATACCACATTCTACACACATTCCACACACCACATTCCACATACATTCCACACACCACATTCCACACACATTCCACACACATTCCACACACCACATTCCACACACATTCCACACACCACATTCCACACACATTCCACACACACCACACACACCACATTCCACACACCACATTCAACACACACCACATTTCACACATTCCACACACCACATTCCACACACAACATTCCACACACATTCCACACACATTCCACACACCACATTCCACACCACATTCCACACACATTCCACACCACATTTCACACCACATTCCACACACATTCCACACACATTCCACACACCACATTCCACACACCACATTCCACACACACTCCACATTCCACACACCACATTCCACACACATTCCACACACCACATTCCACACACCACATTCCACACCACATTCCACACACATTCCACACACCACATTCCACACACCACATTCCACACACATTCCACATTCCACACACCACACACCACATTCCACACACCACATTCCACACACATTCCACACACATTCTACACACCACATTCCACATACCACATTCCACACACCACATTCCACACACCACATTCCACACACATTCCACACACCACATTCCACATACATTCCACACACATTCCACACACCACATTCCACACACCACATTCCACACACATTCCACATTCCACACACCACATTCCACATACCACATGCCACACACTTTCCACACACATTCCACACACATTCCACACACTACATTCCACACACATTCCACACACCACATTCCACACACATTCCACATTCCACACACATTCCACACACCACATTCCACACAGATTCCACACACCACATTCCACACACATTCCACACACACCACACACACCACATTCCACATTCCACATACACCACATTCCACACACATTCCACACACATTCCACACACCACATTCCACACACATTCCACACACATTCCACACACACCACATTCCACACACATTCCACACACATTCCACACATCACATTCCACACACATTCCACATTCCACACACCACACACCATATTCCACACACTACACACCACACACCAAACACCACATTCCATACACCACATTCCACACACCACATTCCACACATTCCACACACCACATTCCACATTCCACACACCACACATTCCACACACCACATTCCACAAACATTCCACACACATTCCACACACCACATTCCACACACCACATACATTCCAATTCAATTCAAATAGTGCTTTATTCGAGTGATTACTCATAAAAGCAGAATATACACAGAATTTTTAAAACAGAATTAAATTTACAGTCAATAACAATGACACTGCACTAGTGAATTCATAAAAGACACATAATTTTAAAATTTCTCACAATGCTCATTGAATAGTTAAAAAAGAGATAATTGCAGTTTAAAAAGATTTAAAAAAGCAATGATGGCAATAATCGTAAAGACAATTAATACAGACAGAGAATAGTTAAATAACTAGCAATCTCTATCTAAATGCAAAACACACAATAATAACAAAGTCATAAAAACAAGTTTTGCAGGCAGAGAATAGTTAACCAACTAGCAGTCTCCATTACAGACAGAGAATAGTTAAACAACTAGCAGTCTCTATCTACATACAAAAGATTAATAATTTTGAGAAGCAATATAAACAGGATCTTTAAAAACACGTTTTGCTAGCAGAGAATAGTTAATTAACTAACAGTCTTTGCCTTATCGCCCATGCCCAACCTGTAAATTTAGCTATAGCTATTACTATCCATGTAGATGAACTTGAACATATAATACGAAGCGCAACAGAACTGCATGTAGTCCCAAGGTTCCTGCACATGGGTGCTAACCATACACGCCTTGGAGTACAATAGGCTTTACAAGAAAACAGGAAATTACCAAGTGTTTCCTTACCCATGCCACAGGCTGGGCACACGTCACTCCCCCCTGTACCCCATTTGGCAGTTAATGATTTTAATGGGAGGGCTCCAGCTCTCAGTTGGAATAAGAGCTTTCTGTCTCCTGGCTTCGTAATAATATCCCAATACAGCTCATACACGGGATACAATTTAGCCTCAAGAAAACTCAGGGACATAGACCCTATGCTAGATCGACTCAGGCTCCTGTTGGCAACGTTCTCCCAATAGATGTTTTTTAGGACCAACTTGGTAGGGAATAGAGCACCAGCTGGATCTAACCAAATCGAGCTTAACCCTAGCTCGTATAATATAGCTTTCAATGATTTTAACCAACTAATTTTGTGAAAACTATCCGCTTTTATAACGTCGCTAAAACCTTCCGCATAATGCAAGAGCTCGGGGGTAGTCCACAATCTACGCCAATACAAAATAGGCCGTAAACTGGCCAAGTCCTTAATTTGTTTCCTACCAAGATCGTATGTTAAGGGCAATAGCGGAGTGCTTTTCGGTGTACCAGTGACTAGCCGTAAAAATTTGTTCTCTGAAATCTGCAAAGAATTCAAATTTTCAAAGCCCCACATCTCCGCTCCATAGAGTGCAGACCCGATTGCCTTTGCTTCATAGACCAGCAAAGCTGGCTTGACAGGTTTAGTCAAGGACTTCTTGTGTTCTGCATTGATGGCACCCGCTAATTGTTTGTGTCTCAGCGTAGCAATGTTTATGTGCTGACTCCACCTATTATTATCTGCAATATGAATACCTAAATAAGTAAATGAATTTACAACCTCAAGGGGCCTGCCACTCATAACAATTTTTGACTTGAAACTATGATGCGGCTTAAAGATCATGAGTTTAGTTTTAGATGCATTCACCTCTAGTCCATGTCCCCCACAAAAATTTTCAAAAATGAACAGAGCACGCTGCAAACCACTAGGTGTTTTAGATAAAATTAGCGTGTCATCCGCAAACATCAATATTGGGATTTTTAGACCTGAAAGGGAGGGAGCATCTACTGGAGCTGGTACCATACGGGAGACAACACCATTTATAAACAACGTAAACAAGGTTGGAGTCATTGAGCACCCTTGTCGAACACCTCTCTCTACAGGGAAGTCATCTGTGACCATACCATAGCCACCCCACTGAATTTTAGCGTAAGTGGACTCGTGGAGGTGCATTATCAAGGTAAGTAGTTCCTCGGGTACACCCAAACTCTTTAGGACTTGCCACAATTCGGCCCGTGGCACCGGGTCGAAGGCGGCCCTCAGATCGACAAATGCCGCATAAAGGCTGCCTCCACCCAGCACCACAGTTTTCCATTGCAGCAATTGAAAACGGAACACTTGGTCTACTGTGCTAGTTGCTCTTCGGAATCCTGCCTGATAGGGGGATAAAATATTATTATCCTCTGCCCAGTCAAGGAGCCTATTTACTACTACTCGACCAACAATTTTTTGCACAGTGTCTATTAGGCTTATTGGCCTGTAGTTACCTGACTGGGTTCTGTCCCCCTTTTTGAACACAGGAATAATCACAGCACCTCTCCATGACGCCGGAACCTGTGCTCCCTTAGCAATGAAATTAGTAAGTAAATGGATGTATTTACACCATCTACCTTTATCATTTACAAAAATATCAGCAGGGACGCCGTCTAACCCAGGGGCGTGCCCTCTGTTCACTACATTAATAGCAGACATAATTTCTTTGTAGGTAAAAAAATTTCTTTGGAAAAGGACATAATAAACTTGTTCTCCCCTGTAATCTGATTATTAAGAGCATATTGTGAGCTAAAAAATTCTACCCAATCCTCTTGTGACACGTTGTTATTAGGGGGTTCTTGTGCTCTCTCACTACCCCATTTTACAATATTCCAGAAGACTCTAGAATCCTTTCTGTCGCTAGTTTTTTCAATTTGCACCAGTGCTCCTCGTCCCAAGCTCTCTTCGCTTTAACTATGCAAGCTTTATAACCCTTTCTTGCTAGGGAGATGGTCACATACATTCCACATTCCACACACATTCCACACACCACATTCCACACACATTCCACATTCCACACACATTCCACACACATTCCACACACCACATTCCTCACACATTCCACACACATTCCACACACCACATATCACACACACCACATACCACATTCCACGCACATTCAACACACCACATTCCACACACCACATTCCACACACCACATTCCACACACATTCCACACACCACATTCCACACACATTCCACACACCACATTCCACACATTCCACACACCACATTCCACACACAACATTCCACACACATTCCACACACCACATTCCACAAACATTCCACACACATTCCACACACCACATTCCACACCACATTCCCCACCACATTCCACACATATCCAACACACATTCCACACACCACATTCCACACACCACATTCCAGACACACTCCACATTCCACACACCACATTCCACACACATTCCACACACCACATTCCACACACCACATTCCACACCACATTCCACACCACATTCCACACACCACATTCCACACACCACATTCCACACACATTCCACATTCCACATTCCACACACCACACACCACATTCCACACACCACATTCCACACACATTCCACAAACATGCCACACACCACATTCCACATACATTCCACACACATTCCACACACCACATTCCACACACCACATTCCACACACCACATGCCACACACATTCCACACACATTCCACACACATTCCACACACTACATTCCACACACATTCCACACATTCCACACACCACTTTCCACACACATTCCACATTCCACACACATTCCACACACATTCCACACACCACATTCCACACACATTCCACACACCACATTCCACACACATTCCCCACAACACATTCCACACACATTCCACACACACCACACACACCACATTCCACATTCCACACACACCACATTTCACACACATTCCACACACATTCCACACACCACATTCCACACACCACATTCCACACACCACATTCCACACACCACATTCCACACACATTCCACACATATTCCACACACATTCCACACACATTCCACACACATTCCACACCACATTCCAGATACATTTCACACACCACATTACACACACACACACCACACACACCACATTCAACACACCACATTCAACACACCACATTCCACACACATTCCACATTCCGCACACATTCCACACACACCATTCCACACACATTCCACACACCACATTCCACACACATTCCACACACACCACACACACCACATTCCACACACCACATTCAACACACACCACATTTCACACATTCCACACACCACATTCCACACACAACATTCCACACACATTCCACACACCACATTCCACACACAACATTCCACACACATTCCACACACCACATTCCACACACATTCCACACCACATTCCACACACATTCCACAAACATTCCACACACCACATTCCACACACCACATTCCACACACATTCCACACACCACATTCCACACACATTCCACACACCACATTCCACACACATTCCACACACCACATTCCACACACCACATTCCACACACCAAATTCCACACACATTCCACATTCCACACACCACATTCCACACACCACATGCCACACACATTCCACACACATTCCACACACATTCCACACACCACATTCCACACACATTCCACATGCCAAATTCCACACACCACATTCCACACACCACATTCCACACACATTCCACATTCCACACACCACATTCCACATGCCACACACATTCCACACACATTCCACAAACATTCCACATACCACATTCCACACACATTCCACACACCACATTCCACACACATTCCACACACATTCCACACACACCACATTCCACATTCCACAGACACCACATTCCAAACACATTCCACATACCACATTCCACACACCACATTCCACACACATTCCACACACATTCCACACACACATTTCCACACACACCACATTCCACACACATCCCACACACATTCCACACACACCACATTCCACACATATTCCACACACACCACATTCCACACATATTCCACACACATTCCACACACATTCCACATACATTTCACACACCACATTCCACACACCACGTTCCACACACCACATTCCACACACATTCCACACACATTCCACATTCCACACACCACATTCCACACACATTCCAAACACCACATTCCACACACATTCCACACACAACACACATTCCACACACAACACACCACACACACTACATTCCACACACATTCCACACACCACATTCCACACATATTCCACACACCACATTCCACACACATTCCACACATTCCACACACCACATTCCACACACATTGCACACACATTCCACACACCACATTCCATACACACCACATTCCACACACATTCCACACACATTCCACTCACACCACATTCCACACACCACATTCCACACACCACATTCCACACACCACATTCCACACACATTCCACACACCACATTCCACACACATTCCACACACCACATTCCTCACACCACATTCCTCACACATTCCACACACACCACATTCCCATCACATTCCACACACATTCCACACACCACATTCCTCACACATTCCACACACACCACATTCCACACACACCACACACACCACATTCCACACACACCACATTCCACACACACCACATTCCATACACCACATTCTGCACACCACATTTCACCCACATTCCACACACCACATTCCACACACCACATTCCACACACCACATTCCACACACATTCCACACACCACATTCCACACACATTCCACACACAACATTCCACACACATTCCACACACATTCCACACACCACATTCCACACACCACATTCCACACACCACATTCCACACACATTCCATACACCACATTCCTCACACACCACATTCCACATTCCACATACCACACACCACATTCCACACACATTCCACACACCACATTCCACACACATTCCACACACCACATTCCACATTCCACATACCACACACCACATTCCACACACATTGGACACACATTCCACACACCACATTCCACACACATTCCACACACATTCCACATACCACATTCCACACACATTCCACACACATTCCACACACACACCACACACACCACATTCCACACACCACATTCCACACACACCACATTCCACACATTCCATACACCACATTCCACACACATTCCACACACATTCCACACACCACATTCCACACACCAAATTCCACACACATTCCACTCACATTCCACACACATTCCACACACATTCCACACACCACATTCCACACACCACATTCCACACACCACATTCCACACACATTTTACACACACCACATTCCACACACATTCCACACACCACATTCCACACACATTCCACACACCACATTCCACACACATTCCAAACACATTCCACACACACACCACATTCCACACACATTCCACACACACACACCACACACCACATTCCACACACCACATTCCACACACCACCTTCCACACACACACCACATACCAAATTCCACACACCACATTCCACACACCACATTCCACACACCACATTCAACACATTCCACACCACATTTCACACACATTCCACACACATCCCACACACAACATTTCACACACATTCCACACACCACATTCCACACACATTCCACACACACACCACATTCCACACACATTCCACACACACACACCACACACCACATTCCACACACCACATTCCACACACCACATTCCACACACACACACACACACACCACAAACCACATTCCACACCCCACATTCCACACACACCATATTCCACACACATCCACACACACATTTCCACACATTCCACACACCACATTCCACACACATTCCACACACCACATTCCACACACATTCCACGCACATTCCACACACATTCCACACACCACATTCCACACACACCACATTCCACACACATTCCACACACTTTTCACACACACCACATTCCACACACATTCTACACACCACATTCCACACACATTCCACACACCACATTCCACACAAATTCCAAACACCACATTCCACACACATTCCACGCACATTCCACACATTTCACACACATTCCACACACCACATTCCACACACACCACATTCCACACACATTCCACACACATTTCACACACACCACATTCCACACACATTCCACACACCACATTCCACACACATTCCACACACCACATTCCACACAGATTCCAAACACATTCCACACACATTCCACACACACACCACATTCCACACACATTCCACACACACACACCACATACCACATTCCATACACCACATTCCACACACCACATTCCACACACACACACACCACACACCACATTCCACACACCACATTCCACACACCACATTCCACACACATTCCACACCACATTCCACACACATTCCACACACATTCCACACACATTCCACACACCACATTCCACACACATTCCACACACCACATTCCACACACATTCCACACACACACCACATTCCACACACATTCCACACCCATTCCACACACACACACACCACACACCACATTCCACACACACACCACACACCACATTCCACACACCACATTCCACACACCACATTCCACACACACCACATTCCACACACATCCACACACACCACATTCCATACACACTCCACACACATTCCAAACACATTCCAGACACACAACATTCCACACACCACATTCCACACACACCACATTACACACACCATATTCCACACATCACATTCCACACACATTCCACACACCACATTCCACACACATTCCACACACATTCCACATTCCACACACACGCACTCCACATTCCACACACACACTCCACATTCCACACACTCCACATTCCACACACATTCCACACACATTCCACACACATTCCACACACATTCCACATTCCACACACATTCCACACACCACATTCCACACACCACATTCCCCACACATTCCACGCACATTCCACATACATTCCACACACATTCCACACACATACCACACACATTCCACATTCCACATACCACATTCCACACACATTCCACACACCACATTCCACATACATTCCACCCACCACATTCCACCCACATTCAACACACCACATTCCACACACCACATTCCACACACATTCCAAACACATTCCACACACCACATTCCACACACATTCCACACACCACATTCCACACGCATTCCACATTCCACACACCACATTCCACACACCACATGCCACACACATTCCACACACATTCCACACACCACATTCCACACACCACATTCCACACACATTCCACACACCACATTCCACACACCACATTCCACACACCACATTCCACACACATTCCACACACCACATTCCACACACCACATTCCACACCACATTCCACACCACATTCCACACCACATTCCACACACCACATTCCACACACCAAATTCCACACACCACACTCCACACACCACATTCCACACACATTCCACATTCCACACACCACTTTCCACACACCACATTCCACACACATTCCACACATATTCCACACACACATTTCCACACACACCACATTCCACACACATCCCACACACATTCCACACATACCACATTCCACACACATTCCCCACACAACACATTCCACACATATTCCACACACATTCCACACACATTCCACACACATTCCACACACATTCCACATACATTCACACACCACATTCCACACACCACATTCCACACACCACATTCCACACACTGCATTCCACACACATTCCACACACATTCCACACACATTCCGCATTCCACACACCACATTCCACACACATTCCACACACCACATTCCACACACATTCCACACACCACACACATTCCACACACAACACAGCACACACACTACATTCCACACACATCCACACACCACATCCCACACACATTCCACACACCACATTCCACACACATTCCATACATTCCACACACCACATTCCACACAGATTCCACACACCACATTCCACACACATTCCACACACACATTCCACACACCACATTTCACCCACATTCCACACACCACATTCCACACACCACACACCACATTTCCACACACATTCCACACACCACATTCCAAACACATTCCACACACACCACATTCCACACACACTCCACACACATTCCAAACACATTCCAGACACACAACATTCCACACACCACATTCCACACACACCACATTACACACCATATTCCACACATCACATTCCACACACATTCCACACACCACATTCCACACACATTCCACACACCACATTCCACACACATTCCACACACCACATTCCACACAAACCACATTCCACACACATTCCACACACCACATTCCACACACCACATTCCACACACCACATTCCACACACATTCCACACACCACATTCCACACACCACATTTCACATACCACATACCACACACATTCCACATTCCACACACACGCACTCCACATTCCACACACACACTCCACATTCCACACACTCCACATTCCACATACATTCCACACACATTCCACACACATTCCACATTCCACACACATTCCACACACCACATTCCACACACCACATTCCACACACATTCCACGCACATTCCACATACATTCCACACACATTCCACACACATTCCACACACATACCACACACATTCCACATTCCACATACCACATTCCACACACATTCCACACACCACATTCCACATACATTCCACACACCACATTCCACCCACATCAACACACCACATTCCACACACCACATTCCACACACCACATTCACACACATTCCAAACACATTCCACACACCACATTCCACACACATTCCACACACCACATTCCACACGCATTCCACATTCCACACACACATTCACACCACATTCCACACACCACATTCCACACACATTCCAAACACATACCACACACCACATTCCACACACATTCCACACACCACATTCCACACGCATTCCACATTCCACACACCACATTCCACACACCACATGCCACACACATTCCACACACATTCCACACACCACAATCCACACACCACATTCCACACACATTCCACACACCACATTCCACACACCACATTCCACACACCACATTCTACACACATTCCACACACCACATTCCACACACATTCCACACACCACATTCCACACCACATTCCACACCACATTCCACACACCACATTCCACACACCAAATTCCACACACCACATTCCACACACATTCCACATTCCACACACCACATTCCACACACCACATGCCACACACATGCCACACACATTCCACACACCACATTCCACACACATTCCACACACCACATTCCACACACCAAATTCCACACACCATATTCCACACACCACATTCCACACACATTCCACATTCCACACACCACATTCCACATGCCACACACATTCCACACACATTCCACACACCACATTCCACACACCACGTTCCACACACCACATGCCACACACATTCCACACACATTCCACACACATTCTGCATTCCAACCCCACATTCCACACACATTGCACACACCACATTCCACACACTACATTCCACACACATTCCACATTGCACAGACACCACATTCCACACACATTCCACACACCACTTTCCACACACCACATTCCACACACATTCCACACATATTCCACACACACATTTCTACACACACCACATTCCACACACATCCCACACATTCCACACATACCACATTCCACACACATTCCCCACACAACACAATCCACACACATTCCACACACATTCCACATACATTTACACCACACCACATTCCACACACCACATTCCACACACCACATTCCACACACATTCCACACACATGACCACACACATTCCGCACACATTCCGCATTCCACACACCACATTCCACACACATTCCACACACCACATTCCACACACCACACACATTCCACACACACACAGCACACACACTACATTCCACACACATTCCACACACCACATCCCACACACATTCCACACACCACATTCCACACACATTCCATACATTCACACACCACATTCCACACACATTCCACACACAACATTCCATATACACCACATTCCACACACATTCCACACACATTCCACTCACACCACATACACACACATTCCACACACACATTCCACACACCACATTTCACCCACATTCCACACACCACATTCCACACACCACATTCCACACACCACACACCACATTCCACACACATTCCACACACACATTCCAAACACATTCCACACACAACATTCCACACACCACATTCCACACACCACATTCCACACACATTCCACACACCACATTCCACACACCACACACCACACACCACATTCCAAATTCCACATACCACACACCACATTCCACACACATTCCACACACATTCCACACACCACATTCCACACACATTCCACACACCACATTCCACACACATTCCACACACCACATTCCACACACATTCACACACATTCCACACACCACATTCCACACACATTCCACACACATTCCACACACATTCCACATACCACATTACACACACATTCCACACACACCACACACACCACATTCCACACACCACATTCCACACACACCACATTCCACACATTCCACACACCACATTCCACACATTCCACACACCACATACCACACACCACATTCCACACACATTCCACACACATTCCACACACCACATTCCACACACATTCCACACACCACATTCCACACACCAAATTCCACACACCATATTCCACACACCACATTCCACACACATTCCACATTCCACACACCACATTCCACATGCCACACACATTCCACACACATTCCACACACCACATTCCACACACCACGTTCCACACACCACATGCCACACACATTCCACACACATTCTGCATTCCACACACCACATTCCACACACATTCCACACACCACATTCCACACACTACATTCCACACACATTCCACACACACCACATTCCACATTGCACAGACACCACATTCCACACACATTCCACACACATTCCACACACCACTTTCCACACACCACATTCCACACACATTCCACACATATTCCACACACACATTTCCACACACACCACATTCCACACACATCCCACACACATTCCACACATACCACATTCCACACACATTCCCCACACAACACATTCCACAGATATTCCACACATATTCCACACACATTCCACACACATTCCACACACATTCCACATACATTTCACACACCACATTCCACACACCACATTCCACACACCAAGTTCCACACACCACATTCCACACACATTCCACACACATTCCACACACATTCCGCATTCCACACACCACATTCCACACACATTCCACACACCACATTCCACACACATTCCACACACCACACACATTCCACACACAACACAGCACACACACTACATTCCACACACATTCCACACACCACATCCCACACACATTCCACACACCACATTCCACACACATTCCATACATTCCACACACCACATTCCACACACATTCCACACACCACATTCCATATACACCACATTCCACACACATTCCACACACATTCCACTCACACCACATTCCACACACATTCCACACACACATTCCAGACACCACATTTCACCCACATTCCACACACCACATTCCACACACCACATTCCACACACCACACACCACATTCCACACACATTCCACACACCACATTCCAAACACATTCCACACACATTCCACACACAACATTCCACACACCACATTCCACACACCACATTCCACACACCACATTCCACACACATTCCACACACCACATTCCACACACCACACACCACATTCCACATTCCACATACCACACACCACATTCCACACACATTCCACACACATTCCACACACCACATTCCACACACATTCCACACACCACATTCCACACACATTCCACACACCACATTCCACACACATTCGACACACATTCCACACACCACATTCCACACACATTCCACACACATTCCACACACCACATTCCACACACATTCCACATACCACATTACACACACATTCCACACACACCACACACACCACATTCCACACACCACATTCCACACACACCACATTCCACACACCACATTCCACACATTCCACACACCACATACCACACACCACATTCCACACACATTCCACACACATTCCACACACATTCCACACACCACATTCCACACACCACACACCACATTCCACACACATTCCACACACATTCCACACACATTCCACACACCACATTCCACACACATCCCACACACCACATTCCACACACATTCCACACACCACATTCCACACACATTCCACACACATTCCACACACATTCCACACACCATATTCCACTCACATTCCACATACCACATTACACACACATTCCACACACACACACCACACACACCACATTCCACACACCACATTCCACACACACTACATTCCACACACCACATTCCACACACCACATTCCACACACCACATTCCACACACCACACACCACATTCCACACACATTCCACACACATTTCACACACACACCACATTCCACACACATTCTACACACACCACACACCGCATTCCACACACCACATTCCACACACCACATTCCACACACACCACATTCCACACACATTCCACACACATTCCATACACCTCATTCCACACACCATATTCCACACACACCACATTCCACACACATTCCACACACATTCCACACACATTCCAAACACACCACATTCCACACACATTCCACACACCACATTCCACACACCACATTCCACAAACCACATTCCACACACATTCCACATACCACATTCCACACACATTCCACACACCACATTCCACACACATTTCATATTCCACACACATTCCACACACATTCCACACACCACATTCCTCACACCACATTCCTCATACATTCCACACACCACATTCCACACATATTCCACACACATTCCACACACCACATTCCTCACACATTCCACACACATTCCACACATCACACACCACATTCCACACTCCACACACCAAACACACCACATTCCACACACACACCCCACACACCACATTCCACAAATACCACATTCCACACACACCACATTCCACACACCACATTCCGCACACCACATTCCACCCACATTCCACATACCACATTCCACACACCACATTCCACACACCACACACCACATTCCACATTCCACACACATACCACACACCACATTCCACACACATTCCACACACATTCCACACACCACATTCCACACACATTCCACACACCACATTCCACACACATTACACACACCACATTCCACACACATTCCACACACCACATTACACACACATTCCACACACCACATTACACACACATTCCACATACACACCACACACATCACATTCCTCACACCCCATTCCTCACACATTCCACACACACACCACATTCCACACATATTCCACACACATTCCACACACCACATTCCTCACACATTCCACACACATTCCACACATCACACACCACATTCCACACTCCACACACCAAACACACCACATTCCACAAATACCACATTCCACACACACCACATTCCACACACCACATTCCGCACACCACATTCCACACACCACATTCCACACACCACACTCCACATTCCACACACATTCCACACACCACATTCCACACACATTCCACACACATCCACACACATTCTATACACATTCCACACACCACGTTCCACACACATTCCACACACCACATTCCACACACATTCCACACACCACATTCCACACACATTCCTCACACATTCCACACACATTCCACAAACATTCCACACACATTCCACACACCACATTCCACACACATTCCACACATCACATTACACACACATTCCACATACACACCACACACACCACATTCCACACACATTCCACACACATTCCACACACCACATTCCACACACACCACATTCCACACACATTCCACACACCACATTCCACACACCACATTCCACACACCACATTCCACACACATTGATTGCTATTATACTGTTTTTCCACCCCTGAGGCGGAAGCCGGGGGCTCCTCAGCGATCTTGCTGCCTTTGCTCTTTTAAATCACTATTGTCATGCAATTTTAATTCGCCGCACGTCTTTCAAGTAGACTACTTACTTGGAAGCGCTTTTAGTTCATTTGTGTTAGTCTGCAAAACTCCTTCACCGATCTCAGCGCAGCCGAGTAGGGGCTGGCGCTGAGACATAGAAACAGGGCTTACCGCCACTTAGAGCCGCCACATTGAGAGGGGTAAGAGATTTGCAGTCTAGCTGCAGGACGCCTCCCGCCCTCCCGCAGTACTTAAATCACGCCTCTTCAACAGCGCGTTGATTGATTGCTATTTGTTAGAAAGGCGGTCCCAGGGGAGGCAGAAGATGTCTGACTGACCACCCCTAGGCCCACCCCTCCGTCGAGAAGTAGCCGAGCATTAGCGAGAGGCCTCCTGGGTGAGGGTCCTCTCCTAGGTTCTTACAGCAGAGCAATCACACCACTACAAATGGACACCACACAGGAGGATAAGTTCTTTAGGCTTTTATCAGGAATAAAAGGTTGTTTGTCTTCAGCGATAGGTACAGGCAGATCGAGGGATCTGAAGAGTCTCGTAAATAGGGGACAGGGTAGCGGGATAGTCTTTGTCCTGGGGACAGGAGGTATACCCTGCGCACAGCTCTCAATCCTCGAGCCGGGGGGTTCCGAGAAGATGGGCCGCGGCAGCGCCAGCAGGCTCCAAAGAGGGTTCAGCTATGATGGGCCGCGGCAGCGCGAGCAGGCTCCAAAGGTGGTTCAGCTTGGATGGGCCGCGGCAGTGCCAGCAGGCTCCAAAGATGGTTCAGCTAAGATGGACCGCGGCAGCGCCAGCAGGCTCCAAGGGTGGTTGCAGGTTTCAGGGGAAAAGGAGTTCGTCTCGGGGTCAGCTGCGACAGCGTCAGCAGGGCTCTCGACTCCAGGATACAACTGACGTCCTACTCCTGGGCTGGCCCAGATATAGGACTGGAGTCCTTTGATGTCCGGACCCTCTCGCCTGGGAGTCAGAGGGGCCGGGATGGTGGTGTCCAGACACCCAGCAGGGGGGTGGAGCCAGTGCCCAGGGAGGCCGGAGGGCGATCGATACCAGGCGTCCGGGGACGACTGGAGGGCCATCGAAACTTCCCTCCTCTAGGATCTGTTGAGTGGCCACTCTACCATCGGGGGGATCTTGGTGCCTCGATGTCGGGGCTTCGCTGGGGGCCTCGGCCGGGGCCTCGGCCACGTGCTCGGGACGTGGTGGTCCAAGATGGAGTCGGACGAGGCCTCGTGCTCGTAACGTTATGGGCCCAGGATGGAGTCGGGCCGGTAGGGTTGGGGATATGCTGGGTCCGCCATGTTCCAGGGGAGGAGAGCGATGGTGTGTCAGGGGGTTTGCTCTCGTTGGTAGTTCGTGTAAGGTCGGGCCAAGGGCGCCCGGGTCTGATGGAGGGCCGTTGTTCGACCGGGGCCCGCCATGCAGGGAGGGTTAGGACCACGCCGTGGGGCCGGGTCCAACACGCGTCCCCCCCAGCTGAAGGCAGGGGAGAGTCACCCATCTTCTTGGGGGGTCTCCTCGCCGAGGCGGAAAAACCGGGACAGGCCATCAGCATTGGCGTGGTCGTTGCCAGGGCGATGCTCCACAGTGAAGTCCATCCCTTGGAGGGAGATGGACCATCGCAGTAGCTTTGGGTTCTCGCGCCGCATCTGCATCAGCCACCGCAGAGGCCGGTGGTCGGTCTGCACCCGGAAGTGGGAGCCGAAGAGGTAGGGCTTCTTTAAGGCCCACACGACGGCGAAGGCTTCCCTCTCAATGGTGCTCCATCGTTGTTCCCTAGCCAGCAGGCGCCGACTGATGAAGGCCACAGGAAGGTCGATTCCGTCAGGGTTCACTTGTGAGAGGACCGCCCCAATGCCGTGCTCGGAGGCGTCTGTTTGGACCACAAACTCTCGGCTGTAGTCAGGGGCCTGGAGCACAGGGGCGGTGCACATGGCAGTCTTTAGTGTTTCGAAGGCCGCTTGGCACTCGGGGGTCCAGTGTACCTTGTGGGGTAGTCTCTTGGAGGTTAGTTCTGTGAGGGGCCCCATAATGCTCCCATAGTTTTTTATAAACCGCCGATAATATCCTGTGAGCCCCAGGAAGGCTCGGACTGCGGTCTGGGTGACCGGGGGCTCCCAGGCCCGGATGGCGTCAATCTTCGGCTGGAGGGGAGCCACCTGGCCGCTCCCTACTTGGTGCCCCAGGTAGGTCACAGACCCTTGGCCTATCTGGCACTTCCTGGCTTTTATTGTCAGTTCGGCCCGTCGGAGGGCCGTCAGGACCTCCCAGAGGTGGGTCAGGTGTTCGTCCCAGTCGAGGCTGTATACTGCAATATCGTCCAGATACGCGGCACTGAACTCTTCTAACCCCGCCAGCACTTTATTCACGAGTCTCTGGAAGGTGGCCGGGGCGTTTTTCATGCTGTTAGAAGGGGCAATCTCAGAGGGCCAGGTTATGCTCACCCGGTCACCCCAAGACCCACCTCTCCCACAGATCTTGCCGAGTCTTAACGTTAGGTCCTCACCGGGGAGGACCTTGAGTCTAGGATCGTACACACTGAGCTCACACCACACTACGAACAGACACCACACCGTTGGTTTCTTAGTAACAAGTTCTTTATATAAAGAAAAAGAATGAAGCACTCTTATGTACCACCGTGATCGACGGATCACGCAATCGTTGAGAGTTCAGGAAGGGGGAAGTGGGACAGTCTTTTAGTCTCTGGGGCAGTACGGGTGTACCCTACGCGCAGCTCTCAATCCTCGAGCCGGGGGATACGGACGATGATGGTCGTACTGGTTGCTTCACCTCCGTCGAGGCGGCTCGGTCATGATGGTGGTCTCGATGGTCCAGCCGGACCAGAGTACTCCTTGAGTCGCGACGAGGTCAGCAGGGCTCAATCTGGAGAAGTTCGTGAGGAGCCGCGACAGAGTCAGCAGGGCTCGGATGGTTGCAGGTTCAAGCTTGAGCCGCGACAGTGTCAGCAGGGCTCCGGTGGACTTAGAGGTCGAGCCGCGACAGCGTCAGCAGGGCTCCGATGGTTACAATTTCAAGCTCGAGCCGCGACAGCGTCAGCAGGGCTCCGAGGTCTTTAGAGAGGACGAGCCGCGACAGCGTCAGCAGGGCTCCGATGGTTACGAGTTCAGCTCGAGCCGCGACAGCGTCAGCAGGGCTCAGGTGGTTCAGTTCCTTGTTGCGAGGAGGGAGCCGCGACAGCGTCAGCAGGGCTCAGAGGTTCAAGATGAGTTCTTCTTAGGGTCAGCCGCGATCAGATCAGCAGGCTTCAGGACCAAGATACAACTGCCCGCTAGTTTGTCGGGCGGGCCCAGATATTAGTCCAGTGGCCCTTTGATGTCTGGACCCTCGCAGACGGAGGTCTCAAGCCCTGGGGGCTGGTCGTTGGCGAGGTCCGGCGGTGGGCTCTTTGATCCTTTCAGAAATGGGTCCGGGAATTCCCAGACGCCCAGCAGGTCTGGAGCCAGCACTCAGGGAGGCCAAAGGTGCGATTGAAACTGGCCCACAAGGGAGGGCCAAAGGTGTGACAGATACCAGTCTCTCAGGGGAGGCCGGAGATGCCATCGAAACGGCCTGGCTTATCTCACTCGGGGAGCGCTTTACACCCCGTCCCTGTACTGGTGCGCCTTTGGAGTCTGGGTTTCGCTGGGGGCCGTGGTCTCGCTAGGCCCAGGGAGACAGGGACCTCGGGAGAGGGAAAATGGCTGCCGGGCCTTGTGGGGCATGCAAGGTTAGGCGCTCGGAGCCGGGAGCGGTACGGGGACAGGCGGGCCTGTTCGTGGGTTTACGGGGGTCCGAGCTTATCGGGGGTGAGACGACCAGGCTTCGGGGTGCAGGCTACACTAACGGGGATGCTGCGCAGAGTATCGGGGTGCAGGCCTACGCTCGCAGGGTGTGGAGGGACAGGCGCGAACCACGCCACAAGGCCGGGTCCAATACGCGTCCCCCCCAGCTGAAGGCAGGGAGAACTACCCATCCTCTTGGGGGTTCTCTTCGCTGAGGCGGAAGAATCGGGACAGGCCGTCTGCATTGGCGTGGTCAACACCAGGCCGGTGCTCAACAGTGAAGTCCCTCCCCTGGAGGGAGATGGACCAGCGCAGCAATTTGGGATTCTCCCCCTCATTTGCATTAGCCACCGGAGGGGTCGGTGGTCGGTCTGGACCCGGAAGTGAGTACCGAACAGGTAGGGCCTCAGCTTCTTCAGGGCCCAAACCACCGCGAAGGCCTCCCGCTCGATGGTGCTCCACCTTTGTTCTCGAGGGAGTAGCCTCCGGCTAATGAACGCCACTGGCTGGTCCAGGCCATTCTCGTTCACCTGGGACAGAACTGCGCCGATGCCATGCTCGGACGCGTCCGTCTGGACCACAAACTCTCGGGAGTAGTCGGGGGCCTGTAGGACGGGGGCCGTACACATGGCGTCTTTCAAGGTTTCGAACGCCTCTTGGCAGGCGGGGGTCCAGCTGACCTTCTTCGGCTGGATTTTGGAGGTTAACTCCGTGAGGGGGGTTACGATGCTGCCGTACCCTTTGATAAATCTCCGGTAGTACCCCGTGAGTCCTAGGAACGCCCGCACTTCCGTCTGGGTCGTGGGGGCCTCCCAGGCCACGATCGCATCGATCTTGGGCTGGAGGGGGGCTACGAGGCTGCTTCCGACCTGGTGCCCGAGGTAGATTACGGACCCTTGTCCGATCTGGCACTTGCTTGCCTTAATGGTGAGACCAGCCCTCCTCAGGGCTGTCAGCACCGCCCAGAGGTGCTGGAGGTGCTCGGGCCAGTGGGAACTGTAAACTGCGATATCGTCCAGATACGCAGCACTGAACTCTTCCAACCTCGCCAGTACCTGGTTAACCAGCCATCCCGAAGGGCATCACTCGGAAATGGTAGTGACCATCCGGGGTGGAAAAGGCGGACCTCTCTCTGGCCCCTTCTGTGAGGGCGATCTGCCAGTATCCGCTGGTCAGGTCGAAGGTACTGAGGAAGCGAGCAGCCCCTAGGGGATCAATAAGCTCGTCTGCTCGGGGGATGGGATGTGCATCGGTTCTGGTGACAGCGTTGAGCCCGCGGTAGTCAACACAGAACCTCAGCTCGGGAACAGCACCGGGGGTGGCTGCCTTCGGAACCAGGACCACGGGGCTAGCCCGTGGGCTGTCAGAGGCTTCGACCACCCCGAGAGCTAGCATCTTTGATACCTCGGCATTGATGCAGGCCCGGACTCGGTCAGGGACGCGGTAGGCTCGGTGCCGTACCGGAGGGCTATCCCCGGTGTCCACGTCGTGGACGCACCAGCTGGTGACGCCGGGGGTGAGGGAGAAGAGGTCCGAGAACTGTCCCAGTAACTGGCGACAGTCCTCGCGCTGCTCGGGAGAGAGGGAGGAGGAGAGACTCACTCCCTCTACGGAGCCATCTTTGTCTTTCACGCACAGGAGGTCGGGGAGAGGCTCCGTTTCTTCTTCTTCTCCATCGTCCGTGGCGAGGAGCAAGCTCAACTCGGACTGGGCGAAGTGGGGCTTGAGGCGGTTCACGTGGAGAACCCTCAAGGGGTTCCTGGGGGACTGCACATCAATGAGATATGTCATCTGGCTCTTACGTTCCACCACCTTAAAGGGCCCTGTCCATTTGTCTTGCAGGGCACAGGGCTCCACGGGGGCCATCACCCAGACCTGCTGCCCGGGTTGAAACTCGACCAGAGTGGCATTCTGGTCATACCACCGTTTCATTTCTTCTTGACTGGCCTCGAGGTTGGCCTCGGCCAGTTCTCGGAACTTTCTGGTCTGGTTCCGGAGGGCCAGAATGTATCGAAACACATCGGGAGGGGGCTCTAGGGCCGCCGTCTCCCACCCTTCCTTGACCAGGCTGAGGGGTCCCCTGACGGGGTGCCCGTAGAGCAGCTCGAAGGGGCTGAACCCCAGGGACTTCTGGGGGACTTCGCGGTACGCAAAGAGGAGACAGGGAAGGAGGACGTCCCACTTACGTCTCAGGGGCTCTTCGAGACCCATGATCATTCCCTTGAGGGTCCTGTTGAATCGTTCCACCAGACCGTTACTCTGGGGGTGATATGGGGTGGTGAATTTGTATGTCACCCCACATTGTTGCCAGAGGGACTTCATGTATTTCGAGATGAAGTTGGTCCCTCGGTCCCTGACGACTTCTCGGGGGAATCCCACCCGAGAGAAGATGGCCATGAGGGCCCGCCCCACTACGGGGGCCGTCACCGTTCGGAGGGGAATGGCTTCGGGGTAGCGGGTGGCATGGTCCACCAGGACAAGGACAAAGCAGTGACCCAGGGAGGTCCGGGGGTCGAGGGGGCCCACGATGTCGATTCCCACCCTTTCAAAGGGGGTACTGACCACGGGGAAGGGTTGTAGGGGGGCCTTGCGCTTCCCTCCGCTCTTTCCGCTGGACTGACACGTGGGGCAGGACTTACAGTGGGCCTCCACATCGGAGCCCATGCACGGCCAGTAGAAGAGGGTGACTAGGCGGTGATACGTTTTGTCTTGCCCCAAGTGTCCCGCCAAGGGCACGTCGTGGGCCAGGTTCAGGAGAAAGCCACGGAAGCGTAGGGGTACCACCAGCACTCGGGCTGACCCTAGCTCGGCAGACTTTTGTTCGCTGTACAAGAGGCCGTTCTCCCAATAGACAAAGTGGGAGCCGGACTGGTCACCGGCGGCCTGGGCGGCGGCCTGCTGCCGCGGCCCAACCAAGGATGGACAGGAGGTCTGTTCTAGGCAGAATTCTTCTCGGGACGGTCCTCCTTCTTGGCGCCACTGGGCCAGCTCAGGAAGGTCGTCCAAGCTCGGGGTCGGTTCGACGCCAGGGCCGAGGGGGCCTGCGTCGGGGGGGAAGCTTTCCTCGGGAAACAGCTCAGGGGTCTCAGGGGATGCAGGGACCTCGGGGTCCTCGGGGGTAACCGGTGCTGCCTCTGGAGGTGCTCCTCGGGCGGTCATCGACCGGGTGTTCACACAGGCCCATTCGGGCAGGCCCACCATCTCCAAGTGGGTCCGTTTCTCAACCCGCTGCCATGGGGAGCTCTCTAGATCGTTGCCGAGCAGGCAGTCCACGGGCATGTCGGAGCGGACCGCCACTCGTAACTCTCCGGAGACGCCCCCCGATTCGAACGGGACTTCAGCTATCCGGCAGGTGCGAACAGAGTTGTCCGCTGCGATCACCCTGCAGGAGATGTGGGGAACAATCTGGGCTTCAGTAACCAGGTGACGTTTGACTGCGGTGATACTGGCCCCGGTGTCCCGGAGCGCCCCGATGTGGTGGCCATTGACAGTCACCTGCTGTCGGTACTTCTCGGTGTTGTCGGGCAGGGGGGCTCCGGGGACCATCTCCCTATCACCCAGGGAGACTAACATCATGGCTGCGGGGTCAGCTCCCTCGAACTCCTCTTCCCCCTCTGTAGGAGAGTAGGGTCTGCAATCCTATGATCACCCAGATTTTTGCTTTTTGCTGCACTGGTTTACGACTTTCCCTGGCTGTGGGCCTGCTAATCAGACCCACAGCCTAGCTGTTCTCTCTATCCAAATTGTACCTAGGTACTGAATTGGCACTGGGCCCTCTCCAAGTCCCTGTACCCAGGGCTGAGGTGCACCCAGAAGTCTCCCAGGGGCTGAAGCATGTATTGTGCCACCCCTGGATTGACTAACTAAAACTGACACAACTGGCTGCACGACAGCTGGGGCAAGGTGGTGTACTCACCCTTTGCTTTAGATATAGTATACCTATATCTAACCCTAAAATGGACACACAGATCTCCTATCAGTCACTCCTATGGCAGGCCTTAACAATCCTGAAGGCAGAGTGCTTGGAATCGTGTGAGATGGTGCTCTGGCATGAGCTGAGCCTGTCTGCGGCTTTCGGGATCCATCCCTTAGCCGTTTCCATGATATCGCATACCATATACTCTTAAGTGCATTATAATCCTCGCGGTTATGTGCCAACTCTGGTATCGCTTTATCAAAACATGTCGAGTAAGGTGTCATACGAATTGGAATACTAACCCCTCGCCAATTCTGGCGACGGGGTTAGCATTCCACCCTTCTAGAGGGACACGACATGCATGTAACCTATAACCCGGTTAAAAGTCAGACAGAGCCTTAGCATCCACAAAATGGATGCTGCCACCGAGACACAAGTCTGCCCTCCTGCTGCTGGGAGTCCTCCCAGAGCAGGAGATAAGGACAAAGGGTTTCCTGCCAGGGGCGGTGCCAGCACCGTCCCAGACAGGGTTTTGTGTATTGTAGGTAGGCAGGGCTTTAGAGGAAGGTGACTGCACGTGGCACCCCGGTGCTCACTGTGCATAGGCTGGCTGGAACCAGTTCCAGGGTCACTCCAGGCCCTGTGCTGGGGAAAAGCCCGCCAAGGAAGTGGGTGTAACCACCCCCCTCCTGGTCCCACCCATAGGGCAGGACCTAGTCGCGTGCCAGCCCCCTTTTACAGGATAAAGGTAGAGACTGGCCCCCTTCCAAATCAGATCATCTTTGAATCCTGAAACTACTTTCTGCGAAAGGAACTCAAGACTTCTTCCTAAGATTTCTCCCTTGTGACTAAGGAGTAGTCACCCTGCATCCGCAGGCACCATCTAAAGAACACTGCGGTCTGCTGTAAGTCCTTCCTCCGGAATCCGACTGCCCAGCTCGACGAGAACCGGCTTCCCTGGCACCTCTGACCTCTACCCACCTCTACAGCCCAGCTGAGAACCGTGGGTGCGACGAGACCTCAAGGGACCGGCCATCTGCAAGACTGCACGACTTCTTTCCAGCAAGCCCGCCGAGTGAATTCCTGGTGAGTGCTTTGGGGTCCGAGAAGCCCCCACCCTGAGCAGCTCCAGCACCGAAGAGCAGCCCCCCAGCATCTCCACGATCTGCGTGGGGCCCTTCTGCTTTCCGCTGCTCACCGCGTTGTTTGGCTACTAGCCCGTTGGCTTGTGGCCTTCCTGACGACGCCCGACGACATTTCTGCTGCTGGTCTGGTTGCTCCAGACTGGCCCTTGCTCCCTTCCAGAAGAGGAGCACCCCGGACCCTCCTGGTCCACTCAAGACGCCATTTTGAGTCCACCGCGTGGGCTTGAATTAGCCAAGGCTTGTTGCCCAATCCTGGGTAACTTCGACGCCAACGACTTCATCCTTCGTGGGACAGCTCGCACCTCCATCCTGGTCGCCGACAACGCCTCCTGGTCCGAGAGACTGCAGAGCCCAGCAGCGCCCACTCACCTGACTGCGGTGACTTCGCCCGGTGCCATCCTGGTGCCCACTTAATCACTGGCTAGTGATTCAAGAACTTGGTCCCCTCTGCTTTCAGGTTTTCTTCTTCCTTGATCCAGGCTTGGATCCATCGAACTTTTCTTCACTGGTCGCCTGCCAGCAACTTCTTCCTTCCAGGCTCCTGGTCCGGCAACGAGATCCCCGACGTCTTTTCAGACCTATGCAGCTGCAGCCCCTGGGCTAGGTAACTTCGGCACTCCGGTGTCCCAGCATAGCCTCACTATCCAAGGGTCAGGATCCACTGTCGTTTTCTCCCTACCAGGTCGGGTTCGCCCGTGAACACTAACTTTGTGAATTCTAGCTTCCATAGACTTTGTCCCGCATCCCGCGTGAGAGTGCACACTCTGCACCCGAGTCCCCTGGGCCTCCTAGTAGTAATCTAACGATTCCCTAGTCCAGTCCTAGCGATTCCAAAGCCTATTAGAACTGTTACTTACCTGCTAGTAATTCGCATTCCACTTTTAGCGTATATGGTTTTTCGTGCCCCTCGGGCATTTGTGTAACGTGCTAACTTAAAAGTATTTTCGTAAGAGTTTTGTTGTGTGCTTAGCTCCCTGTCTCATAAAGAGCCAGGGTAGTCTTGTTATAAATAAATACACTGTTTATTTTCATAACAACTTGTGTGGTGTCCTTTCACTGGGTGTTCAAGGGGTAATGTGATGGTAAAACAGCTGGCTTAACACGCCCTCTAGAGTCTTAGCCTTAGACTGCTCGTATCCATGCTACTAGGATAGCTGGTCTATAAGGTTGACTTACAACCAATCATCAATAAGGGTTGTTTGGACTGATATATAGTGATCACTAGAATAGTGAGCACTGCACATCAGGCCAACTTCTCACATTGGTGAGCAGCGGTTGGGATTTGAGCTTGCTGTTGTTTTACCACACATGCCCTAAGAATATCTTGTGAAAGATCACATAAGTACTAAAGGTACATATAACTTAGCTTAGAATACTCTGAGTTCTACTGAACCAGCTGTTGTAGCTCCTAGGGCCTAGCACACCCTAAACTACAACTCTAGCAAGGGATCAGTAGGCAAACATATAGTGTAGGTAAGTGCACCACTTACACCTCACTAGAAAAGCATGTCGACTCAGGGGGACTCTACTGAGACTCCCCTGGTCAGTGTTGACCCTCCACAGGTCACTTCAAGATATGCAGCTCTCAGTTTCCATGAGATGAGACAGATCTGTGTCTCCAGAAAACTGAAGCAGGGGTCTAACCCCACCACTTCCTTTCTGATAGGTCTCTTAGAGACATATGATGCCAGAAAGCTTTCTCAGTTACATGAGAACATGCCAGCCTTAGAGGGAACCTCTGGGGATCCAGATCTCCACAACACTGATTCAGCAGTTGAGGAGGAGGATCAGGAGGTACTCTCTGGGGATGAGGTAGACAAGGGTCTTGAGGTAGTCAGAAGGCTAACTAGGACCAACTTAGACTTACTTGGGCTAGGATCTGGGGGCCCCCCAGTACTGACCCGAAGTGGGCCTAACCTTGGAGTTAGGAGAGATAGATCTCTTTCTAGGGACTCCAATAGATCTCTGCACTCTAATGCCTCTTCTCAGGGGAGAAGGAATCCTCCACAGAGGAGATTTACTTCCCCTCAGAGAAAGGAGCATGAAGCTAGGATGAGACAAGCTGAACTGAGGATTGAAAGGGAAGAAATTGCCCTGGCCAAAGAGAAGCTTGCCCTGGCAAGAGAGCAGCAGATGAGTGGGCTAGCTCCCACTGGTGGCAGCAATCTCCCAAGAGATAGAGAGAAGGGTTTAGATACTAAACACCTGACTAAAATAGTGCCCCCCTTTAAGCAAGGGGATGACATCCAGAAATGGATGGCTGCTCTGGAGAGGGCCTGCACTGTGCAGGGCATTCCCCAGAGTCAGTGGGCAGCTATACTGTGGCTCTCCTTTGATGGTAAAGGTAGAGATAAGCTCCTCACTACAAGAGTGGAGGATGCTAACAATTACCAGGTCCTGAAGAATACACTGGTTGATGGGTTTGGTTTAACCACTGAGCAGTACAGGTTGCTGTTCAGAGACACCCAGAAAACTCAGTCTCAGGACTGGTCTGATTTTGTGGATTGTGCCACTAAGGCTTTGGAGGGCTGGTTGCTGGGTAGCAAGGTTACAGATTACACAGGATTGTATAATCTAATGATGAGAGAACAAATTTTGAACAATTGTCAGAACCAGTTGCTGCACCAGCACCTTGTTGATTCAGATCTGACCTCTCCCCAAGAATTGGGAAAGAAGGCAGACAAATGGGTCAGGACAAGGATCAAGCAGAACCAGAACCAGAACCAGGGTGGTCAGAAGAAAGCAGACCAGAAGGGTAATGTTAAGAATGAGCAAAATGACCAGAAGTCTTCACCAGGTCCCCAACAAACCAAAGAGGGTGGGGGTCAGGCTTCCCAGAAGAAGAAGACTCAAGAAGGCCAGTCGAAAAGGTGGTGCCAGTACTGCAAAAGTAAATCTCACTGGTTTAGTGAGTGCACCAAAAGAGGAGGACAAACTCCTGCCACTACAGCTCCTAAAGCAACTGCACCCCCTAGTACAGTCAGTAGTGGTAGTGTCACTCCCAAGGCATTAGTTGGGTTAACCTTGGGTACTGAGGGGTCTGACAACTTAGTTGGCACACTCACTCAGGCTGTCCTTGTCTGTACAGGGGATATGGATATGTCCCCTGAAATAAGTCCCAATACTTTGGGCAAATACAGGCAGACACCTTTGATTAATGGCAAAATGGCTCAGGCCTATAGGGACACTTGTGCCAGTGTCACCATGGTGACACCTAACTTTGTGGACCCTGGACAGATCATGCCAGGTACTGATTTCCTGGTGACCAATGCCAGCAATGTCACTACTAGTCATAGTGTGGCAATTGTAGCTTTCTCCTGGGGTGGAGTGAAGGGACAAAAGAAAGTTGTAGTCAGTTCAGACCTCCCAGTTGATTGTTTGTTGGGCAATGATTTGGAGTCATCACAATGGTCAGAAGTGGAGCAGAGGACTCACATGGAGATGTTAGGCTTGCCAGCACATGTGCTTGCTGTGACTAGGTCACAGGCCAGAAGATGCCCCACTGAACAGGTGCTGGATCCTGAAATTATGGACCAGACACCTTCCAAGAAGAAGAGCAGTAAGGGTAAGGCTTTGCCTTCCCCCTTGCCCCAGGTTGAGGATCAAGTCTCTGAGGAGGCTGATCTAGAAGAGCTGAGGGAAACTGAGCCTAAAGAGCTTGAACTTGATCAAGTTGAGTTTCTGGGCTCAGGGGGACCCTCCAGAGCAGACCTGGGGAAGGAACAGTTGAGCTGCCCTTCCCTTGAACCCCTCAGACAGCAGGCTGCTGCTGAGGCTGCAGGGAATGCCACAGGTGCCCACAGGGTATACTGGGAAGATGGACTCCTGTACTCTGAGTCAAGAGACCCCAAGCCTGGTGCAACCAGGAGGCTGGTCATCCCCTTGTCTCTGAGAGGTTTCCTTCTCACCTTGGCCCATGAGATTCCCCTTGCAGGTCATTTAGGTCAGACAAAGACTTGGGACAGGCTTGTCTCACACTTTCACTGGCCCCATATGAATGAGAATACCAAGGAGTTTTGTCGCTCATGTGTCACTTGCCAAGCCAGTGGTAAGTCAGGTGGCACAACAAAGCCCCCCCTCATACCACTACCTGTGGTGGGGGTTCCCTTTGAAAGAGTGGGGATTGACATTGTTGGTCCAATGGAACCCCAGACAGCATCAGGACACAAGTTTATACTGGTGGTGGTGGACCATGCCACCAGGTATCCTGAGGCTATTCCCCTTAGGACCACTACAGCCCCTGTAGTGGCAAGAGCCCTAGTTGGAGTGTTCTCCAGAGTGGGTTTCCCTAAGGAGGTCGTTTCTGACAGAGGTACAAACTTCATGTCAGGATATCTGACTGCCATGTGGAAAGAGTGTGGTGTGAACTACAAGTTCACCACACCCTATCATCCACAATGCAATGGGCTTGTTGAGAGATTCAACAGGACCCTGAAAGGGATGATTCATGGACTACCTGAACCTCTTAGGAGAAGATGGGATGTCCTGATCCCCTGCCTCTTGTTTGCTTACAGAGAGGTCCCACAGAAGGGGGTTGGCTACAGCCCTTTTGAGCTTCTGTATGGGCATCCTGTAAGGGGACCCCTGTGTTTGGTGAAGGAAGGATGGGAGAGACCTCTCAAAAAGCCTGCAACCAACATAGTGGACTATGTACTTGGCCTCCGCTCCAGGATGGGTGAGTATATGGAAAAGGCATCCAAAAACCTTGAGGCCAGCCAGGAACTTCAAAAAGCTTGGCATGACCAAAAGGCTGTACTGACTGTGTACCAGCCAGGACAGAAGGTGTGGGTGCTGGAGCCAGTGGCCCCAGCAGCTCTGAAAGACAAATGGTCTGGGCCCCACACCATCATTGAGCAAAAGGGAGAGGTTACCTACTTGGTGGACCTTGGAACTCCCAGGAGCCCTCTCAGAGTGCTCCATGTTAACAGGCTCAAGGCATATGTTGACAGGAAGGACATGAGCTTGCTCATGGCCACAGATGAGGGACAGGAGGAAGAGAGTGACCCTCTCCCAGACCTGCTCACTCAGAATCCTGATGATGGGTCAGTTGATGGTGTTGTCTTTTGTGGCAGCCTCACTGAACATCAGCAACAGGATTGCAGGCAAGTTCTGCAATCCTTTCGACATATGTTCTCTCTGACACCCAGCCAAACTGATTGGTGTACCCATGATGTTGACACTGGAGACAGCCTGCCTGTCAAGAGTAAAATCTACAGACAGCCTGATCATGTTAGAGACTGCATCAAAACTGAAGTGCAGAAAATGTTGGAACTGGGAGTCATTGAGCCCTCAGATAGCCCTTGGGCTAGCCCAGTAGTTCTAGTGCCAAAGCCTCACACCCAGGGTGGTAAGAGAGAGATGAGGTTTTGCGTAGACTACAGAGGCCTCAATGCAGTCACTAAGACTGATGCCCACCCAATACCAAGAGCAGATGAGCTTATAGATAGATTGGCTTCTGCCAACTTCTTAAGCACATTTGATTTGACAGCTGGGTATTGGCAAATCAGGTTAGCTGAGGAAGCCAAACCCAAGACAGCATTTTCTACCCCTGGAGGGCATTATCAATTTGTGGTAATGCCCTTTGGACTGAAAAATGCACCTGCCACCTTCCAAAGGTTGGTGAATCAAGTCCTCACTGGGCTGGATGACTTCTGTGCAGCTTATCTTGACGATATTGCTGTCTTTAGCTCCACCTGGGAGGATCACCTGGTCCACCTGAGGAAAGTGTTAGAGGCCCTGCAAAAGGCAGGCCTCACTATCAAGGCCACAAAGTGCCAGATAGGGCAGTCACAGGTTGTATACCTGGGCCACCTTGTAGGTGGAGGCCAGGTTCAGCCACTGGAGAGTAAGATACAGGCCATCAAGGACTGGACTCCTCCAATCACCCAGACTCAGGTTCGAGCTTTCTTGGGCCTGACTGGGTACTATAGGAAGTTTGTCAGAAATTATGGGTCCATAGTGACCCCCCTTAATGACCTGACAAGCAAGAAGATGCCAAAGAAAGTTCAGTGGACAGCAAGCTGTCAGAAAGCATTCAATGACCTAAAGCAGGCCATGTGCACAGCACCTATCCTCAAGAGTCCAGATTACTCCAAGCCATTCATTGTCCAAACAGATGCTTCTGAGTTGGGTGTGGGAGCTGTTCTGTCTCAACTGAATTTTGATGGTAATGATCAGCCTATTGCTTTCATTAGTAGAAGGTTGACACCCAGAGAGAAAAATTGGTCAGCTATTGAGAGGGAGGCCTTTGCTGTGGTCTGGGCCCTGAAGAAGCTGAGGGCCTACTTGTTTGGCACTCACTTCACCATTCAGACAGACCATAAGCCCCTCTTGTGGCTAAATCAGATGAAGGGTGAAAACTCCAAACTGCTTAGGTGGTCCATTTCCCTACAGGGGATGGATTTTACAGTGGAGCATAGACCTGGGACTGATCACAGCAATGCTGATGGGCTCTCCAGGTATTTCCACTTAGAGCAAGAAGACTCACCTGGTCAAGGTTAGTTTATTGTCCCAAAGTTTGGGGGGGGGTCATGTAGGAGAGTAGGGTCTGCAATCCTATGATCACCCAGATTTTTGCTTTTTGCTGCGCTGGTTTACGACTTTCCCTGGCTGTGGGCCTGCTAATCAGACCCACAGCCTAGCTGTTCTCTCTATCCAAATTGTACCTAGGTACTGAATTGGCACTGGGCCCTCTCCAAGTCCCTGTACCCAGGGCTGAGGTGCACCCAGAAGTCTCCCAGGGGCTGAAGCATGTATTGTGCCACCCCTGGATTGACTAACTAAAACTGACACAACTGGCTGCACGACAGCTGGGGCAAGGTGGTGTACTCACCCTTTGCTTTAGATATAGTATACCTATATCTAACCCTAAAATGGACACACAGATCTCCTATCAGTCACTCCTATGGCAGGCCTTAACAATCCTGAAGGCAGAGTGCTTGGAATCGTGTGAGATGGTGCTCTGGCATGAGCTGAGCCTGTCTGCGGCTTTCGGGATCCATCCCTTAGCCGTTTCCATGATATCGCATACCATATACTCTTAAGTGCATTATAATCCTCGCGGTTATGTGCCAACTCTGGTATCGCTTTATCATAACATGTCGAGTAAGGTGTCATACGAATTGGAATACTAACCCCTCGCCAATTCTGGCGACGGGGTTAGCATTCCACCCTTCTAGAGGGACACGACATGCATGTAACCTATAACCCGGTTAAAAGTCAGACAGAGCCTTAGCATCCACAAAATGGATGCTGCCACCGAGACACAAGTCTGCCCTCCTGCTGCTGGGAGTCCTCCCAGAGCAGGAGATAAGGACAAAGGGTTTCCTGCCAGGGGCGGTGCCAGCACCGTCCCAGACAGGGTTTTGTGTATTGTAGGTAGGCAGGGCTTTAGAGGAAGGTGACTGCACGTGGCACCCCGGTGCTCACTGTGCATAGGCTGGCTGGAACCAGTTCCAGGGTCACTCCAGGCCCTGTGCTGGGGAAAAGCCCGCCAAGGAAGTGGGTGTAACCACCCCCCTCCTGGTCCCACCCATAGGGCAGGACCTAGTCGCGTGCCAGCCCCCTTTTACAGGATAAAGGTAGAGACTGGCCCCCTTCCAAATCAGATCATCTTTGAATCCTGAAACTACTTTCTGCGAAAGGAACTCAAGACTTCTTCCTAAGATTTCTCCCTTGTGACTAAGGAGTAGTCACCCTGCATCCGCAGGCACCATCTAAAGAACACTGCGGTCTGCTGTAAGTCCTTCCTCCGGAATCCGACTGCCCAGCTCGACGAGAACCGGCTTCCCTGGCACCTCTGACCTCTACCCACCTCTACAGCCCAGCTGAGAACCGTGGGTGCGACGAGACCTCAAAGGACCGGCCATCTGCAAGACTGCACGACTTCTTTCCAGCAAGCCCGCCGAGTGAATTCCTGGTGAGTGCTTTGGGGTCCGAGAAGCCCCCACCCTGAGCAGCTCCAGCACCGAAGAGCAGCCCCCCAGCATCTCCACGATCTGCGTGGGGCCCTTCTGCTTTCCGCTGCTCACCGCGTTGTTTGGCTACTAGCCCGTTGGCTTGTGGCCTTCCTGACGACGCCCGACGACATTTCTGCTGCTGGTCTGGTTGCTCCAGACTGGCCCTTGCTCCCTTCCAGAAGAGGAGCACCCCGGACCCTCCTGGTCCACTCAAGACGCCATTTTGAGTCCACCGCGTGGGCTTGAATTAGCCAAGGCTTGTTGCCCAATCCTGGGTAACTTCGACGCCAACGACTTCATCCTTCGTGGGACAGCTCGCACCTCCATCCTGGTCGCCGACAACGCCTCCTGGTCCGAGAGACTGCAGAGCCCAGCAGCGCCCACTCACCTGACTGCGGTGACTTCGCCCGGTGCCATCCTGGTGCCCACTTAATCACTGGCTAGTGATTCAAGAACTTGGTCCCCTCTGCTTTCAGGTTTTCTTCTTCCTTGATCCAGGCTTGGATCCATCGAACTTTTCTTCACTGGTCGCCTGCCAGCAACTTCTTCCTTCCAGGCTCCTGGTCCGGCAACGAGATCCCCGACGTCTTTTCAGACCTATGCAGCTGCAGCCCCTGGGCTAGGTAACTTCGGCACTCCGGTGTCCCAGCATAGCCTCACTATCCAAGGGTCAGGATCCACTGTCGTTTTCTCCCTACCAGGTCGGGTTCGCCCGTGAACACTAACTTTGTGAATTCTAGCTTCCATAGACTTTGTCCCGCATCCCGCGTGAGAGTGCACACTCTGCACCCGAGTCCCCTGGGCCTCCTAGTAGTAATCTAACGATTCCCTAGTCCAGTCCTAGCGATTCCAAAGCCTATTAGAACTGTTACTTACCTGCTAGTAATTCGCATTCCACTTTTAGCGTATATGGTTTTTCGTGCCCCTCGGGCATTTGTGTAACGTGCTAACTTAAAAGTATTTTCGTAAGAGTTTTGTTGTATGCTTAGCTCCCTGTCTCATAAAGAGCCAGGGTAGTCTTGTTATAAATAAATACACTGTTTATTTTCATAACAACTTGTGTGGTGTCCTTTCACTGGGTGTTCAAGGGGTAATGTGATGGTAAAACAGCTGGCTTAACACACCCTCTAGAGTCTTAGCCTTAGACTGCTCGTATCCATGCTACTAGGATAGCTGGTCTATAAGGTTGACTTACAACCAATCATCAATAAGGGTTGTTTGGACTGATATATAGTGATCACTAGAATAGTGAGCACTGCACATCAGGCCAACTTCTCACACCCTCCTCTTCTAGGGCTACTGAGGTGATGTGGCGCACGGGGGGCCCTGCAGCGGCAGGCTTCTTGAATAAAAGGCAGCGGGGGTCATTGGCATAATGCCCTGGTTGCTGGCAATGGAAGCAGACTTGGCTGACTCTGGGCCCTGGCTTGGCTTGGGGGAACCCTGCGCGCTGGGGGAGGCGAGGTGCCGGGCTGGTTTCTGGGGGGACTGCGCGGGGACCCTATCTGGGATCCACTCTGTCTATTCTGACCCCCTCCTCCCCTCGGGCGGGATGGTCCTTGTTCATTTCGGCCAGAGTCTCCCCCGGGCCCCCGGGGTACTCTGGTGCTCACCCAGCGATCGGCCTCGACGGCCAGCTTCCGGGGGTCGGCACACTTGCTGTCCAGGAGGTGCTGTCGGAGTTCCACAAAGCAGTTCAGAGACAAATGTTCGTAGGCAATGAGGTCGATGAGCCCCTCGAAGGTGGATACTTTGCTGCCCTTAATCCACCCTTCCAGGGCCCGACTGTAGAAGTTGACATATTCCACGCATGTGGTGCCAGGGATTTTCTTACATTCTCTGAAGCGTTGGCGGTACATTTCAGGGGTGAGTCCGTACCTTGTGAGGAGGGCCTCTTTCATGTGGCTGTAGGAGGTCTGTTCGGCCGACGGAAGGTCGAGTAGGGTGTCTCTCCCCTCACTCAGGAATTGCCCCCACAGCCCGGCTCCCCAATCTTTCTGCGGGACTCGGTGGGAGGTCATGGCGACCTCGTAGGCCCTGAACCATTGTTGGATATCATCGTTTTTATAATATTCTTTGACCACATCCTTGGGGATGTGGACCTTGGGTTCCACCGGGGGAACGGTCTCTCGGGTCGCCGAAGTTCGGTGGTCTTCGGTCCTGGCCTTTAGTTCGATCTCTTTCATGCTGCGTTCGTGCTCCAGCTGGAGTCTTTTCCCTTCGTGTTCTCTCTGGAGTTTCTTCTCCTCCAGTTCTCTCTGGAGCTTCTTCTCCTCCAGTTCTCCCTGCAGCCGCAGCTGCTCGATGGCTAGCTTCTTCTCGGCCAGCTTGAGTTCTCCTTCCATCTTCAGACGGGCTAGTTCTAGCTCGTGGGTTCGGTTGCGTTCTCGGTCGGTCATCTCTTCTTGAGACAGACCTCTCTCTGTGCTGCGGGTCCACGTCGGGGACTCTGCTCTTTCTCGCTCTGGGGCGTGGGTTTCGGTCAGGGGTGCTCCCTCTCCATCGACTTCTGTCGGTGCTGGAGGTTGGGCTACGGCCTCCACCCAGGCTGTTAGGGCTTGTTGAAAGTCTTCTTTGGTACTTAATCCTGTTGACGGGATATAGAGATCTTTGCAATATTGCTTGAGCTCTTTGTGCGAATAGTCTCCCAGAAGCTCCATCTGGAAGGTGGTCTTGTTGCTCGTGAGGCTCATGGTTGTTCTTCTTTGTTCGGGTAGTGTGTCAGTACTGTATGATCCCTAGACGTAGGTTCTTATCGCGACGCTGCCACCAATGTTAGAAGGGGCAATCTCAGAGGGCCAGGTTATGCTCACCCGGTCACCCCAAGACCCACCTCTCCCACAGATCTTGCCGAGTCTTAACGTGAGGTCCTCACCGGGGAGGACCTTGAGTCTAGGATCGTACACACTGAGCTCACACCACACTACGAACAGACACCACACCGTTGGTTTCTTAGTAACAAGTTCTTTATATAAAGAAAAAGAAGGAAGCACTCTTATGTACACCGTGATCGACGGATCACGCAATCGTTGAGAGTTCAGGAAGGGGGAAGCGGGACAGTATTTTAGTCTCTGGGGCAGTACGGGGCGTACCCTACGCGCAGCTCTCAATCCTCGAGCCGGGGGATACGGACGATGATGGTCGTACTGGTTGCTTCACCTCCGTCGAGGCGGCTCGGTCGTGATGGTGGTCTCGATTGTCCAGCCGGACCAGAGTACTCCTCGAGCCGCGACGAGGTCAGCAGGGCTCGATCTGGAGAAGTTCGTGAGGAGCCACGACAGCGTCAGCAGGGCTCGGATGGTTGCAGGTTCAAGCTTGTGCCGCGACAGCGTCAGCAGGGCTCCGGTGGTCTTAGAGGTCGAGCCGCGACAGCGTCAGCAGGGCTCCGATGGTTACAATTTCAAGCTCGAGCCGCGACAGCGTCAGCAGGGCTCCGAGGTCTTTAGAGAGGACGAGCCGCGACAGCGTCAGCAGGGCTCCGATGGTTACGAGTTCAGCTCGAGCCGCGACAGCGTCAGCAGGGCTCAGGTGGTTCAGTTCCTTGTTGCGAGGAGGGAGCCGCGACAGCGTCAGCAGGGCTCAGAGGTTCAAGATGAGTTCTTCTTAGGGTCAGCCGCGATCAGATCAGCAGGCTTCAGGTCCAAGATACAACTGCCCGCTAGTTGTCGGGCGGGCCCAGATATAGTCCAGTGGCCCTTTGATGTCCGGACCCTCGCAGACGGAGGTCTCAAGCCCTGGGGGCTGGTCGTTGACGAGGTCCGGCGGTGGGCTCTTTGATCCTTTGAGAAATGGGTCCGGGAATTCCCAGACGCCCAGCAGGTCTGGAGCCAGCACTCAGGGAGGCCAAAGGTGCGATCGAAACTGGCCCACAGGGGAGGGCAAAAGGTGTGACAGATACCAGTCTCTCAGGGGAGGCCGGAGGTGCCATCGAAACAGCCTGGCTTATCTCACTCGGGGAGCGCTTTACCCCCCGTCCTGTACTGGCGCGCCATTGGAGTCAGGGTTTCGCTGGGGGCCGGGGTCACGCTAGGCCCAGGGAGACAGGGACCTCTGGAAGGGAAAATGGCTGCCGGGCCTTGTGGGGCATGCAAGGTTAGGCGCTCGGAGCCGGGAGCGGGACGGGGACAGGCGGGCCTGGTCGTGGGTTACGGGGGTCCGGGCTTATCGGGGGTGAGACGACCAGGCTTCGGGGTGCAGGCTACACTAACGGGGATGCTGCGCAGGGGTTCGGGTGCAGGCCTATGCTTGCAGGGTGTGGAGGGACAGGCGCGAACCACGCCACGAGGCCGGGTCCAACACATGCCAAAGGGCATCACGGTGAAATGGTAGTGGCCATCAGGGGTCGAGAAAGCAGATCGTTCTTGGGCACCAGGGGTGAGGCCGATCTGCCAATACCCGGCCGTGAGGTCGAAGGTGCTGATATACCTGGCGGCCCCCAGGCGATCGATCAGCTCATCCGCCCGGGGGATGGGATGGGCGTCGGTCCTGGTGACGGCATTCAGCCCCCGGTAGTCGACACAGAACCTGAGCTCCGGGGGTGCGCCGGGGGCGGCAGCTTTAGGGACCAGGACCACAGGACTGGCCCAGGGACTGTTGGAGGGTTCGACTACCCCCAGAGCCAGCATCTTTGCCACTTCGGACTGAATGCAGGCCCGAACTCGGTCGGGAACTCGAAAAGCCCGGTGTCGTACAGGCGGGCTGTCCCCAGTGTCTACATCGTGTACACACCACCGGGTGACTCCGAGAGTGAGGGAGAAGAGGTCTGCAAATTGTCCCAGCAGCTTCCGGCAGTCCTGGTGCTGTTCGGGGGTCAGGGTAGAGGAGAGTGTGATCCCTTCGATGGAGCCGTCCTTCTCGGTGGTGCTCAGGAGATCTGGTAGAGGCTCGGAGTCATCTTCAGCTCCGTCATCTGTAGCTAGCAGCAGGCTCAGTTCAGTGCGGGCAAAGTGAGGCTTGAGCCTGTTGGCGTGCAGAACCCGGAGGGGGTTCCAGGGGGATTCCATGTCCACCAAGTAAGTGACGGGGCTCTTGCGCTCCACCACTTTGAAGGGCCCCGTCCATTTGTCCTGGAGGGCACAAGGTTCGACCGGGGACATGGCCCAGACCTGCTGGCCCGGCTCGAACTCGATGGACGAGGCTTTCTGGTCATACCAGCATTTCATTTCCTCCTGACTGGACTCAAGGTTGGCCTCTGCAAGTTCCCGGAACTTCCGAGTCTGGTTGCGGAGGGTCAGGAGGTACCGTTAGACGTCCGGGGGTGCATCTTGGGCAACCGTCTCCCAGCCTTCTTTAACCAAGCTGAGGGGGCCTCGGACAGGATGCCCATACAACAGTTCGAAAGGGCTGAACCCCAGGGACTTCTGGGGCACCTCTCGATAGGCGAACAGGAGGCAGGGCAGTAGGACATCCCATTTGCATCGTAGCGGCTCTTCGAGGCCCTTGATCATCCCCTTCAAGGTTCGGTTAAACCGTTCTACCAGTCCATTTCCTTGGGGGTGATACGGGGTGGTGAACTTATATGTGACCCCGCACTGTTGCCACAGGGACCGCATATATTTAGATATAAAGTTGGTCCCCCGATCACTCACGACCTCTCGGGGGAAGCCGACTCTGGAGAAAATCCCCATTAGCGTTCGACCCACCACGGGGCCGTGATGGTGCGGAGGGGGATGGCTTCCGGATAGCGGGTGGCATGGTCCACCAGGACGAGGATGAAGCGGTGCCCCTGAGAGGTGCGGGGGTCCAGTGGCCCGACGATGTCGATCCCCACTCGCTCGAAGGGAGTGGTGACCACGGGAAAAGGCTGGAGCGGGGCTTTGATCCTCCCCCCGCTCTTCCCGCTGGCTTGGCAGGTCAGACATGTTCGGCAGTGGTTATTCATGTCGTTGCGCATTTTTGGCCAGTAAAAATGGGTCACCAGGCGGCTGTAGGTCTTGTCCTGCCCTAGGTGCCCGGCGAGGGGCACGTCATGTGCCAGGTTCAGGAGAAAGTCTCGGAATCGGAGGGGGACGACCAGCACCCGGCTGGCTCCCAGTTCGGCGATCTTCTGTTCGCTATAGAGGAGGTCATGGTCCCAATAGACCCAGTGGGACCCCGAGGGATCTCCGGCGGCTTGAGTGGCGGCTTGTTGACGGATTCCCTCGAGGGAGGGACAGGTTTTCTGTTCCTGTCGGAACTGTTCGCGGGTGGGGCAACCTTCTTGGCGCCATTGAGCTAGTTCTGGAAGGTGGCCGAGCTCGGTGAGATCTTCAACGTCGGACCCCTGGGGCCCGTTTTCGGTGTTGGCGTCCTCGGGGACAGCGGGCGGCAGAGGTGCCGGCCACTCCGGTTCTTCAGGCGGGGTGTCCTCGTTCGGGGCGGAGGCCCGGGCGGTCATGGATCGAGTGGTCGCACAGACCCACTCGGGCAGGCCGAGCATCCCCAGATGCTCTCTCCGCTCGACGTGGGCCCAGGGGGAACTTTCCAGGTCGTTCCCGAGGAGACAGTCCACGGGGGCATCGTCCCGGACCGTCACTTTCAGCATGCCCAACACCCCTCCCCATTCGAAGGGAATGCGTGCTATCTGGCACAAGCTCTCGGAGTTGTCCGCTGACCGTACGGGGCACAGGATGTTGGGCAGGATCTGTTCAGGGGTCACCAAATGGCAGCGGACCGCCGTCACGCTGGCTCCAGTGTCACGGGAGGGCTTCGGTACTGTGTCCATTAATGGTGACCCACTGGCGGTACTTCTGGGTGTTGCCTGGGATCGGGGCTCGGGGGATCATGTCTCTTTCGCCCAGGCACACCAAGGACATAGCTGCGGGCTCCCACTCGGTCTGTTCGGGGACTTCGTCCTCTTCCTCGCCTCCTTCTTCACCCAGTGCGGCGGCCATGATCTGGCGGTTTGGAGGACCGGTGGTGCCGGGTCGCTGGTTCATCGGGCAGAGTGGGTCATTAGCATAGTGACCCAGCCGCTGGTATCTGTGGCAAGTAACGTTTGGGCGGGGCCCCGGTCGTGCTGGAGGGGCCCCTCTTCGGCCCAGGGAGGGCGAAGTGGAGGTAGGGGAGGACCCCGTGGGGGCGTCTCGGCCCCTGCTCTCGCCTCCTCTGCCGCCTCGTGGTCGGTGGATCCCCGGGGATCCCCGGCCGCAGTCTCCCATCGGGCTCCGGGGGACTCGGGTGCTCACCCATCTATCAGCCTCGACAGCAAGTTTTCGTGGTTCTGTCAGTTTGCTGTCGAGGAGATGCTGCCGGAGTTCGATGAAGCAGTTGTTGGAAAGATGTTCCCATATAATGAGGTCAGCCAACTGCTGGAAGGTGGTGACCTGACTGCCTTTGATCCACCCCTCGAAGGCTCTGCTAAAAAAGTTCACGTATTCCACCCAGGTGGTACCGGGGATTTTTTTACAGTCTCGGAACCGCTGCTGGTACATTTCGGGGGTGAGTCCGTAGCGAGTGAGGAGGGCGGTTTTCATGTGTTCATACGAGGTCATCTCGGCATCGGGAAGCTCTAGCAGAGCGTCCCTCCTTTCGTTGATGAACTTCCCCCACAAGCTGGCACCCCAGTCCTTGAGGGGTACTCGATGGGCGGTCATGGCTACCTCATAGGCTTTGAACCATTGTTGGATGTCGTCGTTCTTATAGTACTCTTTGACGACATCCTTGGGTATGTGCACCTTCGTGTCCACTGGGGGGAGCGAGGTCTTGCCCCCGGAGGCGCTGGCCTCATTTGTCTTGGCCTTGATCTCTAGTTCCTTTAAGCCACGCTCATGCTCGTACGTGAGTCTCTTTTCTTCGAGTTTTCTTTGTCTTCATTTCTCCTCCAGGTCTCCCTCTAGTCGTAGTTGCTCGAGGGCTATTTTTTTCTCGGCCAGCTGTAGTTCTCCATCTAGCCGGAGTCGGGCTAGGTCTAGTTCGTGCAGCCTGTTCCTCTCTCGTTCTCGGGCGTCTTCGTGGGAGAGGCCCGTGTCTAGGTTTGCAGGTCTTTCCCCCGCTGGGGGCGCGTTGGTCTCCTGACTTCCGTTCGGGCCCGGGTTATCTTCGTTCTGGGGTGGTGAGTCTCCGGCTTCCACCCATGTTGTAGAGCCAGTTTAAAGTCTTCCTTGGTGCTTAGGCCAGTGGTAGTGATGCCCAGATCTTTGCAGAATTGTTTGAACTCCTTGTGACTGTACTCTTCCATTTTCTCTTTCCGGAATTCTGCAGTCGGTCTTGTTTCTTGAGTAGTCATGCTCGCGGTGTGTTTTTCTCGGTAGTGGTTGACTCACTCTCTGTACGAATTGCGTTGGCTCGGATCGCACCGCCTGCCACCAATGTTAGAAAGGCGGTCCCGGGGGAGGCAGAAGATGTCTGACTGACCACCCCAAGGCCCACCCCTCCGTCGAGAAGTAGCCGAGCACTAGCGAGAGGCCTCCTGGGTGAGGGTCCTCTCCTAGGTTCGTACAGCAGAGCAATCACACCACTACAAATGGACACCACACAGGAGGATAAGTTCTTTAGGCTTTTATCAGGAATAAAAGGTTGTTTGTCTTCAGCGATAGGATAGGTACAGGCAGATCGAGGGATCTGAAGAGTCTCGTAAATAGGGGACAGGGTAGCGGGATAGTCTTTGTCCTGGGGACAGGAGGTATACCCTGCGCACAGCTCTCAATCCTCGAGCCGGGGGGGTTCCGAGAAGATGGGCCGCGGCAGCGCCAGCAGGCTCCAAAGAGGGTTCAGCTATGATGGGCCGCGGCAGCGCCAGCAGGCTCCAAAGATGGTTCAGCTTGGATGGGCCGCGGCAGCGCCAGCAGGCTCCAAAGATGGTTCAGCTTGGATGGGCCGCGGCAGCGCCAGCAGGCTCCAAATATGGTTCAGCTTGGATGGGCCGCGGCAGCGCCAGCAGGCTCCAAAGATGGTTCAGCTTGGATGGGCCGCGGCAGCGCCAGCAGGCTCCAAAGATGGTTCAGCTAAGATGGACCGCGGCAGCGCCAGCAGGCTCCAAGGGTGGTTGCAGGTTTCAGGGGAAAAGGAGTTTGTCTCGGGTTCAGCCGCGACAGCATCAGCAGGGCTCTCGACTCCAGGATACAACTGCCGTCCTACTCCGGGGCTGGCCCAGATATAGGACTGGAGTCCTTTGATGTCCGGACCCTCTCGCCCGGGAGTCAGAGGGGCCGGGATGGTGGTGTCCAGACACCCAGCAGGGGGGTGGAGCCAGCGCCCAGGGAGGCCGGAGGGCGATCGATACCAGGCGTCCGGGGACGACTGGAGGGCCATTGAAACTTCCCTCCTCTAGGATCTGTTGAGTGGCCACTCTACCACCCGGGGGGATCTTGGTGCCTCGATGTCGGGGCTTCGCTGGGGGCCTTGGCCGGGGCCACGTGCTCGGGACGTGGTGGTCCAAGATGGAGTCGGACGAGGCCTCGTGCCCGTAACGTGATGGGCCCAGGATGGAGTCGGGCCGGTAGGGTTGGGGATATGCTTGGTCCGCCATGTTCCAGGGGAGGAGAGCGATGGTGTGTCAGGGGGTTTGCTCTCGTTGGTAGTGCGTGTAAGGTCGGGCCAAGGGCGCCCGGGTCTGATGGAGGGCCGTTGTTCGACCGGGGCCCGCCATGCGGGGAGGGTTAGGACCACGCCGTGGGGCCGGGTTCAACACTATTATACTGTTTTTCCACCCCTGAGGCGGAAGCCGGGGGCTCTTCAGCGATCTTGCTGCCTTTGCTCTTTTAAATCACTATTGTCACGCAATTTTAATTCGCCGCACGTCTTTCAAGTAGACTACTTACTTGGAAGCGCTTTTAGTTCATTTGTGTTACCCTGCAAATCTCCTTCACCGATCTCAGCGCAGCCGAGTAGGGGCTGGCGCTGAGACATAGAAACAGGGCTTACCGCCACTGAGAGCCGCCACATTGAGAGGGGTAAGAGATTTGCAGTCTAGCTGCAGGACGCCTCCCACCCTCCTCAACATCCTATAAATTTCCTATGTCCGCGCAGCGGGCGCGCCGGTGGCGCGCCAAAGGCAAGCCCGTCTGCGCCCGTCCGCGACCGCATGGGACCAGGGGCCACAACCCCTGCCCCTCCATTAGGAAATTTAAAAGGATACAGCGCTAGTGACCTGTTCAACTTAAGACCACCTGTTAAGACAGCATGCAACCATCTCTTTCATCCGCTGAAGCTGCCCATTCAATGTCCGCACTGCTACTCTCATCCCAAAGCCACTCCTCTTACGAGATCCCAGCACTCTTTCAAAATGCTCCTTCTCAATTGTAGATCCTTACCGAAGCAGCAAATAGAACTATCTTTGTTACTCGATGAGCATACCCCGGATATGGTGTTTCTCACTGAGACATGGCTAACCTCGTCGTCGGAGCCTGATATAATACAGGCTCTGCCTCAAGGATACCAAATAGCAAGGTTAGATCGCTCCTCGGGTAAAGGAGGCAGTCTAGCAATAGTGTTCAAAGAAACTTACTCTTGCCGCTGTTTCCCTAGTCCCTTTTTAGACTGTGAAAGCATGTCTTTCAGTATGGAACTTTCGCCTAACATTAACTTTGCTGGTGCACTGATCTACCGCCCTCCGGGTCCGCTTAGACAGTTTGTACATTCGTTATCTTCAGCTGTTGCAGACCTAGCTTCCATCTCTGCCAATTATACATTATTGGGCGACTTAAACATGCACTTTGAGGACTTCAGCGATCATACGGCGCAAGAGCTTATCGCCGATATGTCCGCTCTACAGTTACTGCAGCTTGTCCGATCCTCCACACACATGAAAGGGCACTTGCTGGACCCTATATTTAGTAACTGCGCGGATCTAGAGGTAGAACATCCTATCACACTTCCATGGACGGACCATTGCTTAGTCCCTTTTACCTGGCACACGCACAAACCCCCCGCTTTGATGCCAGGATCATGGGACGCTAGAAACTGGTCCAAACTCCCTTTAGACAAATGGACAGACGAGCTACAAGCCACTACACCGTCGATTAGTGCAGATCCCTTGTTAGCCAACGAGGAATTTAATAATTGGATAACAAGAGCGCTGAACATCATACTCCCAACTAAGACAACTGGGGCTAAGAGATCCAGGACCTCGGCTCCTTGGTATTCTGAGGAGCTTAGGGTTACTAAACGCAAATGCAAAAGGCTAGAGAGGAAATGGCGTTTGGACTATACGGACCATGACAAAATTCTATATAGGAAATCAATCAGGGATTATAAGACAGAAATAAAAAAAGCACAAACCCAGTTCTACTCACATAAGATTTCTGAAGCCAGCTCGAATTCTAAGGAGATCTATAGGATCGTAAAATGTCTTACTAAACTTCCTCAGTCCCCTATAAATAGTGATGACTTACATGTCCGATGCAACGAGCTAGCCGATTTCTTCAATAAAAAAGTGGATCTCATTTATTCATCTTTCCCAATCACTGTTCCTAATGCCTCAGCTAACACTCAGGAACATCTCAAGCAAGACATAACAGACAATCTGCCACCTGTGTTGGATAAGTTTCCTTTGTTACACTTGGACCTTTTGGCCACTTTAATGGCACAGGTCAAAACGGGCTCTCCTAGCGATCCTGCCCCTCCGAGCTCCTTAAAAACAGTCAATCACATCATCCTCCCGGTCATCTTGGAGGTACTTAATGCCTCAATTTCCACCAACATGGTTCCACCAGCATGGAAACAGGCAAGGGTGAGGGCACTCGCAAAGAAACCTAATATGGACATGAATAATTTTAACAACTATCGTCCCATTTCTTTGCTCCCCTGGATCAGCAAGATATTGGAAAAATATATTAACAACCTTATAACCAATTTCTTGGAAAATCACCAACTGCTCGATCCATCACAAACCGGTTTTCGCCCCAAACATGGGACAGAATCGGCTTTGTTGTCAGTTCTGGAAGAAACAAAGGGCATCTTAGATCGGGGAGGATCGGTGGCAGTCATCCTCCTCGATCTGAGTGCCGCTTTTGACACTGTGAACCACAAGATCTTGTTGAGCGTCTCCATGATATCGGGATCCAAGGAGGAGCGCTGAAGTGGCTCAGGTCATTCTTGTCCAACAGAACATTCCAGGTTTTCGAGAGAAACATCATCTCCACCAGCAGACCGTTGGGCTGTGGAGTCCCGCAGGGCTCCTCGCTCTGCCCTACATTGTTCAATGTCTATATGAGGCCGCTGGCAGGTATCGTCCGCCCATATTGTATTAAGATCGTTACCTATGCGGACGATACCCAGTTGGTGGTCTCTTTGATGCGGGCTGAGAACTCCTCGGCCACAGTGGACCTGGCTGGCTGCCTGAGCGAAGTGTACAGCTGGATGACCCTGTCTTGCCTCAAACTTAATGGGAGCAAGACAGAGGTTATTGTTATTGTTATTGTTAGTTCCGGCTTTTATAGCGCCAACTCACCGGCAGGTCTCAGGGCGCTTGTGACCGAAGGGCAACAACTACATCATTATCGGAAGGAAGGGAGCAACAGGAAGTTTAAGCTGAGCTTAGCGCATCCCTAAACAGGAAGGTTTTCAAACTTTTTCTAAAGCGAAGGAGATTACCTTCTTTTCGGAGGGTCTCAGGAAGTTTATTCCAAAATTTTGGGATCAGAGCAGAAAAGGATCTCCCCCCTTTTGTGGTCAGCCTAAACCGGGGGCACACCAACAACTGTGCGTCTGAGGACCTTAATCTTCGTTCTGGTTTGTATATCTCCAACCTTTCCTTTATGTAAGCGGGAGCTTGCCCGTAGATTGCCTTATGGGCTATACATAAACTTTTAAAAACAGACCTTTGCCCAATAGGCAACCAATGAAGGTTCTGCAGCAATGGAGAAGCATGGGATCTTCTTGGAAGCTTAAAAATAAGACGTGCGGCGTTGTTTAGGACCACCTGCAATCGACTGATCAAGGACTTTGGAAGGCCCAAGTAAAGGGCATTTCCGTAGTCCAGCCTTGAAATTATCGTGGCAGAGACTACAGTGCGAAGCATGGACTGGGATAGGAGAGGGACTAACTTTCGCAGTTGTCTAATTAGACCATTGCAGGTGCCAACTATAGAGGAGATCTGGCTACACATTGACAGTTCGCTGTCAATCTTAATCCCCAGGCTTTTCACCTTGTCCACTGGTGTAGGTGTTGGACCTAACTCTTGGGGCCAATACAAATCACTCCATGGGGAACCTATAGATGATACAACTAGAACCTCTGTTTTTTCAGGGTTGATTTTCAGAAGGTTCATAGTCATCCAATTCACTGTGAATCTTAGAACATCTTGCGCATAAGTCTGTGCCAGCGCTGTGTTCTCTATGCTCAGCAACAGTTGGGTGTCGTCAGCGTAATTGAATACGCGACATCCCATCTTTGCAAAGGAGCTTATCAGTGGTTGCAGATATAGGTTGAAAAGGAGTGGAGACAATGCGGAGCCTTGAGGGACCCCGCATGTCAGATTTCCCACCTCCGATACCTTATCCCCCAACTGAATCCTCTGTGTTCTCCCTACTAAGAAAGATTCCAGCCACCTATAGGCCGTGTCTCGAATCCCGAAATTAGCCAGTCTGTCCAGGAGCAGGGTATGGCTGACAGTATCGAACGCCGCCGACAGATCTAAAAGTATTAGGGCGCTCGGTTTCTTACTGTCAGCCATCCCTCTAAGCTCATCCAGTACCGAGAGCATCACCAACTCGGTGCTGTGATGTGCACAAAACCCCGCCTGCAGATCGTGGAGAGAATGATGTGACTCCAGGAACGCGGACAGGGACTTCAGCACATGTTGCTCAAGGATTTTTGACAGGAACGGGAGTTGAGAGATGGGCCTATAATTTTTCAGAATCTTAGGGTTTGCTCCTGATTTCTTCACTAGCGGCTTCACTCGAGCTTCTTTGAAGCTAACTGGTAGTCGTCCTGTGTCTAGTGAGTTATTCAGGAGGGAGAGGATGTGGTCTTCCAAGGTAGGGCGTGCTAAACGAAAGACACTAGGGGGGCAGGGGTCCGCCGGGGAGCCAGATTTAACTTTATTCATGAGTTGCTCAAGACTGGTCAGTTATGATGCTGGGATGCTCAGCCCCGCCCTCGCTGAATTCCATCTGGCCGGCTTGCCTGTGCCCCCCCCAGTTCCAAAGGATACTATTAAGAGCTTGGGCATCTGGTTGGACAAGGATTTAACGTTAGACCACCAGGCTGTTAAGTTGTCGGCTACTTGTTTTGGTATTATTAGATTGCTGAGGAAGATCCTCCCCCTGTTACCTTTTCAAGCTAAGCAAATTGTTGTACAGGGACTGATCCACTCTAGGTTGGACTTTGGAAATGCTCTCTATTTGGGAGCCCCTGACTTCACACTGCGGAAGCTACAAGTGATCCAAAATTGTGCAGCCCGGACTCTACTTCAAATCCCTCGTAGGTCCTCCGCTAAACCCGGATTGACAAGACTGCACTGGCTTCTGTGAGAGACAGGATTGCTTTTAAATCCCTTTGTATTGCCCATCAGTCATTTTGGTCAACTGGCCCTTTGATCATTCGTCCCTTAATCACCCCATATCTCCCTAGCAGACAGCTGCGCTCGGCTAGTGCCTTCCTGGCTACGGTGCCCAAAGTCAACCGGGCTAGATCAGGAGGCCGCTCTTTTTCTTTGAACGCTGCTAAGCTGTGGAACAGCTTACCCCTTCAATTAAGGTCTAACCCAGATTTGACTTCTTTCAGAAAAAACCTGAAAACTGTTCTGCTTAATAAATAAACTCTTTCTTTCTCTGTGTCAACTGGTTTTTACTGTTTAAAATTTTCGGCAATCCTAGCGCTTGGACGCCTCCGGGCAACTACTTCGCGCTTTATAAAACGCATTTTCATTTCATTCCACACACCACATTCCACACACCACATCCCACACACTACATTCCACACACCACATTCCACACACCACACAACACATTCCACACACATTCCACATTCCACACACATTCCACATTCCACACACATTCCACACAAATTCCACACACATTCCACACACCACATTCCAAACATCACATTCCACACACATTCCACATTCCACACACATTTCACACACATTCCACACACATTCCACACACCACACACACCACATTCCACACACACCACATTCCACACACACCACATTCCACACACCACATTCCACACACCACATTCCACCCACATTCCACACACATTCCACACACATTCCACACACATTCCACGCACATTCCACACACATTCCACACACATTCCGCACACATTCCACACACATTCCACATACCACATTCCACACACATTCCACACACCACATTCCACATACATTCCACACACCACACACAGTCCACACACAACACACCACACACACCACATTCCACACACATTCCACACACATTCCACACACCACATTCCACCCACATTCCACACACCACATTCCACACACATTCCACACACAACATTCCACACACAACATTCCACACACCACATTCCACACACATTCCAAACACATTCAACACACTACATTCCACACACATTCCACACACAACATTCCACACACATTCCACACCACATTCCAGACACATTCCACACACCACATTCCACACACATTCCACACACCGCATTACACACACCACATTCCACACACATTCCACACACATTCCACACACACCACATTCCACACACATTCCACACACACACACCACACACCACATTCCACACACCACATTCCACACACCACATTCCACACACACCACATTCCACACACCACATTCCAAACACATTCCACACACATTCCACACACCACATTCCACACACACCACATTCCACACACATTCCACACACATTCCACACACACCACATTCCACACACATTCCACACACCACATTCCACACACCACATTCCACACACCACATTCCACACACATTCCACACACCACATTCCACACACATTCCACACACCACATTCCACACACATTCCACATTCCACACACATTCCACACAAACCACATTCCACACACATTCCACACACCACATTCCTCACACATTCCACACATCACACACCACACTCCACACTCCACACACCACACACACCACATTCCACACACACACCACACACACCACATTCCTCGTCAAAGCTGCCTTCTAGTAACCACCGACCCTTGTCCGCTGTGTTTGTTATGAGCGCCAAGAAACCGTTTTGGTGAACGTGCGCGGTATAAGAATTTTTAACATAACATAAAAAACACACACACACACTACATTCCACACACACCACATTCCACACACCACATTCCACCCACATTCCACACACCACATTCCACACACCACATTCCACACCACACACCACATTCCACATTCCACAACCATTCCGCATACCACATTCCACACACATTCCACACACAACATTCCACACCCATTCCACCCACATTCCACACACCACATTCCACACACCACATTCCACACACCACATTCCACACACATTCCACACACCACATTCCACACACATTCCACACACCACACACCACATTCCACACACATTCCACACCACATTCCACACACATTCCACACACATTCCACACACATTCCACACACCACATTCCACACACATTCCACACACCACATTCCACACACATTCCACACACATTCCACACACCACATTCCACACACATTCCACACACCACATTACACACACATTCCACACACATTCCACACACCACATTACACACACATTACACACACACACCACATTCCACACACCACATTCCACACACACCACATTCCACACATTCCACACACCACATTCCACACACATTCCACACACATTCCGCACACCACATTCCACACACACCACATTCCACACACATTCCACATACCACATTCCACACACCACATTCCACACACCACATTCCACACACATTCCACACACCACATTCCACACACCACATTCCACACACCACATACCACATTCCACACACATTCCACATTCCACACTCATTCCACACAAATTCCACACACATTCTACACACCACATTCCACACATCACATTCCACACACATTCCACATACATTCCACACACATTCCACACACATTCCACACACCACGTTCCACACACCACATTCCACACACCACATTCCACACACCACATTCCACCCACATTCCACACACATTCCACACACCACATTCCACACACCACATGAAAAGATTGAAAGGGACGTGTATCAATATCTTGATATCTGTCAGGTTTTCTCAAATTGTCCCTATTTCTAAGGTTGTATCTTTTTTCAGAGGGCTCCCTGTGGGGAGACTTGCCTCCTTGTTCTGGGGATATATCTCTTCGTTGAGGAGACCTTCCTCTGGACTGAAATTGTTTTTCTCTGGGAGTGGTTTGTTTATTACCCCCCCCCCCCACCACCACCTTTTTTTGGAGTATTGAGATTATTCTTGATAAAGGTTTTTTAAGGATTTTCTGTTAGTTGTAGTTTTAGTGGTTTCCCACCCAAACTATCTCTACCTAGTTCTTCATAGGATTTTTCAATTATTTTGGCAAGTTCAAAAGGTTGTTCTGCTATATCTGTTTCTTTCAATTTTTGGCGGTAGGTTGTACCATCAATTGTCAATTGAACTAATTCTCTATATGCTTTTGTCAATTCTTTTAGCTTAACTAAAAGTTCTTGGTCTGACATTTTTTCAATGTCGGGATGTTGTGTGTAGCTGGCTAAAACCGGCCATGTGGCTCCTGGTATACCTAGTGGACCGAGCCTGGTAATGTGATTTTGATGTTTTAGGGCGCCTTTAAACCAGAGCTTGTGCTCTTGGTATGTTAGTGGAATTTCAACGTCCTCGAAAGGGGCGTATTCCTCTGGAGATTCATCTATTTTGTAGTAGTGAATCTCGCGTCTCACTGCATTTGCTGCCGGAAAATGTATCCAGGAATAGAATACCTCTGTCTGCCGATATTCATGGGCCTCTACCACAAATATGACTGTACCACCTCTTGATGATACTCCATTATTTCTAAGTTTGTAAGTTACACTCTTCCTTACATTGACTGGGATGATTATAGCCTCCGGGTTATCATTTTGGAGAGTTGTGTCATCCGCTAAAAGTTGAGCTGCTATTCTAGCTCTCTCCCTTTCGTCGTCACTTTCTGGCATGTTTTCTGACAGAAAGTTTGCAGAGCAAGTTTCAAGGAAACAAAGATTAGGTGTACAATATTTTGGAACACTGTATCCTTCAACTTTGACTAAACCAAAAACTAATACATAGGATTCTCATCCTACTAAGTTCTGGCGGATATTAACCTTTTACCCACTCCAGCCGTCTATTGGAGTTTTTACGGGAAAAAGGGGTCTGTGTGAAAAGCACGACTGAGTTACTCTAGTATCTAGCGTTAGATTATCGCCTTACCAAACGTTGGGCGCCATGTAGTAGAGTTCCTATATTCCCAATAAGCTCTGCGCATTGGAATAACATAAACGATAGTTTAGACGTAGGACTGAGGTCGACTAGGTCTCTACTGAATATGTTAGACTTAATTATGAATGCCAGCTAGCTCAGAGGTCACTAGAAACTTTCTCGAGTAAACAGGAAGGTGTTAACTTTCCTGAATAGACAAGAAGGGATTCGTTTCTGACAACCGCATAAATATGACAACTTTGCTCCCCGCAGAATAAGGAGTATATCTCCAGAGTTGCGGAAACAATAGACAGCTATTTCACTCAGTCAATCGTGCATGCTTAGTTTCACCAGGAGTGCAGAGAAATAGAGAGACGGGCGTTATTCAATAAAAGTGGTTATTTATTGAGCAGTCTTCTTTCTCATGCAAGAGAAGTGAATTGCCACAATTGCAATACTTGTCAAAAAGTAAAGTGCGTACCGTAAAAGGAGTATTATGAAATAATACTGTAAAAGCATTTATATGGTTTCTAAGCCATAAGATACTTAAAACGGATACAATACATACAATGATAAAAGTTGACTAAACGTGCTCAACGGGTGTTTCTAAAATACGCCTACCCCGGTGTATCTAACCTAAGCCTAGTACGTGGGAAGGAGTAAGTGAGATATAGTTTTAGTTAAGATAGTTTTGCCAAGAATCTGAATCAAGAATTCTCTAAGGGACTAATCAGCTCCGTACCTTGGTTATAGAATGAAGGAGGTCTTGTATCTCTTTCTCAGGACTCGATCTCTCAGCAAACCGCAAGGGTGACTGGAAACACTGGAGCTGGATTTCTCGACCGGGAGAAAAGACAGCGTCTCTCTCAGTGCGTCAATGGGAGGGTCGGATTCCTTCAGCACTCGTTTCAGCAGGGCGTCGGGTAAGTAGATAGCCGATCTGCTCCAAACCACCGTGTTTTTGCTAAGGCAGATGCTGGTATATTTATACCTGGAAGGTGCCAAGTTTGACGTAAGGGTGGACATAAGACGTCATTAAGAACTCACAGTTCTTTCAGGACTCCAGGAGTTCTTGGACAAATAAAAAAAAGCAGGGGGAATTTCCGGGCTGCTACAGGCTTGGTTTGTTTAAAGAACGCGTTGTACTTTCTAGGAGTCTATGGGAGTAGCCTTGCCGTATTTGGACTGCATTGGCTATGACTAAATATGGATATGATTCTTATGCCTTTATAAGGATATGATTTGTTATAACCACATAAGGGCATGAATCGGGAATATTTAACTAGGGTCCTAGATACGTTCACAACAGCGGAAAAAGGGTGACCACTCAATCTGTCACCCACTGGTGAATCGTCAGCTCGATTGGCTTACTCCCCAGGTATGACAAGGTCCAATTGGAAGAGATGGGGTACCTGTTCCAACAGCGCCCCTGATCAGTATAGACGGCGGGCACAAGAATTTTTCTTTTTAAAGCTCTTTGTATTAAACAAGAGAATCGATACCATGCGTACATACAGGAGGAAGAAAGCATCTTATCAGCATAATTACATCTGAACATTGAATCATACAAGTGGTGGCGACTGAATTAAGGACTCAAGGCATTATAGGATCCTCCAGGGAGGGGATTATTGGTGGAGCACAAATGTCACCTCGGTATGCGTTCCATTTAGTCCAAATTGCAGACCCCTTCTTGGGGCACCCACACACTGTATACACTATCTTCTCCCTATACATGCAACAGTCCATGTCTGCCCTCCATTTCACGAGTTGAGGTGGCACCCCAGGACCCCAAAGCTGAGCTATATTCCTTTTAACCAGCATCAGGCCCAACGTGGCTCATATTTTGTCTTTGCTATTTAGGTTTGTGGGTTCCAATACATTTAGGAGACAGCGCTTGGCTTCAGGTCGAAGACTTACCCCTAGAACCTCTTTCATGCACTCGTGTATTTCCTGCCAGTAACTTTGGATGCAACCACATTCCCATAAGATGTGTCTCCTGCACCTCCCGTCATTTACCCTTCCCATGTTGACAAGTCGAGACCCAGACACATACACCCTATGAAGAATCTTTCGCTGTACCAGACGCAGCCTAGAGTAAATTGCAACCTCTCGTGGAGAGGAGATTGCTTCCTGCCATTCCTCATTGTCCAGCTCGTCATCCACCCACCGTTCCCTAATCGGCGTGAGGGGATCAGGTGTATTGTTAATCAATTTCATGTATGTAAGGAAGATCGCTTTCGTAGTCATATAACCATCAAGCAACCCGTCCTCCAGTTGCGAGTACTCTGGGGTAAAGGCACCCTTGGGAAGTTGCGCAAGCAGGGCATGTCGTATCTGTAAGTAACAGAAATACTCTGTATCCGATAGTTCATACTCTTTCTTCAGGGAGGCAAATGATCCCCCCTTCCCTAGGTCTCCTATCTTTGAGATCCCGATCATATCCCATTTGTCGAAACCCATTGAAGTCTCCAAGGTACCTAGTTGGTCAGCATCCCACAAGGGAGTGGCGAGTGTGAGCTTCTGTTCCCAACCCAGGCTTCGATTCTCTGCCCGCCAGATTTGCACGGAGGGTTTGGTTGGCCCAGTTAATGGGAACTTGCGCTTTCTAGAGTAAAGGGCCCTATTATAGTTACCCCCAGGAAGCAGCTATTTGTCCATTCTATACCCCGGGTCCTCCGAGCATCGATATGTGCAGTGGTCACTTGCAGCCAAGTGGGCAGCCCAGTAGTATTTTCTTATATCTGGAAGGCCAATTTCCCCCCAATCGTACCAGCTGAGAGCCAGCTTCTGTAGAGCTATTCGGGGTCTACCATCCCAAAGGAGTTCCCTCTGGAGACACTCTACTTCCTTAAAATAGCACGCGAGGATCAAGTCTGGGTAGTTCTGCACTGCATAAAGAAAGCGCAGCAATGCCATCATTTTAAAGAGAGCTGCCCTGCCCAGCAGGGAAAGGGGGAGCGCCCTCTAATGTGCAACATCACATTTGAGTTCCCGAAGGGGGGGGGGGAGCAGGTTTCGGTCGTATCGGGTCTCCGGGTCTGCCGAAATGAAAATTCCTAAATACAGGAAACCCCCACCAGCAATCTGAATCAGACAGTTTTTATGCAGACGCGGAGGATCATCGCTGAGGACATACAGCAAGGACTTGGCCCAGTTTATTGTGTAGCCAGAGTATCTCCCAAAGATGGCAAATATATCTGGGACTGTGTTAAGAGACAACCTGGGGGGAGCCAGATACAGTAGGATATCATCCGCATAGAGAGAAATGCGGTCCTCCCAGGCCTCAGACCACTTGAGACCCTGTATTACCGGGTCTCTACGGATCCATGCTGCTAAGGGCTCGAGGGAAAGAGCAAACAGAAGCGGTGACAACGGACACCCCTGACGTGTTTTGCGACGCAGTACAAACACCTCAGATTTTTATTGTTTACCACTACTTGTGTCAAGGGTTTGGTGTATAAGAGCTGTATCCAGCCTAGGAACCTGGGCCCGAAACCCAACTTTGCCAAGACTGCGAACAGGTATGGCCACTCAATGGTATCGAACGCCATGGTAGCGTCCAACTTGACCACTCCTGTGTCTTCATGGATATTTCCGATTCTCCCCAACACCCTATGCAATCTCCTCAGGTCAGTGCAGTGTGCCGGTGGGGCATAAAGCCCCACCGGAACACTGCACTGGGTGTACCAGTTTGCTGATAACCTGGGTCAAGCGGCTTGTCAGTAGCTTGGACAGGATATTGGGTTCAGCTTTCAAGAAAGAGGTGGGCCTGTAGGATAAACACCTGTCTCTGGGTTTGCCATCTTTGTATATTGTGACTAGAGTTGCTATCCTTTGATCCCAGGGAAGCAGTTCTGCAGTTCTGCCTTTCTGCTTTCTTCAAACATCTCCCGCATATGCTGCACCAAGGCTTCCGGGTTGAGCTTGTACAGTTCAATCAGCAGGCCATTACGATCCAGCGCCTTCCCAGGTTGGAGATTTCTAGCGGGCACAATAATTAATTTCAGAGGCTCCGAATATTTCCAACACCACCATCCAGTGTGCTATGGACATGGCTGACACTGTGGCCAAAGGTATTAAGTCAAGCATCCTCATTTGCTGTTATGCCTGGCTCTGTGTCTCTGGCTTTAATCCAGAAGTCCAGCAGCTTCTGATCAACTTACCCTTTGATGGGAACACCGCCTAGGGCCTCATGCTAATCAGATGCTAGAACAAATCAAGAAGGACATGCCTAAGGCAGTGAGGGCTCTTCAGTCCCCATCGCCACGTGGGTTATTTTCTAAATCCCAGTTTTGTAGCTGCACCAAATTCCCCTCTCCAAACTCTTCCACCTCCTGTCAGATGCAACAACAGCAACCTTTCTGAGGTTACTCCAAGGATGCCTATAGAGGCAATAACTACAAAGGCATGGATAGTGGGTTGCGGCAAAGGTAGCTGCGCCTGCCAAACAGTGACGCTGTCCCTCACGTCCCCCACCCAACCACACAAAACCTGTTTGGGGTAGACTGCAGGAGTTCCTTGCACTTTGACAAACCATCACCTGAGACCAATTGGTCCTTTCCATCACAGGGCAGGGTTATTGCCTAGATCTAATTTCTCCCTTCACTCCTGCAAACATCCCTGTGCAGAACTTCAACAGCTCCTCCAAGAGTAAGTACATACACCTGACTAAAGGAGGCTGCAGACCCTGTGCCACCACACCAACACGTCAGAGTTGTACTCTGCACTTTCTGATCCTCAAGAAAGACAGGTCCCTCAGGCTGATACTCAACCTCAGGCCCCTCAACAAATACATCCTGTAGCAGCACTTACACATGATCATGCTCCAGGATGAAATTCCTGTGCTGCAGCACGGCGACTCTATGGCCTCCCTCGACCTGACGGAGGCCTATTTTCACTTTACGATCCATATTGTGCAACATCGCTACCTCAAGCTCGGGGTAATTGGACAGCACACCCAGTTCAAAAATGCCTTGCAGTGGTAACTGATCATCTCTGGAGGAGCTGCATCCACGTCTTTCTATACCTCAACGACTGGCTGATACAGAGCCCAAGCAGACAGCAGTGCTTAGCGCACCCTGTTTACCTTAGATATTTTAAACAATCTCTGTTTCAGTATCAATGCGGGCAAGTTCCACCTCCAACCCTTTGAGATACTGCCCTTTCTAGGGGCAGTTCTCAATGTAGTCACTAGGAAGGTTTATCCCAGTCCCGCACTAGTTCAAGCCTTTCAGCTTCTGCTGCCTCTTTCTCAGGCAAATCGCCGACTAACAGTCAGGACAGTAATGCGCCTCCTTGACATGATGGATTCCTAAATACCCATCATTCCCCACCCTCAATTACATATGCGTCCACTTAATACCTTACGACACAATGGTCTAGTGTTGATTTGGGCCACCACTCGTTGCTGTTCCACCACTGGAGAGAGCAATATATCTAGACCTTGTTCTCCAAGTGACCATTACCACTGACTACTTTCTCGTGGACTGGGGTGAGTTCTTGCAGGTATAACCGTTCATGGCCTCTTGACTTCCCTTCGGCCGAGCTTCCACATCAGTTTACTAGAGTTTACTTGCTGTCTAATTTGCTCTATGGGTTTTATTCTGCCACATGCTTCACAAAACAATCCTTGTTAAAACAGACAACATGACAGCCATGTACTACCTTCGGAAACTAGGAGGCACTCATTCTCCCCAGTTATCGGCGTTAGCACAGAGCACTTGCTGTACAGAGTACACCAGTTAGTGGAGTACCTTCCGGGAGTTGACGACAACTTTGCAGATCTGCGCAGCAGGAGGTGACAAAAACCCCACAAGTGGGAACTCCACCCCAAAGTCCATCTCCTGTACTTCCAACGTTTGGGTTTCCCAGCGTGAATCTATTTGCTGAAAACACCAAATGCCCAACCTTCACTCTTGGTTTCCGTAACCACAGTCCATAGGTAATGCACTATGAATGAATTTGTCAGGGATATTTTCCTACGCTGTTCCTCCTCTCTCACTACTCCTGTATGTGGTTCAGAGGCTACGGCAAACCACCCTCACCCTCGTCCTGGTGGGCAAGATAACTGTAGTTCGCAAACCTTCTCTAGCCATCTGTAGTACCTCATGAGAGCTGCATAACCAGCCAGATCTTCTCACTCAACACGAGGGCACAGTCGGGTACCCCAACCATTTAAACCTTGTGATTTGGCTCCTGAGGTCGTAGAGATTGGTTACCTCAATTTATCTATGGAATGCCCATCCTCGAGCAGGATCGCCGTCCCACTAATCTGAAAGAGACACGTTAGTGATAGATTCAGAATATCCCCAGGCGTCAGACTGGATCCGGAAATTTTTTGCGTAGCAGTACCCATGTGCGTCGGTAGGCGTCGTCCGCGGCTCCGCGTCCGTTGTCTGCGTTGTGGGCGCTGTGATGACGTCGTCGGAGTACTTAGACGCCGCCTCCGCTTGCTGATGTCAGTTCTTCTTTTTTCAGTGCCAGCAAGCGCCGATCCGGAAAAAGTGGTACCCTTAGTCTATTTTTGACTAAACTTTTTCGATCATTTTTGATCTACTTCGAAGTCTATACGACTCCGACGGTGCTGGTAGGGATGCCTGGGTTCAAACCCTGTGCCGACTGCGACCGACTGATGTCGTTACCGACCCCCATCGCCGGTGTCTTCATTGCCTAGGCCTCGACCACGACGACAAGGCCTGCTCCGACTGGCGAGCCCTGACGTCTAAGGCTTGGCGGGAGCGGTCCCACAAGCGACTCGAGCTCCGGCAGTCGGCCCCGCGCCGCTCGAGGTCCCGGTCCGCGAGGAGGTCGAGGGGCAGGTCGCGGGGGTCGGAGCCACCATGGCTCCGGGAGTCGTCCACGGTCTTCGGGCTCCTCAGGTAAGCACAAGAAGTCGAAGCAATGTCATCGCTCTTCTGACTCCCCCCGATGCTCGTGCGATGCGGCCGGGGGTTCGGGCGACACCGCCCACCCAGCTCTGCCGGAGCCGCAGGTGTCGCGGCCTGCTCCATACCAGCCAGTCCCTGGGCAGAATGCGACGCCGGGGGAGATTGATGACTTCCTCATGGCCATGAGGTCGCTTGCTCCTCCGTCGGGTTCCGCGGCGCCTTCGGGCCAAGCGGTCCCGACTGGGTCCCCACGCGGGCCGGGTGCTTTGGCCCCGGCGGGTGGTTCGGCCCCGGTGCCGTCGGCGACTTTGGTCCCGACGCCGCAGGGCCCCACTGGATCCGGCTCCGGATCCGGGTCGCCACCGGTCGACCTCACGACCTCACTGGCGCCGGCCCCAAGGGTGTCACCCCCGACGCCGTCCCTGGTCCTGCCCTCGATTCGGGTCAGGCGTTGGAGCGGCGCCGCTCTCGACGCCGATGGGAGATTTCTATTTCCATGACCTGGCCCCATCCTTTGAGCCTGAGTACCAGGCAATGGGTGACGAGGGGGACTGGAAGGGGTCTGAGGACCCTCTGGCACGTGATTGTCAGTCTTATCAGGACTGGACAGGTGAGCTTGGGGAGGCCAGTGGCCTGGACACTTAGCCCGACACTGGTTTTGTCTCCCCTCCTAGCGTGACTACGGAGGAGGGGGCTGCCTATAGCGTGGTGCTGATGAGGGCGGCCAAGGCCTTGGGCCTTGAGCTCTCCGTTGTGGCCGTGAGGACTAACCTCCTCACTGAGGTCTTTAAACCGCAGGCAAGCTAGGCCGAGCCTCTGCTGCCGTTTAATGAGGCCCTATCAGACGTTCTTCTGGGCACTTGGTCCAAGCCCCCCACAGGTCAGCCTGTGGATAGGAACGTGGCCAGGTGCCACCGCCCGGCTCCGGGCGACCCTTGCTTTCTAACTACCCACCCCACTTCCAAGAGCCTGGTCATCCAGGCCTCTAATTCCCAGACCGCATTCCCGTCGGCTCCCCCCGACCGGGAATCCAAGAGGTACGAGCAATACGGAAAGAAAGTATTCTCCTCCCTGAGTTTAGGATTGCGGTCAGTCAATACCGCATGCCTCTTGGGCCGCTACACCCACTCTCTGTGGGATACGGTCTGCCAGAATGCCCGGTGGAGGTCCGGGCTAAACTCGGCCAAGCCCTTGTGGAGGGTCGAGATGCGGTGCGTTTTTCCATCCGGTGTGGGCTGGACACTACTGACTCACTAGGCAGAGCGATGGCAACGACGTGTGGTTGAGGTCTGTCAACTTCTCGGCTGATGTCCGAAACACACTTAGGGACATGCCGTTCGATGGCCATCGCCTCTTTGGCGACAAGGCAGACCATGCGCCTGGGCACTTTAAGGACTCCAGGGCTACGGCCAAGTCCTTGGGCCTCTTGGCCCAGCGCCAGCAAACGGCTGCCTTTTGCCCCTTTCAAGGCCAAGGAAGGGGCGCCCCCACACGTCCTGCCAGTCACGGGCCGCAGCCTACCGTCCAGTGCGGTGGTGGACGTGGAAACCGCCGTGGCGGCGGTCGGGGACAACGGCGAGGCCAGTCCACACCTACCCCTGCAGCATCCACCTCAAAACCCTCCTAGTCCATGCTTTCAGGCCCATGTGACACCAGTGGGAGGCATGGTTCGCCATCACCACCACAGGCGCACTGTCACATCGGACAGGTGGGTGCTGCAAATCATCCGAAGGGGCTACTCTCTCCCCTTCGAGGCGTCCCCTCCAGCCATGCCACCGCAGTGCCACCGCGTGTCGGAAGATCACTTGAAACTTCTGCAAGAGAAAGTTACGGCCCTCCTGGCCAAGGGGGCCCTCGAGCGCGTTCCTGGGCCAGAAGTAGGGTGTGGTTGTTACTCCACTACTTTCAGGTACCCAAGAAGGGCAAAGGGGGCCTACCCCCTATCTTGGACCTACGGAACGTCACCGGCTTCCTCTGGAAGGAGAAGTTCAAGATGCTGACATTGGCTCAGGTCTTAGCTGCCCTAGACCCTGGAGACTGGATGGTAGCATTGGACATGCAGGACGCTTATTTTCACATCCCCGTCCTGCCGGCCCACCGGCGTTACCTGCGGTTCATGGTAGGCCACGAGCACTTTCAGTTCGGCCTTACAAGCGCCCCACGGATGTTCACGAAAGTGATGGCGGTGGTCGCAGCTCATCTGCGCAGGTTAGGGGTTTCAGTCTTTCCCTACCTCGACGACTGGTTGTTGAAGGCGGGCTCGCCCCAGGCAGTCGTCAGCCACCTCCAGACTACGGCCGACCTCCTGCACCTGCTGGGGTTCTCCATCAATGTGCCGAAGTCCCACCTGTGTCCCTCTCAGAAGCTCCTCTTCATCGGAGCGGTTCTGGACTCGGCGCAGTATCGGGTATATTCTCCCGAACAGCGGGTTTGGGATATTCTGGCTCTGATTCCGATCTTTCAGCCTTTATCCCGAGTCTCGGTCAGGTTGACGCTGTGGCTCCTGGGGCTGATGGCCTCCAGCATCCTTCTGGTGCATCACGCCCGGTGGCGGATGCGGGCTCTGCAGTGGGACCTGAAGTTTCAGTGGGCCCAGCATCAGGGCAACTTGTCCGACCATGTCTTGATCTCGGAGGGCTCATGGACCGCAATTGGGTCAGCGGCAGATCCCTCTCCCTACCACAACCAGAGCACGTAGTTGTGACGGACGCGTCCCTCCAGGGCTGGGGGTGGCACATGGGAGAGGCAGAGATCAGAGGCCTCTGGTCTCCGGCGGAGTCCCGGCTCCACATCAACCTTCTGGAGCTGCGGGCGATCCGGATTGCTCTGAAGGCATTCCTCCCCTCTGTCCGGGGGAGTGTAGTGCAGGTGTTCACGGACAACACCACTGCCATGTGGTACTGCAACAAACAGGGCGGGGTGGGGTCGTGGACCCTATGCCAGGAGGCTCTGCGCCTCTGGCAGTGGCTGGAATATCAGGGTGTGACCCTGGTGGTTCAACACCTGGCAGGCTCCCTGAACGCCAGGGTGGACGAACTCAGCCGTCGGTGCATGATGGATCACGAATGGCATCTGAACTCGGATGTGGCGCAAAGCCTCTTTCAGCAGTGGGGAGAGCCTTGGTTAGATCTATTCGCCACAGAAGAGAACGCGCATCTGTGGCGCATCTGTCATCAGTTCTGCGCGATGGAATTTCCAAGGCGGCACTCGCTCGGAGACGCTTTTCGTTGCGAGTGGAGTTGTGGTCTATTGTATACCTTTCCGCCTATACCACTTCTGCCCAGAGTGCTTGTTGGACCCGGCCTCATGGCGTGGTCCCACTCCTCCCACATGGCAGGCCCTGGACAGCATCGACCCCTGTCCTCCCCGCCGCAACTACCTCTCCAACCTTCAACGAGAGCCGCCACTCCTGGCGACCCCCTGCTCTCCCCCTCAGGAACACGGTGACCCCTACTCGCCCCACTCTGCTGGTCCGACCCCCATCCCGGGCCGCCATCTCATGCCCCGACTCCATCTTGGACCCTCCACGCCCGGACCACGTGGCCTCGGCCACGGCCCCAGCGAAGCCCCGACATCGAGGCACCAAGATCCGACCAGGTGGTAAAGCGGCCACTTGACGGATCAAGGAGGAGGAGAGTTTTGATGGCCCTCCAACCGTCCCTGGACGGCTGGTTTCGATAGCCCTCCGGCCTCCCTGGGCGCTGGCTCCACCCCCCTGCTGGGTGTCTGGACACTCTCATCCCGGCCCCTCTTACCCCCAGGCGTGAGGGTCCGGACATCAAAGGACTCCAAACCTACATCTGGGGCAGCTCTGGAATGGGTCAGTAGTTGTATCCTGGAGTCGAGAGCCCTGCAGATTGAATCGCGGCTGACCCTGAGAAGAACTCACTACTCTGAACCCTGGAACCTCGGAGCCCTGCTGACGCTGTCGCGGCTCGACCTCGCTGAACCATCCTCGGAGCCCTGCTGGCGCTGTCGCGGCTCAACCTCGCTGAAACCATCCTCGGAGCCCTGCTGTCGCGGCCCGACCTCGCTGAAACCATCCTCGGAGCCCTGCTGATGCTGTCGCGGCCCGACCTCGCTGAACCATCCTCGGAGCCCTGCTGACGCTGTCGCGGCCTGACCTCGCTGAACCATCTTTGGAGCCCTGCTGACGACGTCGCGGCTCGACCTTGCAGACCCCCCAGCTCGAGGATTGAGAGCTGAGCGTAGGGTATCCCCGTGCCAGGCTGGTACTAAGACTGTCCCGCTACCCTATTCCCACAGTTATCGAGACATTAAGGATCCCTCGATCCGTTTGTATATATATTACTGAGAGAACCTGCCTTGATTGCTGATAAAGACTCTAAGAATCTATCCTCTTGTGAGGTGTCCATTTGTAGTGGTGTGATTGCTCGGCTGTTACGATTCTAGGAGAGGAACCTCGCCCCGGAGGCCTCTCGACGACGCTCGGCCAACTCCAGAAGGAGAGGTGGGTCTCGGGGTGGTCAGTCAGACAGCTTCTGCCTGCCCCTGGGATCGCCTTTCTAACATTGGTGGCAGGCGGTGCGATCCGAGCCGACGCAAATCGTACAGAGAGTGACTCACCCACTACTGACAGAAACACACCACAACCATGACTACCAAAGAAACCAGACCGACCGCAGAGTTCCAGAAGGAACTGTTGGAAGAATATAACCACAAAGAATTGAAACAATTCTGCAAGGACCTGGGCATCGCTACCACTGGACTAAGCACCAAGGACGATTTCAAGCAGGCCCTACAAACATGGGTGGAGGCAGGAGCGACACCACCCCAGATCGAAGATGACACGGTCCCAGACATGCACCCGGAACCCCTCGCAACACCAGCGGAGGAAAGACATACCAACGTAGACACGGGCCTCTCCCAGGAAGACGCCCGAGAGCGAGAAAGGAGCCGGCTCCACGAATTGGAGCTCGCCCGACTCAGTCTGGACGGAGAACTACAGCTGGCCGAGAAAAAGATAGCCCCTGAGCAACTACGGCTGCAAGGAGACCTGGAGGAGAAACGAAGGCAGAGGGACTTAGAGGAGAAGAAGCTCACGTTCGAGCACGAGCGTGGCTTAAATGAACTTGAGATCAAGGCCAAAAATGGTGAGGCCAGCGCCTCCGAGAACCGGAGCCCACCTCCTCCTGCGGACACGAAGGTCCTCATCCCCAAAGATGTCGTCAAAGAATACTATAAAAATGATGACATCCAACAATGGTTTAAGGCCTACGAGGTAGCCATGGCCTCTCATCGAGTACCCCAAAAAGACTGGGGTGCCGGCTTGTGGGGGAAGTTCGTCAGCGAAGGGAGAGACGCCCTGCTAGAGCTCCCAGACGCCGAGATGACCTCTTACGTACATATGAAAGCTGCCCTCCTTACTCGCTATGGACTCACCCCCGAGATGTACCGGCAGCGATTCCGAGACTGTAAGAAAATCCCCGGTACTACATGGGTGGAGTATGTGAACTTCTATAGTAGAGCCCTAGAGGGGTGGATCAAAGGCAGCCAGGTCACCACCTACGAGCAGCTGTTCAACCTCATTGTATGGGAGCACTTCTTCAACAACTGTTTTGTCGAACTCAGGCAGCATCTCCTCGACAGCAAGCTGACCGAGCCACGTAAACTCGCCGTCGAGGCCGATCGATGGGTGAGCACCCGGGTCCCCCGGAACTCGATGGGCGACTACGGCCGAGCTCCCCAGGGGCCCCACCACCAGCGAGGTGGCGGTGGAGGCCAGAACAGGAACCGAGACTCCCCCGCGGTGCCGCCCCCGACCCACACTTCGCCATCCCTGGCCAGAACAGGGGCCCCCCCAGCACGGCCGGGGCCCCGCTCAAACGTTATCTGCCACAAATGCCAGCGGCCTGGTCACTATGCCAGTGACCCCCACTGCCCGATGAACCAACGGCCCGGCACCATTGGTCCTCCAAACCGCCAGATCGCGGCCGCCTCCCTGGGAGAAGAAAGGGGCGAAGAAGAGAACTATGATGAAGACCAGACCGAGTGGGAGCCCGCCGCCATGTCCCTGGTATGTCTAGGCGAAAGAGACATGGTCCCCCGGGCCCCGATTCCGGGCAACACTCAGAAGTACCGCCAGAGGGTCAACATTATTGGGCACCGGGCCGAAGCCCTCTGCGACAGCGGAGCCAGCGTGACGGCCGTCCGTTGCCACTTGGTGACCGCTGACCAGATCCTGCCCAATGTGCTGTGCCCAGTACGGTCGGCGGACAATTCAGACAGCCTGTGCCAGATGGCCCGAATCCCCTTCGAATGGGGGGGAGTGTCGGGCATGCTGAAAGTGACCATCCGGGACGATGCCCCCGTGGACTGTCTCCTCGGGAACGACCTAGAAAGTTCCCCCTGGGCCTGCGTCGAATGGAGAGAGCATCTGGGGATGCTAGACCTTCCCGAGTGGGTCTGTGCGACCACCCGATCCATGACCGCCCGGGCCACCATCCTGACTGAATCCACCCCGACTGAAGTACCGGAGTGGCCCGCGCCGCCGCCGCCCTCCGACCCCGAAGACGCCGACCCCGAGCCCGGTCCACTGGTGCCCAACCGTGAAGCAATTGCCGAGCTCGGCGACCTCCCGGAACTAGCCCAATGGCGCCAAGAAGGTGGCCCCGCACGAGAGCAGTTCGGTCAAGAACAGAAAGCGTGTTCCTCCCTCGAGGGGACCCGACAGCAAGCCGCCACTCAAGCCGCCGGAGACCCATCGGGGTCCCACTGGGTCTATTGGGACAACGATCTCCTCTACAGCGAACAGAAGGTTGCCTAACTGGGGGCCAGTCGGGTGCTGGTGGTCCCCCTCCGGTTCAGAGACTTCCTCCTGAACCTGGCACACGATGTGACCCTCGCCGGGCACCTGGGGCAGGACAAAACCTACAGCCGCCTGGTGACCCATTTCTACTGGCCAAAAATGAGGAATGATGTGAACAATCACTGCCGGACTTGCCCAACGTGCCAAGCCAGCGGGAAGAGCGGAGGGAAGCACAAGGCCCCCCTTCAACCCTTCCCAGTCGTCAACACCCCATTCGAGCGGGTGGGGATCGACATTGTGGGGCCTCTGGAGCCCCGAACCTCTCAAGGGCACAGTTTTATTCTTGTCCTGGTGGACCATGCCACCCGCTATCCTGAAGCCATCCCTCTCCGGACCGTGACAGCCCCTGTGGTGGGCCGGGCGCTGATGGGGATCTTCTGCCGGGTGGGCTTCCCCCGAGAGGTCGTCAGTGACCGGGGTATGAACTTCATTTCCCGATACATGAAGTCCCTGTGACAACAGTGCGGGGTCACGTACAAGTTTACGACCCCTTACCACCCCCAAGGGAATGGACTGGTGGAACGTTTCAATAGAACCCTCAAGGGGATGATCATGGGCCTGGAAGAGCCCTTGCGACGCCAATGGGACGTGTTGCTGCCCTGCCTCCTCTTCACCTATCGGGAGGTCCCTCAGAAGTCTCTGGGGTTCAGCCCCTTCGAACTATTGTACGGACACCCCGTCCGGGGTCCCCTCAGCCTGGTCAAAGAAGACTGGGAGGCTGCAGTCCAAGGTGCTCCCCCCGACGTCTACCGGTACCTCCTGACCCTCCGAAACCAGACTCGGCGGTTCTGGGAACTTGCCAAAGACAACCTCGAGGCCAGCCAAGAGGAGATGAAACGCTGGTATGACCAAAACGCCTCTTCCATTGAGTTTGCGCCGGGCCAACAGGTCTGGGTCATGTCCCCGGTCGAACCATGTGCCCTCCAGGACAAGTGGACTGGGCCCTTCAAAGTGGTGGAGCGCAAGAGCCCTGTCACCTACCTGGTGGGCATGGAGTCCCCCAGGAACCCCCTCCGGGTCCTCCACACAAACAGGCTCAAGCCTCACTTTGTCCGAACGGAACTTAGCCTGCTGATGGCTACTGATGGCGGGGCCGAAGACGACTCCGAGCCCCTACCGGACCTCCTGAGCACCTCCGAGAAAGACGGCTCCGTAGAGGGGGTCACCCTCTCCTCCGCCCTGACCCCAGAACAACGCCGAGACTGCCAAAAGCTGTTGGGTCAATTCACAGACTTGTTTTCTCTCACCCCCGGAGTCACCCAGTGGTGCGTCCACGATGTCGACACCGGGGACAGCCCGCCTGTGAGACACCGGGCCTACCGAGTTCCCGACCGAGTTCGGACCTGCATTCAATCGGAGGTCTCCAAGATGCTGGCCCTGGGGGTAGTCGAACCCTCTGACAGTCCATGGGCCAGTCCCGTCGTCCTGGTCCCAAAAGCCGCCGCCCCTGGCTCCAATCCCGAACTGCGTTTTTGTGTAGACTACCGGGGGTTGAACGCCGTCACCCGGACAGATGCCCACCCCAATCCCCGGGCCGATGAACTGATCGACCGCCTGGGGGCGGCCCGCTACCCGAGCACATTCGACCTAACCTCCGGCTACTGGCAGATCGGACTCACCCCGGGCGCCCAAGAGCGCTCCGCTTTCTCAACCCCCGATGGCCACTACCACTTCAGGGTGATGCCTTTCGGGATGAAAAACGCCCCCGCAACGTTCCAGAGGCTGGTGAATAAGGTGCTGGCGGGGCTAGAAGAGTTCAGCGCCGCCTATCTGGACGATATTGCGGTGTACAGCCTCCACTGGGCCGAGCACTTCAAGCACCTCTGGGAGGTCCTGGCGGCCCTCAGACGGGCCAGACTGACCATCAAAGCGAGCAAATGCCAGATAGACCAAGGTTCCGTGACCTATCTGGGACACCAAGTGGGGAGCGGCCATGTGGCTCCCCTCCAACCCAATATCGACGCCATCATGGCCTGGGAGCCCCCGGTCACCCAGACAGCAGTCAGAGCTTTCCTGGGGCCTCACTGGGTATTACCGGCGCTTCGTGAAGAATTATGGGAGCATTGTGGGCCCCCTCACCGAACTCACTTCCAGGAAGCAGCCACAGAAGGTGCACTGGACACCCGAGTGTCAGGCCGCCTTTGAGACTCTGAAGACAGCGATGTGTACTGCCCCCGTGCTCCAAGCCCCCGACTACAGCCGGGAATTCGTAGTCCAAACCGATGCCTCAGAGCACGGTGTCGGGGCGGTCCTTTCCCAAATCATAGGCCCACCGGCAGCCATATTCCCTTCCCGAGGTCCCTGACTCCCTGGGCTTAGCATGACCCCAGCCCCAGCGAAACTTCGGCTCCAGACACGCCAGCCCCCGTTGGGAGGGTGAGGGCTCCCATAGGGAGGAAAGATAGGGAGTTTCGATGGCATCTCCGGCCTCCCCTGAGAGACTGGTTTCTGTCACACCTCTGGCCTTCCCCCGGGGGCCAGTTTCGATTGCACCTCTGGCCTCCCCGAGTGCTGGCTCCAGACCTGCTGGGTGTCTGGGAAATCCCGGACGCATCCTCCTAGAGATCAAAGAGCCAACCGCCGGACCTCACCAACGGGCCACCCCTAAGGCCTCAGACCTCCGCCTGCGAGAGTCCGGACATCAAAGGGCCACTGGACTATATCAAGGCCCGCCCCAGAACTAGCGGGCAGTTTTATCCTGGACAAGAAAGCCCTGCTGATCTGATCGGGGCTGCCCTTGGGAGAACTGAACTCTGTAACTCTACGAGCCCTGCTGACGCCGTCGCGGCTCATCCTTGGAACTAGAACATCGGAGCCCTGCTGACCCCGTCGCGGCTTGAGCTTGAACCCTAAAGATCTTCAACGAACATTCTGAGCCCTGCTGACGTGGTCGCGGCTCCTCAAGAACTACCCTCCGGATCGAGCCCTGCTGACCTCGTCGCGGCTCGAGGAGTACTCTGGTCCGGCTGGACCATCGACGCTACCATCACGAACTGAGTCATCCTCAAGTGAGTAGGACAACTGGTACGATCACCATCTTCCGTACCTCGCGGCTCGAGGATTGAGAGCCGTGCGCAGGGTATGCTACGTACTGGACTAAAGACTGAGACTGTCCCGCTTCCCACTTCCGGGAGCGTTGAGACTTTGGCGATCTCTCGATCCTGTGTACATAAGAGTGCTAATTCCTTTACCTGTTTATAAAGAACTTGATATCGAAAACCTACGTTGTAGTGCCTGTTCCTAAGGGTGGTGTGGTCCTCGTGTGTACGATTCAATACTTGAGGTCCTCCCCAGAGGGGATCCCTAGTTAAGGCTCGGCATTATTGGTGGGAGAGGTGGGTCACGGAGCAGTCAGGTAGACATAACCTGGCCTCTGGGATCGCCCCTTCTAACATGGTGTGTGGAATGTGGTGTGAGGAATGTGTGTGGAATGTGTGTGGAATGTGGTGTGTGGAATGTGTGTGGAATGTGTGTGGAATGTGTGTGGAATGTGGAGTGTGTGGAATGTGGAGTGTGTGGAATGTGGAGTGTGTGTGTGGAATGTGGAGTGTGGAATGTGTGTGGAATGTGGTGTGTGGAATGTGGTATGTGGAATATGTATGGAATGTGTGTGGAATGTGTGTGGAATTTGTGTGGAATGTGTGTGGAATGTGTGTGGAATGTGGAGTGTGTGAATGTGGAATGTGGAGTGTGTGTGTGTGGAATGTGTGTGGAATGTGTGCGTAATGTAGAGTGTGTGTGTGGAATGTGTGTGGAATGTGGTGTGTGTGGAATGTGGTGTGTGGAATGTGTGTGGAATGTTGTGTGTGGAATGTGGTGTGTGTGGAATGTGATGTGTGGAATGCGGTGTGTGGAATGTGGTGTGTGTGGAATGTGGTGTGTGGAATGTGTGTGGAATGTTGTGAGTGGAATGTGTGTGGAATGTGGTGTGTGGAATGTGTGTGGAATGTGGTGTGTGGAATGTGTGTGGAATGTGGTGTGTGGAATGTGTGTGGAATGTGGTGTGTGGTGTGTGGAATGTGTGTGGAATGTGGTGTGTGGAATGTGTGGAATGTGTGTGGAATGTGTGTGGAATGTGGTGTGTGGAATGTGGTGTGTGGAATGTGTGTGGAATGTGGTGTGTGGTGTTTGGAATGTGTGTGGAATGTGTGTGGAATGTGGTGTGTGGAATGTGGTGTGTGGAATGTGGTGTGTGGAATGTGTGTGGAATGTGTGTGGAATGTGTGTGGAATGTGGAGTGTGTGAATGTGGAATGTGGAGTGTGTGTGGAATGTGTGTGGAATGTGGAATGTGTGTGGAATGTGTGTGGAATGTGGTGTGTGGAATGTGGTGTGTAGAATGTGTGTGGAATGTGGTGTGTGGAATGTGTGTGGAATGTGGTGTGTGGAATGTGGTGTGTGGAATGTGGTGTGTGGAATGTGGTGGGTGGAATGTGGTGTGTGGAATGAGGTGTGTGGAATGTGTGTGGAATGTGGTGTGTGGAATGTGTGTGGAATGTGATGTGTGGAATGAGATGTGTGGAATGTGTGTGGAATGTGGTGTGTGGAATGTGTGTGGAATGTGTTTGGAATGTGTGTGGAATGTGGTGTGTGGAATGTGTGTGGAATGTGGTGTGTGGAATGTGGTGTGTGGAATGTGGTGTGTGGAATGTGTGGAATGTGGTGTGTGGAATGTGTGTGCAATGTGTGTGGTGTGTGGAATGTGTGTGAAGTGTGGTGTGTGGAATGTGTGTGGAATGTGGTGTGTGGAATGTGTGTGGAATGCATGTGGAATGTGTGTGGAATGTGTGTGGGGAATGTGGTGTGGAATGTGTGTGGAATGTGTGTGGAATGTGTGTGGAATGGGGTGTGTGCAATGGGTGTGGAATTTGGAATGTGTGGAATGTGGAGTGTGTGTGGGTGTGGAATGTGAAGTGTGTGTGTGTGGAATGTGGAATGTGTGTGGAATGTGGTGTGTGGAATGTGTGTGGAATGTGGTGTGTGGAATGTGGTGTGGAATGTGGTGTGGAATGTGTGTGGAATGTGTGTGGAATGTGTGTGGAATGGGGTGTGTGGAATGGGGTGTGTAGAATGGGGTGTGTGGAATGTGTATGGAATGTGTGTGGAATGTGTATGGAATGTGCGTGGAATGTGTGTGGAATGTGCATGGAATGTGTGTGGAATGTGCATGGAATGTGCGTGGAATGTGTAAGGAATGTATGTGGAATGTGTGTGGAATGTGTGTGGAATGTGTGTGGAATGTGTGTGAAATGTGCGTGGAATGTGCATGAAATGTGTGTGGAATGTGCGTGGAATGTGCGTGGAATGTGTGTGGAATGTGTGTGGAATGTGGTGTGTGGAATGTGGTGTGTGGGATGTGTGTGGGATGTGTGTGGAATGTGGTGTGAGTGGAATGTGGTGTGTGGAATGTGTGTGGAATGTGTGTGGAATGTGGTGTGTGGAATGTGTGTGGAATGTATGTGGTGTGTGTGGAATGTGGTGTGTGTGGAATGTGGTGTGTGGAATGTGGTGTGTGGAATGTGGTGTGTGGAATGTGGTGTGTGGAATATGGTGTGTGGGTGTGGAATGTTTGTGGAATGTGGTGTGTGGAATGTGGTGTGTGTAATGTGTGTAGAATGTGGTGTGTGGAGTGTGGAATGTGCATGGAATGTGTGTGGAATGTGCATGGAATGTGTGTGGAATGTGCGTGGAATGTGTGTGGAATGTGTGTAGAATGTGTAAGGAATATGTGTGGAATGTGTGTGGAATGTGTGTGGAATGTGAGTGGAATGTGTGTGGAATGTGCGTGGAATGTGTGTGGAATGTGCATGGAATGTGTGTGGAATGTGCATGGAATGTGTGTGAAATGTGTGTGGAATGTGGAGTGTGTGAATGTGGAATGTGGAGTGTGTGTGGCATGTGTGTGGAATGTATGTAGAATGTGGAATGTGGAGTGTGTGTGGGTGGAATATGTGTGGAATGTGTGTGGAATGTGTGTGGAATGTGGTGTGTGGAATGTGGTGTGTGGAATGAGGAGTGTGGAATGTGTGTGGAATGTGTGTGGCATGTGGTGTGTGGAATGTGGTGTGTGGAATGTGGTGTGTGGAATGTGGTGTGTGGAATTTAGTGTGTGGAATGTGGTGTGTGGAATGTGGTGTGTGGAATGTGTGTGGAATGTGGTGTGTGGAAGGTGTGTGGAATGTTGTTTGGAATGTGGTGTGTGGAATGTGTGTGGAATGTGGTGTGTGGAATGTGGTGTGTGGAATGTGTGTGGAATGTGGTGTGTGGAATGTGGTGTGTGGAATGTGTGTGGAATGTGTGTGGAATGTGGTGTGTGGAATGTGTGTGGAATTTGGTGTGTGGAATGTGTGTGGAATGTGGTGTGCGGAATGTGGTGTGTGGAATGTGTGTGGAATGTGGTGTGTGTTTGGAATGTGGTGTGTGTGGAATGTGGTGTGTGGAATGTGGTGTGTGGAATGTGGTATGTGTGTGTGGAATGTGTGTGGAATGTGGTGTGTGGAATGTGTGTAGAATGTGGTGTGTGGAATGTGGAATGTGTGTGGAATGTGGTGTGTGGAATGTGGTGTGTGGAATGTGGTGTGGAATGTGGTGTGTGGAATGTTTGTGGAATGTGGTGTGTGTGGAATGTGGTGTGTGGAATGTGTGTGGAATGTTGTGTGTGGAATGTGGTGTGGAATGTGTGTGGAATGTGGAATGTGTGTGGAATGTGGTGTGTGGAATGTGTGTGGAATGTGGTGTGTGGAATGTGTGTGTGGAATGTGTGTGTGGAATGTGTGTGGAATGTGTGTGGAATGTGTGTGGAATGTGGTGTGTGGAATGTGTGTGGAATGTGGTGTGTGGAATGTGTGTGGAATGTGGTGTGTGGAATTTGTGTGGAATGTGGAGTGTGGAATATGTGTAGAATGTGCTGTGTGGAATGTGGTGTGTGGAATGTGGTGTGTGAAATGTGGTGTGTGGAATGTGGAATGTGGAATGTGGTGTGGGGAATGTGGAATGTGGTGTGTGGAATGTGGTGTGTGGAATGTGGAATGTGTGTGGAATGTGGTATGTGGAATGTGGGTGGAAAATGTGTGGAATGTGTGTGGAATGTGGTGTGTGGAATTTGTGTGGAATGTGGTGGGTGGAATGTGGTGTGTGGATAGCTAGAGATAGCTAGAGGGAGGGCGAAAGATAGCTAGAGGGAGGGCGAAAGATAGCTAGAGGGAGGGCGATAGATAGCTAGAGGGAGGGCGATAGATAGCTAGAGGGAGGGCGAAAGATAGCTAGAGGGAGGGCGATAGATAGAGTGAGGGCGAAAGATAGGTAGATAGAGTGAGGGCGAAAGATAGCTAGAGGAAGGGCGAAAGATAGCTAGAGGGAGGGCGAAAGATAGCTAGAGGGAGGGCGAAAGATAGCTAGAGGGAGGGCGAAAGATAGCTAGAGGTAGGGCGAAAGATAGCTAGAGGGAGGGCGAAAGATAGCTAGAGGCAGGGCGATAGATAGCTAGAGGGAGGGCGAAAAATAGCTAGAGGGAGGGCGAAAGATAGCAAGAGGGAGGGTGAAAGATAGCTAGAGTGAGGGCGATAGATAGATAGAGTGAGGGCAAAAGATAAATAGATAGAGTGAGGGTCTCTAGCACCTGCCCTGACCCACCTACCCCTCAACACAAATTGCTTGACTCCGTAGTCTATTGTGCCTATTCTGTAATCTTTTACTTCAACCCAGGAAGATGTATGCCTCCAAGCTAATTGCAGGTAGGGTATTTGATAGATCCAAATCAACAAGCAAGCAATGCTAGAATACTGGGCTTATACTTAACAATTGATTTCAAATGTGTTAATTCAATTGGACTGAAGTGAAAAAGGACTAAATCTCCTCGAATGCTTTAAGATGTTAAACAGATACCGTAGCACTGCTTCCTTGGTGACATGGAGTTATGCGTTAACATTACCAGCAAGACAGAGAAAATTTGGCACACCCCATTAACCCGATCCGTATGTGCAACCTTCTCAACAGCCCGAAAGAACACACGGCTGACAAGTAAAAACTGGTTTTAGGTATACCGCATTCATCTTGGAGCTAAACGGAAAGACCAGCACAGGTAAACATTTCCACAATATAAAGAAAAAAAGTCCCCCCATCCACGGAATATGATGCAAATATCAGTAAGACTGCCCCTGTGCTGTTGTGCTTCACACAAGATATTTGTATTCACAATGTTCATCACCCAAATGAAATTAACATTCTTTCTGTCAACCGGACAAGGAAAAAGACTGGATAGGCATTTCCAGGAAGATGATGCAACCTTCAGATCAGGGAGACATCCTAGAAGAGCATGCTTAAATGTCTGACAATCTTTCTGGTCTTACATCTTTATCTCAAATGGCTTTGCCCATGTATTAGTGCTGCTCTAATTGTCAGCAGCATTCAATGCAATAAACCACAGAACCCCCTACAAATACTCCTTTCAAGAACCGAAGTAAAGGGCACAGTGCTGAAATAGATCCAATCCTTGATCACTTCCGTATCATAGCTGGTGAAAATTGACACATTCAGATCCCGTTCTCTTCCAGTTTTTTTCCAGTGTACATCAAGGATATATCCTGTGATCACTTCTATTTGACCTCTGCATGGAAAGCCTTGGTACTATGCTTCACACGCAGAGAATTTCTATTCAATACACCAACAACTCCCAAATATACTTTAGTAACTAGATTATCGAACCCTTCAGACATCTCCACTCTCAAACTGCTCATGGAAAACCTAACAAAATGGATGAGCACTTTGTCACTTCTACCTAACCACCTCTTCAACCTAATTCCTTCTGCTACACAAGGAACACTGGTTTCAGAACCAAACTGAGATGGCTTCACACCAACACCAGTACTCTGTGCTAAATCTTTAGGATTCACCCTTAACAATAGCAGTTTCATTGCAAAACACATATCCAATCCAACTTCACCACCTCAGGCAAATTAAGCACTCCATCCCTCCGAATAGCTCAGAGCCATGGCTCATGCCCCAGTATCATCTCATATTGATAATGGCAGTGATCTACTTGCAGACACCTGAAAGGCTATTCTCACCCCTCCCTGGAACATCCTATACATCGCTGCTTGCCTCGTTAAAGGTACAAACAAATCTAGACACATCAATTAAATTCTGAAAGACTGCCATTGGTGGTCCTTAGATGCTGGAATTCACTTTAAAAGTGCCTGCACCACCCATCGGGTCCTGCACCAAAAGGCACACACCTACATGAATAACAAACACAGGCCTCCAGAGGTAGGAGAAATACCAGGAACTAAGTTCAAATGATAGTAGAAATTCTGAAACAAAACAAAAATCCAAGACTATGAACCAGGCCCTCTCATGTTGGCCCCTAGAATTTGGAACAACCTGTTTGAAGACCGGAGGACCTTATCCACTTCAGGTGGAAAACCACCTATACAGAGATCATCTATACTTTCTTGCTCTTTGTACTCTTTTCTCTCTAAACCCATGCTGACCATGTTTTCCCCGTTAATCTACCTTCTTCGTTCAATATATGGTTACCAGGTATTCTGTAAAGCACCCCACTGTCCATGCTGCCAGGTGCTTGCGATATAAATAAATAAGTAAATAAATAAGGTTTGAATGAATGGTATATACTGTCCCACACCTCATTGTACCGATCCACGATCTTGCTATTTTAAAACGGTTATTGGATGTACTTCGGAGGCTGTGCTTTCGATGTTGTAGGATTTAGTTATACATTGTTTCTGCCAGGTGTAATAATCGGCATGTTAAACAGACACCTGGCCTGATTTGCGTGCTCCAAACTCACCCACTCTGCCACTGCAGTGAATATACGGCAACCTGTTTCGTCGTTGTTGGACCAATAAATATATTTACAAAATAATAAATACATTTAAAATTCAAACTACGGTGACTTTGTAATCAAGACGGTTACCAACAAATTTCTCTACGATAAATGTTGTGAAGTACTACACACATCTCATCGTGCCGATCATACCTCAATGAGTAAGATGTTTCTAAAGAAATACAGGGCAATAGCTCATCTGGTACAGGAGTGTGGCGAGCATGCGTGCGAAACGTCTATAAAAACATATGCACGAACACTAAACTGAGACGAGCCTTATTATCTTGGGTTTAACAGAAGGGTGCGCCCAAGCAGAAGTGCAAAGTTCAGGGAAGAAGCGGGATGGACACTTCTGCTGCTAGAGTTGGCAGGGTGGACAAGAATGTGTTGCACAGGGTGTGCACCGTCAGGCTTTAGCAGCGCACAGTAACATACACTTAAGAATCCCTTGTCTGCGTCCTCTCCTTACAGGTCTGCCGATAAGACACTACAAAGTGATTGCTCCTTCTAAATGACGCACTGTCTATGAATGCCTGTTACTAGCAATCGGAAAAGGGAATCATCAAAAGTAGGCATAATACACTAAACAAGTACGTAAATGAAATAAATAAAACTGGAGCACGCAGTTGAGGTTCTGTTGTTTTCCTGTATTTGGCGCACGTCGGCCTGGAGCGCAGAAGAGACGCGAGAGGGCAGGAGCGTGACGCCATGAGCGTGCACGTTGGCGTTCCCTGCGGCTTGTGACAGTGGCGGCGCCTGCAGTCTTCGCCCACTGTACTTGAGGAGTGCTGTGAGGCTGTGGGACGGGGAAGAGTATAGCAGACCCGGTGAGGGGGGGCCTCGGGGCACATTGACGGTGCCCGCCCCCCCCCCCCCAGTGATGGAAGCCCTGCGTGTGCCCGGTGAGCGGGGTTGGGAGTGTGTGTGTGTGCGCGTTTGTGTGTGTATGTAGGCGGGGGTGGCGGCGGGGGAGGGGGGGGCGGGTGCGCTTGTATGTGCCTGCGTGTGTTGTACCTGTGTGTGTGCCTGCCTGTGTGTACGTGTGCCTGTGTGCAGGGGTGTGGGGGCTGGCTGTGTGCGCACGGGAATGTAAGGCACGAGAGGGGCACGGCGCAGTGCGCGCTCACGAGGTCAAATCTGAGCAAATCTGCGCTCGTGCAGCCTCTCGTGTCCACATTCCCAAATACGGGTAACATTAGTTGTCTTGCTGACAGCATTCAATGCTTTCGCATTGAATGCTAGGTCAGCTCGACCTAAAAATCTGCGCTCGTGCACCCTCTCGTGTCCACATTCCCAAATACGGGTAACATTAGTTGTCTTGCTGACAGCTTACCATGCTTTTGCATTGAATGCTAGGTCAGCTCGACCTAAGTCTTGCTGACAGCATTCAATGCTTTCGCATTGAATGCTAGGTCAGCTCGACCTAAAAACTGTCTGGCATCGCTTTCGCCGTGCAAGATGCAAATTCTGACTCTCTCTGCTGGGATTCAGGAGGAAAATGAACATCTGTATTTTCCCTAGTTGATTACACAAAATACTTTTGAGTCTTTTCAGATTTCTCACCTCTGAAGCATTTTAAATGTTGATGACCAATGCCGGCCTGGGATGCCCAAGGGGTGCTTGTCGTGTCTGTGGAATTTGCCCAATGTGCCTTCTTGCTTTGTATGTGCTTTGAAGGTATTCAGGAGAGGGAAACAAAACCTATAGTGGACTCCATGAAGAGGAAATATAGATCTCACTCTAGAGGAAGACCTAAAACATGCTCTCTCACCACGACTAAAACAGCTTGTCAGAGACATAAAAAGCATGATGGAGCATTGTAGATCTTTTCAGCATTATGGTGTGAACTGGAAGAGGCCTAACAAAGATAATTCTTATTCTTCTGAGCTGGTGCCAGTATTAGAGCCCATGTCAAAGTTAGCTTTCCCAGCTGTTAGCATGTCGTATGAGCAGGAATTCTTTTTTAAACAGGCCTTGTTGGAGGCCCTTATTGTTGCCCAGTTGATGGAGCTACTTGTCTAGTAGTGGAGTCCATGAACAATGGACCATTGAAGTCTACTTCGGCATTTATTTATTTGGTGTCTGTGGTTCCTTTGACTTCGAAGTTGATACCAGTACTGTCTGTCAGCGTCAATTTTAGCATCAGTGATACTGGTTGTGAAGCCAGTTTCAGCAGCAAAATAAATCTGAGGCTTTCCCAACAAAGGATTATACTTTTGTTATTTATTTTCTAGCGTGAATCTTGTTTTGCACTTGAAAGTTGCCTAAATGTAACACCAAGCAGCATGAAGCACTGCATTAACAGAGCATTACATAGGTGCTACAGAGGCATTCCCATGCAACCACCCAAGAAACCCTATCTACTATCAGTAGCAGACAGGATTTTGCATCAAAAATGAACACCACTTTAAAGCAGGCGTTAAAAGGAGAAATGTTTTCCTTTACTTTGCATGTGTGTTACAGAGTACAGCACATAAATAAGGAGTAGAAACAATTTCAAAGTTAGTCTAAGCAAAGTATTTTGTAAAGGAAGGGAACACTTCCAGTATAAAATCTATGCTAGAGTCACGCACACACCCTTGCACTGTGAAGCAACGGTGTGTGAGTGGCGCTCGGCAGCAATATTTTGCTCTTGCACTATAAAGAGGAAAGGAGAGTGCCATATATCCGTAGAAATGGCACTCTCCTGCTTTCTCCCTGTCACGCAGCGCAGCACAGCATTTTTGGCTGCTGCACTGTGTTGGGTGACACTTTCGTGAATCTGGTCCTCAGTCTTTTGTAAAAGAGATTTGTTTCCTGGTAAAAGCTAAGATTATGACTAAGCAATCTATGCAGAAAAATCATGACTCTTTTTGATCTGATTCAAAGTCAATTCAAGTGCCCTTTTTTGTTGGAAATGGATGAAGACGATACAAGTAAGGTAGATAACCTGGACCTTCCTCTTGTTTCAGGCTCTACTTCATTTGCAAGACGTGTTGTTTGGATAGAGTGGGTGTGAATTTTTTATGGGGCAAGTGAAATTTATGGTTTTGAGTGGGTATGGGTTTTTGGATGATTATGGAATTTTCAGGGATTAGAGTGGATATAGGTTTTTGGGTGGTAAGGTACTTTTTCGGATTTAGGGTGGGTATGTTTTTTTGGGTGGCCAGTGAATTTTTATGGGGTTAGGGTGGGTATGAGTTTTTGGGAGGCGAGGGATTTTTTAAGGTTAGAGTAGTCCCTTAAACTAACCTGGTCAAAAACAGCGATTCTATCCTAACATAAAGCAATTGGTAGAACTACTGGCCTACAAGCATTGGAAATCAGGAATTTAGTGCAGCATCAGCCGTATTGACAAAAGTGAGAAACCTTGGAGTGACTATTAAATGTAGCCTTTCCCGTTGTTCACTAAATGAACCAAGTCACAAGAAATGCTTTATACACCATGCAAACTCTAATATGCAGTTTTCTGCATTTCACATTTACCTCACATGCACCTGGCTGCTATCTCACTCACCCTTTCTCCTCTTGATGACGAAAAGACACTAGTCTGGGGCCTTGTTCGGTCTTCTCTGAAGACAGCAATGAATCCATCTACATGACAAACATCTACTCTATCCTCCAGCACTCTGTTGATTCCCAATTGCCAGATGCTCTGCCTTTAAGACTTAATTTCATTACCTATAGAGCCATCTATAGGAACAGCCACTCAGAAATTAGAGCAACCAGGAGAATCAAAAACAACATATTCAATTGCTTGTAATTCCTCATGCCGCAGAGTTTCTGTGGGGACTTCTCCTGCTTTCAGCAGGCAAAGTCACTAGGGGGGAAACTCCAGGTCTTTGGAGGTGTTGCAGAACCCATATTTCCTATGCTGAATGGTAACTTTAATTGTAGTTCCCATCGGAAATAATGAGGCTACTCATAACGAGGGCCTCTCTGTCCTTTCTCCCCTTTTGCTTCACTACTTGCTAAGGTACAACAACAATAAAAAAGATAAAAACACAGCGATGGTTCTCATGCATGACATTGGAACACTATTCAACTAAGCCACTTGACACCCACACTTCCATGAAGTAGCATGCTACCCCTCTTAAATTGAAACACTTTATAAATGCAACTGCAACACATTATCAATAACAGCCAATACACACACTAAACAAAGTAGCTAAAAAAAATCTTATGCAGCGCAAAAATATGCCATGTACTCAACTATCACAGTGCTTCTTTTGATAGCACTCACTTTTTTCAAGTCCCTCAGCACTTCCTCTATTGATTCTGTTTTCTTTCAAAACTGCCCTACTGTGGCTTTGAAGAAAGTGAGCATGGAGTTAGGATTGAAGTGAATCTCCTCTGTGTGGGTCTGCCAGTGTCAGGCACTGCCTCACTTGATTTTGATACGATTGTCAGAATGGTGTTGGATGGGAGAGGAGGGTCACTGTGGTGAACTACCAAGCATTAGTGATTGGCTAAAGAGCTGGAAATGCTGTGACAAGAAAACTTTGGGCCAGGCAGCTACTGACTGAGCAAGATAGCGACCAGCAATTGTGGGTCACCATTCACCTTTACTGAGGAGGAGCAGGGCCTCCGGCATGATTCCAGGACCTAACATAGCAGAACCTATCTGGGTGACTCCCACTGCCTGTGGGAGGAGGAAAAACGAAGGGGGTCCAATGTAGGGAGACCTTTCACCTAAATATGGTAGTAGTTCCTGGTGATCAGTGCTGCTGGCCTTTGGCGGAAAAGGCAGAGCTGAAGACTTGGAGGCAGCAAAGGTCCCACAAGTGAGAACCTATGGGTTTCCATATGTTAAGGTTGCTCTCCTCTTTGGAGTCTTTGCCATCCTGAGGGAGGCAACATGGATTCCTGCAGGCACACATAAGACATCTGCTGATTGTGAAAAGCAGCCCCTGAACACTGACACAGCATGGAAGATAGTGATGAGAAAGGAGACAGTCAAGTCTTCATAGGTGTCCATATACAGGTAGCATAAGACTGTCATGCAGCAAGCTATGACAAAGGTACATCCTCTCACAAGGAGATAAGGGGTGGACTTTCCTGCTTTTTATAGTGACAGAGAGTATGGGGCCCGTGGCTGTCCGGTCATCAACAACTGTGTCAGCCAAGGGGTGGCTGGTGAGAGTGAGGCAGGGTGGAGGATGTTTAAAAAGCCATGCAAGAGTCCTTTCAGGAAAGGACTGGGGTTGACACGCAAGTCCTGGGTTTTGCCCAACAGGGCAAAGTTGGGAAAGTTTATTTTGTGCTTGCTACAACAGTTACATGGAGAGGTAACTCCATGTAATTAGAGAGGAGTTTTTGTTAGTGATTCATGTGGCTAGAGTAATTTCCACAAGTACACAATATGAGATGTAAGAGGGAAGTACAGCAATTTAGATAGGACAAATATCTCAAATCAGCAAGGGACTGCTGGATTAAGAAGTTAATGTAATCTCCTTTAATGTATGAGTGGTGTAATGCCCTCAAAGCCTAATGACCCTTTTAATGTAAGAAAATATGTAGGAACCACAAGTCAAACAGTAAAATATAATTTTTTTGTAACTGATTTGTTTTGTTTCATATCCCCAATGGCCTGCAAGTGAAAAAAATGTTGTCATAGATACAGGCTTTTGCCTCTAATGGACATTAGTTTCAGACATAGGGAACAGTGCCCCCGGCCTACTCTTTCGTTGAATGGGATAATTTGAGAGTTTAATTTAACAAAAATACATTGTGACAGATTTACAAGCCCCTTGCAACACTTTTGCAGTGCCGTTGCCTCACTTTTGTGACGCAGCAGCGGTTTAAAAAATGCGCCAATTTAAAACGCGATGCATCTAGGGAGATGTGTCACGTTGTAAAGCCCTGGTCACATCATACCTGCATCAGGTATAATGTATCATTGCTGGAGTTGCGTTGTGCTTGTGACACAACTCCAGCAATCATGACTTTTGCCCAAACAAATGCATCACAATTTTTGATGCATCTGTCAATCCTTGCGCCATGGTGTGCCGCCCACTTTCTTGTAAATCTACACCTATATTTTTTGTGATTTTATTACTTTATGGATTTTTTTGTAAAATTCGACTTAGCATTTATTGATTGATTGGTTGTTTAGTGTGTGATATGGCAATCCATTCTCATTCCTAGCTAAAATGGGGTTAATTTAACCAAATATAGCATCTTGTTGGTATTCTAGACTGCTGAGCATATGGATTTTGAGCAATCAAGTTATCTATTAGCAGGCGCCGGCCTTGTGTTATATTTTATATTTTGCATTCTGAGGCTTGTTGTCGAAAATCTGAAAAGCTAAACTAGATGCTACAAAATATAAAGAGTGAAACCAATATGTTTGAGATTCCAGCTTCTAAGGGCTAATCTTCAGAATTAAAAAGCCAAGACTTGCTATAAACCTGCATCCATAAACCAGTCCTACAGTAGGTCATGGAAAACGTTTATCATTTTACAGAAACAATTCAAATCATGGAAAAATCACGACAAAAGCAGTAAATATTTTTCAGGAACATACTCTCTTTAATAAAGAAGTTCAGATTGTATTATTTTTCAAAAATAGTTACAGATTTTAAATGCGTGAGTGTGCATTTTTCTTGGTGTAGACATGTGTTTAATTTCCTAAAAATGGCTTACTTTCAAATTTTGCAATGGATTTCTAAGTGAGCTTTTTAGCGTGCTCAAATGCCACTTCTCCCAGTTCTGAGAATTAAGGCACTCTCTCGCTGTCCATCACTGCAAAAGAATGAACTTCATCTGTTCCCCATCCTCCTTGGCGCCCCTCCCCCTCTTGTAGATCTGCAGGTGAATGCGTCTTTTGTCTTGTCTGAGGCTGAGGAGCAGGTGTGAATGGGTCACTGCCAGGGCGCTCTGCATGACAAAGTGCCTGAGTCTTTACCCTCCCAGCTCCGCCGAGCCCCTTCCTTTCTCTTGCCCAAGTTAATGTTTGCAGCTTTATGTAGAGCTTATTCGACCCAAAGGTACACGGGCGCTTTACATTTTTTAGGCAATGTCTGTAGGTGAAATGCAGACACCTCGACAAACACACAGCACACCAGCATGACATCAAGGTTGCTTCTACATTGAAAAATAAAAAAATTCAGTTATGTCACCTTATCTTTGACTTACATAAAAAAACGAACTTGCCTCTGAAGCAGATGTCCTACAAAAGTATTGTATCTCACTTCAAAGTGGAGACGGTTTTCCAGGAGCAGTGACAATATCAGTAACTCTGGCTTAAATAAATACGTGCTGTACACGTTCATGCACAAAAGCTGACTGAATGCCAAATGTGTTTTTTTGAGAGTGGGACCTTTCCAGTAATTAAATGTTGGCATTTGTCATAAACTAACCCTCTACTAGAGCACTCCACGAGCTGCATTTCTTTTAGTAAAACATATTTCAGTGTACTGGTCTTTCCAAATCCAATATTGTTCTGTCAGAAGTAAATCACCTAGAAGGCACTGCAAAGGATCTTTGCGCTGCCCACTAGGCAATTTAAAACATAGGCAGCTGCATCTATGGATAGCTATGGAACTAAACACATGCTGTACATGTAACTGGAACACAATTTTCAATAAGATTTCAAATCAATTTTTGGAATTCTAAAAGGCATGAAAAAACAAACAATTGAGATGTATCAAACAGGACTGTCATTTAACTTGTCCTGTTATCAAACTTTTAAAGAATTCTGCAAATTTACAAGTACGGTGTTTAGGATGGCCAACTTTACATTTTCACGTCGCAGGACAATTTGTATGTGTAGAGAGACACTGTCTGCACTGAGACATCAGAAAATGTTTACTGGGAGCACGGATACTGTGAGTCACAGAGCTACTTTGGTGCATTTTTAGGTTTTCATTCTAAATCCCCTCCTCTAAATCAGGTAATTTTAAAACATAACACAGTCCGAGATTGATTGTATGTGTGTGAGTATAATTCATAGTGTTTTTGAGTTCTAATCTACTTAAAATCTTCTGAACTAAGCCTTGACTACTCGCTCCTGCAACCTTTGAGACAAGCGTAGAAAATTAACAAAAAGGGGTAGATTTACAAACCCCTTGCGCCTCTTTTACGCCGCCGTTGTGTCACTTTTGTGACGCAGCGGCGGCACAAAACCAGTGCCATGCTGCAGGGTATTTACAACGTGGCGCATCTGGGAGATGCGTCACGTTGTACAGCCCTGCGCCAGAAGTAGGCGTTCCTGCGCAGGGGGGGCGTTCTGGCGCAGGTACGCTTCCTAAAAGTGGCTGAGTGAAATCAACAAGATTTCACTCAATCATTTTTGAGCCCATGCTGTGTCAAAACCATGCGCCTGCTTGAAGCAGGCATGAGGATTGACGCATATAATAAAGAGAGGGCACCCCAGAGCCTTGCTGGAGCTGCGTTGTTCTTGCGACGCAACTCCAGTAATGCGCCGCCTTTCCAGCACAGATGTGTCACACATCTGTCCGTTTTTGCCCCATGGTGCGCCGCATTGTAAATGCGGCGCATTCATGGTGCGGATCCGTGACACACAATAACTGGCGCATCCCTGCTGATATGCAGGGATGCACCAGTTATTGTAAATCTGCCCCCCTAGTCTCCAAATTTTATGAAATAGTTGCAAGATTTAAAACGGTGCGGTACATTTCAGTATCTATCATGAATACTACCCAGTAGTCACCTACTACCATGGGACCTGATCCATTTGGTACATCCTAGTCACGGAACTAGGATTATTGGCATCTATTTTCAGCTTTACTGTAAGAGATCGCTAGTACTGAGTTTTTGAGGTATTACATAATATGGGTTCATGAGTAGAATGGCATCGAAGCATCGGGGGCTTATTCACAAGCCCTGTGCGCCACTGGAGCGTAATTTTTTTGGATGCTTCAGTGGCGCACCTAAGGTACCCTGCATTGTTTTTCATGGCCTCTTAGATATGGTGTAAGGCAGCGCAAGTTGCTGTGTTGCCTCAACCCGCAACAGGGAGGGGTGACGTGGGCGTTTCCGTGGGTGTCCCCGATGGATTTTGACACATTCCCAGATTTACAACGTAGCGTAAATCTGAGAATGGGGTGGCATAGAGAGCAGGGCACATAGAAAGAGCAAAACACTTCCATTTTTTTTTGCAGGGAGGTATACCTTCCTGCACAAAAATAATAATTCATACAACGCACAAAACCTTGCACCATGGTGCAAGGGTGCATGCATTGGGGTAAGGCAGCCACTTGTGTGCCAGCGCATGTGAAAGAGGACAGGAATGCACCATATCTCAAAAATACTGCACATTCATCCCCTTTTCTTTTGACGCAGGGCAGCACAGCAACAAGCTTTGCGGTGAGGCCCTGATGGAGCAGTTGATGGTGTAGCGAAGCTTGGCACGATGGAGGTGGCTGCTCTATGGAAGATGTGGTATGAGCAATGATCCAATGTGGCTCCTGAGTGGATGCTCTTCATAGTCTTGAATGTGTCATCTGTGGTTTGCGGAGTCCATTTGAGCATGATCTGTTGGGGTGTGGTGTGGTTGCATGAGGTGGTGGCGGACATAATGGCATGGTCTTGGGTGTTGAAGCTGTAGTAGATATGCCTGATCTTGCAGTGGAAGAAGGTGCCAAGTTTGTTGCAGAGGTCTTGGCAGGCTGGGATGTCTGTGGTGTTGGGCCTGGCGAACTCCTCGATGATGGGAATAGTTATTTGCTGTTGTGTGCATTAGCGTTTATTCTTTATTGTAACACAGTTTTCTTTGTGGTTTTGAGGAGAAGGTGGTGTGCGCTGACAGCCGATTTGAAGGTTGCGTGGGTTTCCGTGTTTTGTTGTTTCTCCATCTCTTCTTAAGTTGTCCGGACTCATGGAGGGCGGGAGTGAACCAGCTGGCTTTCTTCGAGTGTTGCTTGCCTGGTGTCTTCAGGAGGAGGCCAGAGTGTTGGCACATTTGGAGATCCATTGGTGAAGGTTTTGCGCTGTTGTGTTGGCGTCTGTTGATGTTGGCAATCAATCAATCAATCAAAGCATTTATATAGCGCACTACTCCCCGGGGGGTCTCAAGGCGCTGGGGGGGGGGGGTCCGCTACTGCTCGAACAGCCAGGTCTTGAGCTGCTTCCTGAAGGCGAGGTGGTCCTGGGTCAGGCGGAGGTGGGTCAGGAGGGAGTTCCAGGTCTTGGCGGCGAGGTAGGAGAAGGACCTTCCCCCTGTGGTGGCTCTTCGGATGCGGGGGACTGTGGCGAGGGCGCGGCCGGTCGATCGAAGCTGGCGTTTGGGAGCGTAGAAGTTGAGGCGGTTGTTGAGGTATCCTGGGCCTTCGTTGTGTAGGGCTTTGTGTGCGTGGGTGAGGAGGCGGAAGGTGATTCTCTTGTTGACCGGGAGCCAGTGCAGGTCTTTCAGGTGTCTGGAGATGTGGTTGCGACAGGGGAGGTCCAGGATGAGTCGGGCTGAGGCGTTCTGGATCCGCTGGAGTCTCTTCTGGAGTTTGGCGGTCGTTCCGGCGTAGAGGGCGTTGCCGTAGTCCAGACGGCTGGTGACGAGGGCCTGGGTGACCGTTTTCCTTGTCTCGGTGGGGATCCACCGGAAGATCTTACGTAGCATACGCAGGATGTTGAAGCACGACGAGGAGATGGCGTTGACTTGTCCGGTCATGGAGAGGGAGGAGTCCAGGATGAAGCCCAGGTTGCGTGCATGGTCTGTTGGTTTGGGTGCATTGCCTAGGGCGGAGGGCCACCAGGAGTCGTCCCAGGCGGAGGGTGAAGATCCCAGGATGAGGACTTTCCGTCTTGTCCGAGTTCAGTTTCAGGCGGCTGTTCTTCATCCATTCGGCTACCTCTTTCATCCCTTCGTGAAGGTTGGCTCTGGCGGTGGCGGGGTCGTTGGTGAGGGAGAGGATCAGCTGGGTGTCGTCGGCGTAGGAGATGATGTTGAGGTTGTGCTGGCGTGCGATGGCTGCGAGGGGGCTCATGTAGACGTTGAAGAGGGTTGGGCTGAGCGAGGAGCCTTGAGGGACGCCGCAGATGACTTCGGTGGCTTCTGATCTGAACGGGGGGAGGCGGACTCTCTGTGTCCTTCCGGCGAGGAAGGAGATGATCCACTCCAGTGCCTTCTCCTGGATTCCGACGTTGCTGAGGCGCTGCACTAGGGTGCGGTGGCAGACAATGTCGAAGGCCGTGGAGAGGTCTAGGAGGATGAGGGCCGCTGTTTCTCCGTTGTCGAGAGGGCTCGGATGTCATCGGTCACTGCGATCAGGGCGGAGTGGTTGTGCTGAGGAAGTCGACGAGAAGATCTTCTGAGGCCTTGTTCCAGCTATGACAGGGATGATGAAGATCGTAGTGTATGGTGGGCATGACAAAGGCGAGATGCACGCAGTGGTGGTCAGTCCAGCAGACTTCGGTGGTGTGTTGCTGTAGGTGATGTTTCCGCTGGCAGAGAAAATGGGGTCAAGCATGTGTCCAGCTGGGCGAGTCAGTGTGGTGACTACTTGCTTGAGTCCATTTGTGGCAAGGTTCACAAGTAGGGAGGCGGTGTTCTGGTCACTGGGGTTGTCCAGGTGGAAGTTGAGGTTTCTGATTTGGATATAATCGGTGGATGCTAGAGGTTGGGGTGAGATTAGGTCTACGATGGTGTTGGTGAAGAGCGAGGATGGGCCGGGGGGCCTGTAGATGAGGGTGTTGTTGGTATGGATCTGGAAGTAGAGGTGTTACGTTGTTGTCATTGGGTAATTTGAGTTTGTGGTCAGTCGGAGGGTGTTCTTGTGGATTATGGCGATAACTCCTACTGGTCGGTCCATGCAGTCCTTGCAGGTGATTTTGTAGCCGTCGGGGAGGGTGATGGCGATGTTAGGTCTGGATCAGGGGTTGATCAAGGTTTCCATGAAGAAGGTCATGTAGGGAAAGGCCACGCTGAGGAGATCCCAGAATTCTTTGGCGTGTTTGTGGAGGGATCGCCCGTTGAGGAGGATGCAGTCGAGTCGGTCGAGTGTGCTGTTGGTCAGTTGGGTGGCTAGAGGATCTGGCATGCTGGCATGAGTGTGGCTGAAGTTCTGGCAGGTCTTCTTTGGTGACCCGAGGTGGCAGGTGGTATGGCATCCTGAGTTGTGGGCGAGGAGGGTGCTGACATCATAGTGGTTGAAGGTCCGAGAACCAGGGTCCCCGGCGCTGGGCATGGTCCAGGCACAGTCGGGTGCAGACAGGCCTGCCTTTGGCACACCAACCGGTGCAGCCAACATTAAGTTGTGCTAAAGGGCTGGACAGCTGCAAGGCCGGAAATGCAGGAGCGGGAAGGGTCACTGGAGGGGGGCGGGACATGGGGATCACAGCAACAGGGACGAGAGCGGCAAACAAAGGAAAGAAAAAGGTAAAAGAGGAAAAAGCTGAATAAAGGCAGAAAGGCGGAAATCAGAAAAGATGCAGAGGGACAGCACAGCAGCAGAGCAGTGATGCTCTACCACTAGACCACCTAATATGAGGCGCAGGCAGTGCCCTGCGGGTGGACGTGGGCCTCGACAAAGGGTCAGCAGCAGCTATGAGGCAGAGCTTCACTGTGAAGGGAGCAAGTCCACTAGAAAGTCCTTGTTTGCTATTTCCACTCTAATCTAAGTAAGAATAGGGATAGTGTTGGACTTCAGAGGTGTTCAAAGGCCATTTCCATTCTACCCTAAGCAAAAGCAGGGAAAGTGCTGAATTTCAGAGAGGATAGATTTACTATCCCCACTGCAATGTAAGCATTAGCTGGGAAAGTGTTGGACTTCAGAGGGATTAGATTTGCTATTCCCACCCCAATATATATAAAACAGAAGGAAAAGTATTGGCCTTCAAAGGGGTTACATTTACTATTCTCAATCCATCAAAAGCAACAGTAGGGAAAGTGTTGGACTTTGTAAGGGTTATATTAACTATTGCCACACCAACTAAGCAATAACAAGGAAAGCATAGGAATTGGATGGACTAGATTGATTGTTCCCACTCCAATTTAAGCAACAGTAGGGAAAGTGTTGGACTTCAGAAAGGTTACATATACCATTCACATACAGTCATTAATATATATATATATATAAATAAAAACATATTATGATTAACCATAGTGAAACTGGAAAATACATATTCTATACCTTTAAATAAAAGGCACAATTTATTATAAATACACAAAATAAATATATAATCAAAGGAAATATTTAAATAAACATAGGTAAAATTCACTTCTCAAACTACAACTGAAAAAACTAAACAGCAACAAGATACATTAAAATATAAATAAAGCAATAATAAAATTAAAATAAATGAGACATATAAAAATAATAAATACAAAATACACTTGCTGACATATATTACTAATTATTTCTTGCATAGTCTAAATAAAACAATTTTTTCATTTTAAATATTCAATGAAAACATTTCTCACCCTATTCCCCTACAAACTGAACATGCTGCTAAATTACCTATAACTAATTATACTATACAAAATATAAATAAAAAATCTGAAATGAAACCCAAATAAATGAAACAACAATTAAACAAATAAAACATTACGAGGGGGCGTGGCTAGCAGCCGATGCCAGCAGACGCAGCCTAACGAGGCTCCCGTCCCTAGCCCCGGTAAATCCTTCTAATATCCGTTCATCAGCGCGGACTCCCCGTGAAAACCGGGTCGAGTCCGCACCAGCCATCGGTGCCTGCCCAGAGTGCGCGCCGAGAGTGTGCATCGCCAGCAATCAGCACTGCGGCCCCTCCGGTCCCGGAGCGGACGAAATCTAAAATGGCGGCGTAAGACTCCAGGGGAAGCCGGACTACTCCCAGGGGAGCCTGGCGCTCGGCAATCGGAGACGGCCAGCCGTACGGGGTGAGAGCTGACCTTGTGTGGCAACCTGGGCGCAGCGACCTTGGCGGCAGCATCAGCGGCGCTGCGGGAGAGAGTGAGGCCCGTACCCCCCGGGGAGCTCGAAAATTGACGTCCCGGCTTCTGGGCCTGCGCGTCCCTGGAGTCGGCACTGCAGCGCGTGATCCTGCGCCAACGGGAGGAGACCCCAGGGCGGGCAGCGGGGACACCAACACGCCTAGGGCACAAGCGGAGCAACTCCACGGGCGAATAGTGTCGCAAGAGCGGAGTCGGCACATGGAGACGGGAGGCAGCGGGGGAGGCGGCCCAGCGCCGGGGAGACGGCGCACAGACCCGGTCTGAGGACCCGGCAGCCTCATTTGGCGGAACCTGGGAGGGGGCCCGGCTGGCTTCACTACTGCACTGAGGTACTGGGCGGTGCGCTCATTCCCAGGTGTCTCGACCCCCTCCTCGCCCAGCTGACCCGCCTCATTGCCCAACACCCGGGGGGTGCCTGTCGAGGTGATTGACACCCTGAGACTGCCGGAGGGGGCATTCAGTGCGGCGCTGACCAGCGGGACCTTCCTGCCACAGAGGGGTGTGATCGTGAGTGTGGGCCTCGGAACAATAGGTGGATTGGAAGCCGGCAGGGGGCTGTAACACTGGCCGACAGCGGAGAAAAGGCGACTGCCTGGCGGCCTTGGACTCTGCCGGTGAGTGGCATGTCTGGTGAATAGCGACAAAGGCTGGCGACTCCACTTTAGGGACGACGACCCGGTCCTCCACTGGGAGTACTGCTCCGGCAGGAGTGCGGATCCCTCGAACACAGGCACCCTGCACGCCGGCTGAGGACTCGGCGGCCCACGGTAACGGGAGGGGTGCGGGAAGACAGCGCCGGAGTGCGGAGCAGGGACCCGAACTGGCCAGCAGCAGTGCACGGGTCGCTGTGGGACATCGGCGACGGGGACGACCGTTGGCGCCACCCCCCTCCCCAGCGGAACCACTGGGACACAGCCACCGCTGCAAGAGTGCGCCCCTGGCCTCCCGGACCGAGGACTGCGTCTGTCTGGCCGGTGACAACTCTGAATCGACAAAGGGACCGGTCGACCTGCTGAGTGACCTGTCCGTCTCGAACGCCTCAACGTTAACCCGGCGGTTCGCCTGAAAGAGGCATGGGGAAACCGAAAGGACCAAAAGGTGAAGCAGGGACGGCCACATAGGCTCCGGACACCGTGCTGGAGTTCTGGACTAAATTACGGTCCAGAGGTGTCAGGGATAACACCCGAAGACCCCTGAGTTCTACCTGTCTTGGTGCACAAATAAAACAGAAACACGGGCTTCTCGATGGTGGCGTCAAAGACCAAAGGTTTATTACTGCAGGGATACAGAAGTCACAGAAACTACACACGGGCAGAGTCTAGGAGCCTGTTCGATTTGTACGAAGTGGGTTGTTCCTTAAATACACACTTTTTAGCTGTAGGCAACATTCTTCACATACTTGCACACTTCTTAAACTTTGTATCCTAAACAATAAATATTTGGCGTTAAACAGGAACCGTCAACGAATTTCTGATGTCAAACATTACGAATGAGGGGTTCCCACTGTTCAATCAAAATATCATGTCATCTTCTCATTCAGGAGCCGGACCGCCTCATCGTAAATTCCGTTACCTCCCCCTAATAAAGGCCCAGAAGGAAAGGAGCAGAGCCAGGTGTAGAAGATAGAAAAACAGGATAAGAGATGTTTGTAGGTCGTAAATGGGCAAGGCTGCCGTTTTCGGCCGCCTAATCATGATCAGGCCAACGAGCACGAGAACCAGTATAGCAGGACTGGCCTCAGGCAGAGGGAGCAGCTTCTGCCGAGTCATGCGGCCACAGCGTTTCTGAACAGGGTGCACGTGTCATGACACAAGGTGAATCGCCGGCTAAAGCCTACGTGTCCTTTAGCGAGATGAATTGATCGGAGGTCACTGTTTGCTTATTGACTATGTGAGGGCAAGAATACAAGATGGATGCTGTATTCTAAAATGGATGCCATCGATGTACCGGCAATGTGCTTGTAACAAGAGTGTTCTTGCTCATAGCATAGCGAAAACACCAGGATATACTATATGGATCATTTACGGTTCACTGGAACCGAAATTATAGGTTTACGATAACGTTGAAAACACGGGTTTCGAATTGTCACGGAACCTCAGTGCCACATTCCCAGTCGGACTTGCTAACGATGCAGGACCGAATCCTGGAAGCTATAGCGGCCACGAGGACCGCCTTGCAACAAGACATTGCTCAGGTGTCGACGGGCCTGGGGCTCCTGCGGGCAGACCATGGGAAACTAGCCGACAGGGTTAAAGACACAGAAATAATTCTGAAAGAAGTGGTGCCAGGACAGAAAGCCTTGGAGGGAAAACTTACGGACGTCCTGGACCGTATCCAGACGCTGGAGAGGAGAGCGGAAGATGCAGAAAACCGAAGCCGGCGCAACAATGTACGACTGGTGGGCCTTCCGGAGAAAAGTGAGGGGACGGACATGCTGGGTTATGTGGACAAGTGGCTACGGACAGTGGTGGCGCCGGAGGGCCTATCCCCATTCTTCACACTGGAGAGGGCGCACCGTGTACCTGCCCGGCCCCCGAAACCAGGGCTCCCTCCGCGACCAGTGGTGATCAAAGTGCTCCACTACAGGGATAGAGACTGGCTACTGCAACGAGCAAGGGAAGCGGGACCGTTCCAGGTTGACAATAGTACGGTCACGTTGTTTCCGGACTACACCTTCGAAACTCAAAAACAACGGGCTTCATTCCTCTCCATTAAAAAAGAACTACGAGCGGAGGGGCTGCAGTATTCGCCGTTGTTCCCGGCGAGACTCCGAATTTCGTTGGATGGGAAGGCACTGTTCTTCACTTCATCGGCGGATGCCTGGGCCTGGTGGGACTCCTACAAGGCTGGAACGGATGGGGCCCACCACAGGGCCGCCGCGGAGGACTCCCAATGGGGCACGGTCAGACGATCCAGACGGCTTCGGAAAAGGGGCCAACACCAGAAGCGGCTGACGGAATCGCAGACAACAGTGGAGCGGAAAGCGGCACTACAAGCGGTGAAGGAGGTCTCGGGAGCGGAGGAACCACAACAGGAGGGAGACTTGAAATCGATCTCGGAGGACAAACAAACGGGGTCGGAAACTGAACTATCGGAGGTGGACAGCACGAAGGGCCCGACAGTAACGCCACAAACGGTGGAGGAGGTCTTCGGCTGCTGAGTATCGAACTGGGGGGTGGGGGGGCTAGCAGCGACAACCTGAAGGGAGTGGCGAACCTGTCCACTGGAGCAGGCAGACGTGAGACTGGTCAACCGTGAGTGTGGATGTACTTTGAGGGGTGGATGGGAAGAGGGACGCAATGTTCACTGAGGTAGCTAGTGCACGCACCCAGAGGCCCCTAAGGCCACCGCAGTACAGGCTGCGAGCTAGAAAGTTTTGAGAGCACTTTGCTCAATTGTTTGGACGGGGGTAACTCTTCTGTAGTTAGGTCCTGTTCTAGGGAGGGTGGATGTCTAGAGATGTTGGGGTTGCTCAGGACAGGGAGGGGGTTGGTGGGAGAGGGTCGGGGCAGGGGAGGATAGTAGGGCAAAGGGGATGGGGAACAGTCCAGTTGGGGAAGGGAGACGGGGGGGCCATTACTGGTGCCTGGCCACTGAGGGACGGGGCTCTTGGCTATCAATGTCGAGACCATGGATAGTGTGGGATCGTTAAAATGTGTGTCCTGGAATGTGCGGGGGCTGAACTCAATGACTAAAAGGCACAAAGTGCACTCTTACCTGGTCCGCAGGGGGGTTCACATTGCCTTCCTACAGGAAACACATCTAATCAAAAAAGAGGGGGCGGCGCTCCAAAGGAGGTGGCGGGGTCACCTGTTTTACACCACATATTCAGCGTTTGCCAGGGGGGTGCTGGTCTGGATTCGGGCTGGGGTCCCTTTCCAAGTCACTAGACATACTGTGGACCCGGAGGGGCGATTCGTAGCTGTTGAGGGTTTACTCAGGGGCCGTACTATAGCGCTCTGCAGCGTTTATGCACCGAACACTGAACAAGCGCCTTACTTCACTAAACTCTCCAAGCACTTAGCAACCTACTTCGCTGGTCCAGTATTGCTGGGGGGAGACTTTAACGCTATCGGGGACACTGTATTGGATAGGTCACACCCACCACTACACGCTTCCCCAGTACATAGGCTAGCGAAACATAGAATGCAATGGCAGGGGCAGTGGGATCTTACTGATGTATGGCGCGCGCAACACCCTGCTGAGCGGGACTATTCCTTCTATTCCAGCATGCACGACCTCCATGTACGTATTGACGCATTCTTGTGCTCTCATCAAGTTCTCCCGGCAGTTAACCGCATAGAATACCTGACACGCACGATCTCAGATCACAATCCCCTGCTACTCACCCTGGCCTGGATGAACGAGTCTACACCGATTCCGACATGGCGGCTCCGGCCGGACACGTTGGATGACCCTCCGTTTAGGACGGACTTAGAACTCAGGATCACACAATATTTTACAGAAAACGAGGAGACTACCTCCTCCACGGCCGCTGAATGGGACGCATTCAAGGTGGTGGTGAGGGGACACTGTATAGGAAAATTTGCAGGGACGCGGCGTACGCTGGTAGAGGACTTGGACAAGGCGGAGCGTACACTGCGGGAAGCTGAGCAATTGCGACCCGGCCACCCCGAATTGCAGGGTAAGGTTAGCACAGCGAGGGAGGCAGTAGCGGTTGAAATGGAGCGCCTGCGCAGCTTTGATTATAAAGCTTATGTGACCAGGACTCTCGCTGAGGGGGATAAGACGGGGACACTCCTAGCCTGGCTGGCCAATCCTCACAGAGGATCCGCCCCGATACTGTCACTGGCGGGGGTGAGCGGGGAAGTCTATCACACGCAATCGGACATAGTGCGGTGCTTTAAAGGCTATTACGGCAACTTGTACAAGAGGGGGTTGGAGGCCCGACCCGAGGCGACGGAAGCCCTGTTGGCGGAGGCCCAGCTGCCTCAGTTGGACCCGGAATACGCTGACGCACTCGGAGGCCCGATTGGCCTTGAGGAAATTAGAGGGACCATCAAGAAAATGGCGCGAAACAAAACACCGGGGATGGATGGTCTGCCTGTTGAGTTTTATGTGAAGTATATAGAGCTACTGGCCCCGAGACTTAGAACGGTGTATAATGAAGCCAAGGAGAAGGGTGAATTACCCCAATCGATGCGCGAGGCGATCATGATCCCGTTGCTCAAACCGCGCAGGGATAGCGCGGACCCGGCGTCATACCGACCGTTATCGATGCTGACGACGGACTACAACATTTTGAGCACGATTCTGGCCGGGAGATTGATTACACATATGACGGCTTTGATTCATGGGGACCAGTCGGGCTTTATCCCTACCAGGAACACAGCCCAAAACATTCGGCGGCTGCTCAGGCTACTGGCGGACCCTCCACAAACGGCGAAGGCCCCTATGGTGTTGTCGGTTGACATTGAAAAAGCATTCGATAGCCTGGAGTGGACCTATCTATATGCGGTGATGAGGGGATTCGGACTCGGGGAAGATTATATAAAATGGACCAAAGTGCTATATGCACGGGCAGGTGCGAGGGTGAGAGTAGGAGCTTTAATATCGGATCGCTACGACGTGAACAGGGGACGAGGCAGGGTTGTGCGCTCTCTCCACTGTTGTTCGCCCTGGCCATGGAGCCGTTTGCAATGCTGGCTAGGGGTGGTGATGCGTACCTCGGACTGGAGGCGCGAGGGATCCACCACCATATATCGCTGTATGCGGACGATCTTTTGCTGTTCTTAGATAACGCTGACGAGGCGGTTAGGGGTGCGGAGGGTCTACTACTGAGATTCGGGGCGCTCTCAGGCTTGAAGGTGAATTGGGAGAAGACATGTCTCTTCCAGCTCCGGAAAGAGGAGAAGTGCCCGGCATCCACCATTAGCATGCGCTGGGAACCTGATTGTCTGCACTATCTTGGGGCCTACATTTACCACGATCCCGCCAACTTGTTGGACGGGAACATCGGACGGTGTATTCGAGGGTTGAAGGGCAACATGTCCTTCTGGGCTACCCTCCCCCTGTCCATGACGGGACGAGTGTCCCTCCTCAAAATGGTCGCCCTACCACGGCTGTTATACTTTTTCAGGACCCTGCCGGTATGGATACCGGGAGAAGTGTTCAGGCGCTTGAAGTCCAGCATAACATCATTTCTATGGGGAGAAGGCAGGCGGCGAATAGCACTGACGACGCTCATGCGCCCTAAGGACCAAGGAGGGCTAGCGGTCCCAGACTTCGAGCTCTATTACCTGGCAGCGCAACTACAATTCTTTACGCAGGAGGTAGCGAGAGTGTACCGGGGGCCTGTCCATGAACGGGACGCGGGCACCCCCCGCCATGTGCTGGCTTATATTGCCCTCCAGCAGAAATTATTGCTGAGTGGATTGACCCAGGAGGAAAGGACGCTGCGGTTGTGTTGGAATCGCATGCAAAAGCGAGCAGGCCCTGGTCACCCATATGCGCCGGAGATACCATTAGGGATGTTGACGGCACTTCCGCATGGGGGGGACTGGTCGAACCTCCAACTGTGGGAAGAAGCGGGACTTCAGGTGGTGGGGGATTTATACTCAGACGGGGTGCTAACGGAATTCCACTCTCTGCAGGAACGCTATGATCTTCCACGGGGTGACTACTTAGTGCACGCGGCAGTGGTGCGAGCGCTTCAAGCACATTGGGGAGAAGGACTGATAGAACCTAAAACGTCATTAGCATGTCAATATACGATGATGACTGCAGGTACGATAAAAGCGGTTACATGTCTTTACTCCAGAATGCACACAGAAAACATACCACCACTAACACGCCTCAAAACACAATGGGAGGACGACCTGCAGAAGGAAATCCCTGACACAACTTGGTCCCAGCTGCTTCAGCGAGCACGGAAGAGCACCAGAAACGCCCGTTTCCAATTAATACACCTCTATATTCTGCACAGGGCCTACCTCACTCCGAACAAGATAGCAAGGTACTTTGGCGCGGTTGATGCTGCATGTCCCAGATGCGCGCTAGTAGGAGCTGACTTGCAACACATGCTTAGGGACTGTCCACGTATTCAGGAGTACTGGGTGGGAGTTGGGGACGCCTTGAATGAGGTCACGGATAGAGTACTGCACTATGATAGCGCGGTCGTCCTACATTGGTTCCCACACACGCGCAAAACGAAACTGTCGAGTAAATTTATAGACATGGGCCTTATGATTGCAAAAAGGGAGCTCACCCGGGGTTGGAAATCAAAGACAGCGCCAACACACCAAAAGTGGTTGAACGAATTTCTGAAATGGGCAGCGGCAGAAAGCACAATCAGACACCAACTGGCCCGGCGAACGGCAAATGAGAAGGCTCAGGAAGCGGCGCTAGCATGGGAAACCCTAGTCCAGGCGCTTAGGGATAGTACAGAGAAGAGTGACGAAGAGGAGGGAGTAGTACTCCAGGTGGCCCCAAGGGAGGAGATATTAGACCCCGCACTGACACCTGACACACGAACCTAAGAATTGTTTCCACAATCCTAACCACACCGGCTTGTCCGAGTCCACAAACATGACAAGTAGGCTCAGGCACCAGGGGGACGGGGAGGATGGGGAGGGGGGGAGGGAGAAAAGTTGAAGTGTTTTTTTTTTTTGCATTAAGGAGAGTTTATACACAACTACAGTGCGAGAGGGTTCAGTAGGCGTAGACCAACTAAAAGCGGAGAATATTGAATCGGAGAGCTAATTATACCTGACCCTGCTGCACCATGAACCGTGGTCGACCGCCACCCAGCCTCCGGGATGTGGGTTATGAGGCTGTGTATACAGGCGATAACCGAACAGTGATTGAATTGGTTCCAGGGACCGTACTGGTGTACATAATGTATGGCTGGCATTATCTCTGCAATAAAAATTGTTTTACAAAAAAAATAAAAAAATAAAACATTACATACTAACCATTTATATATTGATTTTACCTTACATTACTTAACATTAAAAAACAATTAGTTAAAATGTAATTAATCTCCCTCCATATTCCCCTAAAAACGCAATATCTAGCTACTAAATTATAAACTACTTAACATAGGTATTTGTAAATGGCACATAACTCTTAGGCATCTTGGCGCTAACAGGTGTTTATTGCTAACCAATGGTACTCATTTTATCGACCTTCGATGGTTGAAAGGCTGGGTGGACCCGCCGGGAATTGAACCAATAACCATGAGATTGAACACAGGGCCCTGCAGTGGACAAATTAGTCCACTGAGCCACCAGAGCCATCTATTTACCTTGTAAAAATTCAATTACACATTTAAAATTGCAAACTATATTTAAAAAAAGAAAATTTTACTAATATAAGTATATATATATATATATATATATATCGCGTCTCACACAACGCTCCAAACGGTCGCGTCTTGCACTCCAGTTCGGCAAAATCACCAGTCAATTACTCCAGCTTGTCGTATATCATATACTATTTTATTCCAGCATAATACATGGTGCAATGGAAACCAGCCCAACGCGTTTCACCGAGGGTTCGGCTTGATCACGCCGAACCCTCGGTGAAACGCGTTGGGCTGGTTTCCATTGCACCATGTATTATGCTGGAATAAAATAGTATATGATATACGACAAGCTGGAGTAATTGACTGGTGATTTTGCCGAACTGGAGTGCAAGACGCGACCGTTTGGAGCGTTGTGTGAGACGCGATACTATTGGCAGGGAGTCCTCTGACCCTGTATTGCACCGCAGTCTAGGTGTCCCGGTTCCTTCGGAGGGAGTGAGGTGGATATATATATATATATATATATATATATATATATATATATATATATATATATATATATATTATATTCTGCAAGTTTAAAGAAATTCGGATCTTTAATGACTGGCAAACAATAGTCTTTGTACATGTTTTAAAATTGTTTGTAAATTCGGAGTTTCCTTTGAATTACGTGGATTTAACCAGTAACAATTTTTTCAAGTGCAATGTCATAGAAAGACTAGCAGCGATAGTATGTTTACACTGTTTGTTACACATGTGACACTGGAGGTCGCCACCAGGGGGTGGTGATATTCTTTAACAAAAGTATATAAAAAAGCATTAAAATTCTGATTATGTTGCAGCGTGAACAAGGGCACCTTTGCCCGAAACGCGTCGCTGGTTCTGTGGGTTGTGTTTAAATAAATAACATCTTGCTGACTTTGCTGGTCCATTCCTCTACTTGCTGGCGTGGAAGCGTGGGCTGCGAGCGCAGAGCGTGCTGAGGAGGAGCTGTGTTTCCATATATATATATATATATATATTGAATTAAAAACCATGTTTACTACAACTATGCTATAGTACACAATATTAATTACAACAATTTTCTTCATACCGATATTGTATACAATATAACCTACATTCTTAAGTTTGATATTCTGTTCCATTATATTTTTGCAGAGGTGATATTTTTGACAACATATTTATGTCACATAATATTTTGGAATCAATATTTGTTCCATTCACCATATTTAACATGTGCCCATTATAAAAATTTCCCTTTTCTCATGAAAAGTGTAAGTACAGAACTATTAGTCAGTTTCTCTACTCTGGCACAAAGGGAACACAAACCTAATTGCTAAATGAGGAGCTTATTTATGAGCCCCTTTTTAAACTTTTGGCCCGCTGTTGCATCACATATTGTGGGGCAACAGTGGCATAAAAATGTGCCATGTTGCACCATATTTACAAAGTGATGCATCCAAGCAGATGCGTCACTTTATAAAGCTCTGCGCCACATTATACCTGCGTCAGGTATAATGTATGTAGGGTGGGCGTGCCCCCACAAAAAGCCTTGTAGAAGTGGTGCAGTGAAATCTATCAGATTTCACAGCGCCACTTCTAGGACACTACTGCATTACAACTTTACGCCTGCCTCAAAGCAGGCATAAGGGTGATGCAATGCAATCGGAATAGGCTTTCCCTATGCATTCCAGGAGTTGCATCATGCTTACGACACAACTCCATCAATGTGTGAGTTTCACGCCGACAGATAAGTTAGGATTCCTGACGTATCTGTCATTTCTTGGGACATAGTGTGCCGTACAATAAATGCGGCACATCCGTCATGTTGCAAGGAGAGCGCATTGAAAAGTGTTGCATCGCTGCTTTCAGCCAGCGATGCAACACTTTTTATAAATGAGGCCCCTTAGGGGCAGATTTATGAAGGCCTTGTGCCGCCGGTGCGTCATTTTTAACATGGGAAAAAGTGACGCACCGGCGGCGCAAGGCCTTCATAAATCTGCCCCTTAGTGTTTAAGACTGTATGTACAAAAAGCCCACTGACAAAAAAACGTTTTTCAACTTTGTGATGGACTCCTATCTTTAAAATGGGCACATTTTATGGCTTCTTTTCTCACAAAAACAGCTAGTGCATGACTATCAAATTGTCCTTCTCTATTCCTGAACAATGGATTCACCGGCTCCTTTTAGGAAGCCTAGTTTTATACCCCACACACACCGAAGTACAACATTTGGGCTCACGCCTCAAAATTATTTTTGTTAACGTTGTGAAAGATTCCTATAATTTAAGTAGGCACATTCTGAGGTTTTTATTCCCATGAAATAGAGAGCTGTATGTCAGCCAAAGTGACTTTCTCTACTCTTACATTATGAGCATACCAGCTCAGTTCAGGAATACAATTTGTAAGATTCTTCTATATGATTTGCCCTTCAAATAACAAGACCATCAATGCTAAGAAAGTCTCTTGTAGATGACAGGGGCACTTTTGAGAATGTTTAAGCCTTGTTTAACCCCTTCCACGCTCATGACGAGCTGGGCTCGTCATGCAGTAGCCTCCTGCTACACTGATGACGAGCCCAGCTCGTCATGAATAATGGGGTTCCTGTATTTACAGCACAGGGGAAAAATCCCCATAGCGTTCAAGTGGTTAAGAATTTCTGTTTTACACTCCAAATTTGAAAGGCTGAACAATAGATGTTTCAACTTTGTGAAAGTTTCCCATGTTTCACCTGGGCACATTTTGAGAATGTGTCTTCCCCTAAAAAGGTGGATATACCATTGTCAACTTGATTTTTTTCTACTCTTGAACAAAGGACAGATAGCTCCATTCTGGACATCCACTTACAGAATTTGTGCTCCCAAACACATTAAGGGGTCAATTAGGATGGCGGATGGATCGCCACCGCCATGCAGGCGGTGGCAATCCGTCCGCCATCCTTGCCCGTCTGCCACCTATTTTCCCCCGCCATATTACAATGGCAGGGGGGGACCGTGGCAGAGGGGAAGACCGTCCGCCGCTTTTCTGCCGCAGTACAACATGGCAGGCACCGCGCGGTGCCTGTCATGTTGTGCTGTGAAATGCACAACATGCATTTTTGACATTGCGGCGGACGGCACAGTCGGCCGCAATGTTAAAAATGCGGGATGCACCCGCCACTGTGGCGGGTGCATCCTAATTCGGGGCACGGTACCTCCGCCCTTGTGTGGCGGACGGTACCTGCCCCAGACAGGATGGCGGACGGACTTTGTCCGTCCGCCATCCTAATCGACCCCTACATGTTTAAAGTTTGTTAAACAAAGTTTATGTGCAGATATATATTGCAACCTGGGTTTGTGGATTCCGGAGTGCTTCCTAATCGCCAGTGGTGCTGGTTGGAGGAGATGCCACATCACACCTCTAACAATCGAAAAATCCCACTCAGGGCCGGCTTTAGCTCTGGTGGCGCCCTGTGCAACAATGTTTGTTGGTGCCCCCCAATGCCCACCTCCGTCAGGGATTCCCTCATTACTACCCTTCCACCGTGCCCCTCAAGACTCCATAACTACTCTTTCCTGTTGGACCCGGTCTCATGGCGTGGTCCTACCCCTCCCGCATGGCGGGCCCAGGACGACATCCGCCCTCCTCCGGACCACGGGCGGCCCATTCTGCCCGACCCTGCACGCCCCAACACCACCGGGCCATCCCGGACCCCCATCATCGGCCTGGCCCCAGCGTAGGCCCCTCACGACCTAAGCACGAGGCCGGGCCCGACTCCATCTTGGGCCCACCACGTCACGACCGCGTGGCCTTGGCCCCAGCCTCGGCCCCAGCGAAGCCCAGACATCGAGGCACCAAGATCCACCCAGGTGGTCGAGTGGCCACTCGACAGATCCCGGAGGGAGAGGAGTTTCGATGGCCCCCCCAGCCGTCCCCGGACGCCTGGTATCGATCGCCTCCGGCCTCCCTGGGCGCTGGCTCCACCCCCCTGCTGGGTGTCTGGACACCATCATCTCGGCCCCTCTGGCCCCCAGGCGCGAGGGTCCGGACATCAAAGGACCTCCGTCCTATATCTGGGTCCGCCCAGGAGTAGGACGGCAGTTGTATCCTGGACTGGAAGCCCTGCTGACGCTGTCACGGCCGACACCAGACAAACTCATCCGTAACCCGACGACCTTCTGAGAGCCTGCTGGCGCTGCCGCGGCCTACCTTGCTGAAACATCTGAGAGCCTGCTGGCGCTGCCGCGGCCTACCTTGCTGAAACATCCGAGAGCCTGCTGGCGCTGCCGCGGCCTACCTTGCTGAACCTTCCGAGAGCCTGCTGGCGCTGCAGCGGCCTACCTTGCTGAACCTTCCGAGAGCCTGCTGGCGCTGCCGCGGCCTACCTTGCTGAGACATCCAAGAGCCTGCTGGCGCTGCCGCGGCCTACCTTGCTAAACCTTCCGAGAGCCTGCTGGCGCTGCCGCGGCCTACCTTGCTGAACCATCTGTTAGCCTGCTGGCGCTGCCGCGGCTCGACCTCTCGGACCCCCCCGGCTCGAGGATTGAGAGCTGTGCGTAGGGTATCCCGTCCTCCGCCCAGAGTAAGACTGTCCCGCTACCTTACCCCTCTTTACGAGACTTTACAGATCCCTCGATCTGCTTGTACATACTACCAAAAACCCGCAACCTTTTACTAGCTATAAAAGCTTAAGAACTTGACCTCTTGTGTGGTGTCCATCTGTAGTGTTGTGATTACTCTGCTGTACGATCCTAGGAGAGGACCCTCATTCAGGAGGCCTCTCAGTAAACTCTCGGCTACTTCTCGACGGAGAGGTGGACCTAGGGGTGGTCAGTCAGACATCTTCTGCCTCCCCCGGGGTCGCCTTTCTAACATTGGTGGCAAGCGCTGGGATCCGAGCCCACGCAGATCGTACAGAGAGTGATTCACTCGCTACCCAGAAAAACCCACTGCGACCATGATCACAGAATTCCAGAAGGAGAAAATGGAAGACTACAGTCACAAGGAGCTGAAGCAATTCTGCAAAGATCTAGGCCTCGCTACCACTGGCTTAAGTACTAAAGAAGACTTTAAATCGGCCCTGCAGGCCTGGGTGGACGCCGGCGAGGCGCCACCCCCGAGGGAAGATAACCCGGTCCCGAACGGAGGCACGGAGGCTGCGACGAACCCAGCGGGAGGGAGACCCGCGAACCCAGACAAGGGCCTCTCCCACGAAGATGCCAGAGAACGAGAGAAGAACCGGCTCCACGAATTGGAGCTCGTTCGACTCAGGCAAGAAGGAGAGATCCAACTGGCAGAAAGGAAGCTAGCCATCGAGCAGCTACGGCTAGAAGGAGACCTGGAAGAAAAGCGAAGACAAAGAGACCTCGAGGAGAAGAAACTCATGCTCGAGCACGAGCGCGTCCTCAAAGAACTAGAAATTAAAGCCAAGGCAGGCGAGACTACCACCTCCGGGAGTAAGACCTCACCTCCCCCGGTGGACACGAAGGTGCACATACCCAAGGATGTCGTCAAAGAGTACTATAAGAACGACGACATCCAGCAGTGGTTCAAAGCTTACGAGGTCGCCATGGCCGCCCATCGAGTACCCCTCAGGGACTGGGGTGCCGGCCTGTGGGGGAAGTTTATCAATGAAGGGAGAGACGCCCTGCTGGAGCTCCCTGATGCCGAGAGGATCTCGTACGAGCACATGAAGACCGCCCTCCTCACTCGCTACGGACTCACCCCCGAGATGTACCGGCAGCGATTCCGAGACTGCAAAAAAATCCCCGGTACCACGTGGGTAGAATACGTGAACTATTACAGTAGAGCCTTCGAGGGGTGGACTCGGGGCTGCCAGGTCAAAACCTACCAGCAGTTGGTCGACCTCATTCTATGGGAACACCTGTCCAATAACTGTTTCGTCGAACTCCGGCAGCACCTCCTCGACAGCAAATTGACTGAGCCACGAAAACTCGCTGTCGAGGCAGACCGATGGGCCAGCACCCGAGTTCCCCGGAACATGATGGGAGATTACGGCCGGGGGTCCCCGGGGAACCACCGACCACGAGGTGGCGGAGTAGGCCAGAGCCGGGGTCGAGACACCCCCCAGGGGTCATCCCCTACCTCCACGTCGCCATCCCTGGCCCGGAGAGGGGGCCCCCCAGCCAGGCCGGGGCCCCGCCCGAACGTTACGTGCCACAGATGCCAGCGACAGGGGCATTATGCGAATGACCTCCTCTGCCCGATGAACCAGCGACCCGGCACCACCGGGCCCCCAGCCCGCCAGATCACGGCAGCTGCCCTAGGTGAAGAAAGAAGGGAGGAAGAGGACGACGACCCCGAGCAGGCCGAGTGGGAGCCCGCCGCCATGACCTTAGCCTGCCTGGGTACTCACGACATGATCCCCCGATGGCCGATCCCCGGCAACACCCAGAAGTACCGCCAGTGGGTCACCATCAACGGTCGCCGGACCGAAGCCCTCCGTGACACTGGGGCCAGCGTGACAGCGGTCCGCTGCCCTCTGGTGACCCCGGAACAGATCCTTCCTAACGTCCTGTGCCCAGTCCGATCCGCAGATAACTCCGAAACTATGTGTCAGATGGCCCGCATCCCCTTCGAGTGGGGGGGAGTGTCGGGCGTGCTGAAAGTGACTGTCCGCGATGATGCCCCCGTGGACTGCCTCCTTGGGAACGACCTGGAAAGTTCCCCATGGGCTGGCGTCGAACGAAGAGAGCACCTGGGGATGCTAGGCCTTACCGAGTGGGTCTGTGCGACCACCCGCTCCATGTCCGCCCGAGCCTCCGCCCCAACGGGGGAAGCTCCAACAGAGGAGCCAGAAGGGCCCGCACCTCCGCCGCCCGTCGTCCCCGAGGACGCCGACACCGGGCCCGGCCCCCAAGGGCCCGACCAAGAAGATCCCACCGAGATCGACCGCCTCCCGGAACTCGCTCAATGGCGCCAAGAAGGTGGCCCCACCCGCGAACAGTTCCGGCAGGAACAGAAAACCTGCCCCTCCCTCGAGGGGATGCGACAGCAAGCCGCTACGCAAGCCGCTGGAGACCCCGCGGGGTCCCACTGGGTCTACTGGGACAACGACCTCCTTTACAGTGAGCAGAAGATTGCCGAGCTAGGGGCCGGCCGGGTGCTGGTTGTACCCCTCCGGTTCAGAGACTTCCTCCTGAACTTAGCACATGATGTGCCCCTCGCCGGGCACCTGGGCCAGGACAAAACTTACAGCCGCCTGGTGACCCATTTCTACTGGCCAAAAATGCGCACTGATGTACAGAACCACTGCAGGACCTGCCCGACCTGTCAAGCCAGCGGGAAGAGCGGGGGGAAAGTCAAAGCCCCGCTCCAGCCGTTCCCTGTGGTAACCACCCCCTTCGAGCGAGTGGGAATAGACATCGTAGGACCCCTGGATCCTCGCACCTCGCAGGGGCACCGTTTCATCCTCGTCCTGGTGGACCATGCCACCCGCTATCCTGAGGCCATCCCTCTCCGAACAATCACGGCCCCCGTGGTGGGCCGAGCCCTCATGAGCATCTTCTCCCGAGTCGGCTTCCCCCGAGAAGTCGTGAGTGATCGGGGGTCCAACTTCATCTCGAAGCATATGCGGTCCCTATGGCAACAGTGCGGGGTCGCATATAAGTTCACCACCCCGTATCATCCCCAGGGAAATGGACTAGTGGAACCCTTTAACAGGACACTGAAGGGAATGATCAAGGGCCTAGAAGAGCCCCTCCGGCGCAAATGGGATGTCCTGCTGCCCTGCCTCCTGTTCGCCTACCGAGAGGTACCCCAGAAATCCCTGGGGTTCAGCCCGTTCGAACTCTTGTACGGACACCCGGTTCGAGGCCCCCTTAGCCTGGTCAAGGAAGGCTGGGAGACAGCAGTTCGAGATGCCCCACCGGATGTCTACCGGTACCTCCTGAGACTCCGCAATCAGACTCGGAAGTTCAGGGAACTTGCCGAGGCCAACCTGGAGGCCAGTCAGGAGGAGATGAAACGCTGGTATGACCAGAACGCCTCGTCCATCGAGTTCGAGCCGGGCCAGCAAGTCTGGGTCATGTCCCCGGTTGAACCGTGTGCCCTCCAGGACAAATGGACGGGGCCCTTCAAGGTGGTGGAGCGCAAGAGCCCCGTCACCTACCTGGTAGACATGGAGTCCCCCAGGAACCCCCTCCGGGTTCTACACGCTAACCGGCTCAAGCCGCACTTTGCACGCACCGAACTGAGCCTGCTGCTGGCGACCGATGACGGAGCTGAAGACGACTCCGAGCCACTACCAGATCTCCTCAGCACCACCGAGAAAGACGGCTCCTTCGAAGGGGTCCGGCTCTCCTCTACCCTGACCCCAGAGCAGCAACAAGACTGTCGGAAGCTGCTGGGGCAGCTTGCGGATCTGTTTTCCCTCACGCCGGGGGTCACCCGGTGGTGTGTCCACGATGTGGACACCGGAGACAGCCCCCCTGTGAAACAACGAGCTTTTCGAGTGCCCGACCGGGTTCGGGCCTGCATCCAATCCGAGGTGGCCAAGATGTTGGCCCTGGGGGTAGTCGAACCCTCCAACAGTCCCTGGGCCAGTCCCGTTGTCCTGGTCCCGAAAGCCGCTTCCCCCGGAGCAGCGCCCGAGCTCCGGTTCTGTGTTGACTACCGGGGACTGAATGCCGTCACCAGGACCGACGCACATCCCATCCCCAGGGCGGATGAACTGGTCGATCGCCTCGGGGCCGCCAGATACCTCAGCACCTTCGATCTCACGGCGGGGTATTGGCAGATCGGCCTTACCACTGGTGCACAAGAACGATCGGCCTTCTCGACGCCAGATGGCCACTATCACTTCAAAGTGATGCCCTTCGGCATGAAAAATGCGCCGGCCACCTTCCAGAGGCTAGTAAATCAGGTGCTGGCCGGACTAGAAGAATACAGCGCCGCCTATCTCGATGACATTGCGGTGTACAGCCTTCACTGGGATGAGCACCTGTCCCACCTCTGGGAAGTCCTGACGGCCCTCCGGCGGGCTGGACTAACCATCAAGGCCAGCAAATGCCAGATAGGCCAAGGGTCCGTGACCTATCTAGGACACCAAGTAGGGAGCGGTCAAGTAGCTCCCCTCCAACCAAAGGTCGACGCCATCCGGGCCTGGGAGCCCCCGGTCACCCAGACCGCCGTCCGAGCCTTCCTGGGGCTCACCGGATACTATCGGCGATTTATAAAAGACTACGGGAGCATTGTGGGGCCCCTCACAGAACTGACCTCAAAGAAACTACCCCAGAAGGTGCACTGGACCCCCGCGTGCCAGACAGCCTTTGAGACTTTAAAGACTGCCATGTGCACCGCCCCTGTGCTCCAGGCCCCCGACTACAGCAGAGAGTTTGTAGTCCAAACCGACGCCTCGGAGCACGGCAACGGGGCGGTCCTGTCCCAAGTTAACCCCGAAGGAATCGACCGGCCTGTGGCCTTCATCAGCCGACGCCTCCTGGCAAGAGAACAGCGGTGGAGCACCATCGAGAGGGAAGCCTTTGCCGTGGTGTGGGCACTCAAGAAGCTCCGGCCCTACCTCTTCGGCACCCACTTCCGAGTCCAGACCGACCACCAGCCCCTGCGTTGGTTGATGCAGATGCGGGGAGAAAACCCGAAACTGCTGCGCTGGTCCATCTCTCTACAGGGGATGGATTTCACTGTGGAGCATCGCCCCGGCAATGACCACGCCAATGCCGACGGCCTGTCCAGATTCTTCCGCCTCGGCGAGGAGAATCCCCAAGAAAATGGGTGACTCTCCCCTGCCTTCAGCTGGGGGGGACGCGTGTTGGACCCGGCCTCATGGCGTGGTCCTACCCCTCCCGCATGGCGGGCCCAGGACGACATCCGCCCTCCTCCGGACGTCTGGCGGCCCATTCTGCCCGACCCTGCACGCCCCAACACCACCGATCCGGCTACCATCCCGGACCCCCATCATCGGCCTGGCCCCAGCGTAGGCCCCTCACGACCTAAGCACGAGGCCGGGCCCGACTCCATCTTGGGCTCACCACGTCACGACCGCGTGGCCTCGGCCCCAGCCTCGGCCCCAGCGAAGCCCAGACATCGAGGCACCAAGATCCACCCAGGTGGTCGAGTGGCCACTCGACAGATCCCGGAGGGAGAGGAGTTTCGATGGCCCCCCCAGCCGTCCCCGGACGCCTGGTATCGATCGCCCTCCGGCCTCCCTGGGCGCTGGCTCCACCCCCCTGCTGGGTGTCTGGACACCATCATCTCGGCCCCTCTGGCCCCCAGGCGCGAGGGTCCGGACATCAAAGGACCTCCGTCCTATATCTGGGCCCGCCCCGGAGTAGGACAGCAGTTGTATCCTGGACTGGAAGCCCTGCTGACGCTGTCACGGCCGACACCAGACGAAATCATCCGTAACCCGACGACCTTCTGAGAGCCTGCTGGCGCTGCCGCGGCCTACCTTGCTGAAACATCTGAGAGCCTGCTGGCGCTGCCGCGGCCTACCTTGCTGAAACATCCGAGAGCCTGCTGGCGCTGCCGCGGCCTACCTTGCTGAACCTTCCGAGAGCCTGCTGGCGCTGCCGCGGCCTACCTTGCTGAACCTTCCGAGAGCCTGCTGGCGCTGCCGCGGCCTACCTTGCTGAGACATCCAAGAGCCTGCTGGCGCTGCCGCGGCCTACCTTGCTGAACCTTCCGAGAGCCTGCTGGCGCTGCCGCGGCCTACCTTGCTGAACCATCTGTTAGCCTGCTGGCGCTGCCGCGGCTCGACCTCTCGGAACCCCCCGGCTCGAGGATTGAGAGCTGTGCGTAGGGTATCCCGTCCTCCGCCCAGAGTAAGACTGTCCCGCTACCTTACCCCTCTTTACGAGACTTTACAGATCCCTCGATCTGCTTGTACATACTACCAAAATCCCGCAACCTTTTACTAGCTATAAAAGCTTAAGAACTTGACCTCTTGTGTGGTGTCCATCTGTAGTGTTGTGATTACTCTGCTGTACGATCCTAGGAGAGGACCCTCATTCAGGAGGCCTCTCAGTAAACGCTCAGCTACTTCTCGACGGAGAGGTGGACCTAGGGGTGGTCAGTCAGACATCTTCTGCCTCCCCCGGGGTCGCCTTTCTAACATTTCCCAGATGCATTAAATTAGATTTATAGTGTCATTCATACCAGTGTAGAGTGTCAGAGCCTTTCACATCACACATATTACACAGAGACATTCAATCCAGTGGCGTAGCTAGCCCTTTGCCCACCCGTGGCGGTCACTGAGTTTGCCGCCCCGGGGCAGCTGATTGAAGAGTAGACGTTTCGACCCAAATTGGTGCAGGCGTCCGGTAGAACCTTGCTAGAGGGTCTTCATTAGGACAGGGACGTATGAGGGGCAGTGAATCTTAGAATGAAGGAGATCTGGTATCTCTGTCTCGGGGACTCGATTTCCCAATACCGCGCCAGGGGAGCCGAAAACACTGGAGCTGGATTCTCGGCAGGCGAAAGGCAGCTTCCTGATCAGTGCATCAGCTGGAGAGTCGGCTTCCTTCGGCACTTGCTGTAGCGAGCTGCGCCGGGCAAGTAGGTCTTCAAACTGCTCCGAACCACTTATCTGCTTCGGTGGTAGTGTGCCAGCTTTGGCGGCGGCGGCTTGTGCTCACTGACACCCCTACTTCATCCGGCGGAGCTCCAGTACTACCAACTTCTTCTCTGAGCAGATGAATTGTGATCTTTAGCCTGTGTTAATCAATTATTAGCATTTTTATTGAGGTCATAGTGACCACTGTTTTGTTATTTGTATAGTTCCTTCACCTTCCAACCACTACCTTTCCCTCTCCACTCTATTAGGGGCACTAATTATGATTTAATATTGATGTATTTTATGAATAGTGTTTTATTGAATATTATTGTACACGTTGTGATTAAAAACAATGCTGTGATATCCTTTTTGAATTCATTTGAGACATTATTTAATCTTCGCTTATTTGCTCTAGTATCTGGGACCATTTTGTTTGCATCACTAACCTACCCAGGTCCCACCGACTTATTGGGTTAACCTGTGTTTTTACAGCACGATTGAAGAGTAGGGCAGAGTTTGCGCCTTGAGACAGCAGAAAAGAGCCCCAAAACTTGTTCCGCCGGGTGTGAAATCCTCCCTAGATACCCCACTGAATCAATTACACAGGTGTAAATCAGTTTATGGGAAACATTGCATGAAACAGACTGGGGATAAAATCACAACACTCTAACCTATACCATGCAGTTTTCATGCAGCTCCTTGATGACAGTTAATTGCTCACTGTTCTACATCAGGATTTTATCTTATAAACTGCAAGTAACAATAGGATCTCTCTGACAAAAGCAGTAACCTCTGACTTACTTATATTATATGCTCTTTGTGATGTGCATTGTACATGTTCTTTGCAGCCGGCATATTAACCCTCTGTGCTACCTTACAATGAATCAAAACTTCCACTTGACAAAGATTGAATCTCTCTTTCTCCTGAAAGAACATTAATCATCGGAGTTATCATGACATGTTTATTGTTGCCTGAAAATTGTTGGAGGCAAAGAATGCAGCTGCAGGTGCTTTTAACCACTTCCATGCTAATGACAAGGCCAGCTCGTCATGCAGTACACTGGAGCTGTGCTTATGAGGAGCTGACCTTGTCATGAACAATGGGAAAAGTCAAAGTTCAGCATCCAGCGGGAATTGCCTTAGCATTGAAGGTGTTAAACCAGAATATATGTTGCACCACCACAGAGCCAACCCTGCCTACAACTTACTTTGTTTCAATTCCTGAACTGAAAGTGAATTACACAAAATTGAGCTGGTGTAGAATGTCTCTAGTAGTTAAGGCGGTAAGAAGACATGCTGATGGTGCAAGGAGACAGTGGCGCTCGGCTCTATGTGCCTCGATCAATTAAATGAAATTCCTGAACGTTCATGCAAAATCTTTTATTTTATTTTTCGGACTCTGCAGGCTTTTATGCAATGCAACTGGCATCTATTTCAGAGCACAGATGGTGCCCCCCTGACCTTGGCACCCGGTGCAGTGGCACCGCTCGCACCCCCTAAAATTCGGCACTGATTCTACTTCTCACACGAACAATGGACTAGCACTGGTTAGCTAGAAAGAGCCCCAAGAGCAGGTAGAAGTAATCATTTGAGTGAAAGAACAGCTTTGTGAGGAGAGGACCATATCATTCTTGAATTATAAAGTCAAAAATTATAAAGATGAACCAGTTCTTATATCTATTTCTCTATTGTAATCTTCCTAAAGTGTCAGAACGAATCAGTATGGGAGTTTATTGCAATCAGAAATACAGTTTTATCTTCTTAATGGAGACTAGAGTTGATCAGATGTGGGTTAGAAAAGAAAATGAGAACTCAGACACTTGGATTTTTAAGGAAGTGTGAACCTTCCTGAATGAACACAGTTTAAGTCAGTTAATGCTGCATTTGAAGTGGGATTCATAGATATGGGATGATTCCAGTCTATCTCTAGTGGGGCTTGAGTAACACTATTATCACATCACATCATCTAATGTGCATATATACAGTGCAAATCTACACCTGAGGTTATCTTGTTGCTGAATACCATATGTTTTTTGTTATCCCAGTAAATAGTACTTACAGTATAGACCTTGGAAGAAATCAAGGCTGAGTGGTAGCACCAGGATTCAAAAATGTGAGAGAGTGGTCAACACATATTCCTCAAGTGGATTCATCCATTTAATAAGCCACCAGACTAATACGATCTGTATGGGTACTTAAACATACCTATCATTACACATATCACTGTGTAGACTTGAATATGACTGTAATCACATATTATCACTGTGGGGACTTCAACATCACTGTAATCGCACAATACCTCTGTGAGGACTTGTACATGACTATAATCATGCATTATCTGTGTGCTATCCCTGTGCGCAGTGCATCCCATTAATCGCACACTATCTCTGTGGGGACCTGGGCATGTCAATAATCACACACGATCTCTGTGGGGACTTCAGTATCTCTAAACTTACACACTATATCTGTGGGGACCTGGGCATGTCTAAAATCACACACTATCACTGTGGGGACCTCAACATCTCTATAATCACACACTATCTCTGTGGGGACCTGGGCATGTCTATAATCACACACTATCTCTGTGGGGACCTCAACATCTCTATAATTACACACTATCTCTGTGGGGACCTCAACATCTCTATAATCACACACTATCTCTGTGGGGACCTCAACATCTCTATAATTACACACTATCTCTGTGGGGACATCAGTATCTCTAAAATCACACACTATATCTATGGGGACCTGGGCATGTCTATAATCACACTATCTCTGTGGGGACCTCAACACCTCTATAATCACACACTATCTTTGTGGGGACCTCAACACCTCTATAATCACACACTATCTCTGTGGGGACCTGGGCATGTCTATAGTCACACACTATCTCTGTGGGGACCTCAACATCTCTATAATCACACACTATCTCTGTGGGGACCTCAACACCTCTATAATCACACACTATCTCTGTGGGGACCTGGGCATGTCTATAGTCACACACTATCTCTGTGGGGACCTCAACATCTCTATAATCACACACTATCGCTGTGGGGACCTCAACATCTCTATAATCACACACTATCTCTGTGGGGACCTGGGCATGTCTATAGTCACACACTATCGCTGTGGGGACCTGGGCATGCCTATAATCACACACATTCTCCTAGGTGAACGTGGTAATACTGTTGTCACACCATCTCTGTGGCGACTTGAGCATTTCTGTAATTACACGCAAGCTCTGCTTTGGCTTGAGCATCATCAGCTTTGCATTCTCTGTATGGGGCTTTGTGAATACTGAAAAGTAGCAAAGTTAGACTTTTGGTCTAAGTCTACATTTGTGAAACTGAAAAGTAGAAAAGTTAGATTTTTGCTCTAAGTTTACCTTTGTGAATCGGGTCCTTTTTCAAGGAGGCCTTAAACACAATCATCTTCATACACTATCTCTGTGGGGACTTAAACATCGCTATAATAACACACTATCTTTGTGGGGACCTGAAAAAAACCTATAATATAACACTAACTTTGTGGGAACTTTAAAATCACTATAAAAACATATCATCTCTGTGGGGACTTGAGTATTCCTGTAATTAAATGCAAGCTCTGTTTCGACTTGAAGCACCAGGGAGTGCCATGAGGTCAAGACTGATATACACATAGCTGAGTCTGAACTGGGGTGGCGCAGTGAGCCAAAGAACGATGATGGATTCAAACCAGATCTGTGACTGGGGGTGAGTGACTGAAAATTTTCAGCACTCCATCCATTATCTCCTTGTGTTTGCTTTGATCACCCCAAGTTGCCAGGGTATGCCCAGACGTGGGTCCCTTGCTCACTTTGCCACTGGATTCAAGCTAGCCTAGCTGATGAGGGGGTGTTACCCCGAAACCAGTCCCAGGATGCTTGTTTCCGGTCCAGGGAAGACCTGTCTTGGCAGTTCGGGCGGACTGTTCCCATGAAGCACAGGGTCAAGCCGTATTTGCATATAGCTGGTTCTGAACTACTGTGGTGAAGTGAGCTAAAGAACAACAATGGATTCAACCCAGATCTGTGACTGGGGGTGAGTGACTAAAAAGTTTCAGCACTCCGTCCATCATCTCCTTGTGTTTGCTTCGACTTTAACATCATCAGCTTCACATTCTCTGTATGGGGCTTTGTGAATATTGAAAAGTAGTAAAGTTAGACTTTTGGTCTAAATTTACCTTTGTGAATAGTGAAAAGCAGTTAAGTTAAACTTTTTGTCTAAGTTTAACTTTGTAAATTGGACCCAGTTTTAATGAGGACTTAAACACAATCACTTTCATGCACTATCTATATGGGGACTTGAACATCACTATAATAACACACTCATTTTGTGGGGACTTGAACATCACTATAATAACACACCACCGCTGTGGGGACTTCAACATCTCCATGATAACACACTAGCTCTGTGGGGACTTAAACATCGCTATAATAACATACCATCTCTGTGGGGACTTGAGCATTCCTATAATTACACACAACCTCTATGTGGACTTGAACATCATTAGGTTCACACTCTTTATAATGTGATTTTAGCGTTGAATGTGCACACTATTTCTATGGAGACTTAAACACAATGATCTTCACCCACTATCTCTGTGGGGACTTGAACATCTATTTTGGCAAACATGTAAGCAGCTAATCTCTGGGTTCCACTTGACCATATTGCTTGGTTTCAATGTTCATTTCTTTGTGTTAGGTCCCTTATCTCCTAAGATTTTAAGCACTAATAAATAGGTTAAATACAGCTTTAAGTGTATTTCTTTAAGCATGCTATGATATTTTCTGGCACATTAACATAATCTGTATACCCCTAGTATATATGCAGCAATTCATATATGAATAGATTAAAAGGGTGTTTGTGTATATTGTTGATAAAATAAACATTTAGTCATGTGCCTTTGTCTGTATTCAATCACAAATTGTGTTAAAGACTAGGTCCCCACAAGGATGGTAGCACATGTTCAAGTCACCACAAGGATGGTGCTGTGCGCACGATTAAATAACAATATATTTGCAAATTTGAAGCAGGATCCTGTATCAAGAATTTTTTCTTAAGATTTTTCTGTTATTAGTGTGTTTTAAAAACATTGAGAAAGGTTAGTCCCCACAATGCAGGATGGTAACACGTGTATGAGTGTGCGTGTGTGTGTGTGTGCCTCGTGCATGTGTGTATGTGCCTAGATGGTATGTGGATGGGGTGTATGTGTAGGGGGTGTGTGTAGGGTATGTGCATATGGACTGTGTGCGCATTGGGGTGAGTGTATGTGTATAGGTGTGTGTGTATGTGCGTAGCGGGGGTGTGTATGTTCATAGGGGGTACATGGGGAGGGTATTTAGGCTGTATGTGTGTTGTGGGTGTGTGCCTAGGGGGTGTGTGTGTGCATGAGGTGTGTGTGTATCAGCATAAAGTGTGTGTATGTGCGTAACATGTGTATGTGCATAGCGGGTGTGTGTATGTGCATAGCGGGTGTGTGTATGTGCATAGCAGGTGTGTGTGTATGTGCGTAGCGGGTGTGTGTATGTGCATAGCGGGTGTGTGTATGTGCGTAGCGGGTGTGTGTATGTGCGTAGCGGGTGTGTGTATGTGCGTAGCGTGTGTGTGTATGTGCGTAGCGTGTGTGTGTATGTGCGTAGCGGGTGTGTATGTGTGTAGGGGTATGTGTGCAAAGGGTGTGTAGGGGTATTTTTGTGTGGGGGGTATGGTGTAGTGTGTGTGTGTGTGTATGTATGTGCATGGAGGGTTTGGATGGTGTTGGAAAGGCGATCCCAGGGGAGACAGAAGGTGTCTGACTGCCTGCCCCGAGACCCACCTCCCAGTATGGAATAGGCCGAGCGCCGTAGGGAGGCCTCCTTGGCGAGGCTCCTCTCCTACAATCGTAACAGCGGAGTAATCACACTACCACAGATGGACACCACACGAAGGGATATTCTCAAGAATCTTTATATAAGCAATGAAGGCACGTTTCTCGTAGCAGCATAACACAGGGATCGAGGGATCCGTAAAGTCTTGGTTTCGGGGGAAAAGGGGGTAGCGGGACAGTCTTGGCACCAACTGGTGCGGGGATAGTTCAAGGGGTCAGGCCGCGACAGCGTCAGCAGGGCCTCGAGATAGTCCAGCGTTGAGCAGGCCGCGACAGCTCAGCAGGGCCTCGAAGGTGGTTCAGCTTGGTCAGGCCGCGACAGCGTCAGCAGGGCCTCGAAGGTGGTTCAGCTTGGTCAGGCCGCGACAGCGTCAGCAGGGCCTCGAAGGTGGTTCAGCTTGGTCAGGCCGCGACGAGGTCAGCAGGGCTTCGACTCCAAGATACAACTGCCGCCCTAATCCAGGGCTGGCCCAGATATAGGACTGGAGTCCTTTGATGTCCGGACCCTCGCGCCTGGGGGTCAGAGGGGCCGGGATGAAGGTGTCCAGACACCCAGCAGGGGGGTGGAGCCAGCGCCCAGGGAGGCTGGAGGGCGATTGATACCAGGCGTCCGGGGACGGCTGGAGGGCCATCGAAACTCCCCTCCTCCGGGATCCGCCAAGTGGCCACTCTACCACCTGGGTGGATCTTGGTGCCTCGATGTCGGGGCTTCGCTGGGGCCGTGCCAGGGCGGCTGCGGCCACGTGCTCGGGACGTGATGGGCCCAAGATGGCGTCGGGCCGGAGATGGTGGCCTGGCATGGTCGCCAGACCGGCAGCGTTGGCGAGCAGGGTCCGCCGGGGTACCAGGAAGGGGGAGAGCCGCAGGTTGCCAGGGGGGCTGCTCTCATCGAGGGTTCGTGAATGTTCATGTCAGGGGGGTCGACAGCAGGTCGATGGAGGGCCAATGTTGTCCTGGGCCCGCCATGCGGGAGGGGTCGGACCACGCCACGAGGCCGTGTCCAACAAATGGGGTGTTTAGGCCCATATGTATAGGGGTGTGTAGGGTATGTGCATAGGGGTGCAGGTATATGCATAGGGGTGTATGTGCATGGGGGGTGTTTAGGGGGTATATGTGTGTAGCAGCTGTGCATAGCGGGTTTGTATTTGTTTAGGGTGTGTATAGGGGTGTGTATGGGGTAGTTTTGTATAGGGGTCTGTGGGGTGTGTGTAGGGGAATAGCATAGGGGGTGTATCTGCCTAGTGCATGTGTATGTGCCTAGGGGGTGTGTGGATGTGCCTAGGGGGTGTGTGGATGTGCCTAGGGGGTGTGTGGATGTGCCTAGCGGGTGTGTGCGGATGTGCCTAGCGGGTGTGTGTGGATGTGCCTAGCGGGTGTGTGTGGATGTGCCTAGCGGGTGTGTGTGGATGTGCCTAGCGGGTGTGTGTGGATGTGCCTAGGGGGTGTGTGGATGTGCCTAGGGGGTGTGTGGAGGTGCCTAGGGGGTGTGTGGAGGTGCCTAGGGGGTGTGTGGATGTGCCTAGGGGGTGTGTGGATGTGCCTAGGGGGTGTGTGGATGTGCATATGGGGTGTATGTAGGGTATGGCATAGGGTGTGTGTATGTGCATTCATGTGTATGTGCATGTGGGTAGGGGGTATGTGTGTACAGGGTGTGTGTAGGGTATGTGCATTTGGACTATGTGCATGGGGGGGTGTATAGGGGTGTGTAGAGTTTGTGCGTAGGGGTGTGTCGATGTGCGTAGAGGATGTGTGGATGTGCGAAGAGGATGTGTGGATGTGCGTAGAGGATGTGTGGATGTGCGTAGAGGATGTGTGGATGTGCGTAGGGGGTGTGTGGATGTGCCTAGGGGGTGTGTGGATGTGCGTAGAGGATGTGTGGATGTGCGTAGAGGATGTGTGGATGTGCGTAGGGGGTGTGTGGATGTGCCTAGGGGGTGTGTGGATGTGCCTAGGGGGTGTGTGGATGTGCGTAGAGGATGTGTGGATGTGCGTAGAGGATGTGTGGATGTGCCTAGGGGGTGTGTGGATGTGCCTAGGGGGTGTGTGGATGTGCCTAGGGAGTGTGTGTGGATGTGCCTAGGAAGTGTGTGTGGATGTGCCTAGGGGGTGTGTGGATGTGCCTAGGGAGTGTGTGTGGATGTGCCTAGGGAGTGTGTGTGGATGTGCCTAGGGAGTGTGTGTGGATGTGCCTAGGGAGTGTGTGTGGATGTGCCTAGCGGGTGTGTGTGGATGTGCCTAGCGGGTGTGTGTGGATGTGCCTAGCGGGTGTGTGTGGATGTGCCTAGCGGGTGTGTGTGGATGTGCCTTGCGGGTGTGTGTGGATGTGCCTAGCGGGTGTGTGTGGCTGTGCCTAGCGGGTGTGTGTGGATGTGCCTAGCGGGTGTGTGTGGATGTGCCTAGTGTGGATGTGCCTAGCGGGTGTGTGTGGATGTGCCTAGCGGGTGTGTGTGGATGTGCGTAGGGAGTGTGTGGATGTGCGTAGGGGGTGTGTGGATGTGCGTAGGGGGTGTGTGGATGTGCGTAGGGGGTGTGTGGATGTGCGTAGGGGGGGTGTGGATGTGCCATGGGGGTGTGGATGTGCCTAGGGGGGGTGTGGATGTGCCTAGGGGGGTGTGGATGTGCCTAGGGGGGGTGTGGATGTGCCTAGGGGGTGTGTGGATGTGCCTAGGGGGTGTGTGGATGTGCCTAGGGGGTGTGTGGATGTGCCTAGGGGGTGTGTGGAGATGTGCCTAGGGGGTGTAAGGAGATGTGCCTAGGGGGTGTGGATGTGCCTAGGGTATGTGCATTGTGTATGTGTGTGTGTGTGGGTGTGTGTGGGTGTGTGTGTGTAGGTGGTGTTGGGGATTTGTCTAGGGACTATGTCATGGGGGTGTATATGCGTAGGGGGCATGTATGTACGTAGGGGGCGTGTATGTACGTAGGGGGCGTGTGTGTAGGGGGTATATGTGTAGGAGGTGTGTGTGTAGGGGGTATATGTGTAGGAGGTGTGTATGTAGGGGTATATGTGTGTAAGGGGTATTTGTTTGTAGGGAATGTGCGTAGGGGGTGTGTAGGAGATGTGTGGGGATATGGCATGGGTGAATGGGGTATATGTGCAAAGGGGGTGTGTATATGGTGTGTGTAGGGTATGTGCATATCGGCTATGTATGTGTGTAGGGGGTGTATGTGTGTAGGGTGTGTGCATGGGGTATTTTTGTGTAGGGGTGGCTGTAAGGGGTGTGTTTAGGGTGGGTGTGTAGGGGTTATGACATAGGGGGTCTATGTACATAGAGGGTGTGTGTATGTGCTTAGAGGGTTTGTGTGTATGTGCTTAGAGGGTGTGTGTGTGTGTGCTTAGAGGGTGTGTGTGTGTGCTTAGAGGGTGTGTGTGTGTGTGTGTGTGTGCCTCGTGCATGTGTGTATGTGCCTAGATGGTATGTGGATGGGGTGTATGTGTAGGGGGTGTGTTTATGTGCATATGGGGTGTAGGTATGTCTGTAGGGGATGTGTGTAGGGGTGTGTGTAGGGTATGTGCATATGGACTGTGTGCGCATTGGGGTGAGTGTATGTGTATAGGGTATGTGCATAGGTGTGTGTGTATGTGCGTAGCGGGGGGGTGTATGTTCATAGGGGGTACATGGGGAGGGTATTTAGGCTGTATGTGTGTTGGGGGTGTGTGCCTAGGGGGTGTGTGTGCATGAGGTGTGTGTGTATCAGCATAAAGTGTGTGTATGTGCGTAACATGTGTATGTGCATAGCGGGTGTGTGTATGTGCATAGCGGGTGTGTGTATGTGCATAGCGGGTGTGTATGTGCGTAGCGGGTGTGTGTGTATGTGCGTAGCGGGTGTGTGTATGTACGTAGCGGGTGTGTGTATGTGCGTAGCGGGTGTGTGTATGTGCATAGCGTGTGTGTGTATGTGCGTAGCGTGTGTGTGTATGTGCGTAGCGGGTGTGTATGTGTGGAGGGGTATGTGTGCAAAGGGTGTGTAGGGGTATTTTTGTGTGAGGGGTATGGTGTAGTGTGTGTGTGTGTGTGTATGTATGTGCATGGAGGGTTTGGATGGGGTGTTTAGGGCCATATGTATAGGGGTGTGTAGGGTATGTGCATAGGGGTGCAGGTATATGCATAGGGGTGTATGTGCATGGGGGTGTTTAGGGGGTATATGTGTGTAGAAGCTGTGCATAGCGGGTTTGTATTTGTTTAGGGTGTGTATGGGGTAGTTTTGTATAGGGGTCTGTGGGGTGTGTGTAGGGGAATAGCATAGGGGGGTGTATCTGCCTAGTGCATGTGTATGTGCCTAGGGGGTGTGTGGATGTGCCTAGGGGGTGTGTGGATGTGCCTAGGGGGTGTGTGGATGTGCCTAGCGGGGTGTGTGGATGTGCCTAGCGGGTGTGTGTGGATGTGCCTAGCGGGTGTGTGTGGATGTGCCTAGCGGGTGTGTGTGGATGTGCCTAGCGGGTGTGTGTGGATGTGCCTAGGGGGTGTGTGGAGGTGCCTAGGGGGTGTGTGGATGTGCCTAGGGTGTGTGTGTGGATGTGCCTAGGGGGTGTGTGGAGGTGCCTAGGGGGTGTGTGGATGTGCCTAGGGGGTGTGTGGAAGTGCCTAGGGGGTGTGTGGATGTGCCTAGGGGGTGTGTGGATGTGCCTAGGGGGTGTGTGGATGTGCATATGGGGTGTATGTAGGGTATGGCATAGGGTGTGTGTATGTGCATTCATGTGTATGTGCATGTGGGTAGGGGGTATGTGTGTACAGGGTGTGTGTAGGGTATGTGCATTTGGACTGTGTGCATGGGGGGTGTTAGAAAGGCGAACCCAGGAGCGGCAGAAGGGGTCTGACTGACCACCCCTAGGTCTACCCCTCCTTCAGAGAAGGGACCGAGCGAAGTTGAGGGGGGCCTCCGACGTGGGGGCCCTCTTCTAGAATCGTACAGCAGAGTAACTACACCACTACAAAAGTACACAACACGTAGATAGAGTTTTCAAGCTTTATCTGGCAATAAGTATCGTTTCAATATATACAGCCGATCCTGGGACCGGGAAAGTCTCGTGACAAGGGGTCAGGTAGGGGGACAGTCTTATAGATGGTTGGTAGTAAGGAGAACAGACACATAAAGGAGCAGACCAGGTCTATGGGATGGTGTGTCGCTATGTCAAGACTGTGAGACAATGGAAAGTGTGTATGAGCGAATGCTGTCAGAGACATAGGCTTGAACAATTCCCCTCAGCCCACCATTATGGTGGAGTTATCATCATGTGGGAGTTTGTTGATCATTCAAATACCACATCCGACCATGTATTGCCGGTGCGTGAGTGAATGTCAATAGTCTTAGCCATATTGTCTGTGCTAAGTTTGGAATGGATAGAAGTGCAGTGCTCTGGTGAAGATGAAAGTAAAATTGACTACATAGACTATAAATAACGTAAAGTCAGTGTGTCAAGAGTTAAAAGCACGCCTAGTAGTAAGACTACCTTATGGCGCAGTGCATAGCGGTCGACATGTTTCAGCTAATGGGGCGCTTCCCCAGCTTTCTTCAGGACCTTGGATCATAAGAAAAGCTACTGCAATTGTAAGTGATGTGTGAAGTAACACCAAACCATCAATGTACTAAAAAAAGTTACATAGCTACCAGTAGGTAATCGCATTCGGATGCCCACAGGGAAGAAAGAAGAATATCTTCCTCCCAGCATTGTGTGGGTGAAGACCTCACCTCACCCGGCAACCGCTCGGGAGTATGAGGCCCCGCTCTGTCCGTCGGTGCCTCCGGTATTTTGCAAGCGGAAGTCTTGGTTTCGGGGAAAAAGGGGGTAGCGGGACAGTCTTGGCACCAACTGGTGCGGGGATAGTTCAAGGGGTCAGGCCGTGACAGTGTCAGCAGGGCCTCGAGATAGTTCAGCGTTGAGCAGGCCGCGACAGCGTCAGCAGGGCCTCGAAGGTGGTTCAGCTTGGTCAGGCCGCGACAGCGTCAGCAGGGCCTCGAAGGTTGTTCAGCTTGGTCAGGCCGCGACAGCGTCAGCAGGGCCTCGAAGGTGGTTCAGCTTGGTCAGGCCGCGACAGCGTCAGCAGGGCCTCGAAGGTGGTTCAGCTTGGTCAGGCCGCGACAGCGTCAGCAGGGCCTCGAAGGTTCCAGGTGCAAGAGTTCGGATCAGGATCAGCCGCGACGAGGTCAGCAGGGCTTCGACTCCCAGATACAACTGCCGCCCTAATCCAGGGCTGGCCCAGATATAGGACTGGAGTCCTTTGATGTCCGGACCCTCGCGCCTGGGGGTCAGAGGGGCCGGGATGAAGGTGTCCAGACACCCAGCAGGGGGGTGGAGCCAGCGCCCAGGGAGGCTGAAGGGCGATCGATACCAGGCGTCCGGGGACGGCTGGAGGGCCATCGAAACTCCCCTCCTCCGGGATCCGCCAAGTGGCCACTCTCCCACCTGGGAGGATCTTGGTGCCTCGATGTCGGGACTTCGCTGGCGCCGTGCCAGGGCGGCTGCGGCCACGTGCTCGGGACGTGATGGGCCCAAGATGGCGTCGGGCCGGAGATGGTGGCTGGCATGGTCGCCAGACCGGCAGCGTTGGCGAGCCGGGTCCGCCGAGGTACCAGGAAGGGGGAGAGCCGTAGGTTGCCAGGGGGGCTGCTCTCATCGAGGTTTCATGAATGTTCATGTCAGGGGGGTCAACAGCAGGTCGATGGAGGGCCGAGGTCGTCCTGGGCCCGCCATGCGGGAGGGGTCGGACCACGCCACGAGGCCGTGTCCAACAGCGATCGATACCAGGCGTCCGGGGATGGTTGGAGAGCCATTGAAACTCCCCTCTCCTTGTCTCTGGTTGAGTGGCTACTCTACCACCTGGAGGTTCTTGGTGCCTCGATGGCGGGCTCGCTGGGGCTGTGGTCGCAGCTGGGCCGGGACCACGTGCCTGTGACGTGATGGGCCCAAGATGGCGTTGGGCCTGGAATGTGGGTCCTTGGTGGGCACCGGACCGGTAACGCTGGGGCGGCCCAAGGGTGCCGTGTCAGTGGTGGTGGGCCGCCGGGGGGTGGATCTGGTGGTTGGTAGGTCATGCAGAGGTGTGCCCAGGGCCGACCCGGGCTGGGTGGAGGGCCGATGTCGTCCGGGGCCCGCCATGCGGGAGGGGTAGGACCACGCCACGAGGCCGGGTCCAACACACGTCCCCTCCAGCTGAAGGCAGGGGAGAGTCACCCATCTTCTTGGGGATTCTCCTCGCCAAGGCGGAAGAATCTGGAGAGGCCGTCAGCGTTGGCGTGGTCGTTGCCAGGGCGATGTTCCACGGTGAAGTTCATCCCTTGGAGGGAGATGGACCAACGCAGCAACTTCGGATTCTCGCCTCGCATCTGCATCAACCACCGCAGGGGCCGGTGGTCGGTCTGTACTCGGAAGTGGGTGCCGAAGAGGTAGGGCCGGAGCTTCTTTAGGACCCATACGACGGCGAAGGCTTCCCTCTCGATGGTGCTCCATCGTTGTTGTCTGGCCAGCAGGCGCCGGCTGATGAAGGCTACCGGACGGTCGACTCCGTCAGAGGTCATTTGGGAGAGGACGGCCCCAACGCCATGTTCCGAGGCGTCAGTTTGAACGATGAACTCTCGGCTGTAGTCGGGGGCCTGGAGCACCGGGGCGGTGCACATTGCAGTTTTGAGGGTCTCAAAGGCTACTTGGCACTCGGGGGTCCAGTGCACCTTCGGGGGTAGTCTCTTGGAGGTTAGTTCTGTGAGGGGCCCCACAATGCTCCCATAGTCTTTTATGAACCGCCGATAGTAGCCCGTGAGCCCCAGGAAGGCTCGGACGGCGGTCTGGGTGACGGGGGGTTCCCAGGCCTGGATGGCGTCGATCTTGGGTTGAAGGGGCGCCACTTGGCCACTCCCCACTTGGTGTCCCAGATAGGTCACGGACCCTTGACCGATCTGGCACTTGCTGGCTTTTATTGTTAGTCCGGCCCGTTGGAGGGCCGTCAGGACCTTCCAGAGGTGGGACAGGTGCTCATCCCACTGTAGGCTGTACACTGCAATGTCGTCGAGATAGGCGGCACTGAACTCTTCCAGCCCCGCCAGCACCCTATTCACGAGTCTCTGGAAGGTGGCCGGGGCGTTCTTCATGCCGAAGGGCATCACTTTGAACTGGTAGTGGCCATCCGGGGTCGAGAACGCGGACCGTTCCTGGGCTCCTGGCGTGAGGCCGATTTGCCAGTATCCGGCCGTGAGGTCGAAGGTGCTGAGGTACCTTGCGGCTCCCAGGCGATCGATCAGTTCATCCGCCCTGGGGATGGGATGGGCGTCGGTCCTGGTGACTGCATTCAGCCCCCGGTAGTCGACACAGAACCGCAGCTCCGGGGGCACTCCGGGGGCGACGGCCTTAGGGACCAGGACGACGGGACTGGCCCATGGACTGTCTGAGGGTTCGACTACCCCTAGGGCTAGCATTTTGGAAACTTCGATTTGGATACAGGCCCGCACTCGGTCGGGGACTCGGTAGGCTCGGTGCCGCACGGGCGGACTGTCCCCAGTTAAAACATCGTGAACACGCCACTGTGTGACCCCGGGGGTGAGGGAAAATAAGTTCGCAAATTGACCCAGCAGTTTCTGGCAGTCCTGCGCTGCTTGGGGGTCAGCGTGGGGGAGAGGGAGACCCCCTCGACCGAACCATCTTTCTCGGAGGTGCTCAGGAGGTTTGGTAGAGGCTCGGAGTCGTCCTCTGCTCCGTCATCGGTAGCCAACAACAGGCTCAGTTCGGTGCGGACAAAGTGGGGCTTGAGCCGGTTGGCGTGTAGGACCCGGAGGGGGTTCCGGGGGGACTCCATGTCCACTAGGTAGGTGACGGGGCTCTTGCGCTCCACCACACGGAAGGGCCCTGTCCATTTGTCCTGGAGGGTGCCCGGGTCGACTGGGGACATGACCCAGACCTGTTGGCCCGGCTCGAATTCAATGGACGAGGCGTTTTCATCATACCAGCGCTTCATCTCCTCTTGACTGGCTTTTAGGTTGGTTTCGGCCAGTTCCCGGAACTTCCGAGTCTGGTTGCGGAGGGTCAAGAAGTATCGGAAAACATCGGGTGGAGCATCGGAAGGGGCCAGCTCCCAGCCTTCTTTGACCAGGCTGAGGGGGCCTCGCACAGGGTGTCCATATAATAGTTCAAAGGGGCTGAACCCCAAGGACTTCTGGGGTACCTCCCGGTAGGCGAACAGGAGGCACGGCAGCAGAACATCCCATTTGCGCCAGAGTGGTTCTTCTAGGCCCTTGATCATTCCTTTCAGGGTCCTATTAAACCGCTCTACTAGTCCATTCCCTTGATGGTGATACGGGGTGGTGAACTTATATGCGACCCCGCACTGTTGCCATAGGGACCGCATATATTTTGATATAAAGTTTGTGCCCCGATCACTTACGACCTCTCGGGGGGAAGCCGACTCTAGAAAAGATCCCCATGAGCGCTCGCCCCACTACGGGGCTGTGATAGTCCGGAGAGGGATAGCTTCTGGGTAGCGGGTGGCATGGTCCACCAGGACGAGGATGAAGCGGTGCCCCTGAGAGGTTGGAGGATCCAGGGGCCCCACGATGTCGATACCCTACCCGCTCGAAGGGAGTGGTCACCACGGGAAACGGTTGGAGTGGGGCTTTGATTTCCCCCCCACTCTTTCCACTGGCTTGGCAGGTCGGACAGGTTCGGCAGTGGTTGTACACATCGCTGCGCATCTTCGGCCAGTAAAAGTGGGTCACCAGGCGGTTGTAGGTTTTGTCCTGCCCCAGGTGCCCAGCGAGGGGCACATCATGTGCCAGATTTAAGAGAAAGCCCCTGAAGGGGAGGGGGACGACTAGCACTCGGCCGGCCCCCAGCTCGGCGATTTTCTGTTCGCTGTATAGGAGGTCCTGGTCCCAATAGACCCAGTGGGACCCCGAGGGGGTTCCTGTGGCTTGGGTGGCGGCTTGTTGTCGGAGTCCCTCAAGGGAAGGACAGGTCCTTTGTTCCCGACGGAACTGCTCACGGGTGGGGCCCCCTTATTGGCGCCACTGGGCTAGTTCAGGAAGGGGCCCGAGCTCGGAAAGTTCTTCATGGCTGGGGCCCCGCGGCCCCTGTTCGGGTTCGGTTGTGGCAGTGGCGGGTGGCGGAGGTGCCGGCCATTCCAGTTCTTCGGCCAGATTGTCTTCGGTGGGGACGGTGTCCCGGGTGGACATGGATCGGGTCGTTACGCAAACCCATTCAGGAAGGCCTAGCATCCCCAGATGCTCTCTTCGTTCGATTTGTGCCCAGGGGGAACTTTCCAGGTTGTTCCCTAGGAGGCAGTCTACTGGGGCATCGTCTCGGACGGTGACTTTAAGCATGCCGGACACTCCTCCCCACTCGAAGGGGATGCGGGCCATCTGGCACAGGCTCTCGGAATTGTCCGCTGACCGGACAGGGCACAGAACGTGTGGCAGGATTTGTTCTGGGGTCACCAGATGGCAGCGGGCGGTGGTTATGCTGGCCCCCATGTCACGGAGAGCCTCGGCCCGACGTCCGTTGATGGTGACCCACTGGCGGTACTTCTGGGTGTTGATCGGAATCTGGTCCCGAGGGATCATGTCTTTGTCGCCCAGGGAGGCGAGTCACATGGCCGCGGACTCCCATTCTTCTGGTTCCATAGGGACCTCTTCTTCTTCATCTCTTTCTTCGCTTAGAGCGGCTGCAGTGATTTGTCGACCGGGGGGGGCGGTGGTGCCGGGCCGTTGGTTCATGGGGCTGAGAGGGTCATTGGCATAGTGACCCAGCCGTTGGCATCTGTGGCACGTAACGTTGGGGCGTGGTCCCGGTCGGGCTGGAGGGGCCCCCCTCAGGCCGGGGGCTGGGGTAGCGGAGGCGGGCGAAGACCCCGGCGGGAGGTCTCGGCCTCGGCTGATGCCTGACCCGCCGCCTCGCGGCCGGTGGTATCCCGGGGCATCCTCGTCCGTATTCTCCTGTGGGGTTCCGGTGGACACGGGTGCTCGCCCACCGATCTGCTTCGATCGCTAGTTTTCGCGGCTTGGTCAACTTGCTGTCGAGGAGGTGTTGTCGTAGTTCAATGAAGCAGTTGTTGGAGAGGTGCTCCCATAATATCAGGTCGACCAACTGCTGGTAGGTAGTGACCTGACTGCCTTTGACCCACCCCTCGAAGGCTCTGCTAAAAAAGTTCACATATTCCACCCAAGTTGTACCGGGGATTTTTTTACAGTCTAGGAACCTCTGCCGGTACATCTTGGGGGTGAGTCCGTAGCGTGTGATTAGGGCCGTTTTCATGTGTTCATAGGAAGTCATTTCGGTGTCAGGGAGTTCCAGCAGGGCGTCCCTCCCTTCGTTGACGAACTTTCCCCACAGGCCGGCGCCCCAGTCCTTCAGGGGCACCCGATGGGCGGTCATGGCCACCTCGTAGGCTTTGAACCACTGCTGGATGTCGTCGTTCTTGTAGTATTCTTTGACTACATCTTTCGGTAGGTGAACCTTTGTGTCCACGGGAGGGGCCGAGGTCTTGGCCCCGGCTGTGCTATCTTCGCTTAGTTTGGCTTTGATTTCGAGTTCTTTCAGGCCTCGTTCGTGTTCATAGGCTAATCGTTTTTCTTCGAGGTCACGTTGTCTCCGTTTTTCTTCTAGATCCCCCTCCAGCCGTAGTTGCTCGAGGGCTATCTTTCTCTCTGCTAGCTGGAGTTCTCCGTCTAACCGGAGTCGTGCAAGCTCCAATTCGTGTAGCCGGTTGCGCTCTCGTTCTTGAGCGTCTTCATAGATGAGGTCCGCGTTTAGGGTTGCTGTTCTTTCCCCCGTCGGGGGTGCGCTGGTGTCCGGTTGTCCATTCGGACTATTCTCCTCTTGGGGTGGCCCGTCTCGGGTTTCCACCCAGGCTTGTAGGGCCGATTTGAAGTCCTCTTTTGTACTCAGGCCAGTGGTAGCGATACCCATATCTTTACAGAATTGTTTTAGTTCTTTGTGGCTGTATTCTTCCATCTTTTCTTTCTGGAATTCGGCAGATGGATTTGTTCCTTGGGTCGTCATGGTCTCCGTGTGTATTTTCGCTGTAGCGGGTAGATCCCTCTCTGTACGATTTTGCGTGGGCTCGGATCGCAGCGCCTGCCACCAATGTTAGAAAGGCGAACCCGGGGGCGGCAGAAGGTGTCTGACTGCCCACCCCTAGGTCTACCCCTCCTTCAGAGAAGGGACCGAGCGAGGTCGAGGGGGCCTCCGACGTGGGGGCCCTCTTCTAGAATCGTACAGCAGAGTAACTACACCACTACAAAAGTACACAACACGTAGATAGAGGTTTCAAGCTTTATCTGGCAATAAGTATCGTTTCAATATATATACAGCCGATCCCGGGACCGGGAAAGTTTAGTGACAAAGGGTCAGGTAGCGGGACAGTCTTATAGATGGTCGGTGGTAAGGAGACCCTACGCACAGCTCTCAATCCTCAAGCTGGGGGGTTCCGGAAGGTTGGGCCGCGGCAGCGCCAGCAGGCTCCAAGGTGGTTACAGTGAAGATGGACCGCGGCAGCGCCAGCAGGCTCCAAGGTGGTTACAGCGACGATGGACCGCGGCAGCGCCAGCAGGCTCCAAGGTGGTTACAGCGAAGATGGACCGCGGCAGCACCAGCAGGCTCCAAGGTGGTTACAGCGAAGATGGACCGCGGCAGCGCCAGCAGGCTCCAAGGTGGTTACAGCGAAGATGGACCGCGCCAGCGCCAGCAGGTTCCAGGTAGAGCAGCAGGGTGAGTTTGTCTCAGGGTCAGCCGACAGCGTCAGCAGGGCTTCTCGACTCCGTGATACAACTGCCGTCCTACTCCGGGGCTGGCCCAGATATAGGTCTGGAGTCCTTTGATGTCCGGACCCTCTCGCCTGGAGGTCAGAGGGGCCGGGATGATGGTGTCCAGACATCCAGCAGGGGGGTGGAGCCAGCACCCAGGGAGGCCGGAGGGCGATCGATACCAGGCGTCCGGGGATGGTTGGAGAGCCATCGAAACTCCCCTCTCCTTGTCTCTGGTTGAGTGGCCACTCTACCACCCGGAGGTTCTTGGTGCCTCGATGGCGGGCTCGCTGGGGCTGTGGTCGCAGCTGGGCCGGGACCACGTGCCTGTGACGTGATGGGTCCAAGATGGCGTCGGGCCTGGAATGTGGGTCCTTGGTGGGCACCGGACCGGTAACGCTGGGGCGGCCCAAGGGTGCCGTGTCAGTGGTGGTGGGCCGCCGGGGAGGCGGATCTGGTGGTTGGTAGGTCGTGCAGAGGTGTGCCCAGGGCCGACCCGGGCTGGGTGGAGGGCCGATGTCGTCCGGTGCCCGCCATGCGGGAGGGGTAGGACCACGCCACGAGGCCGGGTCCAACAGGGTGTATGTGTGTAGGGGTGTGTATTGGGATTGTGTATGTGCATAGGGGTACATATATGTGCCTGGGGTGTATGTGAATAGGCGGTGTGTGTATGTGTATAGGGGTGTGTGTATGTGTATAGGGGTCTGTGTATGTGTATAGGGGTGTGTGTATGTGTATAGGGGTGTGTGTATGTGTATAGGGGTATGTTTGGGGGGTATATGTGTGTAGAAGCTGTGCATAGCGGGTTTGTATTTGTTTAGGGTGTGTGTATGGGGTGTGTATGGGTATTTTTGTATAGGGGTCTGTAGGGGAATGGCATAGGGGGTATATTTCTGCCTAGTGTATGTGTATGTACCTAGGGATTGTGTGGATGTGCATATGGGATGAATGTAAGTGTGTAGGGGGTTTGTTTAGAGGGTATGGCATAGGGATGTGTGTAGGAGGTGTGTGTATGAGCCTAGAGGGTATGTGGATGGGGTGTATGTGTGAAGGGGTATGTATGTGCATAGGGGGTATATGTGGATAGGGGTGTGGGGGTGTGTATGTGCATATGGGATGTATGTATGTGCGTGCATATGGGATGTATGTAGGGTATGGCATAGGGTGTGTGTAGGGGGTGTGGATAGGGTATGCGTGTGTAGGGGTGTGTAGGGTTTGTGCATAGGGTATGTGTATGGGGTGTATGTGTAGCGGGTATATGTGCAGGGTGTGTGTGTATGTGCATAGGGGGTGTGTGTGTATATGCCTAGTGCATGTGTGTATGTGCCTAGGTGGTGTGTGGATGGGGTGCATGGGAAGGGGGGGGTGTATGTGCATATGGGGTGTATGTAGGGTATGGCATAGGGTGTGTGTAGGTAGGGGGTATGTGTGTACAGGGTGTGTGTAGGGTATGTGCATTTGGACTGTGTGCATGGGGGGTGTGTAGGGGTGTGTAGAGTATGTGCGTAGAGGATGTGTGGATGTGTGTAGAGGATGTGTGGATGTGCATAGGGGGTGTGTAGATGTGCGTAGGGGGTGTGTGGATGTGCGTAGGGGGTGTGTGGATGTGCGTAGGGGGTGTGTGGATGTGCGTAGGGGGTGTGTGGATGTGCGTTGGGGGTGTGTGGATGTGCGTAGGGGGTGTGTGGATGTGCCTAGGGGGTGTGTGGATGTGCCTAGGGGGTGTGTGGATGTGCCTAGCGGGTGCGTGTGGATGTGCCTAGCGGGTGTGTGTGGATGTACCTAGCGGGTGTGTGTGGATGTGCCTAGCGGGTGTGTGTGGATGTGCCTAGCGGGTGTGTGTGGATGTGCCTAGCGGGTGTGTGTGGATGTGCCTAGCGGGTGTGTGTGTGGATGTGCCTAGCGGGTGTGTGTGTGGATGTGCCTAGCGGGTGTGTGTGGATGTGCCTAGGGGGTGTGTGTGGATGTGCCTAGGGGGTGTGTGGAGATGTGCCTAGGGGGTGTGTGGAGATGAGCCTAGGGGGTGTGTGGATGTGCCTAGGGGGTGTGTGGAGGTGCGTAGGGGGTGTGTGGATGTGCGTTAAGGGAGTGTGTGGATGTGCCTAGGGGGTGTGTGGATGTGCCTAGGGGGTGTGTGGATGTGCCTAGGGGGTGTGTGGATGTGCCTAGGGGGTGTGTGGATGTGCCTAGGGGGTGTGTGGAGATGTGCCTAGGGGGTGTGGATGTGCCTAGGGTATGTGCATAGGGTGTGTGTGTGTGTGTAGGTGGTGTTGGGGATTTGTCTAGGGACTATGTCATGGGGTGTATATGCGTAGGGGGCATGTATGTACGTAGGGGGCGTGTATGTACGTAGGGGGCGTGTGTGTAGGGGGTATATGTGTAGGAGGTGTGTGTGTAGGGGGTATATGTGTAGGAGGTGTGTATGTAGGGGTATATGTGTGTAAGGGGTATTTGTTTGTAGGGAATGTGCGTAGGGGGTGTGTAGGAGATGTGTGGGTATATGGCATGGGTGAATGGGGTATATGTGCAAAGGGGGTGTGTATATGGTGTGTGTAGGGTATGTGCATATCGGCTATGTATGTGTGTAGGGGGTGTATGTGTGTAGGGTGTGTGCATGGGGTATTTTTGTGTAGGGGTGGCTGTAAGGGATGTGTTTAGGGTGGGTGTGTAGGGGTTATGACATAGGGGGTCTATGTACATAGAGGGTGTGTGTATGTGCTTAGAGGGTTTGTGTGTATGTGCTTAGAGGGGGTGTGTGTGTGCTTAGAGGGTGTGTGGGTGTGTGTGTGTGTGTGTGGGTTTGTGTTACTATCCTTGTGGGGACTTGGGTGTGATAACACACTCACGCTGTGGGGACTTGATTGCACTGTGGGGACCTGAACCCAGGTCCCCACAAGGTAATGTCCTTTAAATGATAAAAAATGACTTCAGGAACATCTGTGTCAATTTTTACAACTTTTAAAAAAATTGCCTTGTGGGGACCTGTGTTTCAGAAAGTGTGTTTATATTTTTGCTCCCTCTGCCCCCATAGACAGGAGGCGGTACTGCAGTCTTAAACACACTTTGCATTTAAACACACTTTGTTCACCAGGAACACAAGTTAGCAGCAGAAAGCACAGATATTTAAAAGGAAAAGCTGCAAAACCCGGGGTTAAAACATATTTTTCATGCAAAGTAACATTTTCCCCATTTAATAAAGTAAAACTTTATTTACATGAAAATTTTGAATTAAGACTATTTGAGTTTAAACATTGTTAAACATTGTTACAAGCAATTTGGATATGATTTGAATCCCAGATTACATCACTATTGTGGTATGATCCTTATCTGCAATTAAAGAATGATGGTGCATTAAAACATGATACAATATAAACTGATCTGATCGTTTTTTACAAATTTGATTACATATTAATATGCACTTTGGAATACGTTCTTAAGATGATGGCTAGATGAGTGAGTGCCTGGAGTTGCATTGTGCTAACAGCTATGCTCTCTCAGATGCTGAACTGCAGTATTGTCATGCCCACAGCAATGGGAAGTTTAATTTTAACAGAAAAAGCATGTTCTTAGAACATTAGTGACATTCTTAAAAAATATATTCAAATATTGCCATAAGTTGAAATTACATTTAATTGAATTACTTAATTTTCAAACTGTTCCTAATGCTTTTACAAATTAAATCAGCTTCATTCCCATAGATGGGTGAAGAACAGTCATATACCAAGCATTGGCAAAGCCAACAGGAGTTACCTAAGGGACAGCTACTGGCTGTGACAGAGTTGTTTTGCCCTGTTGTACAGCAGCATGCCTGCTCTGCCTCATGGATGAAATTGAAATTATTTTTTTTTTTAAAGCACTACGATGCAGCCAAAACAGACCACTTCATGACATTTATTTTTATTGCTGGCAGTAGGGTGGGGAGCGTGTGAGGGGTCAACACTATCAGCGGTGGGGGTAGGGAAAAGAAAAATCACTGACGCTGCCACTATTGATCACAGTACATAAAGAAGTTGTCAGAACCTCGTTGGCTTTATTCAATTATAAAATGCAGACTCTGATATATATCAACCATAGTGAAGTAGGTGCAGAGGCACAGAGTCCTGGTTCACCCTAAATAGTGGGTATGTTTTAAAGCCAAAAAAGGGGAGGTGGATAGGAGACCAAAACTCTAGCTTGCATTTGGGTTCACAGTGCCTTTACTACTGCATTGGCACCCACGCTTATTACTGTTTGGACTTAGTGCTTCAGCTAAGGTGCAAAGTTCTGCTGTAAAATGGGCATCTTCATGTTGATGTCCACTTCAATTTGCCCTTCCTGCGTATTTAAATAAAGTTTGCCTTCCAAGATCATGCTAGTTTAACTTCAACATACTGCAGTAGCGTAGGCTGTGCTCAACCACCTGCCTTATGAGTGAGAAAGTCTTCAAGTCGGAAGGGTGGAGAGGATGTGGCGTTATGCTAGAGCTGGAAACTTCAAACTCAATTCTTGACGTTAGCTTGACATCCTGTGATTCTGGTCAAATCACTTAATTTCCCTGTGCCTAAAGAAATTGTACATGACTTAACTGGTGCTCATGTAAAGTGCTTCAAAGTGGAGTGACAAAAGCACAGCACTAGTGGGAATGAGGCATTTGCAGAAGTATGTGAGAAGTGGCTTATGTTGCTTCACCATTTATTTATTTATAACGTTTTATATTTATTTAAGCAATTTGTAGAGCGCGCAAATACCCGTGGGTGTCTTGGCGCTGTAGACGGGAGAGGCAGTAGTGAAGTGGTGTGCTGCTCATTGCTATTTATTAGCTTCCTGAAAGCCGGCAGGTATTTATTAGCTTCCTCAAAGCCGGCAGCGATGGACAGGATTTAATTTGCTGAGGGAGGGTGTTCCACAGTCTGGCCATGGCAACAGTGAATCGTTTGTCTCCCCAGGAGACCTTGTTTGTGCGGGGATCATGATGAGATTGGCGGTTGAGGATGATAGGTTTCTGCTAGGTAAGTGGGCGGACCTGTGTTATGAATGGCCTTGAAGGCAATGCATAGGGCCTTGAATTTTATGCAACTTGTGTTTGGAAGACAGTGCAAGTTTTGCACCACCAAGGAGATGGATTTGTACTTAGGGGTACCTGTAATTAACTTCGCAACGGCATTCTGTACCATCTGTAGTTTGTTAGTGATCTTTTTCTGGACATTCAGGAGCAGGCTGTTGCAATAGTCAATTTTGGACATAAGGGTGCTAATCAGGGTTTTTCCTGCGCTTAGTGGAAGTAAGGGTAGCAGTTTCTCGATCATTCTAAGAGTGTAGAAGGAGGATGAGACAATGGCATTGGCATGAGCTAAGAAAGTTAGTTTATCATCAAACATGATGCCCAGGTTTCTTACTTTCGGTACTGGGGGGGGGGGGAGGGGGGGGGAGGGGTTGTGGAGGGTCCAGGGCGGTAGGCCACCAAGTGGGGAACCATGTTGGGTGTAGATTGCCAAAGAGCATAACCTCAGTTTTTTCTGAATTTAACTTTAGGCAGTTTTTGGCCATCCAGGAACTGATGGCAAGCATCCCAAATTGAAAACGCCTGCAATTGCTCCTCCATCGTTGTTAATTGTGTGCATCAGCTGTGTGTCATCAGCGTAAGATGTTGACCCCATCCCATGGGCGTTGATGACCTTGGCCAGGTCTGACACATAGTTATTAAACAATGTCGAACTCCAGGATGATCCTTGTGGCACACCACATGGGAGCGTAAAAGACGGGGAGTTATATTCGCCGAGACTCACTAGCTGAGTGCGGTTGGCCAAGAACGACTCCAGTAAATCTTTGGCTTTGAGTTTAATGCCCATATTTGAGACACGGTCGATCAGGGTTACATGATCAACTTTGTCGAAAGCTGCTGACAAATCCAGCAGTATCAGAATTGCTGTTCCACCTTGGTCTCGGGTGGCTCTAATCTCATCTGCAGGTTTGATAAGGGCGGTTTCTGTGCCTTGGCCTTTCCTGAAGCCAAACTGTGTTTCATCCAGGAGATTGTTTTCTTCGATGAAGTGAGCTAGCTGTGTGTTCATTATTTTTTCAAAAGTTTCTGCTGGGAAGGGGAGGCTCATGATGGGTCTTTAATTTTTTGTGTCTGGTGGGTCGAGATGCTGTTTCTTTAGCAGAGGTTTGATGGTTGCCTTTTTCCAGGTTGCTGAGTAGATACCGGTGTGGAACATGGCATTACAGATGTCTGTGAGTTTAGGGGCTAGTTGGTCGGCAAAAAGTTTTGATACCGAGGCTGGGCAAGGATCTGGAAACCTGATTTGATGGTGAGAATGAGGTCATAGATTTGTGTGGATGAAACTTGTTTGAATTGCGAAAAGGATGGAGACTTGCTGCAGTTGTCAGTTGGGATTGGCAAATAATGTTTTGGTTGCGAAACCTGCAGTCCAACAGTGCCTGAACAGCCTTGTAGGTATCCTGGAGAGCCTTGCTTGGCACGTCCTTCTTGGACTGTTTGCTGGAGCACAATTGTAATAGCCTTGTATGCGCATAGAGTGGTGTCTATGGTTCGCTCCTAGCTCAGAGCGAGGCACACTTTGTTCACTGAGTGACCTGGGTATGTCTGAGATGGGAGATCTCTTTAGAAATGGCAGAGTGGTATCTTGGACTGAGGCGGTGGCTGGAAGGGCAATGCCTTCTGCATTAACACAATTTCACTTTTTTTAGAACTCGACACGCTCTCTGGGCAGTGCTTGGAGACGAGCACGCTGAACTCATGGAGATCCCGACGCTGTCCATACTGTTGCGCTCATAGTCTCCTATTAAATTAGTCTCTATGCTATATGCCTTGGCTTTACAGACTAGGGTGCCCCATACACAAAGGCTTGGCTGGCCTGGCAAGCAGATATTGGGATGCCACTTTCGGACGATATCTGGTATTACTGCTGTCAGGTCACTCAAAATGTTTCTCTGAATGGCCAACATAGGCTAGAACATTTTAAGTTCTTAATAGGGTTCATTACACACCAGAAAGCCTGCATAGATATGGTTTGCGTGATACTTATAGCTGTGAGCGCTGCGATATGCCGGTGCTGTCTTTTTCAACCCAGCATGGCAGTGTCCACCTCTGGCGGAATTTTGGAACCATATTTTCAAGATGTTAAATGAGATTGTGGGTTTAACACTCGCGCCAGATCCACTGATGGCGTTGCTGGGATACACGAAACCTCTACGCAAAAATGTTCGCAAATTGATTGCCATTGGTATACTTCTGGCTAAACGTAGACTAGCAATGAGATGGATGCGAGGGCCTATACCTACAGTGGATGAGTGGGAAAAAGATATGGTGTATAGTAATACGCATTCGGACATTTAAATGAACTGCTTCCACCCTGTAACCGACCAATACGTTTTTGAAGTCTATTTGTACAATACCAGCTGTCACACCAATATGCCAACGAAGAACAGCAAGGATGATGTATGTATGATCACTGTTGCTCACTGAGCATTCATATTGTGGATACTGAAGTCTGGTCGACAAAACCCTCTGGGAGTTGGGACATGCCTGTCTGCACCGTTGCTCTCTCTTGTCACAATTGCAATTGCTCTGCGCATGTTCACAGTGAGAGAATTTGGAACATTTCAATTTAGCTAGCAATAATACCTCATTGTAAGCAGTGGGTGTAAAAACACCCAGCACATATAACATTTGTATTGGGTGCTTAGTGTGTCTTTACAGCAGATGTGCAAGTTAATATGCATATAGTCAGTTTTTGCACTTCACCATTTATGTGCCATGTTACAATCTGCACAAACAGGTGGTATAATAGAGCACAAAATGCAAGTGAGCCCAGTTTGCACTTGAATGGTAATCGGGGGGAGGGCAAATACGAGCATAAATTCTTTTTGTACCAGTTTTGTAATTCAGGTTGAAAAAAATTATGCTGCATAGCTAATGTGTGTCTTTTACCCAAAAAATGACAGTGAAACAAGTAGCATAATAATAAGTACTCTTTCCGGAGCGCAAATCTGCCTTGTCTAAGATCTGTAAAATAAGAGAATTTATTGCCCACCTTAATAGTAGTCAGTTTAAAAACCGTAGAAGAATGGAAGGTTGAGTATGTTTTATTGGGATTCCAATACATGACCTACACACAGATTGGCAGACTTTTCAGCATCTAGCGTTTGACTCACTGAGCAATTTTGACAAAGGGAATAAAGGTATTTTGTCAAAAGGAGCTGTTGATTCATTGTTCCACTAAAATGTCTAGCAATGCAAATGTAATGCAATCAAATAGGCTCACTTCAGAAATACTTAATACCATGGTCCTCGTTCTTATTTATGTGGGAAAACCATATTGGTAATCGCCAATACCATATGCTACAATAATTTTAGGGACAGAGCTACCTTGGTGTTATGCAGTATAACACAAGGAACAGGAAATACAATACAGCTTATTGCTTTTTGAAAAAATTCAAAAACGCTGTATTAGTTCAGTTAGATTATCAGTTTATACAATATAAAGAATTAGATGCAGGATAAAAGTCAAATTAATTCAATTGTTCTTGTTAGCAGTTCAGTGGGTTTCCATAAACCCATAGCACTGCAAAAGGGCCCAGTACACACTATTTTAACAGGTAAAAATTGGATCACTTTTTGAATGATCTGTAGTTTTTAAATGAAAGGTGATATAATTATGCTACCTCCCTTCCTCGGGGTACTCCCCACTTTATAATGGCAGGATTTGTTGCGTGTGAAAGTTAAAATATAAAGACTAATGGAATGCCTTCTTGTAGGGCCTTAAACATGCTGTTAATCCATTTTACAAATATTTTGTAAATAAAACGGAATTATTTTTATCTTTTGCTGTTGGGATGTTCTAATCCCTTAAGGGAAATATACTGCAGAAAGAAATATGTTTAATTTCGTTTACACATCTTAAGTATGTTCCTGCAGGGGCCTGGGCTTTCTTGGAGGTTGCGACGTTTAAAATGCTAGGATTACTTGAAACTGAATTTGTTTGAAAGTGACTCCAAGATGATGAGCGCCCGAGCCACAGCGTGAGGCAGCTATGCTTAACAAAGCGGCAATTAGCGCCTCTCTTCACCTGGGCTAGGCTGCGCGGCACACCCTTCCTTTAGCAGTAGCACAAACCACGAGTTAAAGGATTTCATTAACATATCTATAGTTGCCGAGCAACTGCTCCCACCCCCCTCGGCCAGGCTGGAATCTCCAAGCATTAGCAGGACTTTAAGATGCGCTGTGCCTTTGACCTCTCCGGAGCAGCAGTGTAAAGTGAGTTTCACAGGGAAATCTGGCAGGTGTATATACATCCTGTGTAGGGAATGCGGTCTGTAGTAAGATCATGCAAATATAATTTTAAAACGTAGTGACTCCTTCAGTATGTCGCAATGACTGTGTTATAGACAAATATTTGTTTAATCGATGGTTTTGTAAATGGCAGTTAAGCAGATATATTGCAGTCCCCCGTGTTTGAAATTTTTTTCATGCACAGAGGCCACCTGGGTTCTAGTTCGTATCTAACTGTGGCTCCATAAGCTGTCGAAAATAACGAAAATATTCTTAATTGTTGTAATCATGCACATTCTCTTTGAATGAAAATGCCAGAAACATTGAGAGGAAAAGGGAAGAAAATACACACAACCTTTAAAAGCATAGGTCCTAAGCGAACCCCAATTTTACTTCTTATTTTGGGGCATATTTACAAGCCCCTTGCGCCGCTTTTGCGCCGCCGTTGCGTCACTTTTGTGATGCAGCGGTGGCGCAAAAGATGCACCATGGTACGGGGTATTTACAACGTGACGCATCTGGGAGATGCGTCACGTTGTAAAGCTCTGCGCTAGAAGGAGGAGTTCCTGTGCAGGAGGGGGGGGGGGCGTACCGGCGCAGGAACGCCTCCTGAAAGTGGCTGAGTGAAATCTACAAGATTTCACTCAGTCATTTTGGTGCCCATGCTGCGTCAAAACCCTGCGCCTGCTTGAAGCAGGCGTAAGGCTTGACGCAGCATTGGAAGAATAGGGCCCCCCAGAGCATTGCTGGAGCTGTGTCGTGCTTGCGACGCAACTCCAGCAATGCGACACTTTTACGCACAGATGCGTGACGCATCTGTGACGTTTTTGCCCCATGGTCCGCCGCATTGTAAATGCAGCGCAACCATGTTGGCGTAGGCATGGCGCACAATAAGTGGCGCATCCCTGCTGATATGCAGGGATGCGCCACTTTTTGTAAATATGCACCTTTGTATTTAGCATTCAACCCATTGCCCCTAACATACAGAGATAATGTGGAATAGCCGCACACAAACTAGGCAGTAGTACAATTCCACGTTGCACTAGTGCTAATATATTTAGCGCACACAAGCAGTCTATCTATGCTGCGCACTAGAAATACATGTCACCAAAAATGTTTTTCCAATAGCAGAGTGCAAGAAGTGAAACTAAGACATGCGTAAGAATCATTTGAAAATGCAAACCTTTTGCACACATTTGCTATATAGAGCCCCAGAAGTTAAAAATAAAAATGTTCTGTGATAAGATAGGTAATGCAAATGTAAGTTGGCCCTGGTTTTAGGTTTGGAGATGGAGAACAGAAAATATGGTATGGTATAGATATTATATAGGGCTAATACTCAAAGGGCTGAAGTGACTCGTAGAAGGATAGTTCAATGCTCTATAGGTGGTCAATATTAGTAATTTTTACTCTTATATCAGGAGTTGCACGTTGTCATGCACAGCAAATTGTAATTGCAAATTATGATGCTGTTTATTACATGGTTGTTATGCTGTTTGTAACAATTTAGCATGCATGTTTTCTTGTTTCACTGTTAAATGTATGAATATTACGGACTGTTGTGCAAACTTCACAAAAAGGATGTTTACAATGTTAGAAACGTTGTCTATAGTAAATTACAATTGTTACACTGTGTATCCCACGGTTGTCAGTAAGTCTCCAAAACTTTAAATTAGAGACTAGTTGCCAGATGTACAAAGCTCTATGGCTGTCTCAAACCTTGCAATTCACAAAGGGCCAGAGGAACTAACCTACTTTGTGATGTCAAATTGTGATGTCAAATTCGCAAATTATCTGGATTTGCAACAGCTAACTGGGATTTCCCTATCTACTGATCAGGTTTTAGGTGTCTGTAAACTTCTACCAACTCCTAAATTGGGCTTTGGAAGGGCTACCATTTGGACTGAGACACACCTTGTAAACGAAGTCATTATTATTCTTGAGGTGGGTTGGAATTTGAGCCACTTTAAATGGGAATTTTGCAAATTGACCTATTAGTGCATAGGTCAGTTTGCAAAATGAGACTGGATTCACAAAAAGTGTGTGCGACTAATTTTTGCGAATCCAATCTTAGTAGATCTTTCTCATAATCAGAGGGCAATTGCAATTATTTCTGCAATGCAAATAGTTAGGAAAATGAAAGAGGTGTGATCAATTACCAAACCCTTAGTTGTGGTGGTAAGTGATTCGCAAAGGGTACACTCTCGCTTTGGTGAATCGTGCCAGAGGTATTGGGGGCAGTAGAAATTGGTCCATATGAAACATATATTTTTAATACACAGCACATGTACTTTAAATGTACATCAACTAGCTGCTTCTTAAAAAAAATGTTTTCCTTATTGGAAATCAAATTGAGGGATGAAGATCTGATATGCTTCATATAAGCAGTTTCGCAAACTGGATTATACTTCAGCTCTTTCCTGGTTTGTAAATGGGAATGATACATCTAACAAAAGGAAATAAAAATTGTCATGGTGTTCCTGCAAAGGGGTTACTGACTGTCAAGATCTTTTTCCCATGATTGTAATGCTAGGTGTGACAATCTGCATGCAGTATTGTTGTCTCATTTGTTTTATAGATATGGACACAGGTTGCTCTGCACATTTATATAAAGTTATCCTCACTACATTAATAACTGTGTTCTGCATAAGGAAATTCGTTTGTCATGCTGTTGTCACGAACAATGCCATTTGGTTGGGTATTTATGGTTTTTGTAAGCTGCTATGCATTATGTACTTTCTTACAGAAGAGGGAGGGTAAAGACCGGTCATTCATACAGGCCCTACAGTAGTAGAACAACTACCCAGTTAGGAAAGTGTAGCTACTACTGTAGCCATATTCGTAGAAGCCTACAAAGCCTACAACAGTAGGTCTGAGAGGCCCACTTAGTAAGGAGTAGCTACCCTAGTAATAGCTATAAAAGCCTGAAGCCTTAGGTGGATAAGACCCATTCAGGACTGCGAATTTTGCTATAATATGAAGACCCTGCTGTAACCCAAGCCCACAGGTGTAAGACTGAAACTTTTGAACCAAGGATGTCATGGAACTGTCCATTGGGTTCCCTTCCTGTTGGGCAAAGATTTGTTAGGAAGTAGGGATTGTAAAATTGATTCCTCTGAAGTAGTGTGCCTGTATCAGAAAGAGATAACGTTGTAGGTTTGTGGCCTGCGGCTCTATGGAGAAGTGTGGCTCAATGGTTAGAGCGGCAGACCCTGATGCAGAGGTCTAGCCCGGGACCAGGGTTCAATTCCTGCCTCGGCGGGTCTTGGGCTCAATTTCCTCGGACCTGATAATTCTCGCCTCGGTGCCTATTCTAATCATGGGTCCCACTCTGTGACTCTGGGCAATAGCTTGCTTAATCTCCACAACGGCCCAAACAACGCTAGGAAGCCTGGCTTCACCTTGGGCGTGCCCAGGAATGGGCACTTCACAGGGAAAAGCCAGGAAGGGTTCCACAGCGGTATTCGTACAATCGCCGAGATACCCCAGCTGGGGTTGATTCGTGCGCTATACAAGTACACTACATTTACATTCACATTTACATCGACGCCCTAAAAAGATCAATCAGGGATGATGCCACAGGAAGAAGCAATTCACTTAGAGATTGCAGAGGAATGTTACATAGCCCCAAACATCCTCCTGTTCCAGGAAACATACATCATTCTTTCCAGATTGTCTTCCCACAGATTAATCTGAAACCTGTCATCATTATCATTTTTGATTTTTCAGACTTGCCATTCAACCTGGAGCTGTATTACGAATATGGTGCATTTTCTTTGTTTGTACCAGGATGCACCTTTCAAAAGGTGCTCCCTGTGCAAACAAGCAGAATACCCCATATTAAGAAGAATGCCCTCCCTCCAGGGCAGCTCTCCCCAGGGCAGTGCATTCCAGTGAAATACGGAGTGGCTTTGAAGCAGCCGCTCTGTGTTTCACTGTGTATGAGGCAATCCTCCTGTACTTTTAAGAGGGGAGAGTTATGCCCTTGCAGGCAGGTGTAGTGAGTGACTGCACCAACCTGCAAGGTGATGTCTGGGAGTCCTTAGGACCCTCTTGACCCCCTCCAGAAGGCTGCCATCAGGGATGCACTGACTGTGCGCTACCTTTTTGTTCAACACACTCAGTGTGCCTCCTGAGTGCTTCTTCGTCTTTGCGCCCCCGTTTCTAGTACAGCGCGACACATAGGGGCCCCATGCAAATGAGGGAACATCCTGTGATGGTAGCACTGGCACTATAAATGCACCAGTGCTATCTGTTTTACAGAAGGGGCCGCACAAGAATTTGCAGCTCCTTATGAAATACCAAAGTGCCTCGGGGCACGCAAAGCAGGTGCAACCGCCTGTTGTGCCCCCGGGGCACTTTGTGTAATACGGCCCCAGGTGTGCTCTTGCCACCTTGTATGGTTTTTTTCCTACTATTAACTGTAACACAACATGTGATGTTGCATCCATGCAATACATGATAACCCATATTCTAGTGTAGTGTACAGTACAAATCCCTTGTACTAACTAGCTCTTAGGATATGACTTATATGAATAATGATGTATATTTTGGTTGAGTGTATATTGCTACATATTATATAATATCTTATAGAAATTGCTCAAACAGCCTGTTTTGTGCCTAAGCTATACACTATGGCCTATACAATCTTTATCTGTCATACTGGCTGACATGCCATTTTGCCCAGCAATGGGTTATTAAATTATCTACTCAGCAATAGGTGCTACCTATCCTTACACAACATATGCTAACCAAGACCTTCATCTTGTAGTGGGTTGCCATCCTGACTAGGCACCGTGATATCTTGGAAAAAATCTATATTACGATTTTTCAGCTAGTGAGAGGGGAGGAGGACTCTTTCTACACACCTGCAAGCTGTGCCAGTCCTACTATATTGTGCACTAATTATCCAGAACCATAATGAGTTTGTTGTAGGACAACGGTTTCTTTTTATTTGTTCCTCCTGCTTCGCACTATTTTAGCCTGTACTTGCTATGTAATGAATTTTAGAATGGTCATTGTATGTGAATACTGTTTTAAAAAATCGGTCATTATTTTTACTTAGCTCCTGCCCAGAGTGTGATAAAATTAGCTTGCATTTGCACTTTAACAGGGCTTTTTCCCCCGGTGGCCATCTTCCTTGTGCCACACCCTCCCTCGGGTTAGCGCTCCAGTGGCGGCACGCCGTCCTGCCTCGCACACGTATTAATGGCCCAAGAACGAACGCACAGCGGACGGGTGCAGCTGGTGCGCCAAAGGCTTGCACGTCTGTGCCCGTCCGCGCCCGACTGGGACCAGGGGCCACGACCCCTGGCCAAACTAGAACGAATATCTGTAGATACTCTTCTAAGCAGCTTCTGGAGTACTGTAGACCGCAACACCCTGATTGCACTTGATTAAATTGTGAGTATGAGTGCACTAGATGTGCTAGCTGCAAGTTTGCTTTTAATACAATAACTCACAAGGAGGTTGCTGATAGAGTATGTTTTAGTCCAAGTAATGTAAATACTTCTATTAATACTAGCCCACGGATTAATTCCTCACAAAATAACTGCCTTTCACCCTATAAGGAATTTACCCTTTTTATATTAACTGTTGATCGCTTCCAAAACATAAGGAGGACATCTTTGATCTTTTAATCACTGAGCAGCCTGCTGCTATTTTCCTCACCGAAACTTGGCTACATAAGAGCTCTGGCCCTGATGAAGCTATAGCATTGCCTACAAATTATGCCATTGTCAGGAAAGACAGGGAAGTTAAGATAGGTGGAGGCATTGCTGTAATTTATAACAAGTCTTTCGATTGTAAATTCGAAGATGTTCCTGCCATAGGCTGCGAGTCCTCCCTATTCAAACTTATATTGACACCTCAGTTCACCTGGTCAGGTATACTAGTGTACCGGCCCCCGGGCCTTAGGGGCCATTGGCTTTGTTGTTTCCCAATCTGGTTGCCCTTCAACTTCTTACTGCGGCTAATTTTACAATTTTGGGTGATCTTAAATTACATCTTGATGACCCGACTTGTGTAAAAAGTGCTGCACTTATTTCTGAATTAGCCGCTATGAACATGCAGCTTTGTAACTCAGGATCTACTCATGTGGCTGGTCAGTTATTGGATCCTATTTTTGCCACTTTACCCAATATCTACTGCCCTCCGGCCCTCCCACTGTGCTGGTTGGATCACTTTGTGGTTGGTTTTTTAATGAAAGTTGCTTCCAGTTCGCACACAGTCGCATTGGGTTGTACCCAAATCTAGAAACTAGGGAAAACTTGACATTGGAGTTTTAAACAATCTTTGATCTGACAATGCTCCGTTCATCAAACAAATAACTGCCGATTGTGGGGCAATTCATAATTGGATTTTAAACTCTATAGATGTTTGTCTCCCTCTTTCTAAGAAGAGGGAAAAAAACAATCACTGCCCTCCTGCCCCTTGGTTTACGGAGAGCCTAATAAAGGAAAAAAACAGATGTAAAGCTCTAGAGAGACAGTGGAGGAAAAACAATGCTTCTGATGTCAAACTTGCCTATAAAAAAAACATCAAGGACTAGCAATCCTTTTGCAAAACAACCCAGGCTGAATATGTCTCTCTCACTATCTCCAATGCCCAGAACTGCTCTAGATCTCTGTTCAAGGTGGTCAAAGATATATCTGGTTCAGAATGCCAGACCACCCCCCTTATCCTCAATGACTCGCAATGTGAAGATCTGGCCAATATTTTTTTGAAGAAAGTTGAAAAAATATATTCTGAACTAGAGAGTGATAAGCTTACCTATGCCACACAGCAGGATAACACTTCCTCTGGTACTGTCAATATCATAGGTCCGTAGAATCGCAAGAGTACTGAAGCTACCAAAAAATTGGAAACCTGATCCCTTATGGACATGAATTTGTTTAAGAAGCTAATTGACAGCTTAAAATCTGGCTCTCCGTGTGATTTACTCGCCATTTCCGCGCTGAAGCAGCTTGAGTTGTCATCACTCACGCTAATAATGAGCTGCTTAATGCTTCCTTACAGGAAGCTATAGTCCCCTCTGATTGGAAGCATGCAATGGTTCTTCCACTTTTAGAGAAGACTAATGCAGATCCTTCTCAGCTTTCTAATTTTCGGCCAATTTCCCTGATTTCGGCCTTCTCGAAAAATTTTGAGAAGCACATTAACTCGCAGCTGGCTCAGTTTGTTGAATCTCACAAATTTTGACATCCCTCACAATCTGGCTTTAGAGCAGCAGTTTTTTCTACGGAAACAACTCTTTTAGGAGTCACAGAAATCTTCCAGTTCCACTTGGACAATGGGAACACAGTCGCCCCTTATTTTACTTGACCTTAGTGCCGCATTTGATATGGTATCACACCCCGTGTTACTTAAAGCTCTGCAACCTTTGGGCATTGATGGCCCTGCACTCAAATGGATTTATTCCTTTTTGAGGAATCGTAAGTTTCAGGTTTTCTCCTCCACGGCTTGCTAAAAAATCCATTCATCCCTGAATGGGGTACCCCAAGGCTCTGTGTTAAGCCCTCTACTGTTTAATGTTTATGTTCGGCCTCTGGCGGTGATTGCCCAAGAAGCAGGTTTGGCCCTATTTTCTTATGTTGATGACACCCAGATCATCTTCTCTCTCTCCGCAGAGAGGGAATCGTAGTCTTCTACTCTTCAGTTTGGTCTGAGGAAAATTGCATCTTGGATGCAGACTAATTCACTAAAACTAAATGGGGAAAACCTGAGGTCCTGTTCCTAGGAAAAAACAGGGCCTCTGGGGTCCTCAGCATTGGCCTTCAGAAATGGGAGACTTAACCCAACCCACTCATCAAGTTCGCAACTTAGGCTTTATCATAGATGATCAGTTATCTATGAAACAGCAAGTCGTGAAGGTGGCCAAGACTTGTTTCACTTTCCTCAAATGGCAAAAAAAAATGTATTTGGATGCTGCAGAGAGCCACTCAGAGAACCATAGTCCAGGCCCTTGTCACTTCTAGACTGGACTATGGTAACATCCTGTACCTTGGTGCTAATAAAGCTGTCACACAAAGACTGCAGATAGTGCAGGCTGCTCTGCCAGGTTCCTAGAGCTGCCTCTATCTCTGGCTTTCTTCGGGATCTTCACTGGCTTATGGTGGAGAACCGCATTAAATTCAAAGCCTTGAGCTACATGTTTAAGATTAAAATTGGTACAGCCCCTCAATACTTACAATCCTTGGTTCAGCCTTACACACCGTCACGCCTTCTTCGCTCTTCTTCTCAGTTGAAATTTTCAGTTCCCAGAATCAGACTGCTGCGTATGGGTGGTCGATCTTTTGCCTACCTAGGCCCTGTCCTATGGAACTCTCTACCTTTGTCATTACGTAGCGGAACAGTTTATGGTAAATTTTGCAGATGTTTTAAAAACCTGGTTGTTTAACCAGTAATCTTTTGCTCTGCATTTTCTCTTCTTTCGGGCAGGCCCCGGGAAACCCTTCGGGGTAGCAGTGCACCTTACAAATTCAAATTCAACAGGAGGGGTCTGCGATACCTAGCTTTGTCTTTTTTTTCTGTAGAGTCATGGCTATTCTCACCTCTCTGGGAGCTGTGGATGTTTATTTGGGTGCTCTCCCACACAAAGAGGCGACATGCAGCACAGCTGAACAGCAAGCTGTAAATAATTCCATTGGTACCTCCAGAAGGTCCACTTCAGCCTCAGGATGGTTAGGGAGGGCTGCTTAATTTTTTTGAGATTTGCTTTTTTCACAACATTTGCCATGGTGCTTGTTAGCATGGGATTCAGGTGGCCCTTGATTTCAAAAAGTTGATTTGTGAGCTGTTGGTGTTTCTTTAATTTACACCCAGTTGCATTTTCCACTATCTTGAAGATCCCAACTCATTGGTGTTATAATTTACTATCCCCCTACTGCATTGCGATTTCATAGTTGTCTTCTACCTCACGGGTGTCATAATATTTGTGAAACCTGATATGTTGCAAGCAGCGTTATACACTTAATTAAGATATGGATTTTAATGTGTCTTCCAGTCTGCTACTGCTAGGGGTATTTTGCTCAGATACTTATAATTATTTGGGTTTTGGTGAATTTGCATAACTTATTTTTACTCAAAAGTTATGGAAAAAAGTTGCTCAATTACTCAATGTGTCTCTTACATGACTTTTTCTGGTGATAGGTGATGGCTGTGGGCATACACAGAACAGAAAAGTTACAAAATGTGCAGACAAAGAGGTTGGCCCAAGCAGAAACTGGATTGTTCAGCTATAAAATGGCTCCCAGCTAGACAATTTCTATTCAAACCAGCTTCCAGCAGGCAAAAATAATAAAAAAAACGCATTATGTGAAATGGTGAGAATTTTGCACATTTGACATTATGTGAAATTTATCAAATTACTTCGGATTTCACCCAACTAATGAAGACTACGCATCGGCCTAAATGGTGCCTGACACTTCAATAGCTCAGAGCAACGACTAGGCCAAGTAGCGCTTGAGCTGAACCATTGTACTGACCTATGAAGAGTAGTCCCTGCTTTTGAGTGGGTGGAGGTGGATGGAGGGATTGGGAAGGTTGGGGAGTCAAAGGGAAGAAAAGTTCTGGCAGGGGGGAAAGTGAATGCTTCCCTGTTGCCAGAGAAAATGCTTGTCAAGGATTGAGAATGAGGATTGTCTGCTGTTGCAGCCAAAGCTTCATGCAATTTTACCAGTCTGAAATTCCAACCAGGAAAATCAGATCTGGTGTTCCCGCACACAGGAAAACTGTGTGTGCAAAACCTGTTCCAGTTGTGACAGGGCAGAACTGATTTCCAAATGAGAATTCTGCACTGCCAGACACATAATCAGTACTGTACAGGTTCTCTTCATTATACACTGTCATACTCTTTCTCATCTCAGGCCTTGCTAATGAGATGGATTCCAGCTCAGAGAAAAGAACTTGCATTTATAAACACTAAAAATCTGTATGAGATAGTTTTCTTGCTCACCAAATAAATGTGCTAAAAGAGAAACAGACCAATTATAAAAGCCTTCCAGGCAAAGCGAAGCTACAGGTTAATAGATGTTTGGTAGGGTGTAAAGACTATGACAAAGAAGACTTGTACTGGAACAACTGGAGATTACCATTAAGCATGATAGGCTTTACATCAATGCTGCTATTTACCGGTCATGTTCTTACTAATCAGGTATTAAGTAAGAGTTGCTCTGGCCTCAGACTATCCCAATACATGAACTAAGTGAACCTGGGCCCCCAGTTCCAAAATCAGCAGCTCTGCTGTAACACCAAATCTTCTCTCCTGTAGCACTCTGAACCCCCATTGTGGTTCAAGGTTTTTCTCTTGACTTACTTCAGTCTAAGTAGCCTGTGAGCATTGCATTTGTGAAACAACAGGGCCAGTAAATGTGTTAAATTTCAAGATCGCAATTGAAGATAAGACCTACCACTTTCTGCAAACACAGAAATATTCACATACCATCCATAGTAAAGGACGTGTTGCTACTAACAAATGCCAAATACTATAAATGAATTATAGTGATCTGATATAGCAAAAAGTAAGTTAATGTAAAGAGGACCCTGAGTTGAGGGTGACACTTAGACTTTTTTTTGTTTCCAAAATAATGTGAATCTGAAGGGCAGTGCTAGATCTCCTCCAACTCCTTACTTACCATCTGGGTCAGGCTGAAGTATTCATCCATGAAGGTGTATGCAGGTATCCTCCAAGATGCAGGAAGGCTAACACCTCAGACAGAAACATCATAAACACCTGGAGGGAGGCAGTGTTGACTCACAGCCGCCTAGTTGGACCAGATACTGCTAATGAGGACCATGAGTAACAAACAACGTGGATCATTTATGCGGAAATATTTTCAACACAGCAAATAATCACCTAGAATCAACCGAGCAATTGTCATGTCAAATTTCTCTTTATGGGGTCTGGGGCTCTTGATGGATCATATCAGATAATCTAGTTCAGCCACCAGTCTTCAATGTGCTGAGACTGTATCTTGCAGGTAAGCAGAATGTTTTTACTTTTATGTTGTATTGGTATTTGTTGCAACGTCATCCTGTGCTCTGGGGACCCCCCAACGTTTTGCTGACTGATTCTGGTGGCAACTGACTCTGACTGACCCAGTGCTCTGTCTAACCAGGCCCAGGGCTAGTGCTAAGCTGAAAGAGACACACTAGATTACAGTTAAAACACCTACATATACTAGGGTACACAATGGTATGGTGGGATACCCCTGTGATTGGCATGATCCCCCTTATAGGCCCCTAGTATATAATAGGGCAGGGGATTGAAGCTACTTAGAAGTCCCTCGTACCCAAGGGCATGGCAGTTTAGAGACCAGCAGCTCTTTTTGCACTTGCATGTGTGCACTGCTGAAGCCTGAGGTCAGTTTAAAAACAGCGCTGGGTGCCAGGACTGCTTTTAAAAAGTAAATTGTGCCCAAACTCAACTTTGGTGTTTGGGGCACTTAAAAATGGATAACCTACAATGTTTTGGCATATTAGGGTCTCCCATAGGTATCCCAGGGGTTGGGGTTCAGGTATTTACAGGGTACACCCTTATAAAATTATTTTGTATATGCCTGAGTGAAATGAAATTTCACATTTCACTCCCCACATTGTGGTAAAGTGCTGCTCAAATTCAACTTTGATGCTAGGAGATCTGTGGAGGGAGGATCTGCAATATTTCTCCAGATTCAGAACCCCTGAAGTCTCCCCTAGTTGCACATGGGGTGGGATTCCTGTAGATATAAGGCAAGTACGTATAAGATATGTTTTTGTAAGTCCTGGTGCTGGAAAACTGGCCCAAGTCATTTTTCCCATTGCAAATCCCCTGTTACATAGGTTAACATGGTAGGAAGTTATTGATTAATAACTCTTGATAGGAGAGGGCTAGAAATACAATTCAAAGACTTCCCAGAATGGTATTAATAAATCAAACAATATCATATTGTTGAATTTCTCCTAAAATGTACATACAAGAAGTTATAAGACTTTCTTGTTTGTAAGTCTAAATTCAGCCTTTTCAGGGGTCTGCCCTGATTGGTCAGAATTAAGTGGATTAGCCGGGTTGTCTTATGGAGGTGATAAAGAGCCCCTGGGGTTAACGAGCTCTGCTGGCAGGGTAGTGTGCTGTTCCATAGGAATGCCAGGCCAGGGGGAAGATTCGTAAACTATGTTCTTCAAAGAGGAGAGCAGAGAACAGTGTCATTTACAACTCTGAACTTCCCACCTTAGGCAGATTGTAGAATTAAGGAAGGTATGAGCAGATGCAGGGGGGAGAGTCTAAGTAAATTAGCCATCCTAGGGGTGTGTTTAATCAACTCTTACATCCTTTCTGGAAAATCAGCCATTATGGATTTGGAAGATTTGATGCACTCTGGGACAAAATAATGCCACACTCTACAGGATGTGGTCATATCATGAAGGAGTTACCCTGCTCCCATTTGCCGGAAGTGACCTTCTGCTTGACCCAGAGAACTTGGAATAGGTATCTAAGCCCTCCAGATCTGCTGCCTGAAACTTACTGAAGCAAGACATGGCCAAGCTGAGAGGTTTTGCTGTGCAAAGATTTCTAAGGCCTGACCTCTGAAAACTGCACCATCTGAAACTACAGCCATGTGGATTCTTTCACTGAAAAAGGGCTAAAGAGTGGACTCCCTGAAAGCTACAGGTTAAAAGAGCTCAACTGGAACATCACCAACTAAATCTACACCTTTGAGAACTACCAGTGGATTTGTAAGAGTTTTGTACCAGTGTATTGTGGGAACGGAAGTCCTCAACTTTCAAGTACCATCTTGGAGCTTCCAGGCCCTTGGATTGAGTTTGATACACTTTGGGGCCCCCTGAGGAACTTCAGGAAGAAGTTCAAGAAGTTTGGAGAACTTTGGAGCAACTTTTGAAAAAAGCTCCATAGAGGGACCGACTCAACCTGACCTTGCTCCACGTGTTAGTCCAAACGCGTCAAGGGGGCCATAAAAAGCGTCAGGTTGCAATGGTGTGCTATTGCGTGTTGAAGTCACATAGTTGCCAAAGTGATAGTGGGCAGCCCTTGATAAGCTACAGAGTATAATCGATCTCACACTGGTGTGGAATCTGGACAGGCCCCCGTGGAAAACGCCAAACACGTTAGCTTTTTATGGCCCCCTTGACGCGTTTGGACTAACACGTGGAGCAATCAGTTATTTCTATTTGTCGCCGAGTATAATCTTTGCCCAACTGGATTCTGCTTGAGTGACATACCTGCGCACAGCGCCTGTCAAGCCACACTATTATGGACGGTGTCACTTCTATTTGACTTGGACTCAAACGTGGAGCAATCAGCTATTTCTACTTGTTTCCGATTTCTGTTTTTGTCCAATTGGATTTCGCCTGAGCAACATATCTGCACACAGTGCCTGTTAAACCACACTACTAGGGACGGTGCCGCCTCTATCTGACTTTGAGACCTACAAGGGTTTTAATTCGTTTGATCTTGCCCTGACGAAGCTCCCAAGGCTGGGGAGCGAAACGCGTTGGTTGTCCTGTGCACCTTTGAAAAAGATTAATAAAAAGAAAAATATATTTTTACACAACTTCCCGCCTTTGCAAATTACTTTGAAATAGGTGCTGCCTCCATTTGTCTTGCAACGTGGTTGTTATTTTGAGTTTCATTTGGAAGTTGAACTTCAGGTTCAAGGGGAACATGTTCCATAGCATTGTTGCATAGTCCTTCATTCCGTACAGGAGGCTCTTCAAACGTGATGTGTCTTTCTGTTTGAACTTCTTGGATTGTAGCGAGAGGAGGGCGTCTGCTACTTTGGAGGACATGTGGCCTACTGCTTAGTATCGGCCACATAGTGTGGTTTGATTAAGTTGATTGAGACAAATATTTTCTCCTTTTTCTTGGCAAAAGTACAGTTCTTGTTCCTTGAATTGCTAGGACAGGTACAGATTTTCTGTAGGTCCAAATTCTTTTTTGTCTGCTATTTCTCTCTGACCAGATCCCCGACTCATGGGATCCAGACAGGTCTTGCTGTGACTGCCCTGACTTCCCCAGTGGTGGTCTGTTTCATGTGGATGTGACTTTGTTGTGTCCTGGAATCATTTAGATCATGGGTACTCACAAACTTTCTCTTGGGGGCTCAATTTAAAGTATGGTTTGTGTCCGAGGGCCGGACCGGTGGGGGCGGGGTCAGTGGAGGAGGGGGCGGGGCTAGAGCAACAAAAAGAACTGTGACCATGAGGTTGAACACAGGTCCCTGCAGCGGACGCCTTCGTCCACTGAACCACCAGACCCGGCATACACAAATCTCTCTCTCTCCCTCTCTCAACCTCTCTCCCTCTCTCCCTATTTCTCCCTCTGTCTCACTCCCTCTCACTCCCTCTCACTCCCTCTCACTCCCTCTTACTCCCTCTTACTCCCTCTCTCTCCCTCTCTCTCTCTCCCTGACTCCCTCTGTCTCACTCACTCTGACTGTCTCACTCCCTCTATCCCTCTCTGTCTCCCTCGCTCTCCTTCCCTCTCCCTCTCTGTCTCCCTCTCTCTCCTTCCCGCTCCCTCTCTGTCTCCCTCTCTCTCCTTACCTCTCCCTCTCTGTCTCCCTCTCTCTCTCCTTTCCTCTCCCTCTCTGCCTCCCTCTCTCACCTTCCCTCCTCACTCTGTCGCCCTCCTCACTCTGTCGCCCTCCTCACTCTGTCGCCCTCCTCACTCTGTCGCCCTCCTCACTCTGTCGCACTCATCACTGTCGCCCTCCTCACTCTGTCGCACTCATCACTGTCACCCTCCCCCTCCCTCCTCCCTCCCTCTGTCTGTCACCCTCCTCCCTCCCTCTGTCACCCTCCTCCCTCCCTCCTCCCTCCCTGTCTGTCACCCTGCTCCCTTCCTCCTCCCTCCTCCCTCTGTCACCCTCCTCCTCCCTGTCTGTCACCCTCCCCCTCCCTCCTCCCTCCCTCTGTCTGTCACCCTGTCTCTCTCCCTGTCTCCCTCCCTCTCCCTTTCTCTGTCTTCCTCCCTCTCCCTTTCTCTGTCTTCCTCCCTCCACCTTTCTGTCTCCCTCCCTCTCCCTGTCTCCATCCCTCTCCCTTGCTCTGTCTCCCTCCCTCTCCCTCTCTTTGTCTCCCTCTGTCTGTCTCCCTCTCTTTGTCTCCCTTCCTCTGTATCCCTCCTCCCTCTGCCTCCCTCCTCCCTCTGGCAGTCGCCCTCTCTCTGTCTCCCTCTTCCTCCCTCCTCCCTCTGTCTGTTGCCCTCTCTCTGTCTCCATCTGTCTGTCTCCCTCCCTCTGTTTGTCTACCTCTGTCTGTCTCCCTCCCTCTGTCTATCTCCCTCCCTCTGTCTATCTCCCTCCCTCTGTCTATCTCCCTCCCTCCATCTGTCTCCCTCTGTCTCCCTCCCCCTTTCTCTCCCTTTCTCTCTCTCTCTCCCTGTCTCTGTCTCCCTTTACCGCCCTCCCTCGCTCTCCCTCTGTCTGCCTCCCTTTTCCTCCCTCCTTTCCTTCCTTCCCTCGCTCTCCTTCTGTCTGCCTCCCTTTCCCTCCCTCCCTCGCTCTCCCTATGTCTGCCTCCCTTTCTCTCCCTCCCTCCCTCGCTCTCTCTGCCTCCCTTTCCCTCCCTCCTTCCCTTGCTCTCCCTCTGTCTGCGTCCCTTTCCCTCCCTCCCTCGCTCTCCCTCTGTCTGTCTCCCTTTCCCTTCCTCGCTCTCCCTCTCTGCCTCCATTTTCCCTCCCTCCCTCGCTCTCCCTCCCTCTCCTTCCTTTTCCCTCCCTCCCTCGCTCTCCCACTGTCTGCCTCCCTTTCCCTCCCTCACTCTCCCTCTCTGCCTCCCTTTTCCCTCCCTCCCTCCCTCGCTCTCCCTCCCTCTCCCTCCCTTTCCCTCCCTCCCTCGCTCTCCCTCTGTCTGCCTCCCTTTCCCTCCCTCCCTCGCTCTCCCTCTTTGCCTCCCTTTCCCTCCCTTCCTCGCTCCCCCTCTGTCTCCTTTTCCCTCCCTCCCTCGCTCTCCCTCTCTCTGCCTCCCTTTCCCTCCCTCCCTCTCCCTCCCTCTCCCTCCTTTTCCCTCCCTCCCTCTCCCTCCCTCTAGCTGCCTCATTTTTCCTCCCTCCTTTCCTTCCTTCCCTCGCTCTCCCTCTGTCTGCCTCCCTTTCCCCCCCTCCCTCGCTCTCCGTCTGTCTCCCTTTCTCTCCCTCGCTCTCCCTCTCTGCCTCCCTTTCCCTCCCTCCCGCGCTTTCCCTCTGTCCGTCTCCCTTTCCCTCCCTCCCTCGCTCTCCCTCTCTCTGCCTCCCTTTCCCTCCCTCCCTCGCTCTCCCTCCTTCTCCCTCCTTTTCCTCCCCTCCCTTGCTCTCCCTCTGTCTGCCTCCCTTTCCCTCCCTCCCTCGCTCTCTCTGTCTGCCTCCCTTTCCCTCCCTCCCTCACTCTCCCTCCCTCTCTCTGTCTCACTTTCCCTCCCTCCCTCGCTCTCCCTCTGTCTGCCTCCCTTTTCCTCCCTCCTTTCCTTCCTTCCCTTGCTCTCCCTCTGCCTCCCTTTCCCTCCCTCGCTCTCCCTCTGTCGGTCTCCCTTTCCCTCCCTCCCTCGCTCTCCCTCTCTCTGCCTCCTTTTCCCTCCCTCCCTCCCTCGCTCTCCCTCCCTCGCTCTCCCTCCCTCTCCCTCCCTTTCCCTCCCTCCCTCGCTCTCCCTCCCTCTCCCTCCTTTTCAGTCGCTCTCCCTCTGTCTGACTCCCTTTCCCTCCCTCGCTCTGCCTCTCTCTGCCTCCCTTTCCCTCCCTCCCTTGCTCTCCCTCTGTCTGCCTCCCTTTTCCTCCCTCCTTTCCTTCCTTCCCTAGCTCTCCCTCTGTCTGCGTCCCTTTCCCTCCCTCCCTCGCTCTCCCTCTCTCTGCCTCTCTTTCCCTCCCTCCCTCGCTCTAACTGCCTCCTTTTCCCTCCCTCTCCCTCTCTCTGCCTCCCTTTCCCTCCCCCCTCGCTCTCCCTCTGTCTGCCTCCCTTTCTCTCCCTCTCTGCCTCCCTTTCCCTCCCTCCCTCGCTTTGCCTCCCTTTCCCTCCCTCCCTCGCTCTCCCTCTGTCTGTCTCCCTTTCCCTCCCTCCCTCGCTCTCCCTCTCTCTGCCTCCCTTTCCCTCCCTCCCTCCCTCGCTCTCCCTCCTTTTCCCTCCCTCCCTTGCTCTCTCTCTGTCTGCCTCCCTTTCCCTCCCTCCCTTGCTCTCCCTCTGTCTGCCTCCCTTTCCCTCCCTCCCTCGCTCTCCCTCTGTCTGTCTCCCTTTCCCTCCCTCCCTTGCTCCCCCTCCCTCTCCCTCCTTTTCCCTCCCTCCTTTTCCCTCCCTCCTTCGCTTTCCCTCTGTCTCCCTCCCTTTCTCTCACTCCCTCTGTCTTTCACACTCTACCTCCTCTGTCACCCTTTTCATCTCTCCCTGCCTGTCTGTGCCCGGGCTGAGACAGCTTCAGGGCACACACACACACACAGCCGCACCCGAGCACTTCACAGGTCTTTAAAAGACCATTTATATGTTAATGAGGCTTTTGTCTTTCACCTCTTAGTGCCCCTGCCCCTGCAGCTCCACTCTGACTATCACGGAATGCCCAAGCTCCTACAGAGCAGCAGAGTCTCGGCCCCAAGTGTTTGCAGACATTGTAATTTTTTTCATTTTTTTTAACATGGGTAAATTGTCTGCAAGGTCCGCGGGCCGCCAGGGAAGGCTTGCCAGGCCGCTGACGGCCCGCGGGCCGTACTATGAGTACCCATGATTTAGATCCTGTAAAACAGCGAAACGATCATGGATATAAAATGGTTTGTCATCCACCACTGCACCTTCACAATCAAGATCAGGTACCCACATTCTCGTCCCAAATAGGACTTCGTAATGAGTGACACCCCCTAGAGAACTTCTTGGCTGGGTGTTGAGGGCTCTCTGTACCCCATAGATCCGGCCATAGATCTGGCTACATGAGGAACATCGAGAGACCCTGCGAAAAAAAGCTCCAGAAAAGTTTCTAAGTCTGCTTGTAGAAAAGGTGACCGGAGCAACTGCGGACGCCAAGCCGCCTGCCTGTCATCGCGTGCCTGTCTGGTTCCTGGGTTGCCCCGCTGAAGCGATCGTAAAAAATGTTTTAAGTCCGCTCCAGGGAAGTTGACCGGGACCTCGTCACAAGTCAATCCAGCGAGCCCTCACCGAATCCGGACTGAATGGGAGCTTCGAGGGGCCTCGAGGAGAAAAGCTCCAGAAAAGTTTTCAAGTGTGAAGGTCGAAACTGAGAACGGGACCTGCTGCAAGCTGAATTTGAATATTTTATTAAATCTTTGAAAATTCATATCTCTGGTTCCCTACATTGGATTTTTGTCGATTGGGTGCCATTTTAAAGATAAGTGTTGGATAGTGTAGGGGTAAAAATTACTATTCCCACTCCAGTGAGTGCAACAGTAGGGAAAGTTTTGGATAGCGGAGGGGTAGAAATTATTATTCCCACTCGAGTGAGTGCAACAGTAGGGTAAGTATTGGATAGTGAAGGGGTAAAAACTACTATTCCCACTTCAGTGAGTGCAACAGTAGAGTAAGTGTTGGATAGTGTAGGGTTAAAAATGACTATTCCCCATTACTTACCTTATAATGCGTTGTAATGGCATGCGTTGTAGTGACATGCGTTGTAATGGGTGCATTGTAATGGCATGCGATGTAAAGGCAGTTGCGTTGTAATGACTGCGTTGTAAATGTAGTGCATTGTAATGACTGCGTTGTAATGGTTGTTTCCCGACTTGAGCATTCCTGTAATTAAACGCAAGCTGTTTCGACTTGAACATCATCAGCTTCACATTCTCTGTATGGGGCTTTGTCAATATTGAAAAGTAGTAAAGTTAGACTGTTGGTCTAAGTTTACCTTTGTGAATAATGAAAAGTAGTAAAGTTAGACTTTTGGTCTAAGTTTACCTTTGTGAATTGGGCCCTATTTTAAAGAGGACTTAAACACAATCATCTTCATGCACTATCTTTGTGGGGACCTGAACATCACCATGATAACACACCATCTCTGTGGGGACTTGAACATATCTATGATAACACAGCATCGCTGTGGGGACTTGAACATCTCTATGGTAACACAGCAACTCTGTGGGGACTTGAACATCCCTATGATAACACACCATCTCTGTGGGGACTTGAACATCCCTATGATAACACACCATCTCTGTGGGGACTTGAACATCCCTATGATAACACACCATCTCTGTGGGGACTTGAACATCACCATGATAACACACCATCTCTGTGGGGACTTGAACATCCCTATGATAACACACCATCTCTGTGGGGACTTGAACATCTCTATGATAACACACCATCTCTGTGGGGACTTGAACATCGCTATAATAACACACCATCTCTGTGGGGACTTGAACATCTCTATGATAACACACCATCTCTGTGGGGACTTGAACATCTCTATGATAACACAGCATCTCTGTGGGGACTTGAACATCTCTTTGATAACACAGCAACTCTGTGGGGACTTGAACATCCCTATGATAACACACCATCTCTGTGGGGACTTGAACATCGCTATGATAACACACCATCTCTGTGGGGACTTGAACATCGCTATGATAACACACCATCTCTGTGGGGACTTGAACATCTCTATGATAACACAGCAACTCTGTGGGGACTTGAACATCCCTATGATAACACACCATCTCTGTGGGGACTTGAACATCCCTATGATAACACACCATCTCTGTGGAGACTTCAACATCCCTATGATAACACACCATCTCTGTGGGGACTTGAACATCCCTGTGATAACACACCATCGCTGTGGGGACTTGAACATCCCTATGATAACACACCATCTCTGTGGGGACTTGAACATCCCTATGATAACACACCATCTCTGTGGGGACTTGAACATCTCTATGATAGGACAGCATATCTGTGGGGACTTGAACATATGTATGATAACACACCGTCTCTGTGGGGACTTGAACATCACTATATTAACATACCATCTCTATGGGGACTTGAACATCGCTATAATAATACCATATCTGTGGGGACTTGAGCATTCCTATAATTACACTCAACCTCTGTGTGGACTTGAACATCATTAGCTTCACACTCTTTATAATGGGATTTAAGCTTTGAATGTACACACTATTGCTATGGAGACTTAAACACAAAGATCTTCACCCACTATCTCTGTGGGGACTTGAACATCTATTTTGGCAAAAATGTTAGCAGCTAATCAAGCTCTGGGTTCCACTTGACCATATTCCTTAGTTCTATATGTTAATTTCTTTATGTGTTCGTTCCCTTATCTCCTAAGATTTTAAGTGCTAATAAATAGGTTAAATACAGCTTTAAGGGTCTTTCTTTAAGCGTGATATGATATTTTCTGGCACGTTAACAGAATCTGTCTTTAATGTATACCCCTAGTATATATGCAGCAATTCATATATGAATAGATTATAATGTTGTTTGTGTATATTGTTGATAAAATAAACATTTAGCCATGTACCTTTGACTGTATTCGATCACAAATAGTGTTACGGACTAGGTCCCCACAAGGATGGTAGCACGTGTTCAAGTCCCCACAAAGATGGTGCTGTGCGCACGATTAAATAACAATATATCTGCAAATTTGAAGCAGGATCCTGTATCATTAATTTTTTATTAACATTTTTCTGTTATTAGTGTATTTTAAAAACATTGGGAAAGGTTAGTCCCCACAAGGCTGGTATTCACACATAGTCCCCACAAGGATGGTAACACGTGTATGTGTGTGTGTGTGTGTGTGCGTGCGTGCGTGCGTGTGTGCCTCGTGCATGTGTGTATGTGCCTAGATGGTATGTGGATGGGGTGTATGTGTGGGGGTTGTGTTTATGTGCATATGGGGTGTAGGTATGTGTGAGAAGTTGGCCTGATGTGCAGTGCTCACTATTCTAGTGATCACTATATATCAGTCCAAACAACCCTTATTGATGATTGGTTGTAAGTCAACCTTATAGACCAGCTATCCTAGTAGCATGGATACGAGCAGTCTAAGGCTAAGACTCTAGAGGGCGTGTTAAGCCAGCTGTTTTACCATCACATTACCCCTTGAACACCCAGTGAAAGGACACCACACAAGTTGTTATGAAAATAAACAGTGTATTTATTTATAACAAGACTACCCTGGCTCTTTATGAGACAGGGAGCTAAGCACACAACAAAACTCTTACGAAAATACTTAAGTTAGCACGTTATACACAAATGCCCGAGGGGCACGAAAAACCATATACTTTAAAAGTGGAATGCGAATTACTAGCAGGTAAGTAACAGTTCTAATAGGCTTTGGAATCGCTAGGACTGGACTAGGGAATCGTTAGATTACTACTAGGAGACCTAGGGGACTCGGGTGCAGAGTGTGCACTCTCACGCGGGATGCGGGACAAAGTCTATGGAGGCTAGTAAAGGCAAAGTTAGTGTTCACGGGCGAACCCGACCTGGTAGGAAGAAAACGACAGTGGATCCTGACCCTTGGATAGTGAGGCTATGCTGGGACACCGAAGTGCCGAAGTTACCTAGCCCAGGGGCTGCAGCTGCATAGGTCTGAAAAGACGTCGGGGATCTCGTTGCCGGACCAGGAGCCTGGAAGGAAGAAGTTGCTGGCAGGCGACCAGTGAAGAAAAGTTCGATGGATCCAAGCCTGGATCAAGGAAGAAGGAAACCTGAAAGCAGAGGGGACCAAGTTCTTGAATCACTAGCCAGTGATTAAGTGGGCACCAGGATGGCACCGGGCGAAGTCACCGCAGTCAGGTGAGTGGGCGCTGCTGGGCTCTGCAGTCTCTCGGACCAGGAGGCGTTGTCGGCGACCAGGATGGAGGTGCGAGCTGTCCCACGAAGGTTCTTGCTGTCGACGTCGCTGGACCCAGGATTGGGCAACAAGTCTTGGCAAATGCAAGGCCCACGCGGTGGACCTAAAATGGCGTCTTGAGTGGACCAGGAGGGTCCAGGGTACTTCTCCGATGGAGGGAAGCAAGGGCCAGTCTGGAGCAACCAGACCAGCAGCAGAAATGTCGTCGGGCGTCGTCAGGAAGGCCACAAGCCAGCGGCTAGTAGCCAAACAACGCGGTGAGCAGCAAAAAGCAGAAGGGCCCCACGCAGATCGTGGAGATGCTGGGGGGCTGCTCTTCGGTGCTGGAGCTGCTCAGGGTGGGGGCTTCTCGGACCCCAAAGCACTCACCAGGAATTCACTCGGCGGGCTTGCTGGAAAGAAGTCGTGCAGTCTTTGAAGATGGCCGGTCCCTCGAGGTCTCGTCACACCCACGAATCTCAGCGTGACTGATGATGCAGGTAGAGGTCAGAGGTGCCAGGGAAGCCGGTTCTCGTCGAGCTGGGCAGTCGGATTCCGGAGGAAGGACTTGCAGCAGACCGCAGTGTTCTTAGATGGTGCCTGCGGATGCAGGGTGACTACTCGTTAGTCACAAGGGAGAAATCTTAGGAAGAAGTCTTGAGTTCCTTTCGCAGAAAGTAGTTTCAGGATTCAAAGATGATCTGATTTGGAAGGGGGCCAGTTCCTACCTTTATCCTGTAAAAAGGGGCTGGCACGCGACTAAGTCCTGCCCTAGGGGTTGGACCAGGAGGGGGGTGGTTACACCCCTCTCCTTTGGCGGGCTTTCCCCAGGTCAGGGGCTGGAGTGCCCCTGGAACTGGTTCCAGCCGGCCTATGCACAGTGAGCACCGGGGTGCCACGTGCAGTCACCTTCCTCTAAAGCCCTGCCTACCTACAATACACAAAACCCTGTCTGGGACGGTGCTGGCACCGCCCCTGGCAGGAAACCCTTTGTCCTTATCTCCTGCTCTGGGAGGACTCCCAGCAGCAGGAGGGCAGACTTGTGTCTCGGTGGCAGCATCCATTTTGTGGATGCTAAGGCTCTGTCTGACTTTTAACCGGGTTATAGGTTACATGCATGTCGTGTCCCTCTAGAAGGGTGGAATGCTAACCCCGTCGCCAGAATTGGCGAGGGGTTAGTATTCCAATTCGTATGACACCTTACTCGACATGTTTTGATAAAGCGATACCAGAGTTGGCATATAACCGCGAGGATTATAATGCACTTAAGAGTATATGGTATGCGATATCATGGAAACGGCTAAGGGATGGATCCCGAAAGCCGCAGACAGGCTCAGCTCATGCCAGAGCACCATCTCACACGATTCCAAGCACTCTGCCTTCAGGATTGTTAAGGCCTGCCATAGGAGTGACTGATAGGAGATCTGTGTGTCCATTTTTAGGGTTAGATATAGGTATACTATATCTAAAGCAAAGGGTGATTACACCACCTTGCCCCAGCTGTCAAGCAGCCAGTTGTGTCAGATTTGGATGGCCAGCCAGGGGTGGCATAATACATGCTGCAGCCCCTGGTAGGCCCTGGGTACACCTATGCCCTGGGTACCTAAGGTACACTGTACAGGGACTGGTAAGGTGACTCAGTATCCAATTTAGATATGTACCTAAGGTACATGGAATCCATTTTACAGAGAGAGCAGTAGGCCTGGGGTCCTGAATAGCAGGGCCCCAGGTCAACTAAGTCAGAAAACCAGCAAAACACCAGGCAAAAAGTTGGCGGCAACCATAGTCAGGGATCTACCTTCCTACATAACCCCCCCCAAACGAAAGGAGATAAGGCTAGCCTTGCCAGGTAAGCCTATATTGCCTGAGTGGCCATATAAGGAAGTAACAGCACTGGCATGGTTACCCCCTATCTCATGGTCCACTAAGCAATCCCTCACCCTAAGGGTATCTGAGGGTCTCCACCATAGGGAATCTCTACCTGTGGTGTGTTTTGGCAAAGGAAAAGGCTGGTGCTGAAATGGAGTACTGAAGTGAGGCTCCACTAATTTTGGGCTCAGCTTCCTCCAATAATTTTCCACCATAGAGGCCTTTCTTTCCAAGACTGAGTTGTTTTGGGCTCTCAGGGTCAACCTCTGGCTACCTACAGCTGGAGGTTGGGTCCCTCTGTTTGGCTTACTGGGGGGACAGGTCAGGTCTGGGGCCCTCAGGTCCCAAGTTTGGCTGTGCCCAACAGTGTCCATCTGTGGGAGGTCCCTAACTAATTTTAAGGGGGATCCCTCAGGAGTATGTTTTATTTTCACTGGGCTAGGACTACTAGCTTCAGTGCCCTTAATCTGCTGATTGGGAAATTCTTTTGGACAGGGGGCCCCTTGGGGTCCACCACTGGCCTCCCTGACCTCTACAGCCCGGGGCTGACTGAGGCAGGGTAGAGAGGGGCAGGTTACCTGCTCCAGACTGGGTCCCATCTTGGAAGGGTCCACTGACATCAGGGGTTCTGTCAGGCTAGGCCTGACTTCCTCTGTGGCAGTTTCTTCACAAGGGGTCAGATCAGTTCCCTGAGGAGGCTGATCTTTTCCTAAAGTCTGGTGGGAGGGAGATTTCTCTTCCTCCTCAATGCTCTCTGTCTGAGTGGAGTGATCCATAGTTTCAGGCTTCACAACACTATCATCTGTCTGAGTTTGAGCTGTGGCCATCACAACTCTCCCAACCTTTTCAGGAGGGGGCTCAGTTTGGGTGTGGGCTGTTACCATGACAGCCTTGACAACCTGTTCTGGGAAGGAAGTTGTCTGAGATTGGGTTGTGACTGGCACAACCCTCCTGACCTGTTCAGGGAGGACATCTTGGACTGGGGCTGTGGCTAACACTGCCCCACTAACCTTACCATGGGGGTTTACCATTCTAGAATGGGTTTCTTGCTCTACCTCAGCCCAGGCTGAGGTCTCTAAATCATTCCCCAGTAGGCAATCTACAGGCAAGTTGGATGTCACTGCCACTCTCTTGGGGCCAGTGACACTTCCCCAGCTGAGATTTACTACTGCCATGGGATGAGTTTTCTTCACTCCATCAATGTTTACCACCTGGTATGTGGCACCAGGTAAAAGTTGCCTTGAGGGGACTAGACTCTCAGTCACCATAGTGATGCTAGCCCCTGTATCTCTATAGGCCTCAACTTTTATACCATTGATGAGGGGCTCCTGTCTGTACTTGCCCAAAGTGTTGGGACAAGTTGTGAAGTTGGCAAACCCCATGCCAGTCTCACAGACAAGAGTATCTAAGTCAGGGGACCTGGTTAGGCCAGAGTCCCCAGGAACTCCCAAAGTAAATGCACCCAAATTCTTGGGGACACTCCCACCACCTGGGGGATTACTACTAGTAGTAACAGGAGGTTTGGGAATGTTACTTGGGGGTATGTTTTCCTTATTGTTATTCTTTGGGCAACTGCTGTCAGTTTTTAAATGACCCACCTGTTTACAGGGATAACAATAAGGTTTCTTCTGGTTATTGGAAGGATTCTGGGACCCACCCCCCTCAGAGGATTTTTGGGGCCCTGATGTGGTTTGATCTGTGGATTTATTCCCACCCTTCTCTTGAGGCTTGGTTGATTCCTTTTTCTGGTCACCACCTTGGTTCTTGGGCCTAATCCTGGTTCTGACCCATTTGTCTGCCCTCTTACCCAATTCTTGTGGAGAGGTCAGATCAGAGTCTACCAGGTGCTGGTGTAATAACTGGTTCTGACAATTATTTAAGACTTGCTCTCTCATAATAAGATTATACAATCCTGTGAAGTCAGTAACCTTGCTACCCAGTAGCCAGCCTTCCAAAGCCTTAGTGGCACAATCAACAAAGTCAGACCAGTCCTGAGACTGAGTTTTCTGGGTGTCTCTGAACAGCAACCTGTACTGCTCAGTGGTTAAGCCAAACCCATCAACCAGTGCATTTTTCAGGACCTGGTAATTGTTAGCATCCTCCACTCTTGTAGTGAGGAGCTTATCTCTACCTTTACCATCAAAGGAGAGCCACAGTATAGCTGCCCACTGACTCTGGGGAATGCACTGCACAGTGCAGGCCCTCTCCAGAGCAGCCATCCATTTCTGGATATCATCCCCTTGCTTAAAGGGGGGCACTATTTTAGTCAGGTGTTTAGTATCTAAACCCTTCTCTCTATCTCTTGGGAGATTGCTGCCACCAGTGGGAGCTAACCCACTCATCTGCTGCTCTCTTGCCAGGGCAAGCTTCTCTTTGGCCAGGGCAATTTCTTCCCTTTCAATCCTCAGTTCAGCTTGTCTCATCCTAGCTTCATGCTCCCTTTTCTGAGGGGAAGTAAATCTCCTCTGTGGAGGATTCCTTCTCCCCTGAGAAGAGGCATTAGAGTGCAGAGATCTATTGGAGTCCCTAGAAAGAGATCTATCCCTCCTAACTCCAAGGTTAGGCCCACTTCGGGTTAGTACTGGGGGGCCCCCAGATCCTAGCCCAAGTAAGTCTAAGTTGGTCCTAGTTAGCCTTCTGACTACCTCAAGACCTTTGTCTACCTCATCCCCAGAGAGTACCTCCTGATCCTCCTCCTCAACTGCTGAATCAGTGTTGGGGAGATCTGGATCCCCAGAGGTTCCCTCTAAGGCTGGCATGTTCTCATGTAACTGAGAAAGCTTTCTGGCATCATATGTCTCTAAGAGACCTATCAGAAAGGGAATGGTGGGGTTAGACCCCTGCTTCAGTTTTCTGGAGACACAGATCTGTCTCATCTCCTGGAAACTGAGAGCTGCATATCTTGAAGTGACCTGTGGAGGGTCAACACTGACCAGGGGAGTCTCAGTAGAATCTCCCTGGGTAGACATGCTTTTCTAGTGAGGTGTAAGTGGTGCACTTACCTACACTATATGTTTGCCTACTGATCCCTTGCTAGAGTTGTAGTTTAGGGTGTGCTAAGCCCTAGGAGCTACAACAGCTGGTTCAGTAGAACTCAGAGTATTCTAAGCTAAGTTATATGTACCTTTAGTACTTATGTGATCTTTCACAAGATATTCTTAGGGCATGTGTGGTAAAACAACAGCAAGCTCAAATCCCAACCGCTGCTCACCAATGTGAGAAGTTGGCCTGATGTGCAGTGCTCACTATTCTAGTGATCACTATATATCAGTCCAAACAACCCTTATTGATGATTGGTTGTAAGTCAACCTTATAGACCAGCTATCCTAGTAGCATGGATACGAGCAGTCTAAGGCTAAGACTCTAGAGGGCGTGTTAAGCCAGCTGTTTTACCATCACATTACCCCTTGAACACCCAGTGAAAGGACACCACACAAGTTGTTATGAAAATAAACAGTGTATTTATTTATAACAAGACTACCCTGGCTCTTTATGAGACAGGGAGCTAAGCACACAACAAAACTCTTACGAAAATACTTAAGTTAGCACGTTATACACAAATGCCCGAGGGGCACGAAAAACCATATACTTTAAAAGTGGAATGCGAATTACTAGCAGGTAAGTAACAGTTCTAATAGGCTTTGGAATCGCTAGGACTGGACTAGGGAATCGTTAGATTACTACTAGGAGACCTAGGGGACTCGGGTGCAGAGTGTGCACTCTCACGCGGGATGCGGGACAAAGTCTATGGAGGCTAGTAAAGGCAAAGTTAGTGTTCACGGGCGAACCCGACCTGGTAGGAAGAAAACGACAGTGGATCCTGACCCTTGGATAGTGAGGCTATGCTGGGACACCGAAGTGCCGAAGTTACCTAGCCCAGGGGCTGCAGCTGCATAGGTCTGAAAAGACGTCGGGGATCTCGTTGCCGGACCAGGAGCCTGGAAGGAAGAAGTTGCTGGCAGGCGACCAGTGAAGAAAAGTTCGATGGATCCAAGCCTGGATCAAGGAAGAAGGAAACCTGAAAGCAGAGGGGACCAAGTTCTTGAATCACTAGCCAGTGATTAAGTGGGCACCAGGATGGCACCGGGCGAAGTCACCGCAGTCAGGTGAGTGGGCGCTGCTGGGCTCTGCAGTCTCTCGGACCAGGAGGCGTTGTCGGCGACCAGGATGGAGGTGCGAGCTGTCCCACGAAGGTTCTTGCTGTCGACGTCGCTGGACCCAGGATTGGGCAACAAGTCTTGGCAAATGCAAGGCCCACGCGGTGGACCTAAAATGGCGTCTTGAGTGGACCAGGAGGGTCCAGGGTACTTCTCCGATGGAGGGAAGCAAGGGCCAGTCTGGAGCAACCAGACCAGCAGCAGAAATGTCGTCGGGCGTCGTCAGGAAGGCCACAAACCAGCGGCTAGTAGCCAAACAACGCGGTGAGCAGCAAAAAGCAGAAGGGCCCCACGCAGATCGTGGAGATGCTGGGGGGCTGCTCTTCGGTGCTGGAGCTGCTCAGGGTGGGGGCTTCTCGGACCCCAAAGCACTCACCAGGAATTCACTCGGCGGGCTTGCTGGAAAGAAGTCGTGCAGTCTTTGAAGATGGCCGGTCCCTCGAGGTCTCGTCACACCCACGAATCTCAGCGTGACTGATGATGCAGGTAGAGGTCAGAGGTGCCAGGGAAGCCGGTTCTCGTCGAGCTGGGCAGTCGGATTCCGGAGGAAGGACTTGCAGCAGACCGCAGTGTTCTTAGATGGTGCCTGCGGATGCAGGGTGACTACTCCTTAGTCACAAGGGAGAAATCTTAGGAAGAAGTCTTGAGTTCCTTTCGCAGAAAGTAGTTTCAGGATTCAAAGATGATCTGATTTGGAAGGGGGCCAGTTCCTACCTTTATCCTGTAAAAAGGGGCTGGCACGCGACTAAGTCCTGCCCTAGGGGTGGGACCAGGAGGGGGGTGGTTACACCCCTCTCCTTTGGCGGGCTTTCCCCAGGTCAGGGGCTGGAGTGCCCCTGGAACTGGTTCCAGCCGGCCTATGCACAGTGAGCACCGGGGTGCCACGTGCAGTCACCTTCCTCTAAAGCCCTGCCTACCTACAATACACAAAACCCTGTCTGGGACGGTGCTGGCACCGCCCCTGGCAGGAAACCCTTTGTCCTTATCTCCTGCTCTGGGAGGACTCCCAGCAGCAGGAGGGCAGACTTGTGTCTCGGTGGCAGCATCCATTTTGTGGATGCTAAGGCTCTGTCTGACTTTTAACCGGGTTATAGGTTACATGCATGTCGTGTCCCTCTAGAAGGGTGGAATGCTAACCCCGTCGCCAGAATTGGCGAGGGGTTAGTATTCCAATTCGTATGACACCTTACTCGACATGTTTTGATAAAGCGATACCAGAGTTGGCATATAACCGCGAGGATTATAATGCACTTAAGAGTATATGGTATGCGATATCATGGAAACGGCTAAGGGATGGATCCCGAAAGCCGCAGACAGGCTCAGCTCATGCCAGAGCACCATCTCACACGATTCCAAGCACTCTGCCTTCAGGATTGTTAAGGCCTGCCATAGGAGTGACTGATAGGAGATCTGTGTGTCCATTTTTAGGGTTAGATATAGGTATACTATATCTAAAGCAAAGGGTGATTACACCACCTTGCCCCAGCTGTCAAGCAGCCAGTTGTGTCAGATTTGGATGGCCAGCCAGGGGTGGCATAATACATGCTGCAGCCCCTGGTAGGCCCTGGGTACACCTATGCCCTGGGTACCTAAGGTACACTGTACAGGGACTGGTAAGGTGACTCAGTATCCAATTTAGATATGTACCTAAGGTACATGGAATCCATTTTACAGAGAGAGCAGTAGGCCTGGGGTCCTGAATAGCAGGGCCCCAGGTCAACTAAGTCAGAAAACCAGGCAAAAAGTTGGGGGCAACCATAGTCAGGGATCTACCTTCCTACAGTATGTCTGTAGGGGATGTGTGTAGGGGTGTGTGTAGGGTATGTGCATATGGACTGTGTGCGCATTGGGGTGAGTGTATGTGTATAGGGTATGTGCATAGGTGTGTGTGTATGTGCGTAACGGGGGTGTGTATGTTCATAGGGGGTACATGGGGAGGGTATTTAGGCTGTATGTGTGTTGGGGGTGTGTGCCTAGGGGGTGTGTGTGCATGAGGTGTGTGTGTATCAGCATAAAGTGTGTGTATGTGCGTAACATGTGTATGTGCATAGCGGGTGTGTGTATGTGCGTAGCGGGTGTGTGTGTATGTGCGTAGCGGGTGTGTGTATGTGCGTAGCGGGTGTGTGTATGTGCGTAGCGTGTGTGTATGTGCGTAGCGTGTGTGTGTATGTGCATAGCGTGTGTGTGTGTATGTGCGTAGCGGGTGTGTGTGTATGTGCGTAGCGGGTGTGTGTGTATGTGCGTAGCGGGTGTGTGTGTATGTGCATAGCGGGTGTGTGTAGGTGCGTAGCATGTGTGTATGTGCGTAGCGTGTGTGTGTATGTGCATAGCGTGTGTGTGTATGTGCGTAGCGGGTGTGTATGTGTGTAGGGGTATGTGTGCAAAGGGTGTGTAGGGGTATTTTTGTGTAGGGGGTACGGTGTAGTGTGTGTGTATGTATGTGCATGGAGGGTTTGGATGGGGTGTTTAGGGCCATATGTATAGGGGTGTGTAGGGTATGTGCATAGGGGTGCAGGTATATGCATAGGGGTGTATGTGCATGGGGGGTGTTTAGGGGGTATATGTGTGTAGAAGCTGTGCATAGCGGGTTTGTATTTGTTTAGGGTGTGTATAGGGGTGTGTATGGGGTAGTTTTGTATAGGGGTCTGTGGGGTGTGTGTAGGGGAATAGCATAGGGGGGTGTATCTGCCTAGTGCATGTGTATGTGCCTAGGGGGTGTGTGGATGTGCCTAGGGGGTGTGTGGATATGCCTAGGGGGTGTGTGGATGTGCATATGGGATGTATGTAAGTGTGTAGGGGGGTATGTGTGTGTAGGGGCTATGTGTGTGTAGGGGGTGGGTGTATGTGTGTAGGGGTGGGTGTATGTGCTTAGGGGGTGGGTGTATGTGCATATGGGGTGTGTATGTGCCTAGAGGGTATGTGTGAAGGGGGTGTATGTGTGTAGGGGATGTATGTGTTGGGGTATGGTGTAGGGGGTTCTATGTGCATGGGGGTGTGTGTAAGGGTATATCTTTTTAGAGGGTGTGTGTTGGACTGGGCCCTTCTGGCGGGTCCACCCCTTGTTAAATGTGACCTGGGGATGGTGATTCCCACTCTGAGTGCGTGTAGATGGGTGAGGACTGCCCTCCCATAGGAATGCATGGGGAATGTGTGGGTCCCTGATAGTCCCTGGTGCGTGAGGGGTACAAGCTTGAGTCTGGTATGTATGGACTCGTGTGATTGAATGCTGTAAGATGATGTATGCGACGTGTGTGTGTCTAAAAGAGAAGTGCCACTTCTAGACATCGGTGTGTGTGTGCAGTAAGTATGCTGGCGCGTGATTGGCTGAAGTGAGGGAGGGGCTGTGCCTGTATCCTGTATGGGTCTGGGCTGTCCCCCACAATGCTGGCTCCACCCACCTGGGGTGCGTCTGGTGTCCTAGCCTGGCCAGTAACAAGAAATTCCTTATAACCAGTTCTAGCTGGTTCTCATCCTGCCTGCCCCTTTTTAGACAAAGGGATCTCCTGTATAAAAGGAGGGTGTGCCCTCTTCTCTCTCTCTTGCCTGCTGGTCCTGAACGAATCCTGCCAGGGGCGTGCTGCTGCGTGGGCTCAGGGGAAAGGCTTGCCTCCCTGGGCCCTGCCCTGCTCCTGAACTACTGCTGTCCTGGAACCTACCAAGACTCTGCGGCTTTCTGATACCCTAGCGCCTGGAAGCGCTGTCTTTCCTGCTACTTTCTGCCTAGCGCTTGGGAAGCGCTTTATTTCCCCCTTAGCAGCTGTCCTCCCCGCTGCCTGCCGATCGTGAACACATCCTGACGCGGGGCATATCTTGGCCAGGGATTCTGCCCTGTCCCATCGAGTGTCCACCTCGACTTATGGACCCCTTTTTCAACTAACCGGTGCCCACCCGACATTGCCTGAGATCGTCACCGCCGCAGCCCGGAGTTAGCGGGTGAGGCGCTGCACCCGCCTTCCTTCCCAGGGCCGCGCTGCCATTGGCGGCCCCGGAGCGAGCATGGCCGAGCGCTCATTGGTCCTGGCCGCCGGGACCCCGGTGACGTCACCGCTGGGCCGCGCAGGGATTGGCCCGACTCGCTGGGCTTCCCCACGCGCCCTCGGAGGTCCGGGGAGCTCTGCCGCCGGTCTGCCGAGATGGGGGCGTTGTCCTACGGCGAGGCTCCCCCCGAGGAGAGAGCCCCACGCCGAGTAGCAGCCGGAAGGAGTGGACGCCATGAGGAGCCACCGCCCCGTGCAATCGGTGAGTGCGGGCAGGCTCCGGGTCGCTCCTCTGGCCGGCTGAGTGCCGGGTGCCTGCGAGGCCCTCAAGGGCCCCCTCCCCTTTTATCCACGAGTCCGGGAAGGACTCCAACGATGCCCTACCTCCTCGAGCCCTGAGAGGCTCCACAACTCCCGAGCCCCGAGAGGCTCCGTCTGTACTTTAACCCCCGAGCCCCGAGGAGGCTCCATCTGCATTTTAACCCCCGAGCCCCGAGAGGCTCCATCTGTGGCTTCGCCCCCGAGCCCCCGAGAGGCTCCATCTGTATCTAAGCCCCTGAGCCCCGAGGAGGCTCCACCGCGTCCCAACGTCCAGAGCCCCGAGAGGCTCCACCACATGGCCCTTGTCCCTATGAGCCTGCAAGGCTCCGCCCACAATTTTGTTCTCGTGCCCCGAGATGGCTCCCACGTGGCCCTTGCTCCTCGAGCCCGAAGAGGCTCCCCCATTTGGCGCATTCCTCCTGAGCCTGAGAGGCTCCACCCTAGCCCATTGTTCCGAGTCTGTGAGGCTCCCACGTGTTGGCCCCATCCTTGGTCCCCAGCTGCCCAGCACTTCGTGGGCAGCTGCTACGTGTAGGTGTGCGCTGGGCTGCTTACAGCCTGTCCTGAACATTGAGACTCTGGGCGTCCTAGCCCCAGGAGGCCAGCTGGCCTGTTGAAAGTATTGGCTAATGTTAACTTTGCTTCTTGAGAGTTATACTGTGTTTCCTTCCTACAGGTACGTCTGTGGTGTTATGTACCGTGCCATTCCTTCCCTCCTGTATAACCTTGCCTCATGTATGTTGATACTGGTTAGAGAGAGTTCTATTGCTAGTCCTATGAAACCCCGGGGCGTGACGTATTCTAATGCTAAGCTCCTGGTGATTATGCGTTCTAGTCCTAGTTCGAGGAAACTCCCAGTTGTTATATGTTCTAAATGCCAACTCCATCATGTGCATATCCCTGGCAGTGGTCCCATGGTCCTGTATATTTTCCCTTGTAAATCCTGCCCGTGCCTCTGGCACCCTGTAAGGTATGTGTTCCTATGTGTCCTTTTTAATACAAAAGCTATTTTCATATATATCTTGTGTGGAGTCCTTTTGTGGGGGGCCCGGAAGGTTGTTGCTGGGGGTGCGTGCGCAAATGCTTTACACATGACCTCCGAGATAGGCCTGACTGCTCGTGCCAAGCTACCAAGGGGGTGAGCAGGGGTTGTCTTGGCGGGTGACTTCCCTACCCTACCTAGAAATGGTGATTTCTGCCTGGCCTTGGCCAACCAGGGATCCCATGTTGGAAAGGCGACCCCAGGGGAGACAGAAGGTGTCTGACTGTCCGCCCCGAGACCCACCTCTCTGTATGGAATAGGCCGATCGCTGTAGGGAGGCCTCCTTGGCGAGGCTCCTCTCCTACAATCGTAACAGCTGAGCAATCATACTACTTACAGATGGACACCACACAGGAGGAATATTCACAAGAATCTTTATATAAGCAGTTAAGGCAAGTTCTTGGCAGGTTGGCAGGTGTTGGAAAGGCGATCCCAGGGGAGACAGAAGGTGTCTGACTGCCCGCCCCGAGACCCCCCTCTCGGTATAGAATAGGCCGAGCGCCGTAGGGAGGCCTCCTTGGTGAGGCTCCTCTCCTACAATCGTAACAGCAGAGCAATCACACTACTTACAGATGGACACCACACAGGAGGAATAGACACAAGAATCTTTATATAAGTAATTAAGGCAAGTTCTTGGCAGGATAGCAGGCAGGGATCGAGGGATCCGTAAAGTCTTGGTTTCGGGGATAGGGGGTAGCGGGACAGTCTCGGCACCAACGGGTGCGTGAATAGTTCAAGGGGTCAGGCCGCGACAGCGTCAGCGGGGCCTCGAAGGTGGTTCAGCTTGGTCAGGCCGCGACAGCGTCAGCAGGGCCTCGAAGGTGGTTCAGGTAGGTCAGGCCGCGACAGCGTCAGCAGGGCCTCGAAGATGGTTCAGCTTGGTCAGGCCGCGACAGCGTCAGCAGGGCCTCGAAGGTGGTTCAGTTCGGTCAGGCCGCGACAGCGTCAGCAGGGCCTCGAAGGTTCCAGGTGCATGAGTTCGGATCAGGATCAGCCGCGACGAGGTCAGCAGGGCTTCGACTCCAAGATACAACTGACGCCCTAATCCGGGGCTGGCCCAGATATAGGACTGGAGTCCTTTGATGTCCGGACCCTCGCGCCTGGGGGTCAGAGGGGCCGGGATGAAGGTGTCCAGACACCCAGCAGGGGGGTGGAGCCAGCGTCCAGGGAGGCTGGAGGGCGATTGATACCAGGCGTCCGGGGACGGCTGGAGGCCCATCGAAACTCCCCTTCTCCGGGATCCGCCAAGTGGCCACTCAACCACCTGGGAGGACCTTGGTGCCTCGATGTTGGGGCTTGCTGGGCCGGGCCCAGGGAAGGCTGCGGCCACGTGCTCGGGACGTGATGGCCCCAAGATGGCGTCGGGCCGGACATGGTGGCCTGGCATGGGTGACCGTCCGGCAGCGTTGTTGAGCGGGGACCACCGGGGTACCAGGAAGGGGGAGAGCCGTAGGTTGCCGGGGAGGCTGCTCTCGCCGAGGGCTCGTGAATGTTCGTATCAGGGGGGTTGATAGTAGGTTGATGGAGGGCCGATGTCGTCCTGGGCCCACCATGCGGGAGGGGTCGGACCACGCCACGAGGCCGTGTCCAACACACGTCCCCTCCAGCTGAAGGCGGGGAGAGTCATCCATCTTCCTGGGGACTCTCTTCGTCGAGGCGGAAAAACCGGGACAGGCCATCAGCGTTGGAGTGGTCGTTGCCAGGGCGATGCTCCACAGTGAAATCCATCCCTTGGAGGGAGATGGACCATCGCAACAGCTTCGGGTTTTCGCCCCGCATGTGCATCAGCCACCGTAGGGGCCGGTGGTCGGTCTGCACCCGGAAGTGGGTGCCGAAGAGGTAGGGCCTGAGTTTCTTGAGGGCCCACACGACGGCGAAGGCCTCTCTCTCGATGGTGCTCCATCGTTGTTCTCTGGCCAGCAGCCGCCGGCTGATGAAGGCCACAGGATGGTCAGTCCCCTCGGGGTCAATCTGGGATAGGACCGCCCCGATGCCGTGCTCCGAGGCGTCAGTCTGGACTACAAACTCTCGGCTGTAGTCGGGGGCCTGGAGCACAGGGGCGGTGCACATGGCTGACTTCAAGGTCTCGAAGGCCACCTGACACGCGGGTGTCCATTGTACTTTCTGTGGCCGGTTCTTCGAGGTCAGTTCTGTGAGGGGCCCCACAATGCTCCCATAGTTTTTGATGAAGCGCCGATAATATCCAGTGAGCCCCAGGAAGGCTCGGACGGCGGTCTGGGTGACTGGGGGCTCCCAGGCTATGATGGCGTCAATCTTAGGTCGGAGGGGAGCCACTTGGCCGCTCCCCACTTGGTGTCCCAGATAGGTCACGGACCCTTGGCCTATCTGGCATTTGCTTGCCTTCACAGTTAGTCCGGCCCGTCGGAGGGCCGTCAGGACCTCCCAGAGGTGCTTCAGGTGCTCGGCCCAGCGGAGGCTGTACACCGCAATGTCGTCTAGGTAGGTGGCACTGAATTCTTCCAGTCCCGCCAGCACCTTGTTTACTAGTCTCTGGAAGGTGGCCGGGGCGTTTTTCATGCCGAAGGGCATCACTTTGAACTGAAAGTGACCATCGGGTGTGGAGAAGGCTGATCGCTCCTGGGCGCCAGGGGTTAGGCCGATCTGCCAATACCCGGCTGTGAGGTCGAAGGTACTGAGGTACTTGGCGGCTCCCAGGCGGTCGATTAGTTCGTCGGCCCGGGGGATGGGATGTGCGTCGGTTCTGGTAACAGCATTCAGTCCCCGGTAGTCGACGCAAAACCGGAGTTCTGGCGGGTTGCCAGGTGCGGCGGCCTTGGGGACCAGGACAACTGGGCTGGCCCAGGGACTGTCGGAGGGTTCGACCACCCCCAGGGCCAGCATCTTGGTAACTTCTGTTTGGATGCAGGCCCGAACTCGGTCGGGGACTCGGTAGGCCCGGTGTCGCACTGGCTGACTGTACCCGGTGTCGACATCGTGGACACACCACTGGGTAACCCCGGGGGTGAGGGAGAACAGGTCCGTGAATTGTCCCAACAGTTCTTGGCAATCTCTGCGCTGTGCGGGGGTTAGGTCGGGGGAGAGAGAGATCCCCTCGACGGAACTGTCCTTCTCAGCGCACGTTAGGAGGTCGGGCAAGGGCTCGGAGTTGTCTTCGGTCCCATCGTCGGTCGCTAGCAGCAGGCTTAGTTCTGTGCGGGCGAAGTGAGGCTTGAGCCGGTTGGCGTGCAGAACCCGGAGGGGGTTCCGGGGAGACTCCAGGTCCACGAGGTAGGTGACGGGGCTCTTGCGCTCGATCACTTTGAAGGGGCCCGACCATTTGTCCTGGAGGGCACAAGGTTCGACCGGGGACATGACCCAGACCTGCTGGCCCGGCTCAAACTCGATGGATGAGGAGTTCTGGTCATACCAGCATTTCATGTCCTCCTGACTGGCCTCCAGGTTGGCCTCCGCAAGGGCCCGGAACTTCCGAGTTTGGTTTTGGAGGGTCAGGAGGTACCGGTAGACATCCGGCGGTGCGTCTTGGACTGTAGTTTCCCAGCCTTCCTTGGGCTAAGAGGACCTCGAAGAGGGTGCCCGTACAAGAGCTCAAAGGGGCTGAACACCTCGTTGCGCATTTTGGGCCAATAGAAGTGGGTCACCAGGCGACTGTAGGTTTTGTCCTGCCCCAGGTGCCCGGCGAGGGGCACATCGTGTGCCAGGTTCAAAAGGAAGTCTCTGAATCGTAGGGGGGCCACTAACACTCGGCTGGCCCCCAGCTCGGCAATTTTCTGTTCACTGTATAGGAGGCCGTGGTCCCAGTAGACCCAGTGGGACCCCGAGGTGTCCCCGGTAGCTTGGGCAGTGGCTTGCTGCCGGGTCCCCTCGAGGGAAGGGCAGGTTATCTGTTCCTGCCGGAACTGTTCTCGGGTGGGACCACCCTCTTGGCGCCATTGGGCTAGTTCGGGTATGTCGCTGAGCTCGGGGCTGTTTCCGCAGTCGGGCTCCGATGGTCGGGGCTCGGAGTCGGATTCTTCGCTGTCTGCGGGTGGTGGTGGCTCGGGCCACTCCGGCTCTTCGGTTGGGGCGGCCTCGGTCGCCGCCGGGGCTCGGGCCGCCATAGAACGGGTCATCGCGCAGACCCACTCTGGTAGTCCCATCATCCCGAGGTGCTCTCTCCGCTCGACTTGGGCCCAGGGAGAGCTCTCGAGGTCGTTTCCAAGGAGGCAGTCCACGGGGGCGTCGTCCCGGACGGTCACCTTGAGGGTGCCCGACACTCCCCCCCCCACTCGAACGGGATTCGGGCCATCTGGCATAGAGTTTCAGAGTTGTCGGCGGCCCTCACGGGGCATCGTACGTTTGGTATGATCTGTTCGGGGGTCACCAGGTGGCAGCGGACGGCCGTCACACTGGCTCCCGTGTCTCGGAGGGCTTCGGTCCGCCGTCCATTGATGTGGACCCACTGACGGTACTTTCGAGTGTTGCTCGGTAGCGGGGCCTGGGGGACCATGTCTCTTTGGCCCAGGCAGGCTAGGTCCATGGCGGCCGGTTCATATTCTATCTGATCTTCCTCGTAGACCTCTTCGTCCTCTTCCCCCCCTTCTCCCAGGGCTGCGGCAGCGAACTGGCGGGTCGGAGGCCCAGTGGTGCCGGGACGCTGGTTCATGGGGCAGAGGGGGTCACTGGCATAGTGACCTGGCCGCTGGCATCTGTGGCAAGTAATGTTCGGGCGGGGCCCCGGCCGTGCTGGGGGGGTCCCTCTTCTGATCAGGGACGGTGAAGTGTTATTCTGGGGGGACCCCCGAGGTGGACTCCGGCCCGGTGCCGGTGGAAAGTCTCGGCTCCGGTTCTGGCCTCCTCCGCCGCCTCGCTGGCGGGGGTGCCCCCGGCCGTTCGGTCCTGTTTCTCCTATCGGGGTCCGGGGGACCCGGGTGCTCACCCATCGATCAGCCTCGACGGCGAGTTTTCGGGGCTCGGTCAGCTTGCTGTCGAGTAGATGCTGTCTGAGCTCGACGAAGCAGTTGTTGGAGAGGTGCTCCCAAACGATGAGGTCGAACAGCTGCTCGTAGGTGGACACTTGGCTGCCCTTTATCCATCCTTCCAGGGCCTGGCTATAAAAGTTCACGTACTAGACCCACGTTGTACCGGGGATTTTCTTGCAGTCTCTGAATCTCTGCCGGTACATCTCGGGGGTGAGGCCATACCGGACGAGCAGGGCGTCCTTCATGTGGTCATAGGAGGACATCACGTCCTCGGCCAACTCTAGCAGGGTGTCTCTTCCTTCGCTGACGAATCTCCCCCATAAGCCGGCACCCCAGTCTTTTCGCGGGATGCGGTGCGCGGTCATGGCAACTTCGTACGCCTTGAACCATTGCTGGATATCGTCATTCTTGTAGTACTCCTTGACGATATCCTTCGGGATGTGGACCTTCGGTCGGCAGGAGGTGGAGGGTTACGGGCTACCGCGGCGCCAGCCTCTTCGATCTTGGCTTTGATCTCTAGTTCTTTGAGGCCACGCTCGTGTTCGTACGTGAGCTTCTTTTCTTCCAATTCCCTTTGCCTTCGCCTTTCTTCCAGATCTCCCTCTAATCGCAGTTGTTCAAGGGCCATTTTCTTCTCTGCTAATTGGAGTTCTCCGTCCAGCCGGAGTCGGACGAGCTCTAGTTCATGGAGCCGACTCCTCTCTCGCTCCCGGGCGTCTTCGTGGGAGAGGCTCGGTTCTCTGTTGTCGGTTCTTTCTTCTACGGGGGCTATGACGGTACTCACGGGTACTTCTAGGACAATGTCATTGTTCGTTTGGGGGGTGGCCGCTCCGGTCTCTACCCAGGTTTGCAGCGCTCCTTTGAAATCGTCTTTCGTGCTTAATCCGGTGGTAGCGATACCCAAGTCTTTGCAAAATGGTTTAAGTTCTTTATGGGTGTATTCCTCTAATCGTTCCTTCTGGAATTCTGTGGTCGTTCCGGCTTCCTTAGTAGTCATCGTGGTTGTGGGTCTCTGTTAGTAGTGACGTGTTACTCGCTGTACGATTTGCGCGGGCTCGGATCCCGTCGCTTGCCACCAATGTTGGAAAGGCGATCCCAGGGGAGACAGAAGGTGTCTGACTGCCCGCCCCAAGACCCCCCTCTCGGTATAGAATAGGCCGAGCGCCGTAGGGAGGCCTCCTTGGTAAGGCTCCTCTCCTACAATCGTAACAGCAGAGCAATCACACTACTTACAGATGGACACCACACAGGAAGAATATTCACAAGAATCTTTATATAAGTAATTAAGGCAAGTTCTTGGCAGGATAGCAGGCAGGGATCGAGGGATCCGTAAAGTCTTGGTTTCGGGGATAGGGGGTAGCGGGACAGTCTCGGTACCAACGGGTGCGTGAATAGTTCAAGGGGTCAGGCCGCGACAGCGTCAGCGGGGCCTCGAAGGTGGTTCAGCTTGGTCAGGCCGCGACAGCGTCAGCAGGGCCTCGAAGGTGGTTCAGGTAGGTCAGGCCGCGACAGCGTCAGCAGGGCCTCGAAGATGGTTCAGCTTGGTCAGGCCGCGACAGCGTCAGCAGGGCCTCGAAGGTGGTTCAGTTCGGTCAGGCCGCGACAGCGTCAGCAGGGCCTCGAAGGTGGTTCAGTTCGGTCAGGCCGCGACAGCGTCAGCAGGGCCTCGAAGGTTCCAGGTGCATGAGTTCGGATCAGGATCAGCCGCGACGAGGTCAGCAGGGCTTCGACTCCAAGATACAACTGACGCCCTAATCCGGGGCTGGCCCAGATATAGGACTGGAGTCCTTTGATGTCCAGACCCTCGTGTCTGGGGGTCAGAGGGGCCGGGATGAAGGTGTCCAGACACCCAGCAGGGACGTGGAGCCAGCGCCCAGGGAGGCTGGAGGGCGATTGATACCAGGCGTCCGGGGACGGCCAGAGGCCCATCGAAACTCCCCTTCTCCGGGATCCGCCAAGTGGCCACTCAACCACCTGGGAGGACCTTGGTGCCTCGATGTCGGGGCTTGCTGGGCCGGGCCCAGGGAAGGCTGCGGCCACGTGCTCGGGACGTGATGGCCCCAAGATGGCGTCGGGCCGGACATGGTGGCCTGGCATGGGTGACCGTCCGGCAGCGTTGTTGAGCGGGGACCACCGGGGTACCAGGAAGGGGGAGAGCCGTAGGTTGCCGGGGAGGCTGCTCTCGCCGAGGGCTCGTGAATGTTCGTATCAGGGGGGTTGATAGTAGGTTGATGGAGGGCCGATGTCGTCCTGGGCCCACCATGCGGGAGGGGTCGGACCACGCCACGAGGCCGTGTCCAACAGCAGGCAAGGATCGAGGGATCCGTAAGGTCTTGGTTTCGGGGGTAAGGGGTAGCGGGACAGTCTTGGCACCAACTGGTGCGTGGATAGTTCAAGGGGTCAGGCCGCGACAGCGTCAGCAGGGCCTCGATGATAGTTCAGCTTGGTCAGGCCGCGACAGCGTCAGCAGGGCCTCGAAGGTGGTTCAGCTTGGTCAGGCCGCGACAGCGTCAGCAGGGCTTCGAAGGTGGTTCCGCTTGGTCAGGCCGCGACAGCGTCAGCAGGGCCTTGAAGGTGGTTCAGCTTGGTCAGGCCGCGACAGCGTCAGCAGGGCCTCGAAGGTGGTTCAGCTTGGTCAGGCCGCGACAGCGTCAGCAGGGCCTCGAAGGTGGTTCAGCTTGGTCAGGCCGTGACAGCGTCAGCAGGGCCTCGAAGGTTCCAGGTGCATGAGTTTGGATCAGGATCAGCCGCGACAAGGTCAGCAGGGCTTCGACTCCAAGATACAACTGGAGTCCTAATCCAGGGCTGGCCCAGATATAGGACTGGAGTCCTTTGATGTCCGGACCCTCGCGCCTGGGGGTCAGAGGGGCCGGGATGATGGTGTCCAGACACCCAGCAGGGGGGTGGAGCCAGCGCCCAGGGAGGCTGGAGGGCGATCGATACCAGGCGTCCGGGGACGGCTGGCGGCCCATCGAAACTTCCCGCCTCCGGGATCCGTCAAGTGGCCACTCTACCACCTGGGAGGATCTTGGTGCCTCGATGTCCGGGCTTGGCTGGGCCGGGGCCAGGGATGGCTGCGGCCACGTGCTCCGGACGTGATGGGCCCAAGATGGAGTCGGGCCGGAAAAGGTGGCCTGGTATGGTCGCCAGGCCGGCAGTGTTGGCGAGCAGGGTCCGCCGGGCTCCCAGGAGGGAGAGCCGTGGGTTGCCAGGGGGGCTGCTCTCGTGGATGGTTCGGGTTCAGGAGGGTCGACAGCGGGTCGACGGAGGGCTGATGTTGTCCCGGGCCCACCGTGCGGGAGGGGTAGGACCACGCCACGAGGCCTGGGTCCAACATCCCATTTCTAACATTGTTGGCTAGCGGTGGGATTTGGACTTGTGTTTGCGCAGTACCACAGTGATAACCGGCCTCACTACAACACTCTGCAGTTTAGATGGTTGCAAAGAAAAGAAACTATTGGTTGAGCTGCTAAAAATATATGTTTTTATGAAAAATGTGGTTCTGGTGCACTTTGCTAAAAATATTTGTTTTTGTGGAAAATGTGGTTCTGGTGCACTTTGCTAAAAATGTCTGTTCTGGTGGAAAATGTGGTTCTGGTGCACTGTTAGGTGTCCCTAGCTCGGGAGGGTAGATCATCCCCCTAAGTGCAATGTGTTGTCTGGATTCACCAGAAGGGTGGGATCCAGTGGTGGCAGCGAAATTGTGTCCAAGGTGTGTGGTCCCTGTCCCTTCCCTAGAGTAATGGTACCTGTGCCACATGGGTCAGGTTGAGGAATCAGGGGCGGTAAAAACTGTCTTACCAGTCCAGGGGAGGATGTGTGGATGAATGTTGAGGTGTGCTGAGTAACGGAGTGTAAGTTCTCTGAGAGGGGGAGCTTGCTGAATAATGGAGTGTAAGTTCTCTGGGATGGGGAGCTTGCTGAATCAACGATAATTTATCCTTCCTTACCCCGCTGAATGTGCTTGATGCATCATGTGTTCCGTACACCGCTGAATGTGTCTTATGCGTCAGGTGTCCCCCCTTGCTGAATGAAGGTTGAGTTGTATCCTGGACAAGGAAGCCCTGCTGACTGGGTCGCGGCTTGCCTTGGGGAGAGCTGAACTTGGAGCCCTGCTGACGTTGTCGCGGCTCATCGTGCTGAAGTGAATGTTAAGTTGTATCCCGGACAAGGGAGCCCCGCTGACTGAGTCGCGGCTTGCCTTGCGGAGAGCTGAACTTGGAGCCCTGCTGACGTTGTCGCGGCTCATCGTGCTGAAGTGAATGTTAAGTTGTATCCCGGACAAGGGAGCCCTGCTGACTGAGTCGCGGCTTGCCTTGGGGAGAGCTGAACTTGGAGCCCTGCTGACGTTGTCGCGGCTCATCGTGCTGAATGAATGTTAGGTGCGGAACTGGAAGGGGGTCAGAGGGAGTCTGACCCCTGGGCATCCGGTGAACTTAGTTCCCAGGTGGTAGACCAGTGGAGGGAAGAAGTTCTGAAACTGGTAGGAGATCGTGTTCTGAGGGTGCTTCTCCTGGGAGAGCGCGGAACTTCAGAAGTAGAGGTAGGGTGGGGCATTCTTGCCCGTGACCTCTGGTCAGCCTGAGAGTGCGGACCCTGGGTGGAAGAGAAAGTGGTCGAGTGGTACTACACGAAGGAAGGGAGTGGAGAATGGCTGTCGTGGGCCAGGGGTTACCACCCCCCACTCCGGGTTGGTATGGACCAGTGGTATCTGGGTGGCCTAGGGCCTGGTCCTAGCCGGGGTCAACTAAGGAGTACCAGTGGGATAGCCTGGTTGGGCCTATGTTTTTTTGTTTTTTTGGGTTGTTTTTGTTGTTTTTTTTGTAATTTAGTCGGTGTGTGTCGATGAGATCAACGTGGCGTAGTACTGGAGGGTGTCCCGGCAGTGCGGGCCCACGCCCATGTTTTTTTGTCGCCCAAAGCAGGGGAGTCCATCACGGTGGTGATTGGCCTACCCTGCGTTTTGGCTGGAAGGGGGCCGTGTTGGACTGGGCCCTTCTGGCGGGTCCACCCCTTGTTAAATGTGACCTGGGGATGGTGATTCCCACTCTGAGTGCGTGTAGATGGGTGAGGACTGCCCTCCCATAGGAATGCATGGGGATTGTGTGGGTCCCTGATAGTCCCTGGTGCGTGAGGGGTACAAGCTCGAGTCTGGTATGTATGGACTCATGTGATTGAATGCTGTAAGATGATGTATGCGATGTGTGTGTGTCTAAAAGAGAAGTGCCACTTCTAGACATCGGTGTGTGTGTGCAGTAAGTATGCTGGCGCGTGATTGGCTGAAGTGAGGGAGGGGCTGTGCCTGTATCCTGTATGGGTCTGGGCTGTCCCCCACAATGCTGGCTCCACCCACCTGGGGTGCGTCTGGTGTCCTAGCCTGGCCAGTAACAAGAAATTCCTTATAACCAGTTCTAGCTGGTTCTCATCCTGCCTGCCCCTTTTTAGACAAAGGGATCTCCTGTATAAAAGGAGGGTGTGCCCTCTTCTCTCTCTCTTGCCTGCTGGTCCTGACCGAATCCTGCCAGGGGCGTGCTGCTGCGTGGGCTCAGGGGAAAGGCTTGCCTCCCTGGGCCCTGCCCTGCTCCTGAACTACTGCTGTCCTGGACCCTACCAAGACTCTGCGGCTTTCTGATACCCTAGCGCCTGGAAGCGCTGTCTTTCCTGCTACTTTCTGCCTAGCGCTTGGGAAGCGCTTTATTTCCCCCTTAGCAGCTGTCCTCCCCGCTGCCTGCCGATCGTGAACACCTCCTGACCGGGGCATATCTTGGCCAGGGATTCTGCCCTGTCCCATCGAGTGTCCACCTCGACTTATGGACCCCTTTTTCAACTAACCGGTGCCCACCCGGCATTGCCTGAGATCGTCACCGCCGCAGCCCGGAGTTAGCGGGTGAGGCGCTGCACCCGCCTTCCTTCCCAGGGCCGCGCTGCCATTGGCGGCCCCGGAGCGAGCATGGCCGAGCGCTCATTGGTCCTGGCCGCCGGGACCCCGGTGACGTCACCGCTGGGCCGCGCAGGGATTGGCCCGACTCGCTGGGCTTCCCCACGCGCCCTCGGAGGTCCGGGGAGCTCTGCCGCCGGTCTGACGAGATGGGGGCGTTGTCCTACGGCGAGGCTCCCCCCGAGGAGAGAGCCCCACGCCGAGTAGCAGCCGGAAGGAGTGGACGCCATGAGGAGCCACCGCCCCGCACAATCGGTGAGTGCGGGCGGGCTCCGGGTCGCTCCTCTGGCCGGCTGAGTGCCGGGTGCCTGCGAGGCCCTCAAGGGCCCCCTCCCCTTTTATCCACGAGTCCGGGAAGGACTCCAACGATGCCCTACCTCCTCGAGCCCTGAGAGGCTCCACAACTCCCGAGCCCCGAGAGGCTCCGTCTGTACTTTAACCCCCGAGCCCCGAGGAGGCTCCATCTGCATTTTAACCCCCGAGCCCCGAGAGGCTCCATCTGTGGCTTCGCCCCCGAGCCCCGAGAGGCTCCATCTGTATCTCAGCCCCTGAGCCCCGAGGAGCCTCCACCGCGTCCCAACGTCCAGAGCCCCGAGAGGCTCCACCACATGGCCCTTGTCCCTATGAGCCTGCAAGGCTCCGCCCACCATTTTGTTCTCGAGCCCCGAGATGGCTCCCACGTGGCCCTTGCTCCTCGAGCCCCGAAGAGGCTCCCCCATTTGGCGCATTCCTCCTGAGCCTGAGAGGCTCCACCCTAGCCCATTGTTCCGAGTCTGTGAGGCTCCCACGTGTTGGCCCCATCCTTGGTCCCCAGCTGCCCAGCACTTCGTGGGCAGCTGCTACGTGTAGGTGTGCGCTGGGCTGCTTACAGCCTGTCCTGAACATTGAGACTCTGGGCGTCCTAGCCCCAGGAGGCCAGCTGGCCTGTTGAAAGTATTGGCTAATGTTAACTTTGCTTCTTGAGAGTTATTCTGTGTTTCCTTCCTACAGGTACGTCTTTGGTGTTATGTACCGTGCCATTCCTTCCCTCCTGTATAACCTTGCCTCATGTATGTTGATACTGGTTAGAGAGAGTTCTATTGCTAGTCCTATGAAACCCCGGGGCGTGACGTATTCTAATGCTAAGCTCCTGGTGATTATGCGTTCTAGTCCTAGTTCGAGGAAACTCCCAGTTGTTATATGTTCTAAATGCCAACTCCATCATGTGCATATCCCTGGCAGTGGTCCCATGGCCCTGTCCTGTATATTTTCCCTTGTAAATCCTGCCCGTGCCTCTGGCACCCTGTAAGGTATGTGTTCCTATGTGTCCTTTTTTAATACAAAAGCTATTTTCATATATATCTTGTGTGGAGTCCTTTTGTGGGGGGCCCGGAAGGTTGTTGCTGGGGGTGCGTGCGCAAATGCTTTACACATGACCTCCGAGATAGGCCTGATTGCTCGTGCCAAGCTACCAAGGGGGTGAGCAGGGGTTGTCTTGGCGGGTGACTTCCCTACCCTACCTAGAAATGGTGATTTCTGCCTGGCCTTGGCGCAAGCCTTGGCCAACCAGGGATCCCATTTCTAACAGTGTGCATAAGGTTTTTTATTTGTTTATGGTGTGGTGTATGTGTGTAGGGTATGTGCATAGGGTGTGTGTGTAGGGGGTATGGCATGGGGGTGTATGTATGTGACGGGGTTGTCTGTGCCTAGGGGGTGTTTGTATGTGCCCAGGAGGTGTGTGTAGTGGTGTATGTGTATAGTGTATTTGTGTATGTAGCAGGGTCTGAATGTGTGTGGGGGGTTGTGTGTAGGATTGTGTTTATTTGGGTAGGAAGTGTATGTGCCTAGGGGCTGCATGTATGTGCATAGCCTGTGTGTGTGTGGGGGGGGGCTTGTGTAGGAGGATGTGTGTATGTGCATAGGGTGTGTATGTGTGCATATGGGCTGTGTATGTGCATAGGGTGTGTGTGCATGTGCCTAGGGGGTGTGCATGTGCCTAGAGGGTGTGGATGGGGTGTGTAGGGTATGTGCATAGGGGGGGGGGTATGTGCATAGGGGGTGTGTGTAGGGGGTATGTGTATAGAGGGTGCGCATAGGGGTTTGTATTTCTTTAGGGGGTGTGCTTGGGGTATTTTTGTATGGGTGTGTGTGTAGGGGGTATGTGTGTAGGCGATTTGTGTAGGGGTGTATGTGTAAGGGGTATTTTTGTATAGCGGGGGTGTTATAGGGTGTATGTTTGTAGGGTATGTGCATAGGGGGGTGCGTATGTGCGTAGGGGGTGTATATTCATAGGGGTGTATGTGTAGGGGTATATGTGTGTTGTGTGGATGAGCATAGGGGGTGTGTGGATGAGCATAGGGGGTGTGTGGATGAGCATAGGGGGTGTGTGGATGAGCATAGGGGGAGTGTGGATGAGCATAGGGGGTGTGTGGATGTGCATAGGGGGTGTGTGGATGTACATAGGGGGTGTGTGTGGATGTGCATAGGGGGTGTGTGTGGATGTGCATAGGGGGTGTGTGTGTGGATGTGCATAGGGGGTGTGTGTGGATGTGCATAAGGGGTGTGTGTGAATGTGCATAGGGGGTGTGTGTGGATGTGCATAGGGGGTGTGTGTGTGTTGGACCCGGCCTCATGGCGTGGTCCTACCTCTCCCGCGCGGCGGGCCCCAGACGACATCAGCCCTCCACTCAGCCTCGGGCAGCCCCTCCAGCCCGACCATGCACGACCAACATTGCCGGTCTGGTTACCATCCCGGATCAACACTACCGGCCTAGCTCCATCCCAGGCCCATCACGCCCGAACACGAGGCCTTCCCCGACGCCATCTTGGAACCTCCACGTCCGGGGCACGTGGCCTCTGCCCTAGCCCCGGCTCCAGCGAAGCCCCGACATCGAGGCGCCAGGATCCACCCAGGTGGTCGAGTGGCCACTCGACGGATCCCGGAGGAAAGGGGAGTTTCGATGGTCCCCAGCCGTCCCCGGACGCCTGGTATCGATCGCCTCCGGCCTCCCTAGGCGCTGGCTCCACCCCCTTGCTGGGTGTCTGGACACCATCATCCCGGCCCCTCCGGCCCCCAGGCGCGAGGGTCCGGACATCAAAGGACTCCAGCCCTATATCTGGGCCAGCCCCGGAGCAGGACCCCAGTTGTATCCTGGACTGGAAGCCCTGCTGACGCTGTCACGGCCGACACCAGACAAACTCATCCTTCCTGTAACCCGAAGCCATCTTGAGAGCCTGCTGGCGCTGCCGCGGCCTACCTCGCTGAGACCATCTTGAGAGCCTGCTGGCGCTGCCGCGGCCTACCTCGCTGAGACCATCGTGAGAGCCTGCTGGCGCTGCCGCGGCCTACCTCGCTGAGACCATCGTGAGAGCCTGCTGGCGCTGCCGCGGCCTTTCTCGCTGAGACCATCTTGAGTGCCTGCTGGCGCTGCCGCGGCCTACCTCGCTGAGACCATCTTGAGAGCCTGCTGGCGCTGCCGCGGCCTACCTCGCTGAGACCATCTTGAGAGCCTGCTGGCGCTGCCGCGGCCTACCTCGCTGAGACCATCTTGAGAGCCTGCTGGCGCTGCCGCGGCCTACCTCACTGAGACCATCTTGAGAGCCTGCTGGCGCTGCCGCGCCCGACCTCTCAGAACCCCCCAGCTCGAGGATTGAGAGCTGTGCGTAGGGTATCCCTTCTTCCACCCAGGTTGAGACTGTCCCGCTACCTTACCCCCCTTTACGAGACTTTACGGATCCCTCGATCTGCCTGTATATACTGCCAAGAACCAGCAACCTTTATTATCTATAAAAGCTTAAGAATTTGACCTCCTGTGTGGTGTCCGTGTGTAGTGTAGTGATTACTCTGCTGTACGATCCTAGGAGAGGACCCTCACCCAGGAGGCCTCTCGGTAACGCTCGGCTACTTCTCGAAGGAGGGGTGGACCTAGGGGTGGTCGGCCAGACATCTTCTACCTCCCCCGGGGTCGCCTTTCTAACATTGGTGGCAAGCGCCGGGATCCGAGCCCACGCAGATCGTACAGAGAGTGATTCACTCACTACCAAGAAAAACCCACTACGACCATGAGCACAGAATTCCAGAAAGAGAAAATGGAAGACTACAGTCACAAGGAGCTAAAGCAATTCTGCAAAGACCTAGGCATCGCTACCACTGGCTTAAGCACCAAAGAAGACTTTAAATCGGCCCTGCAGGCCTGGGTGGACGCCGGCGACGCGTCACCCCCGAGTGAAGATAACCCGGGCCCGAACGGAGGCCCGGAGGCTGAGACGAACCCAGTGGGAGGGAGACCCGCAAACCCAGACACGGGCCTCTCCCACGAAGACGCCCGAGAATGAGAGAGGAACCGGCTCCACGAGTTGGAGCTCGCTCGACTCAGACAAGAAGGAGCGATCCAGCTGGCAGAAAGGAAGTTAGCCCTCGAGCAGCTACGGCTAGAAGGAGACCTAGAAGAAAGGCGGAGACAAAGAGACCTCGAGGAGAAAAAACTCATGCTCGAGCATGAACGCGGCCTCAAAGAACTGGAAATTAAGGCCAAGACAAACGAGACCGGCACCTCCGGAGGCAAGACCTCACCCCCCCCGGTGGACACGAAGGTGCACCTACCCAAGGATGTCGTCAAAGAGTACTATAAGAACGACGACATCCAACAGTGGTTCAAAGCCTATGAGGTCGCCATGACCGCCCATCGAGTACCCCTCAAGGACTGGGGCGCCGGCCTGTGGGGGAAGTTTATCAACGAAGGGAGAGACGCCCTGCTGGAACTCCCTGATACCGAGATGACCTCGTACGAGCACATGAAGACCGCCCTCCTCACTCGCTACGGACTCATCCCCGAGATGTACCGGCAGCGATTCCGAGACTGCAAAAAAATCCCCGGTACCACGTGGGTGGAGTACGTAAACTTTTACAGCAGAGCCTTCGAGGGGTGGATCAGAGGCTGTCAGACCACCACCTACCAGCAATTGGTCGACCTCATTCTATGGGAACATCTGGCCAATAACTGCTTCATTGAATTCCGGCAGCACCTCCTTGACAGCAAACTGACTGAGCCACGAAAGCTCGCTGTCGAGGCGGATAGATGGGTGAGCACCCGAGTTCCCCGGAGTCCGATGGGAGACTACGGCCGGGGATCCCCGGGGATCCCCCGACCCCGAGGCGGCGGAGGAGGCCAGAGCCGGGGACGGGACGCCCCCCAGGGGTCCTCCCCTACCACCACGTTGCCATCCCTGGGCCGAAGAGGGGCCCCCCCAGCCAGACCCGGGCCCCGCCCGAATGTTACGTGCCACAGATGCCAGCGACAGGGCCATTACGCGAATGACCCTCTCTGCCCAATGAACCAGCGACCCGGCACCACCGGTCCCCCAAACCACCAGATCGCGGCCGCCGCCCTGGGTGAAGAAAGAAGCGAGGAAGAGGACGACAACCACGAGCAGGCCGAATGGGAGCCCGCCGCTATGACCTTAGCATGCCTGGGTACCCACGACCTGATCCCCCGAGACCCGATCCCAGGCAACACCCAGAAATACCGCCAGTGGGTCACCATCAATGGACGCCGGGCCGAAGCCCTCCGGGACACTGGAGCCAGCGTGACGGCGGTCCGCTGCCATCTGGTGACCCCAGAACAGATCCTTCCTAACGTCCTGTGCCCAGTCCGGTCGGCGGACAACTCGGAGACCTTGTGCCAGATGGCCCGCATCCCCTTCGAGTGGGGAGGAGTGTCGGGCATGCTGAAAGTGACTGTCCGAGACGATGCCCCCGTGGACTGCCTCCTTGGGAACGACCTGGAAAGTTCCCCCTGGGCCGGCGTCGAACGGAGAGAGCACCTGGGGATGCTAGGCCTTCCCGAGTGGGTCTGTGCGACCACCCGCTCCATGTCCGCCCGAGCCTCCACCCCAACGGAGGAAGCCCCGACCGAGGAGCCGGAGTGGCCCGCATCTCCGCCGGCCCCGAGGACGCTGACCCCGAACCCGGCCCCCAGGGGCCCGGCCAAGAAGATCTCACCGAGCTCGGCCACCTTCCAGAACTAGCTCCATGGCACCAAGAAGGTGGCCCCACCCGCGAACAATTCCGGCAGGAACAGAAAACCTGCCCCTCTCTCGAGGGAATCCGACAGCAAGCCGCTACTCAAGCCGCTGGAGACCCCGCGGGGTCCCACTGGGTCAATTGGGACAACGACCTTCTCTACAGTGAGCAAAAGATTGCCGAACTAGGGGCCAGCCGGGTACTGGTCGTGCCCCTCCGATTCAGAGACTTCCTCCTGAACTTAGCACATGATGTGCCCCTCGCCGGGCACCTGGGGCAGGACAAGACTTACAGCCGCCTGGTGACCCATTTCTATTGGCCGAAAATGCGCAACGATGTGCATAACCACTGCAGAACCTGCCCGACCTGTCAAGCCAGCGGGAAGAGCGGGGGGAAAGTCAAAGCCCCGCTCCAGCCGTTTCCCGTGGTGACTACCCCCTTCGAGCGAGTGGGAATAGACATCGTAGGGCCCCTGGACCCTCGCACCTCGCAGGGACACCGCTTCATCCTCGTCCTGGTGGACCATGCCACCCGCTATCCCGAGGCCATCCCCCTCCGAACCATCACGGCCCCCGTGGTGGGCCGAGCCCTCATGAGCATCTTCTCCTGAGTCGGCTTCCCCCGAGAAGTCGTGAGTGATCGGGGCTCCAACTTTATATCGAAGCATATGCGGTCCCTATGGCAACAGTGCGGGGTCACCTATAAGTTCACCACCCCGTATCACCCCCAAGGAAATGGACTAGTGGAACGGTTTAACAGAACACTGAAGGGGATGATCAAGGGCCTAGAGGAGCCGCTCCGACGCAAATGGGATGTCCTGCTGCCCTGCCTCCTATTCGCCTACCGAGAGGTACCCCAGAAGTCCCTAGGGTTCAGCCCTTTTGAACTATTGTACGGGCACCCGGTCCGAGGCCCCCTCAGCCTGGTCAAGGAGGGCTGGGAGACAGCCGTTCGAGAGGCCCCACCGGATGTCTACCGATACCTCCTGACGCTTCGCAACCAGACTCGGAAGTTCAGGGAACTTGCCGAGGCCAACCTAGAGGCCAGCCAGGAGGAAATGAATCGCTGGTATGACCAGAACGCCTCGTCCATCGAGTTCGAGCCAGGCCAGCAGGTCTGGGTCATGTCCCCGGTTGAACCTTGTGCCCTCCAGGACAAATGGACGGGGCCCTTCAAAGTGGTGGAGCGCAAGAGCCCCGTCACCTATCTGGTGGACATGGAGTCCCCCAGGAACCCCCTCCGGGTTCTACACGCTAACCGGCTCAAGCCGCACTTTGCCCGCACTGAACTAAGTCTGCTGTTAGCGACCGATGACGGAGCTGAAGACGACTCCGAACCTCTGCCAGATCTCATGAGCACCTCCGAGAAAGACGGCTCCATCGAAGGGGTCAGGCTCTCCTCTACCCTGACCCCAGAGCGGCAACAAGACTACCAGAAGCTGCTGGGACAATTTGCGGATCTGTTTTCCCTCACTCCGGGGGTCACCTGGTGGTGTGTCCACGATGTGGACACCGGAGACAGCCCGCCGGTAAGACACCGAGCTTTCCGAGTGCCCGACCGGGTTCGGGCCTGCATCCAATCAGAAGTGGCCAAGATGTTAGCTCTGGGGGTAGTCGAACCCTCCGACAGTCCATGGGCCAGTCCTGTTGTCCTGGTCCCTAAAGCCGCCACCCCCGGAACAGCTCCGGAACTCCGGTTCTGTGTTGACAACCGGGGACTGAATGCAGTCACCAGGACCGACGCCCATCCCATTCCCAGGGCGGATGAACTGATCGATCGCCTGGGGGCCGCCAAATACCTCAGCACTTTCGATCTCACGGCTGGGTATTGGCAGATCGGCCTTACCCCTGGTGCACAAGAGCGATCGGCCTTCTCGACCCCTGATGGCCACTATCACTTCAAAGTGATGCCCTTCGGCATGAAAAACGCCCCGGCCACCTTCCAGAGACTAGTGAACCAGGTGCTGGCCGGACTAGAGAAATACAGCGCCGCCTATCTAGATGACATTGCTGTGTACAGCCTTCACTGGGATGAGCACCTGACCCACCTCTGGGAGGTCCTGACGGCCCTCCGACGGGCCGGACTCACCATCAAAGCCAGCAAGTGCCAGATAGGCCAAGGGTCCGTGACCTATCTGGGCCACCAAGTGGGGAGCGGCCAAGTAGCTCCCCTCCAACCAAAGATAGACGCCATCCGGGCCTGGGAGCCCCCGGTCACCCAGACCACCGTCCAAGCCTTCCTGGGGCTCACTGGATATTATCGGCGATTTATAAAGGACTACGGGAGCATTGTGGGGCCCCTCACAGAACTGACCTCAAAGAAACTACCACAGAAGGTGCACTGGACCCCTGCGTGCCAAACAGCCTTCGAGACTCTAAAGACGGCCATGTGCGCCGCCCCTGTGCTCCAAGCCCCCGACTACAGCCGAGAGTTTGTGGTCCAAACTGACGCCTCGGAGCACGGCATCGGGGCGGTCCTGTCACAAGTTAACCCCGAAGGGGTCGACCGGCCTGTGGCCTTCATCAGCCGACGCCTGCTGGCAAGAGAACAACGGTGGAGCACCATCGAGAGGGAGGCCTTCGCCGTGGTGTGGGCCCTCAAGAAGCTCCGGCCCTACCTCTTCGGCACCCACTTCCGAGTCCAGACCGACCACCGGCCCCTGCGGTGGTTGATGCAGATGCGGGGGGAAAACCCGAAACTGCTGCGCTGGTCCATTTCGCTGCAGGGGATGGACTTCACTGTAGAACATCGCCCTGGCAACGACCACGCCAATGCTGACGGCCTGTCCAGATTCTTCCGCCTCGGCGAGGAGAACCCCCAAGAAGATGGGTGACTCTCCCCTGCCTTCAGCTGGGGGGGACGTGTGTTGGACCCGGCCTCATGGCGCGGTCCTACCTCTCCCGCGCGGCGGGCCCCAGACGACATCAGCCCTCCACTCAGCCTCGGGCAGCCCCTCCAGCCCGACCATGCACGACCAACATTGCCGGTCTGGTTACCATCCCGGATCAACACTACCGGCCTAGCTCCATCCCAGGCCCATCACGCCCGAACACGAGGCCTTCCCCGACACCATCTTGGAACCTCCACGTCCGGGGCACGTGGCCTCTGCCCTAGCCCCGGCTCCAGCGAAGCCCCGACATCGAGGCGCCAGGATCCACCCAGGTGGTCGAGTGGCCACTCGACGGATCCCGGAGGAAAGGGGAGTTTCGATGGTCCCCAGCCGTCCCCGGACGCCTGGTATCGATCGCCTCCGGCCTCCCTGGGCGCTGGCTCCACCCCCCTGCTGGGTGTCTGGACACCATCATCCCGGCCCCTCCGGCCCCCAGGCGCGAGGGTCTGGACATCAAAGGACTCCAGCCCTATATCTGGGCCAGCCCCGGAGCAGGACCCCAGTTGTATCCTGGACTGGAAGCCCTGCTGACGCTGTCACGGCCGACACCAGACGAACTCATCCTTCCTGTAACCCGAAGCCATCTTGAGAGCCTGCTGGCGCTGCCGCGGCCTACCTCGCTGAGACCATCTTGAGAGCCTGCTGGCGCTGCCGCGGCCTACCTCGCTGAGACCATCGTGAGAGCCTGCTGGCGCTGCCGCGGCCTACCTCGCTGAGACCATCTTGAGAGCCTGCTGGTGCTGCCGCGGCCTACCTCGCTGAGACCATCTTGAGAGCCTGCTGGCGCTGCCTCGGCCTACCTCGCTGAGACCATCTTGAGAGCCTGCTGGCGCTGCCGCGGCCTACCTCGCTGAGACCATCTTGAGAGCCTGCTGGCGCTGCCGCGGCCCGACCTCTCGGAACCCCCCAGCTCGAGGATTGAGAGCTGTGCGTAGGGTATCCCTTCTTCCACCCAGGTTGAGACTGTCCCGCTACCTTACCCCCCTTTACGAGACTTTACGGATCCCTCGATCTGCCTGTATATACTGCCAAGAACCAGCAACCTTTATTATCTATAAAAGCTTAAGAATTTGACCTCCTGTGTGGTGTCCGTGTGTAGTGTTGTGATTACTCTGCTGTACGATCCTAGGAGAGGACCCTCACCCAGGTGGCCTCTCGGTAACGCTCGGCTACTTCTCGAAGGAGGGGTGGACCTAGGGGTGGTCGGCCAGACATCTTCTACCTCCCCCGGGGTCGCCTTTCTAACAGTGTGGATGTGCATGGGGGTGGGGTGTGGATGTGCGTGGGGTGTGGATGTGCATGGGGGTGGATGTGCATGGGGTGGGGGGTGGATGTGCATGGGGGTGGGGTGTGCATGGGGGTGTGTGTATGTGTAGCATGTGTAGCGCATGCTTGTAGGGGGTATTTGTGTATAGGGTTGTGTAGGGGGTATGGCATAAGGGGTATGTATGTGACAGGGGTATGTGCTTAGGGGGTGTGTAATGTTTATGTGTATATTGTTTATGTGTATAGTGGGTTTATGTGTATAGTGTGTTTATGTGGATAGTGTGTTTATGTGGATAGTGTGTTTATGTGGATAGTGTGTTTATGTGGATAGTGTGTTTGGGTATGTAGCGGGGTCTGAATGTGTGTGGGGGGGTTGTGTGTGTAGGATTGTGTGTATTAGGGTAGGAAGTGTATGTGCATAGGGGATGCATGTATGTGCATAGCCGGTGTGTGTAAGGGGCTTTCGTAGGGGGGTGTATGTAGAGGTGTGTGTACATGGGTATGTGTAGAGTATGTGTGTAGGGGGTATATGTGTTTAGGGGATGTGTAGGGTGTGTGTGCATGTGACTAGGGGGTGTGCTTGTGCCTAGAGGGTGTGTGGATGGGGTGGATGTATGTAGGGTGTGTGTAGGGTATGTGCATAGGGGTACAAGTATATGCATAGGGGGTGTATGTGCATGGGGGGTGTTTAGGGGGTATATGTGTGTAGAAGCTGTGCATAGCGGGTTTGTATTTGTTTAGGGTGTGTGTTTTGGAGGGTGTGTATGGGGTAGTTGTGTATAGGGGTCTGTGGGGTGTGTGTAGGGGAATAGCATAGGGGGGTGTATCTGCCTAGGGGGTGTGTGGATGTGCATATGGGATGTATGTAAGGGGGTATGTGTGTGTAGCGGCTATATGTGTGAGGGGTGTGTGTGCATAGGGGGTGGGTGTATGTGCATAGGGGGTGGGTGTATGTGCATAGGGGGTGGGTGTATGTGCATATGGGGTGGGTGTATGTGCATAGGGGGTGTGTATGTGCCTAGAGGGTATGTGTGAAGGGGTGTATCTGTGTAGGGGATGTATGTGTTGGGGTATGGTGTAGGGGGTTCTATGTGTATGGGGTGTGTGTAAGGGTATATCTGTGTAGAGGGTGTTCATAAGGTTTTTATTATTTGTTTATGGTGTGGTGTATGTGTGTAGGGTATGTGCATAGGGTGTGTGTGTAGGGGGTATGGCATGGGGGTGTGTGTATGTGACGGGGTTGTCTGTGCCTAGGGGGTGTATGTATGTGCCCAGGTGTGTGTGCATAGTGTATTTGTGTATGTAGCAGGGTCTGAATGTGTATGGGGGGTTGTGTAGGATTGTGCGCATTCGGGTAGGAAGTGTATGTGCATAGGGGCTGCATGTATGTGCATAGCCAGTGTGTGAAGGGGGTGTGTGTGTGTGTGGGGCTTGTGTAGGAGGATGTGTGTGTATGTATGTAGAAGTGTGTGTGTACATGGGCATGTGTAGGGTATGTGTGTATGTGCATAGGGTGTGTATGTGTGCATATGGGCTGTGTATGTGCATATGGGCTGTGTATGTGCATAGGGTGTGTGCATGTGCCTAGAGGGTGTGTGGATGGGGTGTGTGGGTGTGTGGATGGGGTGTGTGTGTGTGTGTAGGGGGTATGTGTATAGAGGGTGCACATAGGGGTTTGTATTTCTTTAGGGGGGTGTGTTTGGGGTATTTTTGTAGGGGTGTGTGTAGGGGATTTGTGTAGGCGGTATGTGTGTAGGGGGTATTTTTGTATAGCGGGTGTGTGTATAGGGGGTGTTATAGGGTGTATGTTTGTAGGGATGTGTAGGGTATGTGCATAGGGGTGTGTGTATGTGCGTAGGGGGTGTATGTTCATAGGGGTGTATGTGTAGGGGTATGTGTGTGTTGGGGGTATGGCATAGGGTGTGCAAGTGCCTAGGGGGCGTGTGGATGAGCATAGGGGTGTGGATGAGCATAGGGGGTGTGGATGAGCATAGGGGGTGTGGATGAGCATAGGGGGTGTGTGGATGTGCATAGGGGGTGTGTGTGGATGTGCATAGGGGGTGTTTGTGGATGTGCATAGGGGGTGTGTGTGGATGTGCATAGGGGGGTGTGTATGTGTAGCGTGTGTGTAGCGCGCGCGTGTGTGTGTAGGGGGTATTTGTGTATAGAGTTGTGTAGGGGGTATGGCATGGGGGTGTATGTGCCTAGGGGGTGTGTAGTGTTTGTGTATAGTGTGTTTATGTGTATAGTGTGTTTGGGTATGTAGCGGGTCTGAATGTGTGTGGGGGCGGTTGTGTGTGTAGGATTGTGTTTATTTGGGTAGGAAGTATATGTGCATAGGGGATGCATGTATGTGCATAGCCGGTGTGTGTAAGGGGCTTTCGTAGGGGGGGGTGTATGTAGAGGTGTGTTATGTTATGTTATGTTAATTATTTTTGTACCGCGCACAGCTGCCCCAGCAAAGGGGCGTCCTGGCGCCATAAGAAGGTATACACAACACAGCATAAAAGAGACTCAATCAAAGATTTTTATTGAAAAGAAAAGTTTTGATAGCCCGTCTGAACTGGAGTAGGTCATCCAGTGCCCGAGTCTCAGCGGGAAGGGAGTTCCACAACTTTGAGGCCACTACTCGAAAGGAGCGGCCACCTGTCCTACTCAACCTGAAACGTGGGACAACCGACAAGTTCTGACCCATCGATCTCAAGGATCGGGAGGGGACGTAAGGGGTCAAGAGGTTCGTCAGGATTAAGGGGGCCATGCCTTTTAATATTTTAAAAGCCAGGCAAAGCACCTTGAACTCGATCCTCTGACCAACAGGCAGCCAGTGGAGCACTTGGAGTGTTCTCGAAACTGAACATCGCCTGGGCAAACCCACCACCACTCTGGCTGCTGCGTTCTGCACTCGCTGCAGCCGCGTAAGTTCAGCCTGGTTGATTCCTGCCAGCAGCGCACTGGCATAGTCTATCCTAGATAGTACTGAGACCTGAACCACTAACTGTCTGGTGGGGGCATCGAAAAATTTAAATATAGGTCTAAGGCCCCTAATAGTGCCATAGCAAGAGGCTGCCACCCTCTTGGTATGGCAGGTGAAACTGAGAGTGGGGTCCAGCCAGACCCCAAGATTTCTTATCTCCATTGCAGGAGAAGGGATCATTCCCAATTCGGAAGGCCACCAGTTATCATTCCACCATCCTACCTTCTTTCCCACAACCATGACCTCTGTCTTCATAGTGTTCAATTGGAGACAGTTCAAATTCATCCAATTGGCCACCGCACGTAGACCCTCGCAGAACCTGAGGGCCTCCACATCTGAGTCCCCACTCAACGTGACCGCCAGCTGCGTGTCATCCGCGTACGAGACCATTGTCAGGCCCCAACGCTTGACTACCGCAGCCAGCGGTCTAACGTACAAGTTAAATAAAGTGGGACTCAGGGATGATCCCTGTGGGACCCCCAGTGTCAGCGGGTAAGAGGTAGATTTACCGGGTGGAATAGCAACCTGGAATGATCTGTCAGAGAGGAAGGACCGGAACCAACACAAGGCGGACCCTCTAACACCCGCTTCCTCTAGCCGCCGCAAAAGGATCTCGTGTGAAACCGTGTCGAACGCGGCACTCAGGTCTAATATTAGGAGTGCCGCTGTTCGACCAGTATCCAGCACGGAGCGCAGATGTTCAACCATAAACAGCAAGGCAGTCTCCGTGCTGTGGCCCGCACGAAACCCATTTTGAGTGGGGTCCAAGATGTTGGCTTTGGCAAGATGGTCAGCCAAAATCCCATTCACATGGGCCTCAGTAACTTTGGCGGCCCACGGCAGCAGTGAAATGGGGCGGTAGTTCTCCGGCTTAACAGGATCTAGGGAAGCCTTTTTTAGGATGGGTATAACTACCGCCTGCTTCCACCTGGTGGGCACGATCCCTGAGACCAGCGATAAGTTGATGAGGGCTAGCACTGGTGTACGACATGCCGCCTGCATGTTCTTAAACTGAACAGGTTTGAGTGGATCCGCAGGGGAACCAGATTTAATTTTCTGGCTTAATAAATCAAACCCCTCCTCAGAGAGGGGGGCCAGCAGGTCCAAGACCACATCATCCTCCATAGGGCAACCAGCTGGGTCCGAGTTTTGCAAATAAGTTGGGAAAGTACAATAAATTGCTTGCACCTTTTCGATGAAGAAAGATGCCAGACTTTCACAGTGTGAATCTGTGCAAATTTCCGCTGCGGTGGCCCTCTTGGTCATGAGGTCCTTTAGGACCTTAAAAATCAGTTTGGAGGGGTTGGGGCTATTCCGAAACTCCTGAGCATAGTAGGCGGCGCGGGCTCTGCAAACCGCTCTATGGTATAGCTTAGTTTGCGTTGAATAGCAGATTTTAAGCGCGGGGTCAAAGGATTTTCTCCACCGTCTTTCTGCCTGCCTATATTCTCTCTTAAGAGACGCTAAGGTCTCATCGTACCATGGGCTGTGAACTTTAGTCCGACCATTGGATCGGACCAAGGGGATTAAAGAGTCAAGGGCAGTGACAATCCAGTTACAGAATGATTCACTCAAGAACTCCATGTACCAGATTCCCTAGGGGCGACCCGGAGGAGGGGCTAGCGGTGTGCGCTCCATTGCGATTGCTTCTACAAATTGGCTCCCTTGAGCTTTGAGCCGACGGGCCCCTGGACGATGCACCTGCGTGCCGGTTCTGGCATCGAGGCCTTTGACGGTTGTTTGGCGGCCTTCTCTTCCACCCCTAACTATTTTCTCTACTGATGAGGGAAGTTATCCCGAAACCCGAGCCATGTCTCGGGCAAAATCCAAAAACCCGGGACATGTATCGGGTCTAGAGATCATCAGTTCTACAAGTACTTACTTGCACCCACTGGGGTGAACCACTCAAGAACTCCATGTACCAGATTCCCTAGGGGCGACCCGGAGGAGGGGCTAGCGGTGTGCGCTCCATTGCGATTGCTTCTACAAATTGGCTCCCTTGAGCTTTGAGCCGACAGGCTCCTGGACGATGCACCTGCGTGACGGTTCTGGCATCGAGGCCTTTGACGGCTGTTTGGCGGCCTTCTCTTCCACCCCGAACTATTTTCTCTACTGATGAGGGAAGTTATCCCGAAACCCGAGCCATGTCTCGGGCGATATCCAAAAACCCGGGACATGTATCGGGTCTAGAGATCATCAGTTCTACAAGTACTTACTTGCACCCACTGGGGTGAACCACTCAAGAACTCCATGTACCAGATTCCCTAGGGGCGACCCGGAGGAGGGGCTAGCGGTGTGCGCTCCATTGCGGTTGCTTCTACAGAATGATTCATAGCCGCTGTTGACATCGGAGAAGGGAGGCAAGGGTGCCTTCTCCAATAGAAGATAAAAATCTTCTAACTTTAATTTATTCCACTGTCGTATATGGGTGGTTTTATTCTGAAGTATAAAGAAGGGTTCAGACATAGGAATAGTTGCTTTCACCAACATATGGTCAGTCCAGATCAGCTGGATAGGTGGGCATATATTTATTTCTTCTGAATTAGTAAAAAACGGATCCAATATATGCCCGCCCTGATGGGTGGGGAAAGTCACCCTCTGTAAGAGCTGCAAGGCTTCTAAATCAGCCAGACAGCTCCGAATAGAGGGCTGAGATGGGCAGTCAAAGTGCAAGTTGAGGTCACCTAGCACATTAAAATTCGCACAACCAAGAGCCTCTGAACTAATAACATCCGGGAGAGCGGCCCTAAAGGCAGCATCGCAGCCCAGAGGACGATATATTAAAAGGCCTGTAAAGCTGTAGCAGTGAGTAAAAGAAATTTTAAACCGGGCACATTCACTTCCCGGAAGCTTTAGCTCTTTCCATTCACAGGGGTAACGGCGCTTTACTACCATAGCGATTCCACCCCCTCTCGAGCCGCGATTAAGGGTAAACACGGCATAGTCAGGGGGAAAAGCTAAGTTTAATATAGAAGTATCTGCATCCTGTAGCCAGGTCTCGGTCATAAAAAACACATCCGGGGAGTGTGTGTGTGTGTAGGGGTGTATATGTGTAGGGGTATGTGTTTAGGGGATGTGTAGGGTGTGTGCATAGGGGGTGTGTATGTGCATTCATGTGTATGTGCATGTGGGTAGGGGGTATGTGTGTACAGGGTGTGTGTAGGGTATGTGCATTTGGACTGTGTGCATGGGGGGTGTAAAGGGGTGTGTAGAGTATGTGCGTAGGGGTGTGTGGATGTGCCTAGGGGGTGTGTGGATGTGCCTAGGGGGTGTGTGGATGTGCCTAGTGCATGTGTGTATGTGCCTAGGTGGTGTGTGGATGGGGTGCATGTGAAGGGGGTGTGTATGTGCATATGGGGTGTATGTAGGGTATGGCATAGGGTGTGTATGTGCATTCATGTGTATGTGCATGTGGGTAGGGGGTATGTGTGTACAGGATGTGTGTAGGGTATGTGCATTTGGACTGTGTGCATGGGGGTGTATAGGGGTGTGTAGAGTATGTGCGTAGGGGTGTGTGTGGATGTGCGTAGGGGTGTGTGTGGATGTGCGTAGGGGTGTGTGTGGATGTGCGTAGCGGTGTGTGTGGATGTGCGTAGGGGATGTGTGGATGTGCGTAGGGGGTGTGTGGATGTGCGTAGAGGGTGTGTGGATGTGCGTAGAGGGTGTGTGGATGTGCGTAGGGGGTGTGTATGTCCGTATTGGGTGTGGATGTGCGTAGGGTGTGTGTGGATGTGCGTAGGGTGTGTGTGGATGTGCGTAGGGGGTGTGTGGATGTGCCTAGGGGGTGTGTGGATGTGCCTAGGGGGTGTGTGGATGTGCCTAGGGGGTGTGTGGATGTGCCTGGGGGGTGTGTGGATGTGCCTAGGGGGTGTGTGGATGTGCCTAGGGGGTGTGTGGATGTGCCTAGGGGGTGTGTGGATGTGCCTAGGGGGTGTGTGCATGTGCCTAGGGGGTGTGTGGGGATGTGCCTAGGGGGTGTGTGTGGATGTGCCTAGGGGGTGTGTGTGGATGTGCCTAGGGTGTGTGTGTGTGGATGTGCCTAGGGAGTGTGTGGATGTGCCTAGGGGGTGTGTGGAGATGTGCATGGGGGTGTGTGGAGATGTGCCTAGGGGGTGTGGATGTGCCTAGGGTATGTGCATAGGGTGTGTGTGTGTGTGTGTGTAGGTGGTGTTGGGGATTTGTCTAGGGGATATGGCATGGGGTGTATATGCGTAGGGGGCATGTATGTACGCAGGGGGCGTGTGTGTAGGGGGTATATGTGTAGGGGGTATATGTGTAGGAGGTGCATGTAGGGGTGTATGTGTGTAAGGGGTATTTGTGTGTAGGGAATGTGCGTAGGGGGTATGTAGGAGATGTGTGGGGATATGGCATGGGTGAATGGGGTATATGTGCAAAGGGGGTGTGTATATGGTGTGTGTAGGGTATGTGCATATCGGCTATGTATGTGTGTAGGGGGTGTATGTGTGTAGGGTGTGTGCATGGGGTATTTTTGTGTAGGGGTGGCTGTAAGGGGTGTGTTTAGGGTGGGTGTGTAGGGGTTATGACATAGGGGGTCTATGTACATAGAGGGTCTATGTACATAGAGGTGTATGTGCTTAGAGGGTTTGTGTGTATGTGCTTAGAGGGTGTGTGTGTGTGTGCTTAGAGGGTGCGTGTGTGTGCTTAGAGGGTGCGTGTGTGTGCTTAGAGGGTGTGTGTGTGTGTGTGTGTGCTTAGAGGGTGTGTGTGTGTGTGCTTAGAGGGTGTGTGTGTGTGTGTGTGTGTGCTTAAAGGGTGTGTGTGTGTGTGTGTGTGTGCCTCGTGCATGTGTGTATGTGCCTAGGTGGTATGTGGATGGGGTGTATGTGTAGGTGTTGGACCCGGCCTCATGGCGTGGTCCTACCTCTCCGGCGCGGCGGGCCCCAGACGACATCAGCCCTCCACTCAGCCTCGGGCAGCCCCTCCAGCCCGACCCTGCACGACCAACCTTGCCGGTCCGGTTACCATCCCGGATCAACACTACCGGCCTAGCTCCATCCCAGGCCCATCACGCCCGAACACGAGGCCTTCCCCGACGCCATCTTGGAACCTCCACGTCAGGGGCACGTGGCCTCTGCCCTCGCCCCGGCTCCAGCGAAGCCCCGACATCGAGGCGCCAGGATCCACCCAGGTGGTCGAGTGGCCACTCGACGGATCCCGGAGGAAAGGGGAGTTTCGATGGTCCCCAGCCGTCCCCGGACGCCTGGTATCGATCGCCCTCCGGCCTCCCTGGGCGCTGGCTCCACCCCCCTGCTGGGTGTCTGGACACCATCATCCCGGCCCCTCCGGCCCCCAGGCGCGAGGGTCCGGACATCAAAGGACTCCAGCCCTATATCTGGGCCAGCCCCGGAGCAAGCCCCCAGTTGTATCCTGGACTGGAAGCCCTGCTGACGCTGTCACGGCCGACACCAGACGAACTCATCCTTCCTGTAACCCGAGACCATCTTGAGAGCCTGCTGGCGCTGCCGCGGCCTACCTCGCTGAGACCATCTTGAGAGCCTGTTGGGGAGTATGTGTGTGTGTGTGTGTGGGGAGTATGTGTGTGTGTGGGGAGTATGTGTGTTTGTGGGAAGTATGTGTGTGGGGAGTATGTGTGTGTGTGGGGAGTATGTGTGTGTGTGGGGAGTATGTGTGTGTGTGGGGAGTATGTGTGTGGGGAGTATGTGTGTGTGTGGGGAGTGTGTGTGTGTGGGGAGTATGTGTGTGTGTGTGGGGAGTATGTGTGTGTGGGGAGTGTGTGTGGGGAGTATGTGTGTGTGTGTGGGGAGTATGTGTGTGTGGGGAGTATGTGTGTGTGGGGAGTATGTGTGTGTGGGGAGTATGTGTGTGGGAAGTGTGTGTGTGGGGGGAGTATGTGTGTGTGTGTGGGGAGTATGTGTGTGTGTGTGGGGGGAGTATATGGGTGTGTGTGTGGGGAGTATGTGTGTGTGTGTGTGGGGGGGGAGTATGTGTGTGTGTAGGGAGTATGTGTGTGTAGGGAGTATGTGTGTGTGTAGGGAGTATGTGTGTGTGTAGGGAGTATGTGTGTGTGTGTAGGGAGTATGTGTGTGTGTGTAGGGAGTATGTGTGTGTGTAGGGAGTATGTGTGTGTGTGTAGGGAGTATGTGTGTGTGTGTAGGGAGTGTGTGTGTGTAGGGAGTATGTGTGTGTGTGTAGGGAGTATGTGTGTGGGTGTAGGGAGTATGTGTGTGTGTGTGTGTAGGGAGTATGTGTGTGTGTGTAGGGAGTATGTGTGTGTGTGTAGGGAGTATGTGTGTGTGTGTAGGGAGTATGTATGTGTAGGGAGTATGTGTGCGTGTAGGGAGTATGTGTGCGTGTAGGGAGTATGTGTGCATGTAGGGAGTATGTGTGCGTGTAGGGAGTATGTGTGCGTGTAGGGAGTATGTGTGTGTGTAGGGAGTATGTGTGTAGGGAGTATGTGTGTAGGGAGTATGTGTGTGCCGGAGATAGCCCTGGCCAACACACAAAGTGTGTTGAGCGAGTGCAAAGCAGCACTAGTGGAAGCAAAGATGTTACGCCCCCAGGAGTCCAACCACTGGGCCTCCCTTGACGGAGGGAGCAACACTGAAGGCAAGGAAGGAAAAGCAGTCTGCAGGACAGGGCCCTGGGTAGAAGGGTCGAAAAAAGGCAGACTGGATCGTGCGGGGCAGGACGGTGGCAGTGGAGGAGCGGCTGAGGCACCGGATCTCCCGTAGCAGGACGCCCCCAGGTCCCCAGAAGAGAGTTGTGGAGTGAAGCTTCAAATGGAAGAAGCAGCTCCCCTCCACCAGAGCCCTGGTAGGGAACCTCCAACAAATGGTCCGTAGGGAGTGGTGTGACCGGGTTGCCCATTTGCAAAATGCCAGTGGCCGTGAAAATGGCCCGGACAAAGGCTACACTCGCCTCCGTAGGGTGTTGCGGGGAAGAAACCAACTCTTCCGTGGGCGAAGGCTGCAAACTAAGCGGCCCGTCCCCGAGGAAGAAATGGCCAGCTCCTGTAGGATGGAAAACCCATGGACGAGTGTGGGGCTTGAGGGGTCTGCGGAGAAGCCTGCGGGGCAACCAACAGCAAGGTGCGGAAGAGAAGGTCCGGAGGCTGTGGCCGCGGAGACGGCGTAGAGTCCGCCCTGGATGTCGCCGGGGAAAAGGCAACTACGTGGCGTCCAGTCTCCGGTGAAGAGGAGACAAACAGATGACAAACCTCCGGAGAGGAAGGGACATCCGGAGACGAGTCGACGACCTGATGCTGGGACGACACCGTGGAGTCCGCCATGGGCACCGGTGTGTCCTTGCTCGGCGCTGAAGTGGCCCCCAGGGGTGCCGAGTTGACCTCCACCACCACGTGCTTCACAGGAGAAAGGGGCGGGGAGAGAGCCGGAGCGGCTAATGAACGAAAAGGCGCCGGCTCGACCTCCGACGAGGCAGTCGCCTGCGTAGAGGACCGCGAGGAACTTGGGGAAGCACCCCGGGTCCCGGCTTCCACCCGCGTCACTGCCAGGGCGGGGTAGGAATGCCGTCGGTGCTGGAAAGGCGTCGGCTCGGCTTCCAGTAAGACAGCCGCCTACCCAGAGGACCGAGGGGGACTCTGGGAGGAACCACGAGTCCCGTCGACCTCTTGCGACACTACAGGGAACCCTGCGGGGTTTTGCGGCGAGGCATGTATGTCGTGGGTTAAAGAGGGGAACACGTAGGGCGGCACCTCAACAACACCACACCCCCAAAACCTGATGCCGAACTCCTCAGCTCCGGGGTTGGATCCGCCGGTGAGTCCACGGAAGGCCCCGCGCATGGCAAGGGATCCGCGGACGTCTCAGGAAGAGGAGGGGGGCCCAAAGAAGCCTGCAGACCTGTAGCGTAGGCCTCCATCTGGGCCCTAGTCACCCCAACGCCAGGAAATGGTGGATAAAGTGGTGACAGGCGAGGGCGCACGTGACGAGAGGAACCCGCCCCCTCTGCAGAACGAGGACAAGGCCTTGGTGACAAGCTGCAGGACTTACTGGCAGTCCTGCGACGCCCATGGGGCCTTGGTGAAGGACGATACGGCAGCCGGAATCTGAGGTTTATGGACCCTTCCGAGGTAGGGGATGGACACGGTGCCGAGACCGATCTGAACAAGCGGGCCGAAAGCAATTTCAACCGGCGCTCCTGCCGGGACTTCGGCTTGAAATACTGACAAGCGTTGCAGTTCGTAGAATCATGGTGCTAGCCCAAACACTGCGTACAAGAAGCACACGTCTTGAAACCTGAAGGCATTTACACACTGGTCCCTATGCAAAGGCGTTAAAAGAAGGCCTGAAAACAAGTCAAGGGAACTCGGGATCCACTTTGCAGGCGGAAAATAAGGAAAACTGATGTCAGCGCGCCAGGATGGGACTTATGTGACCTCACTGACGTCACGTAGGCGGACGTCAAGGCGGAGTCACGTGGTGCCGTTCTCCGACGCACACAGATGCTGTGGCAAAAAATTCTCAGGATACAGTCTCACACCTGGGGATAATTCTATGTTAAGGAATCTGCGGCTAGTAGTCTCTATCAGATATGGCAGTTCATGTTTTGGTCATCGCGAGGATCGAATACAGATGCACAACTCTATCTGGCCTGACCAAGATCTCCACATCTCAGCTACAAGCCTACCTCACCGCAGCCACAAGACTTGTAACTGGATCTAGAAAATCTGATCACATCTCTCCGCACTTAAAAGCTCTGAACTGGCTACCATACGAAACAAGAATACATCTAAAACGGGACTGTATTATTTGAGAACGTACCATCTTTCTTGCCCCCCTCCCACAGGAGAGGAGCAGACTAGGGGGTGTACCCACCCCAGGACAGGGACCTATTAGTCCCTGCCCTTGCCCTACCTGTAACGCCCCTAAATTCAGTATTTAGGGGCTCCCTGAACCTTCCTTCCTCAGATCCCGATAAGAAAAGAAGAAAGAAGATCAAGAAGAAGAAGACCCGCCGTGCAGCTGCTAACAACAGGACGACCCCCACTGACTTTGCCCCAGCCCTACAGCCTGTCGATCCTGGAACCTGCTCCTGCTTAATCCCGGCGACTCCTGCGGACAGCAACCTTTAGACCACCGGAGGACCTGCCTGCCTTGACCCTCTTGAAGACTGGGACTCCCATAAGCAGAGGTTCTGCTTCAACAACCATACCCCTGGTGCCAGCCAAGAAGCACCAGACCAACCCACTCTGCACCCGCCGAGCCCGGCCCGTGCCCGAGTTATCCAAGACCAGGAGGACGTCCCCCCGGCGACTGGGACCCGAAGTCCAGTGCCCAAAGACCCTCCTCGACGAACCAGACGACGCCTGCAGCCTCAGAACCAGGGACCCCTCCAACCGCGGCCAGCCGAGGGTAAGATTTACCGACGCCCAAAGACACCCCTGCACTCGGCGCCCTTCCTTTGGGGGTACCTACCTCTTCTCCAAGATTACAACTTACCTCTTGAAGTGGTGGTCGCACCTGAAGAATCACCATCCCCGAGTCTGCAGCCTTGTTCCCTTTTTACCTTTCCCATTGAATAACATTGAGCGCCCGACGCCTCAAAAGCACCCTACACCCAGCCGCCAGAGTGCCCCTGGCCGTGCACCCTGTGTCCTATCCTACTTCCCCCTTTGCCCTGAGCAAGTGACCAGGAGCTCAGCTCCCACAGCCGTGTGGCCTGCTAGCCAGCAGCCACCAACCGAAGGCCCCCTCCCTCGCATTGGATAACATTGGGCCTAACTACCCCTGCACCCGTCTGCTCCTGTGCCGCTGAGGGTGTACCAACTGTATGTATCTGACCCTGGGGGACCCCGGAGTCTATGCCCAGAACCTTACCTTCGCTGGTCGACTACTCACCTGGAAACCGATAACTCACTTTCCTGTCCTAGGATAACATTGACTGGTTTGACTCGAACAATCTTCTAAGTGTGAAGTTTTGAAACTCTAAAATATTCCTATAAAATCAGCAGAATACCGAACCTAGAAGTACTCACCTGTGATCAGGAGAGAAGTCAGCACTGTACCTTGTAGCCCAATACTGAACCGCAAAAGTAATCCTAACCGGGTTTACTAGTAACCTGAATTTTCTCCATAGGAATCCATTGTCTGCTTTTCTATGAAATTTCTTCTACTTTTGAAAACTTCAAATATTCCTTAAAAATCGTACCTACTACTGAGATCCCGGTGCTGGACTTAGGAGTCCAGTACTGGATTACAAAAGTAACGAGAACGTACTTTACCTGTAACCTGAATTTTTCCCATTGCATAATATTGCTAGATTGTCACTGAAAAGTTTCTAAGTGTGAACTTTTGAAAAACCTTTATATTCCTTAAAATGTTTTGCAATAACCAAAACGTTTTTACTAAACTGTTTGCAGCTTACACCCCAAGACTGAATCTAGGATCCAGTCCTGGAATTACAAAAGTAATCTACAAAATAATTAACTGCATTTTTGTAGAAAAACCCATTGAGCTCAATGTTAGATTGTGTTTAGAATTGTGTTGCCTACTGCAACCCCTGTACCTGTTGTGTTTACAAAGTTATTTCCTTTCTGCAAAGTAATCACCTGAGATCACTCATGATTGAGAAAAGTAAGTTTTGATACCTGTTGGTTCTAAAAATAAAAGAACTATATCTTTTGATATAAAAACAATTGGCCTGGAGTTCAGTTCTTGAGTGTGTGAAACCTTTTGCTGACTGAGTGTGTACAACAAATGCTTTACACTGTCCTCTGATACTGCTCGACCAAGCTACCACTTTTGAGAGTAAGGTCAGCCCTGACTTTGACCTCTGTTATACCTCTGGGGTTGGTGGTCTCTATACACACTGTACCTTACTTTGGTCAAGTATATATAGAGCCACTTTGTTAGAAAGGCAGTCTCAGGGGCGACAGAAGATGTCTGACTGACCACCCCGAGACCCACCAATCCTTTATGGAATAGGCCGAGCGCCGTCGAGAGGCCTCCTTGGCGAGGTTCCTCTTCGATAATCGTAACAGACGAGCAATCACACCACTACAAAGGGACACCACACGAGAATAGATTCTTAAGAGTCTTTATATATAGAATAAAGGTAAGTTCTCGCAGCAATATGTACACAGGGATCAAGGGGTCCTCAAAGTCTCGGTATCAGGGAAAAGGGGTAGCGGGACAGTCTCGGTACCAACGGGTACTAGGATACCTGACGCACAGCTCTCAATCCTTGAGCTGGCGGGTGCAAGGAGCCGCGACAGCGTCAGCAGGGCTCTGAGGATGGTTCAGCGTAGTCGGCCCGCGACAGCATCAGCAGGGCTCCGAGGATGGTTCAGCGTAGTCGGGCCGCGTCAGCAGGGCTCCGAGGATGGTTCAGCGTAGTCGGGCCGCGACAGCGTCAGCAGGGCTCCGAGGATGGTTCAGCGTAGTCGGGCCGCGACAGCGTCAGCAGGGCTCCGAGGATGGTTCAGCGTAGTCGGGCCGCGACAAGGTCAGCAGGGCTTCGACTCCAAGGTACAACTGGAGTCCTAATCCAGGGCTAGCCCAGATATAGGACTGGAGTCCTTTGATGTCCGGACCCTCGCGCCTGGGGGGTCAGAGGGGCCGGGATGATGGTGTCCAGACACCCAGTAGGGGGGTGGAGCCAGCGCCCAGGGAGGCCGGAGGGCGATCCATACCAGGCGTCCGAGGACAGCTGGAGGGCCATCGAAACTCCCCTCCTCTTGGATCCATCAAGTGGCCACTCTACCACCTGGGGGGATCTTGGTGCCTCGATGTCGGGGCTTCGCAGGGGCCGTGGCCGGGGTCAGGCCGAGGCCACGTGCTCGGGACGTGATGGGCCCAAGATGGAGTCAGGCCTGACATGGTGGTCCGGAGGGGTAGCCGGACCTGCAGAGTTGGGGCGCATAGGTTCGCCGGGTCCCAGGGGGGAGAGCCGTGGGTTGCCAGGATGGCTGCTCTCGTCGAGAGTTCGTGGAGGGTAGTGCTAGGGGGGCGACAGCGGGTCGATGGAGGGCCGATGTCGTCCCAGGCCTGCCATGCGGGAGGGTTAGGACCACGCCACGAGGCCGGGTCCAACACACGTCCCCTCCAGCTGAAGGCAGGGAGAGTCACCCATCTTCTTGGGGGTTCTCCTCGCCGAGGCGGAAGAAACGGGACAGGCCATCAGCATTGGCGTGGTCGTTGCCAGGGCGATGCTCCACAGTGAAGTCCATCCCTTGGAGGGAGATGGACCATCGCAACAGCTTCGGGTTCTCGCCCCGCATCTGCATCAGCCACCGCAGGGGCCGGTGCTCGGTCTGTACCCGGAAGTGGGTACCGAAGAGGTAGGGCCGGAGTTTCTTTAGGGCCCACACAACGGCGAAGGCTTCTCTCTCGATGGTGCTCCATCGTTGTTCTCTAGCCAGCAGGCGCCGGCTGATGAAGGCCACAGGAAGGTCAACTCCCTCGGGGTTAACTTGTGATAGGACCGCCCCGATGCCGTGCTCCGAGGCGTCGGTTTGGACCACAAACTGTCGGCTGTAGTCGGGGGCTTGGAACACAGGGGCGGTGCACATGGCAGATTTCAGAGTCTCAAAAGCCGTTTGACACTCGGGGTCCAGTGCACCTTCTGTGGTTGCCTTTTGGATGTCAGTTCAGTGAGAGGCCCCACAATGCTCCCATAGTCTTTTATAAAGCGCCGGTAATATCCCGTGAGCCCCAGGAAGGCTCGGACTGCTGTCTGGGTGACCGGAGGTCCCAGGCCACGATGGCGTCGATCTTTGGTTGGAGGGGGGCCACCTGGCCGCTCCCTACTTGGTGCCCCAGATAGGTCACAGACCCTTGGCCTATCTGGCACTTGCTGGCTTTGATTGTCAGTCCGGCCCGTCGGAGGGCTGTCAGGACCTCCCAGAGGTGGGTCAGGTGCTCGTCCCAGTGGAGGCTGTACACCGCAATATCGTCCAGGTATGCGGCACCGAACACTTCTAGCCCCTCCAGCACCCTATTCACCAGTCTCTGGAAGGTGGCCGGGGCGTTTTTCATACCGAAGGGCATCACCTTGAAATGGAAGTGGCCATCGGGGTCGAGAAGGCAGATCGCTCTTGGGCACCAGGGGTTCCGTACAGGGTGTACAGGGGGGTGGGTCTCAAACTACTCCCTATGTGCCTCAGCCCTATTCGGGGAAGAACTTTGGTCCTAACAAGGCCTATTGTAACAACTGTAAGAAGTTGGGACATCTAACTGTAGACAAAAACTGCCCCTACAACAAAGCCCCTAAGGCACCCAGTACAGTTACTCCAGGGACAGCAAGTCTACAGATGGGATCAGAGGAGTGTCCAGAGCAAACCTGGGAATACACTCAAGCTAGTCTAGTCTCCTTGGGGGAAATGGAGTTTGCCAATGTAGCTGGGTTACCATCTAACTTGAAGAAGTATTTGCAATACCCCTCTATCAATGGAACTAGAGTAGAAGCCCTGAGGGATACAGGTGCCAGTGTCACTATGGGGAAGGATATACTGGTTTCCCCAGAGCAATACTTGATTGGGAAAACCTACCCAGTCACCAATGCTGACAGTGTTACCACTAATCACCCTATGGCCATGGTGACACTAGGTTGGGGGGAGGTTACTGGCCTGAAACGAGTGGTGGTCTCCCCACAGTTACCAGCTGACTGTCTGCTTGGAAATGACCTGGAAACTTCAGCCTGGGCTGAAGTTGAGCAAATAACTCATGCAGCCATGCTGGGTATTCCTAGACTGGTTTGTGTGCAAACCAGAGCACATAGGAAAAAGAAGGGTGAACAAGTAGGTTTGGAGCCTGAACGTATGGCCCAACCAACCAAGAGAAAAAGCAGGAAGACTGGGGGACCAGCTTCTACACAGCAAGCCTCTCAGGACCCCTCTCCTCAGGGAGAGGAATTGGAAACCCTAGATGGAACTGAGCCCATGGAGCTTGAGCCATACCAGGCTGGACTCCTGGGCCCAGGGGGACCCACTAGGGAAGAGCTGTGCCAGGGTCAGCAAGACTGTCCCACTCTTGAAAGCCTGAGGCAGCAAGCTGTTTCATAAGCACAGGGAGATGTCAGTGGTACCCACAGAGCTTATTACAGTGGTCTTCAATCTGTGGGGCGCGACCCCCAGGGGGCCGTGAAGGCATGGGAAGGGGGCAGCGCTCTTAATTTGATAAAAGAAAACATCCCAGACGGTTAATTCCTGAATCTCCTGTGCTTGGGAATCGTAGTTTGGAAATTTTCTATTACGCCAGGCCATATGGCAGAGGGCACGCCCTAATACTCCTGTAGTTATTGGTGAGTTTTCAATCTTTGCCCGCTCCGACCTCAGCAAAGAAACAATGGACAGACGCTGGATGCTCCGAAAGCTAATAGATCCTATAAAATCTAGCGGAGGCCAGGCATTTCTCCAAGAACCAGCACGGCTCAAAGTTATCAAAGACGGCCACACACACTTTTTTCTTGAAGTTAAAGAAGCAGAGGCGTACTTAGCCGACATTGACATGGGCAAGAACAAGAACAAGAATAAGACTAAGAATTAGCTTAGATAAATTTACTTACTTCATCTACCTTTTCTTTGTAGTCTAATAATTATTAGAAATCACCACTACTTAGCACTTGGGCTGTAGGGGACGACGACACAACTTACTCAAATCGTCTAATTTTGTTTAGTTAATATCTCTTCTTTTTACTGTAACTTTTGTAACTTTTAAGCAGCTAAATGTCAAATGCCAAAATGCCTAGGCTACCTTCTATATATATTTGCCGACAAACTCTAAACAATATAAATAGGGGATGGGAGAGATTCCCTGGGCGACTTGCCACGCAGCTGCCCTTTCAGCGGCAGCAGATGCAGAGGGATGGTTCTTCCCCGGCTGGGGTAAGAACTAGGGGGGTGGGGGGTTGGAGGGTGGGAGTCTCCGCAATATGGGGGGTTGAGGGTGGGAGGGGAAAAAATATGAAAACTTGTTTGCAGGCTGAGGGGGATGAGAGGTTGGTTGCATACTATGAAGCCAGAATCTTTTTGTACGCTAACAACACTAAAAATATGCTATATATAAGGTTAAACGGATATCATGAAATTTACTTTGGAAAATTTAAGACATGCTTAAAAACTAAGGAATTAATCTTTTTATTTTCTAGATGTATGAAATAAAATGCTTAGCTTGGAACGTAGCCGGGCTCAATAGTAAGAATAAAAGGTGCTTGGTTAAAGAGGAATTGAAAATGCATAACCCCCATATTATTTTATTATCTGAAACACACATCGCGGGGAAAGATAAAAAACTTCTTAAACATCTGGGGTACGACATCATAGTTTGCTCTGCTTTTGGACAATCTACAAGAGGGGTGGCTATACTTAAAGACATGCGATTCAGGGCCGAGACAATACAGACTTTTTGTGGCAAAGATGGCAGATGGGCAATAGCGCAGATAAGCTGCGAAAATGTCAAATACGTTTTATGTGTGGTTTATGGTTGCAATATAGATGAGCCTGCTCTCTTTGATCATTTGAATGTTAAACTTTTGGGCTTGGAGGGAGAACTTATCATTATGGGGGATTTTAATTGCATCATGGATTACAGAACTGATACAACCAGCTCTGGTCGATATCAATGGATGCATAAAACGAGATCATCAATCCTCGATCTATGCCGTGTACACAATATTAAAGACGCTTGGCGACATTTATATGCTAATAATCCTGGATATACATATTATTCCGCCCCGCATAAAATATGCTCTAGGCTCGACATGGCATTAGCAAGCGAAAATTTATTGAAAAACAGCTCTATGGCTTTATGTCCCCGAATATCATCGGATCATAGTGCAATACTACTGACAATCAAAATAACAAATATTAGAACTACCCCCAGACTATTCTCCTTTCCGACACATCTGATTTCAGATACATCCTTTATGACGCAATTAAAATCACACCTTACTGAATTTATAGGCATTAATATCAACTCAGCCTCACCCGATATGGTTTGGGATGCCTGTAAGGCAAGCATCAGGGGCTTCACTCAGGCTTACGTAATTAGGCAAAATTATGAAAACAAAAAAAACAACGATCAATTGTTGACGAAAATAACAGCTTTAGAAGAACAATTATCTTTAGCACTCGGACACAATGCAACAAAAAGTATAGAAATTGGCCTTGAACTCTGTTCAATTAAAAATAAAATGAAGTCAAAATTTATTCAGAAAAGCACAAATAGCTTGCATAAATTTAAAATAACACAATATGAGGGGGGCGATAAAATCGGGAAAATTTTGGCTTACAAAGTTGCTGAGGACAGAGCTAACTCTACAATTACAAGCATACGGGGGGCTGGCAATAAAATCTATACTCAACCTCAAGACATTTTAGAACAATTTGCCGACTTCTATAGAAACCTATATACCCCAGAAGTGGACCATAATTTAGACGACATATATAAATATGTGGAAGAGCATACCGGGGATACTCAGAATTGCCCAGAGATAGACTCACTGTCTGAGGACATAACAATGGCTGAATTGCATCTAGCAATAGCTCTATTACCCGCAGGAAAAGCGGCGGGTGAGGACACCATACCCCTAGAAATATATAAACTCTGCCTAGAAGAGCTTGAACAACTATTGTTGAAAGTCATACAATTTGTAGGCCTAGAAGGCAAGACACCTAGGTCATGGAATCGGGCAAAAATAATATTCTTTTTGAAAAAAGACAAACCGAAGGAAGAGAGAGGGTCATATCGCCCCATTTCTTTAATAAATACAGATGCAAAAATTTTTGCTAAAATTTTAGCATTAAGACTGGCTCCTATTATGCCCCAAATCATTAACCCACAACAACATGGCTTCATAACTGGCAGGGACACTACTATACATGTAAATATGGCAATAACTGCATTTGATGTAGCAGGGACGGAATCCACCCCACTTGGCATGATCTTATTAGATGCTGAAAAAGCTTTTGATCGAGTGGGGTGGAACTTTCTCTGGTGCATACTGTCTAAGATAGGGTTTAAAGGACAATTTCTGCGGAGCATACAAGCACTGTATGATAAACCATCAGCATATACCAGCTATGGAGGATTGATATCTTCAGACTTTCTAATCTTACGAGGTACCCGTCAGGGATGCCCTCTATCTCCTCTGTTATTTGCCCTTTCATTGGAGCCTTTTCTGTCTGCCCTTCAACTTCAAAATCAGATTGTACCTTTTAGATCAGGAACACAAGAACTAAAAATAACTGCATACGCAGATGACATCGCGATCTATACTGAAGATGTTGTAGAAGCACTAAAGGGAATAACATCAGAAGCCGGGAAATATGGTAAGGTGGCGGGCTATAAACTAAATTTATTAAAAACCCAAGTAATAGCTAATTATACACCAGCAGTGGCTGTGCCGGAGATTTGCCACACTGCCACATATCTCGGGGTTAAAATTACGGCTAAACTACAAGAAATCAATAATCTAAACTACAATGAACTTATTAAATCAACTAGCTTATTGTTAAAAAAATGGCACAGATTACCTTTGAACTTAACTGGCAGAATTAACCTAATCAAGATGAAGGTTTTGCCCAAATTTGTATATTTATTTCGGTCTATACCATTAGCATTAAATAATCAATTCTTTAAAAAACTTGATGGAATACTTAGCAGCTTTATCTGGGGGTACAAAAAGGCAAGAAGATCACTGGCTCTTATGAAAAATAATACGAACCAGGGCGGACTCAATTTTCCTGATTTTAAATTATACTTTTGGTCTGCCTTTGTCATCCGTCTTCGCTCTTTATTAAATGAAAGAAGGACTTTGTTTTTTCACTCTTTTACGCTAAAATCCGATTCAAATATGTTTTTGTTCCGAACTAACGACCCTAACTACTACAAAAGGGTTAGATTTAAAACTATAAGAGACTTAACAAAGATCTGGGGTAACATACTGTCTTTTTGCAACACCAGCTTTTTTCACCCCAAGCTCCCGCTATGGGGCAATCCGGGCCTACCAAATATTTTTTCCGACACCAATACTAGCTGCTGGCTAAGATCGGGTATCACGGTATTAGGGGATCTTTACGGAACACAAGGTTTTCTAGATTTCAATACTCTCAAATTAATATATAATCTATCTGAAAATATGAGATATAAACATCTACAGATACACAACTACTTGATTAACAAAAAACAAATATTGGAGGTCACTGAATGTGATATCTGGACATGTCTATACTCATCCAAAAATAAATCGATAATAAGCGAAGCATACAGGCTTCTTGTTGGATTTAAATCAAATGACTGTATCAAATTGGCCGACAAATGGAGCAGAATGCTGGGATCAAATATAACACCAAAACAGATAGAGAATTCTTTAATAAATATCAATAAACGAGTACGATCATCAAGTCTCAGATTACAACAATTTAGAACAACTTGTATGCTATATTATACCCCGGAAAGAATCTCTAAATGGTCATCCAATAACGTTCACAGCGATCGTACAAAATGCCCTAAATGCTCTGCTGAAGCAGCGGACTTGGTACATATTTTATTTTCTTGCCCGAATCTTAAAACTTTTTGGCATGATATTGAAAATGTTCTTAAACTGAAATATATTCGACTGCCTACACTTACGGCTACTTCTGTCTTGTTAGACACTTACTCGGTACCTTTCCCACAAGCCGCTCTAGTCACGATATTAATGTCTTGTGCTAAGCTAACTCTGGCTAGAGCTTGGATCAGTCCAGAAACACCTACGGTCTGGGAATGGTGGGCCCTGGTAATCGAGATACATTCTATGGAACTAGCTTTAGCAAAGATCAGGGGCTTACAAGCATTGAAAAAGTATGAAAAAACTTGGGGTACCTTCATAGATCAATAATGTTTCATCTTATTTTTTCTCCTTCTTTTCTTCTTCTCTATGCGACATGGGGGAGGGGTGTAGAAAATAGGCTGAACTACGCAATCTGTATTAGCGTTGAAAAGAAATCGATATTATCTTCTTGCTTATCTATTTTCTTCCTTTCCTTTTTTTTTCTTTCCCTCTTCCTCCTTTCTCTCTAATTACCTCCTAATAACACTTCATGATTTAGTTGCATTTGTTTATGCTTTATATGGAAATAATTTATTTATGTATGTCAAAATTAATTATTTATGCCTTACTGTACTTATTCCTTGTATGCCTGCAAACAATAAAAACATTTAAAAAGGGGAATCGTAGTCAGCTAAAGACACCTTTCTACCAGTGTGTTGCTGGCCTGTGAAAGAAATGCAAATGTGTGCAATGAGTTAATCTGCAAATGTAAAGGATTTGCTGATTAACTCGTCGTGAACATTTGCATTTCTTTCAGGCCAGCAGCACACTTTCAGTTGCATTCAATTGATCAAATCACTTGACTTTTTTGAGTGGTAGTGTACAGAGTTAAATGAGTTGTGAAGTGCTTCCTTTTAATTTTTATTTATTTTACAGAGTTTTATATAGCGCGAACTTGACCCGAATCGGGTATCAGAGCGCTTTACATAGCACCAGTTGCATTACATGAGGACACATTCATCATTTTTATATTGTTGGGCACGGGGAGATTAAGTGATTGTCGTATTTACAAAGCGCTTACTATCGCTGAGAATGTGTTGAAGTGACAGTTACGTAAACAAATTGCATTACACAGGGTCTGAATATTAATAAAATCTATGGCCCTCATTTACAATGAAATGGTGGAGGGCAGCTCCGCAAGTATTTTTGCTGCACTGCTGTACACTAATTCGAAAGAGCAGGAATAAAATGCATTTATAAGTACAGTGCAATCCTGTCCTTTCTGCTGACACACAATTTGGTGCCTAGCACCAACGCAGACATCCTTGCACCATGGTGCAAGGGTGTCTGTATTATTGGTAGGATGTTTTTTAGTAAGAAGGCCGCCTTGCTGCACATAAACAACCCATGGAGGCTTTTGAAAACAATTGAGGAGAAATAAAGATATTTCTACTTGTTACGCATCCCCTGGGGCAGCGTACAGTTTTGGCACATCCACCGGTTTACAGATACATTATAAATCTGGGAATGTGTCAAAACCTATGGAAAACCCCCCTTACGCAGTGTAAGGCAACGCATTGACCTTGTTCTGCATTGCTTTACACCATATCAGGGAGGCGTTGAAAAACCACACAAAGTGACTTTGCGTGGCATCGTAGATATGAGTCTTCACTTTGCGCAACCAGAGCATCATAAGAAATGACATACCGGCAGCGCAAGGGGTTTATCAATAAGCCCCTATATTTTGGAAGCAGCCTGTATATTTTGGAAGCAACATTTTATCATAAAACATTTTGCTCATTTTGTAGCGGTTAATCTTATACCGTGTGTAATGCAAGTATAAAATAAAGACTTACATATTCACAGTGCTTTCTGTCATAGGCAGTTGCTTCATAGCACAAAAAATACACAAGTCACTATTCTCCACAGCACCAACCACAATTTAATTCCGTGGCTCTCTGGTTTCACACAGACTTTTGCATAGAGGTTTCATAATTTATTATAGTGCATGTATTTATTATTCACTAATAATAATTCTGAATTTTTAAAGCGCCTGGTTACACCTATCGGTGTGTCCCCGCGCTACCAAGACTGAGCAGCAGCTAGGAGAGGTGGCGCAAGACATGCGCCGGTAGTTTAGGACTTTGGAAACAGAAAAGTTTTCAGTTCTTTCCGCAAACAATGCCTCAGAGGGCTCCAAACAGAGCTTCTGTGGAAGGGAGTTCCATCTTCGTGCGGCTAAAAAGCGAAAGGAGCGCCCTCCCATTCTTGCCCTATTAGTTCTAGGGACTGAGAACAGGCCTGCGCCCATAGAACGCAGCAGCCGGATAGGCTTGTACGGAAGAACCAGATTGCGCAGAAAACCCAGCCCCTTTCCGTGGGCAATCCTGTGACTAATACAAAGTGCTTTAAATTCTATACGTTCCCTGACAGGGAGCCAGTGCAGTGTCTCCAAGGCTCTTTTTGAGGAGGATCTCCTGGGGTGCTGTAGCACTAGTCGCGCAGCTGCGTTCTGGATACGCTGCAATCTTAAAGTGCAGCTCGCGTTAGCTCCCAGGTAGAGGACATTCCCATAGTCCAGCCTAGATGTAACCAAGGCATGGACCAGGGCACCTCTGGCAGATGCTGGGAGAAGGTCAAGTGTCTTTCTTAGACTGCGGAGGATTCCAAAGCACATCCCTGCGACACACCGAGTATGGTAATCGTAGGACATTCTGGAGTCCAGCCACATGCCCAAGTTCTTCACTTGTTCCTTGGGGACAGGTAATGGGCCCAAAGCCTGAGGCCACCAGGCAGAGGTCCACACCGAGGGGGACTTGCCAACAATGAGCACCTCGGCTTTGTCCCCGTTCAATCTGAGACAATTTTTGGCCATCCATCCTGCCAGATCTTGAAGGCAGGATGCGGATCTGTTGGCTGCATGCTCAGCTGACTGCGACAAAGCCACAACCAGCTGAGTATCATCGGCATAGGTTACCACCTCTACCCCATACTGCTCAGTAATAGCAGCCACCGGCGCTACGTACAAATTGAACAGGGTAGGGCTGAGGCTGGATCCCTGGGGGACACCCTGCCTTAGGTCCAGAACCTCTGACCTATGAGCACCCTGTTCCACATAAAAGTTGCGGTCATGGAGGAAAGATTCCAACCGTGACCAGGCTCTCCCAGTCACTCCACTTTTGAGTGTGATGAGCTACAGTGTCGAACGCAGCGCTGAGATCAAGAAGAATCAGCGCTGCTGTCTGACCCTCATCGACATGTTTCCTCAGGGCCTCTGTGGAAAAGAGAAGGGCAGATTCGGTGGAGTGATAGGCCCGAAAGCCAGCCTGGGTAGGATGGTAGAGGCTGTGCGCCTCAATGTGAGCTGTCAATTGTTGATTAGCCAGCTTTTCGGCTATTTTAGAAAAATAGGGGAGAAGGGAGATCGGGCGTAGATTATTTAGTTGAGTTATACTGATTTGTGGCTTTTTCTTTTTTTTTTTTTTTTTTAAATATTTTTATTTTTCCCTTTTTCTTGTTAACTTGCACATTGAATTACAAAACAAAACAAGACATTTTTAAATACATTTTACAGAGTATCACTGGTTTGACGCATTTCAAATCAATAACCAAAGTACATTTATAACACCAAATCATATAACAGAGAAGGGCCTAACCTTTAATCTTCATCAATTACTATGCCATCCTCTCTTTCCATATATTTATTGGTTCCCAAATTTTCAACCCCAATCTCCTTCCCCTCTTCCCCTTCCGAGCATATATAGCTCTCTCAAGATTATAGCTAGCTAGCAAATTTGATAGCCATACTTGTAAATCAGGGGGTACCTTGTCCAACCATACAATTATTAATCTCAGTACTGCCATTGCGACAAACATAAATTCTTTATGATCCAATCCAACTTGATTATCTACTCCAAACAAAATCATCCTAGGCGTTAGATTAACTTTTATAACAAAAGTATTGTTAATAAAATCTTCTATACTTCGGAACAAGGTATATAACTGAGGGCAAGTAGCAAACATATGGATAATGTCGGCAGCTGCTGCATTACACCGTGGGCAAGTAATCCCAGTGGACCCTCCCCACTTAGCTAGCCTCGCTGGAGTGTAATACAGTGAAAATAGCGTCTTATAGTGTTGCGATTGCAAGGGTCCAGAGCACAGGGTGGTACATCCCAAGTTTAAAGAATCTTGAAAGCTTCCTGCATCCTCTCCCAGCTTTCCGACCCACTTAGTGCTAACTTTCTCCAGATCATCCATCTTCCCTTTGGTTAGTATTGCGTAGAAAGATCTAATTGTGCAATCCCCTCCTGCTTTTATCTTTTCCAAGAGTTCATTTTTATTAAACCCCTCCCTGCCACCTTGCTTGTGTAATAAAAAACTCCGTACCTGCAAGTATTTGAAGAAGTCCTTTCTCTCAATCCCATATTTAGCACAAAGATCTATGAACTGGATTACCCCATCCCCATCTATTATATCCCCAATCTGCTCTATCCCTTTCTGTGTCCATCCCAACATTATTGAGTCACCAAAAATTCCCATCGGGAAGGAACAGTTTTTGTAAAGCCTTACATACCTATTATATCTGCCCATTCCCATTCTCTTAAGAAATGTATTCCATATTCTAGTTGCTGCCATCATGGTCTTAAACCTTGTTCTTTTATAATATCCAAATTCTACTCTATTTAACAAATTATTTTCTGCCTCCGCCCCCAGTATAATAGCATACACTTCCGTGGACATGGTCCCAACCCTTGCATCACTTCCTCCACCCCCAATTATTCCCTGCATGTATTGTAATGCAGCAGCCATCTGATACATCCGAAAGTCAGGGGCTCCCCAGCCCCCTCTCTCTCTGGGTAAAGTCATGTACTTATACGCTCTACGGGTCTTTCCATGTGCCCAGATAAATCTGTTCAGTATCCTTTCTATTAAATTAAACCATCTGGCTTCGAAGACTAACGGAATGGTACGAAAAAAATATAAAAATTTAGGTAAGATTAGCATTTTGACAACATTTGTGCATCCCATAAGGGAAAGGTGTAGGTTATTCATTCTTTCAAGTTCTTTTTTAACTTTGCCTATTAGAGGATCCAGATTTAACTCTACTACTCTCTCCACCTTTGCAGTTAGTGCTACTCCTAGATATACTGCTGAATCAACCACCCTGCTATCCCCACACGGAGTATATCTATTCTTAATAATCTGGGTCTTTGTTCTATTTAAACTGTACCCTGATAGTTTCCCAAATTTCTGAGCCTCTAACTCTATCTCCTTTATAGCTAGAGTAGGGTTCGGAGTTAAGATTGCCACATCATCTGCGTAGGCTAAGGACTTCACCACATTTTCATTTCTTTTCATTGGAGGTATCCTTACATTCTCCTCCAACCTACGTAGTAAGGGTTCCAGATATAATGCGAACAATAGGGGAGAGGAAGGGCATCCCTGTCTGGTCCCCCTGGCTATTTTTATTACATCTGAGAGCCCCCCATTCACCCTTATCCTCGCTGCTGGATTCTTATACAGTACCTGGATCGCTTTTATAAAGGATTCGCCCAACCCACACCATCTCATTACACACCAAAGATATTTCCAGTCCACCCTATCGAATGCCTTCTCGGCATCGAGGAAAAGTGCTGCTGCAGGATCTCCTAGTATTTCTGCGTGGTCGAATACTGTAATTACCGTTCTTACATGTTGCGTAGTCCCTTTCCCAGGTATAAAGCCATGCTGGATAGGGGTCACTAACTGCTCAATCAATCCTGCAAGTCTCTTTGCTAAAATCTTAGAATATATTTTAATATCCGAGTTCATTAGTGTAATTGGCCTGTATGATCCTGGCGTTTCCGGTGACTTTCCTTTTTTTAAAATTACTATTATATTAGCCCCCCCCCATGACTCTGGGCTAATGTCTCCTACCTGTGCTTGTTGCATGATTATACACATATCTGCTAATAGTTCGTTTTTGAAAACCTGATAAAATTCTAGCGGAATTTGGTCTGGCCCTGTTGCTTTACCTTTCGGCAAGCTAACAAGAGCTTCCTCCAACTCTCCATTCCTCCAACTCTCGATTTGTGGCTTTTTCTTAAGTGGGAGTACAACAGCCTGCTTCCATGTGTTCGGCAGCCCGATATTATATATGTAGCTACCTAACAGTGAGAGACCTAAAAAACGTATGTATGTTTTAATTATGATGAATGATGTTCAGCTACCTCCAGTTACATGCAGCTGTAAATGCCAAGCTATCAGCATCCCATGAAATATAGTATGGTTTTCCTCTAATGCCGTGCAATTAAGTTGCATCCCATGCATTACAGCTATTACACCACTGCCAGTGGTGGGGGTCCCCTTTAAAAGGGTAAGGGTGGACATTGTGGGCCCACTGGAACCTCCCACAGCCTCAGGGAACAAGTTCATTCTAGTAGTAGTGGATCATGCTACTAGGTATCCTGAATCAATTCCCCTTAGGGTTACTACAGCTCCTGCAGTAGCCAAGGCCCTCTTGGGTGTCTTCACTAGGGTAGGGTTTCCTAAGGAGGTGGTTTCAGACAGAGGTTCCAACTTCATGTCTGCTTACCTGAAGCACATGTGGAAGGCAGTGTGGTGTGCAGTACAGGTTAATTACCCCATACCATCCACAAACCATTGGCCTTGTTGAGAGATTCAACAAGACCTTGAAAGGTAGGATCATGGGACTCCCTGAAAAACTCAAAAGGAGATGGGATGTCCTGTAGCCATGCCTGCTTTTCGCTTATAGGGAAGTGCCACAGAAGGGAGTAGGGTTTTCCCCCTTTGAGCTTCTGTTGGTCATCCTGTAAGGGGACCACTTTGTCTTATGAAAGAGGGTTGGGAGAGACCTCTCCAAGAACCCAAACAAGACATTGTGGACTATGTGCTTGTTGGCCTAAGGTCCAGAATGGCTGAGTATATGGAAAAGGCATCCAAGAATCTTGAGGCCAGCCAGGAGCTTCAGAAGCACTGGTATGACCAAAAAGCTGCACTGGTTGAATTTCAACCTGGGCAGCAGGTGTGGGTTTTGGAGCCGTGGCACCAAGGGCTCTCCAAGACAAATGGAGTGGCCCTTAACCTATCCTGGAGAAAAAGAGTGAGGTCACTTACCTAGCGGACCTGGGCACAAGCAGGACACCCAAAAGGGTTATCCATGTGAACCGCCTTACACTCTATCATGACAGGGCTGACATCACCATGCTGATGGTGACTAATGAGGAACAGGAAGCAGAGAGTGAACCTCTCCCTGACCTCCTCTCTTGCAGCCCAAAAGGTGGGTCAGTGGATGGAGTTGTCTTTTCAGAACCCTCTCTGCCCAACAGCAGACTGACTGCAAACAAATTTTGCAACAGTATGCTAGTCTCTTTTCCCTGACCCCTGGTCTGACCAACTGGTGTACCCATGATGTGGAAACTGGTGACAGTAACCCTGTCAAAAACAAAATCTATCGACAATCAGACCAAGTCAAGGAAAGCATCAGAGCTGAAGTCAGCAAGATGCTGGAGTTAGGGGTAATTGAACCCTCTGAGAGCCCCTGGGCCAGCCCACTGGTTCTGGTCCCCAAACCTCTTCCCCAGGGTGGAAAGAGAGAGATGAGGTTCTGTGTGGACTATAGAGGGCTCAACTCTGTCACCAAAACAGATGCTCACCCCATTCCAAGAGCAGGGTATTGGCAGATTGGCATGGCCCCAGGAGCAAAAGAGAAAAACGCATTCTCCACCCCTGATGGGCACTATCAGTTTACTGTAATGCCTTTTGGGTTAAAGAATGCCCCTGCCACCTTCCAGAGGTTGGTGAACCAAGTCCTGACGGGGTTGGAGTCCTTTAGTGCCGCTTATCTTGATGATATTGCTGTCTTTAGCTCCACCTGGCAGGATCACCTGATCCACATTTAAAAAAAAAATGTTTAATTAAATTTTATTGCAATACAAAAGACAAATAAAAAAAAATCATACATAATATTGTCCCAGTGAATCTGCTTGTACCATATGACAAAAGAGCACCCACAGTCCACCAATTCCCAAAGTACAGTTCACCATATTCCTGGTATAAAGTAATCCACATCAAATCAAAGCAACAAACCAACCAAAAACAGAAATTAAAATAAAACCAAAAGAAGCACATCATTGACATTGTACAATCCTGGGTTGTGCTATCATAACTGGGCAGTACTTCAAGCATCTCTCACTATATCTTGCGCCTCACTGAACTCTCCTCTAGACGTAACTTGCATCATTTTTATTAAGCAAATAGATTCGTAGTGGTTCCCAAAATTGTTGGCAGCTCTTCCGCATATGTTTCCAAATTGTCCCTACAATATACCAAGTCTTTTATCCACATGTCGGTTTTCGGTCTGCATCTGCCCCCCCACATAATCGCCACTCTCCGTGCCGCTAGTAACAGAGCCAGGCGCACAAATTTACCACTCACTCCCTTGACATGCGGCACGCAGCATAACAAACATACAAGTGGAGTGCACTGAAGATCTGCAGCTACAAAATCCTTGAAGCATCCCACCACCGCCTCCCAGAACTCATACACCCTCTGACAACCCCAAGCCAAATGTATAAAATCCGCATTTTCGTGTCCATAATGCTCACAACTATTGGATGCACGCAATCCGTACCTATGCAATCGTACCGGAGTATAATACACTTGGTGTATGTATTTAAAATATATAATCCGCAGGTTACCATTCATGCTGAGCGTCCCTGTCAATCCGCAAACATATTTCCAATCCTCCTCCGAAATCGGATCAGGCAGACATTCATTCCATCGTCCCCAGCTCCTGTCCGAAACTTCCACACTTTCATCTTAAATCATCTTATAGAGCTTCGATATTAACCTTTTATTAGTAGGGGTATTGAGTGCAAATTGTAAGGACAGCAAAGTGGGAGGTTCTTGTGGATAAGTGGTATATTGTAACCTGGCCGTCTGCCTTAGGCGATGGATTGGAAATCCGAAAAGTAATGATTGGTTACTGACGTATTGCAGGTCAGTCTGTGTAATGAACGAGCCATCTGGATAAACATCCATCATGCGTCGAAGACCTGCCTCGTGCAGTAAACGCATTGATGGTGCCTCGTGCGTCACAGACATGGCAGCATGATGCTCCAGATACATATATGGTGCATATAGCGGAAGCTTCTGAGGTAGATGCCCTATCTTCCACCAGGCGGCAATAGTGGTATCAACTGAATTTATTTCTGTCCTCGGAGTACCAATGTGTTTGATGAGTAATCACACTGTGTAGTGGAATTGGGGCAGCATCTCCTCCCTCCACCGCAACATGAGGAGTGAATGCATGTGGTCTGTACCAATAGAATATGTACTGGGCCTGTGCGCTCAACTAATACACGTTAAAGTCTGGGGCTCCGAACCCTCCTTTCTTGTACCCCCTAGTGAGGACCGACCATTGTACACGAGCATTCTTGCCCCCCACACTAATCAAATCAACTGCCTTGAAGATTCTTGAAGAATCCCATCGTTAGCACTATTGGGATGTTAAAAAAAAAGGTAGAGGAACCGCGGTAGTACTACCATCTTGATGAGTGCAATACGATCTGCCAGTGATAACGGTAGCGAAATCCAGATATCCACCTGGTTCTCTAATTTCGAATATATGCCCTCCCATAATTCTCCCTGACTACTATAGTCGGATCTCGATGCACCCAGACTCCTAGGTACTTTACCGGGTCTGTCGACCACACCAGTGGGAACTCCAAGTCAGGTCGCGCAGTAGATGTCGTCAGTGGGATTATTAACGATGTATCCCAGTTTATACAAAGGCCCGACAGGCGGCCAAAAATAACGTACTCCCGGAGCAACTATGTCAGATATCTAGATGGTTCATGGACGAAAAGAACCATGTCATCCGCAAAAAAGCGAAATGGCTCCTGGTCGGTAATCAAAATTAAGCGCTGTCTCCCTGTGTCGTTCCCGAATTACACAAGCCAATGGCACCAACATAATTGCCAACAATAGTGGTGAAAGAGGACACCCCTGGCGTGTACCCCTCTCTATTTGAAATGGTTCAGATGTTAGACCCCCAACACGCAGTCGGTTCCGTATAGAGCACAGTTATCCACTGCAGGAACAAAGGTGGAAAACCCATACGACGCAACACATAATACATATATTGCCATTCAACCGAATCAAACGCTTTGGCAGCATCTAATGATACTGCCGCCGCTGATAAATTCGGCCCAAGAATGTGGAACATGGAGAAAACGGTTCGGAGTTTTGTGCGAAGTGGATCTTTCAGGTATAACTCCCGATTGGACCGGCAGTACCAGACATTGCATCAGGGGTTGTAGCCTGGTCGCCAAAATTTTAGCCAGGATTTTGGCGTCAATATTGATTAATGACAGCGGACGGTAGGAATCACATCTGTCCGGGTTTTTAAAAAAAAAATATTTTAAATGTATTTTTATTGCAGGAATTAAATACAATTACAACGTTGGCACCTGTATCTTATTACAACCCAGTGTAGGTGGGATCTACACAACCTCTATACACGGCCATTCAGCCCACAACCCGGGGGTCGGGCGGCGTGTGCCATACTCTTGCAGTGTGTATCCCTCCGTTCTCGAAGTATATCACAGGTAGTAGAATAAATCTCTTCTGCTTTGTCAAAACACCCCAAACAAAGTACCCTCCCTCCCTCCACTTGTCTTACCCCCCAGAGGAATAAAGTGTTGTTCATCATGATGCATTGTGCTAGCGCTTGATGGAAGCGAATGCACCCCACTTCCTCTATCCCCCACCCTCCACCCCTCTCGTCATCGGTAGATTATCTTGTGGTCGATGATCATGTGATATATGTGCCGTAGTTCTCCATAGTTGACGCCATTCCATAATGGCGCGTTATTGGGATCCAGGCTGTCCCTCATCTGTACTGTCTGAGTCAGTATGTGCGTTATGGTCGCGCAGGGCCTGCACTATCGTTTCCCAAGCTTGCGCCGCCTCTAGTGCCCGTTCATCTCGTCGTCGCCTCGCCTGCTGGAATCTCAGCGTGCTCTCACTCCCCGCCCACTTAAGCAGTTCATTGCGCCATTTAGTGCCCGATGGACCAACCTGCGCTTTCCAGTGTCTGGTAATCTCCCGTTTAGCTAGCAGTAATCCTAAGTCGATGAATTTACTAGTAATTTTATTTTTAGGGGTATGCGGAAACCAGTGTAGAATCCCTACAGCCGCTTCCATCTGTAACGATCTTCCAGTCACTGCGGTCAGCGTGTCTCCTACAATCGACCAATAGGAGGTCAGCATAGAGCAGGACCACAGCTTGTGAAGAAAGTCCGCCCGGTTGACCTACATCTAGGACAGGCTGCCGTCTCCAGACCAAAGTATTGCTGTAGCTTCACCGGGGTCAGATAGGCTCTATGTAACACATAGAAGTGGACCAATTGGAATCATGCATTCCTCGTTCCCTTCAAGACCCTCAGCAGCAGCTGGGACCACGTGGTCTCTGGAATTTCCTTCCCTATATCAGTCTCCCATTTGACTTTGAGGACTGTCAGGGGGGTCAACCTCTCCTCCACTATTCTGGAGTATAGGCACGACACTGCTTTAATTGTCCCCGCGGACATCATGACATATTGACATGCCGCTGACAGCTGTGGTTCTTCGTGACCAGTTCTCCAGTGAACTTGGAGCGCTCTTGTGACGGCCGCATGGATTAAAAAGTCGCCTCTTGGGACGTCGTATCGGTCCAAAAGTGCCTGGAAGGGTAGTAATGCTCCTTCCTCGTAGAGGTCACCTACTGTCTGTATCCCTATGTCTTCCCAAACACTAAGTCGAGACCAGTCTCCGCCGTGGGGCAATGCAGTAAGAATTCCCAGAGTGATCTCCGGGGCATAGGGTCGCGGTCTGCCCAGTTTGCGATGTACACGGTTCCAGCATGAACGTATGGTGCGTTCCTCCTGAGTGAGGTGTCTCAACTCTAGTCTCTGTTGCAACGCAATATACGATAAAACATGTCTGGGTGTGCCATTGCCCCTTAAGTCCTCTGGGCCTCGAAACTCACGCGCGACTTCCTGGGTGTAGAACTGTAACTGGGCTGCCAAATAATATGTCTCAAAGTCCGGTGCCGCCAACCCCCCCTCCGCTCTCGGTCTCAGCAAGGTCCGGAGCGCCACTCTACGGCGGCCTGAGCCCCATAGGAATGACACTATCATGGAATCTAGGCCCTGGAAAATAGATCTGGGGATCCATATCGGGAGTGTCCGGAAGTAGTACAGTAGTCGGGGTAGTGCCACCATCTTTAACAGCGCTATACGTCCTGCTACCGATAGGGGTAGGGTAGACCAAAAGGACATGCTACCATTGAGTGCCCGGATGCCCCTGGAGATATTACCCTCTAGAATGTCAACGGGGCAATGGTAAACATACACCCCCAGGTACTTAAAGCAAGCCGGTTCCCATCTTATATCCCTGTGAATGTCCGGTTGGAGGCTATCTTGGCGTACCGGAAATAGGCAGGTCTTAGCCCAATTCACCTGAAGTCCCGATATCTCACCAAAAGTCGTGAGCACCGAGTCTGCTCCTGTCAGGGCCGTACCAGCGTCTTCGAGGAAAAGCAATAGGTCGTCAGCATATAGGGAGATGTATTGGTGGCCCAACGAAGACTGCAATCCCCTATAGTGGGCTCCTGTACGGATCGAGATAGCCAGCGGCTCTACCGCTAGGGCGAATAACAATGGGGATAACGAGCAACCTTGTCTCGTGCCCCGTTCTACTGGGTATTGCTGAGATATCAGCGGGTCCGATTTCACTCTGGCCACCGCCGAGGCGTACAGCACCTTGGTCCACCTCAGGAATCCCTCACCCAGCCCAAATCTCTCAAGGACCCTGTGGTGGTAAATCCATCCTAGGCTGTCAAAGGCCTTCTCTAGGTCTATCGAAAGAATCATAGGGTCGGGGGCGTCCTCATGCTCTCCCTCCAAGAGTCTGAACAATCGTCGGATGTTCATCGTTGTGTTGCGTTTGGGGATGAAGCCCGCCTGGTCGGCATGCACCAGGGAGCTCATGTGTCCCAGTAGTCGCGCGGCCAGTATGCTGCTCAAGATCTTGTGAGCATTGAGAGCGGTCTATAAGAGGCCGGTTCTGCTCCCTCCCGACCTGGTTTAAGGAGAGGTATCACCAGAGCCTCCCGCATCGAGCTCGGTAGTCGTCCCAAAGACTTCGCCTCTTTGTAAACCTGCAGGAGTTTGGGGGCTAGGATATCTATGTATGCAGAATAAACCTCCACAGGCAGGCCGTCCAGGCCCGGCGTTTTATTACGTGCCATTTTTTTAATCGCGCCTTTGATCTCGCCTAGTTCCACGTCGCGACCCAGGTCTTTCGCCTGCTCCGATTCTAGTGTGGGGATCGGCAGTTCCCCCAGGAAGGTGTCCACCGGGGAAGTGTCCGGCGGTAACCGACTACGGTATAGCCTCTTGTAGTAATTCCAGAAGCAATTAAGGATCTCGGGCGGAGTATAAACCTCCTCATTCCCGTCAGTCCTCATCGCCACGATGGGCGAGGAGCGTTTAGTAGGGTTAGCAAGCCAAGCCAGCAGCGCACTCGATTTATCACCTTCCGCCAGCGATCTAGTCAGGTAAGTCTTATAGTCGTAGCTACGTAGTCGCTCAACCTCTACCGCCACCGCCTCCTTAGCCGCTAGGATCTGCTGTTGGAGCTCCGGGCGGCCAGGGCGGGAGAGTTCCTGGTCGCGGAGGGCGCGATCAGCTCTGGCCAGGTCCTCCAGGAGCAAGCGACGCACTCCGACCTTTTGCGTTATACAATAGCCTCTAATCACTACCTTAAAGGCGTCCCACTCCGTGGCTCTCTCCGCTGTCGTGCCCTCGTTGATCTCAAAGTAGCTCGCGACCCTATCCTCTAGGTCCCCACCGAACACCTGGTCTTCCAGCAGCTCCGGCCGCAGTTTCCAGGTAGGTACACAAGGGGTCCCCTGGAGCCATCTGAGGTCTATCAATAATGGATTGTGGTCAGAGATCGTCCTCGACAGATATTCGGATCGCACTGCCGAGGCGGCCACCTCCATCGACCCCAATAAGCCGTCCAACCTCACATGTAATTCGTGCATGCCAGAAAAGTGAGAGTAATCCCGAGTGTGCGGGTGGTGCGCTCGCCAGATATCCGTTAGTCCCCACTGAGTCTGCCAATTCGATCTACCCCTTGCCATCCGGTACGTCGGGGAGTCCGGGAGGGGAGGATGAGATCTATCCAAGCCAACGTCAAGCACCGAATTAAAGTCACCTCCCAGCAGGATGGGTCCCGATAAGTAGCGAGCCAAGGAGCCCGACAGCGTATTTAGAAAGGCGAGTTGGTCCGTGTTAGGCGCGTAAATGCAGCAAATGTTCAAATCTCTGCCCCCTAGCTTCCCTGCCAACGCAACATATCTCCCCTCTGGGTCTATAGTGTGGTTATCAACCTGCAAGGGTACTCCCGCCTTTATCCAGATCAGCGCGCCTCTCGCGTAAGCTGAGTATGAGGTGCAGTATACCTGTCCCCGCCATCTACGCTGTAGCGCAAGTCCCTCGGTTTTGGTGAGATGCGTTTCTTGCAATAGCGCGATCTGCACTCCTCTGCGCACTAAATAAGCATGGACCTTATGACATCTGGACATGGTGTGTAGGCCCCGCACATTCCAGGTGATACATTTCAGATTTGATAAGTCAGCCATTATCCCATATCGCGTTTTCCTGTCTCTCTGAGCACATCACAGCCATGGGTAATTGCCCACCAATATACGTACAGATGACGAGTCCCCCCCTTATCAACTGTAACTCAACTTGTAAACATGAACCCCCTTCCAACCCCCCCAGAACAGGTTCCAAATAGTACCATCCAGTCCCCATCCAAACTGTATTCTCCCAAACCTCCTCTTCCACTAGCCTACCGGTAGCCACCGTAGGCGTGCCTTAAGGGCAATGTGGGGGGCCGAGCGTCGACGCGGGGTCCCACTGCAGGCCGCAGCGCGGCCAAACTCAACAGTATCAGATTTATAAAAGGGAGTCCCTACGACCCCCCCCCGGTAACAGTGAATGAACAATTTCCCCTTATGAATCCTACTTTTCCCCCGTATCCGCCCCCTCCCGCAGCCCTCCAACCAGAACCGGCTCACCCCAAATCTTCATTGTTCATCTAGTAGTCCTTCTGCCGTCTCAGGGGTGACCACCGGGAGTCTCACGCTGTCTGTTTCAGAGCCCTCCATGTCCGATTGGGCTCCACTCTCTCCTGGTTCCGAATGAGCAGCTCCATGTTCTATCTGGGGGCCAGATATGGAAGAGACCATCTCCAGCGCACCACGCCGCTCCGCCGCAGTCTCCACCGTGGACGGCCGAGTAGTCCTGCCCCTGCGGTGTCTGAACCTCTTAGGTTTCCTCTGTAGCGCATCCTCCAACGTGGTTTGAGATGAGGTTCCAAAGCCATCTTTGCCCGCCCTGTATAATTCCAGCCAGCTGCATACCTCGTCGGGGGTGTCAAAGAACTTGGTGGAGTCATCCACGATGATGCGATGTCGCGCTGGGAATAGTAGGGAGTACTGGATGCCCTCTGCTCGTAGTTCCCGCTTGACGGCCAGGAAGGATGATCGTCGTCTCTGCGTTTCGTAGGTATAGTCCGGAAAAATATTTACTCGGCTGTTGTCCACCTGATAAGGACCCTTCTGTCTGGCAGCCTGTAGTAAAAAGTCCCTGTCTCGAAAATGAAGCAACCGCGCTACCACTGGGCGGGGAGGTCGGCCCTGTAGTGGCGGTCTGGCCGGTACTCTGTGCGCCCTTCCAATGTGTAGAAGGGGGATAGCCCCTCCTGCGCCACCGTTGTCCGCAGCCAATTTTCCAGGTACGCCACCATGTCCCCGCCTTCAATTTTTTCGGGAAGGCCAACTACGCGAATGTTATTTCTCCTGTTTCGCCCTTCTGCATCCTCCGCCCGTTTCTCCAGTGCCTCTATGCGGGTTAGAGCGTCCTTCATCGTTGCGTCCAAAGTTTTTTTTGCGCTGGTTCCAAGTGTCTCACCGACCCCTCAACTTCTTTCACTCTGTCGGAGAGCTTGCCATGATCCGCCCGGAGCAGACCCAAGCCCGTCGCAACCTGCTCAATGTCCTCCCGGAGGGCCGATCTGGTCTCCGTGATCGCCAATAGAATTTTATCCAGTTGTTCCTGAATGAGGGGGCCCCCTGAACTTTCTGCGTGCAGTCGTTCTTCGTTGTCCGGCGGTTCTACGTCCGACACGGTCTGGGCGCCCCCCTTCGGCCCTCTGGGTTTCCCCATGTCGAGTGGTGCTTGCAGTTCAGCAGTTCAGCAGTAGCAGAAGCAAGGACGAGTAGGCCCGGGTCGAATCCGCCGCTCGTTCCCCCGCCGTCTCCCGGGATCCCCTCTAGGCTACCAGGCCTTCAGGCGGTGGTCAGGTTGTTCACTCAACAGTGGGCTAGATCAGGTTCCCGGACCATGGACTGGAGCCCCACATGACTACAGACTGCTGTCCAAGCGTGCGCCCTCCGTTGTAGCGTTTAGGGCAGTCAGGCCCCAGATGAGCTCGGCGCAGGTCACGGGGGTAGCGAGCCCTCACAGTGCTCCGGGGCCGTCGCTCCGTCACTCAGCCTCTCCGGAAGTCCCCGTAGCCGCGCGGCAACCAGGTCACTCCACAGAGCTCGGTGGCGACCCCTCGTCTGCAAGTCCGGGGGTCAGTGCCACAGCAACGGGCTGCGCCCCCAGGTGCCTCTCTGTAGCGATCAATTCGCCTCGTCTGTCCTCACACACCCCTCCGCCCCGACGGTTGGGCTCACCCCCGGGTCCTCCGCTGCCACCGCCGTTCCTCCGATGGTCTCTCCTCAGCACTGCGTCATGGGGCCCAGCGCCGCAGCCTCATCGCGGTTGGGGGTCACAAGGGCGTCCCATATCGTTCCCGACCACCACTCCAGCGCTACTCCCTAATCTCGGAGCTGGGCGCCATTGTCCATGCCGCTGGCCTCTGCAACAGCCCTCTCCCAACGGTGAGCAGGTCTCTCCGCTCCTCCCCCGCTCCGCTCCAATTCAGCGGGTCCCGGCCACAGGATGTCGGCGTCCCCCCGCGGGATCGTCAGGGGGCAGGTCGCAGGGCTCTGCCTCAGCGGGGAAGGGTACGCCCGGTTCGTCAGGGCTTCCGTGTTCCCTAGGGCTCCGGCCGCTCTCAGCTCCGGGGCGATGCTAAAGGTGCCGGCGCCATCTTGGGCTCCTCTTCGCGATCTCTGCCTTCCGTCGTTTCCCCCAGTCCTGGGGTCGCCGCGGGTCGCTATGTACAGGAGGGGGCGATCAGGTCCTCAGGCGGTTCCAGTCGGGGTATAGGTGTCCCGGGGATCTCCCTGCAACAGGATTAATAAGAGCTCGGCCGCGCAGCCGAGACCTGCCTGCCTTGACCCTCTTGAAGATTGGGACTCCCATAAGCAGAGGCTCTGCTTCAACAACCATACCCCTGGTGCCAGCCAAGAAGCACCAGACCAACCCACTCTGCACCCGCCGAGCCTGGCCCATGCCCGAGTGATCCAAGACCACGAGGACGTCCCCCTGGCGACTGGGACTCGAAGTCCAGTGCCCAAAGACCCTCCTCGACGAACAAGACAACGCCTGCAGCCTCAGAACCAGGGACCCCTCCAACCGCGACCAGCCGAGGGTAAGATTTCCCAATGCCCAAAGACACCCCTGCACCCGGCGCCCTGCAGCCCCCTGTGCCTTCCTTTGGGGTACCTACCTCTTATCCAAGATCCCAACTTACCTCTCGAAGTGGTGGTCACACCTGAAGAATCACCGTCCCAGAGTCTGCAGCCTTTGTTCCCTTTTTACCTTTCCCATTGAATAACATTGAGCGCCCGACGCCTCAAAAGCACCCTGCACCCAGCCGCCCGAGTGCCACTGGCCGTGCACCCTATGTCCTATCCTACTTCCCCCTTTGCCCTGAGCAAGTGACCAGGAGCTCAGCTCCCACAGCCGCGTGGCCTGCTAGCCAGCAGCCACCAACCGAAGGCCCCCTGCCTCTCATTGGATAACATTGGGCCTAACTATCTCTGCACCCGGCTGCCTCTGTGCTGCTGAGGGTGTACCAACTGGACCTACCCGACCTTGGGGGACCCCTGAGTCTATGCCCAGAACCTTAACTTCACTGGTCGAGTACTCACCTGGAAACAGATAACTCACTTTCCTGCCATAGGATAAAATTGACTGTTTTGACACGAAAAATCTTATGTGTGAAGGTTTGAAACTCTAAAATATTCCTATAAAATCAGCTGAATACCCAACTCCAAAGTACTCAACTGTGATCAGGAGAGAAGCTAGCACTGTACCTTGTAGCCCAGTAATGAACCTCAAAAGTAATCCTAACCAGGTTTACTAGTGACCTGAATTTTCTCCATAGGAATCCATAGTCTGCTTTTCTATGAAATTTCTTCTGTCTACTTTTGAAAACTTAAAATATTCCATACAAATCGTACCTACTACTGAAACTTAATTACTTACCTTTCTTAAGCCTAGATCCCAGTGCTGGCCCTAGGAGCCGCGTACTGGATTACAAAAGTAACGGGAACGTACTTTACAAGTAACCTGAATTTTCTCGCATTGGAAAACATTGCTAAATTTTCACTGAAAATGTTCTAAGTGTGAACTTTTGAAATACCTTTATATTCCTTAAAAAGTATTGCAATAACCAAAACGTTGTTACTAAACTGTTTTCAGCTAACCCCCCAAAACTGAATCTAGGATCAAGTCCTGGAATTACAAAAGTAATCTACAAAATAATTAACTGCATTTTTGTAGAAAAACCCATTGAGCTCAATGTTAGATTGTGTTTAGAATTGTGTTGCCTACTGCAACCCCTGTACCTGTTGTGTTTACAAAGTTATTTCCTTTCTGCAAAGTAATCACCTGAGATTACTCATGATTGAGAAAAGTATATTTTGATACCTGTTGGTTCTAAAAATAAAACAACTATATCTTTTGATATAAAAACAATTGGCCTGGAGTTCAATCCTTGAGTGTGTGAAACCTTTTGCTGACTAAGTGTGTACAACAAATGCTTTACACTGTCCTCTGGTACTGCCTTACTGCTCGACAAGCTACCAGTTTTGAGAGTAAGGTCAGCCCTGAATTTAACCTCTGTTATACATCTGGGGTTGGTGGTCTCTATACACACTGTACCTTACTTTGGTCCAGTATATATAGAGCCACTTTCTCACATATTACTAAAAAGGTGCTACACTCAAAGACAGCGACGGATCTAGCTCAGAAAGTGGCGATATTCGGAGGAGGCAGGTACTCCCGGGGCGCAAAAGATCTTATGCTGAAACCACTGTTCTTCCAGAAGAAGAAAACTTACAACAGAGCTTTCTCGAGTGCCGCACCCAGAATCTGGAACTTGCTACCGCCAAACATTAGAAGATTACCGTCCTCATCAAAATTCAAGAAGGAAGCTAAGATCTTCCTAATGGTAAGTTCCATCCGTAACTCACTACAGAGGAACCACATAATCGTCTGACCATTGATCATCATCCGGTCCCTACAGATTTATAATCAGAGGGCCCCTCAAGGCTTCCTTAATTAAACGCATTGGGATCTAGACAACCTCTTCCAGGGTCCCCTATCACGTTAAGGTACTGAGGCGAATGCTAAGCTAAACTTGTATTCCTTTAGACCTATTCTTTCAGTCTCAGATATTATCGTAAGTGCTTATATCTGTTCCAGGCCACTGTTTTGTATTGTTCTTCACTCGTAAGTTTATTATGATGCTTGCTATCGTCACAATCGGGACCGCCATATCTCTGACAACCTAGCGGGTCACGTTCACGCTATATAAAACACTAAATAAATACATTAAAAGGTGTATTTACAATAGACTGCTGAACCTCAGGTTTAAAATCTGAAATTCTAAGCCAAACATGTCTTCGTAGGAGAATGCTGGTGCGAATTCCCCTTGCTGCAGTGTCAGCAGCATCCAGAGCACATCTAATGGAAGAATTAGATATGAGTTTGTCTTCTTATATTAACCCTTGTGCTTTCTTCTTGTGCTCTTCCGGGAGGTATTGAAGTAGGCCATCCATCTCATCCTAGTGTGCTCTGTCATACCAAGCTAGTAGGCCCTGCATGTTCGCAATACACCAGTGGTTAGCGGCTTGAGCAGCTACCCTTTTGCCCGATGCATCAACCAATTTAGACTTTTTGTCTGGGGGAGGTGCATCCGCAGAGGTCTGTGAGTTTGCTCTCATACGAGCATTAGATACTACTAGTGAGTCTAAATGCAACTGTCCTTTAATAAAAATAGGATCAGATGGTGGGGATTTATATTTTTTGTCAATCCTAGGTGTTACAATGCGGGCATGAACCGGGCCCTCAAATTTTTCATCTGCATGACTCATCATGCCTTTTAACATAGGAAGACTCCGACTTTTCCTATGTCAAGAACCAAGCGTCTCAAATAAAAAGTCTTCGTCCAAAGAGTCTTTATATAATATAACCCCATGATAAGGTGCTGCTCTTTAAATCAGCTACTGATAAGCTACATTATCATCTGGAGGTGATGGCTTCACAGGGTATAAATCTGGATCATTATCCAATGGGTGGATCAATATTATAGTCTTCCCATGGATCAGCTGGTAAATGACTATGGTCATCATCATCATCCCCTATATCAGGCTGTGTGTGAGGAGACCCCTGATTTGTTATTTATTTATTTGCGGGTTTGTATAGCGCCATGAATAAACTCCCGGAGGGGTATCTCCGCGCTTAGAACCGCAAAAAACAAGTATCCGGGCATCATACTAAGTTTCTAAAACCAAATGAGTGAATCGATTACATACATGCTAAGCTATGGCTAATTTTGTTTGAACAGAAAAGTTTTTAGTTGTTTCCTGAAAAGAAGATGATCGGAGCATTGTCTCAATAAGAGTGGGAGAGTATTCCACATGATAGGACCCACCACTGACAGAGCCCTTCCACCCAGTCTGGTCCTGCTGATCTTAGGTACCCTCAGCAGCAACTGTTCACTTGATCGGAGTGTACGAGTAGGGACATATGGTACAAATTTATTAGCCAGATAGGCCGGTCCTAAGTCATGTAAACCTTTATGTATGGTACAACAGGTCTTAAACCTCACCCTTTGACGTATGGACAACCAATGTAGTTTGTCCAACAGTGGTTTGGATGGAGATCTAGGGGGAGCATTGAGGACTAGCCTGGCTGCTGTGTTCTGTACCACTTGTAGTCGGTCTAGCACCTCTTCATTTGCACCTGCCAGAAGACCATTACAATAATCAAGACGGCTTATCACTAAAGCCTGAACCAAAGATCTTCTGATGGAGTCCGGGAGGAATGGAAATATTCTCCGGAGGAGACCTATCACGTGGAAACAAGATCCCACTGTAATGTTACCATGGTGTTTCATAGTCAGCTCCGGCTCCAACCGTACCCCCAGGTTCTTGATTATTTGTTTAGGTTCGGGAACTGGACCTAAGTCTGACGGCCACCAGTCAGGAGACCATTGAATCTTAGCCTCACCGAAAAGAATCACCTCAGTCTTACCAACATTACATTGAAGAAAGTTGGAAGACATCCACTGAGATACAGCTTTCATCCCCTCGGAGAAAGATTGTATAACCTCCGGTGTTAATGATTTAAAGGGAAAAAGCAGCTGAGTATCGTCAGCATAGGACACTGGACAAAAACCAAAGGCTCTTGTTATATCTGCCAAGGGGGCCACATAGGCGTTAAAAAGGGTTGGGCTCAGACACGAGCCCTGTGGAACCCCCTTGGTGATCTTAACTTCATCCGACCTTAAGTCACCCATGGTGATGCATTGGGTGCGCTCGGAGAGAAAGCTCTTTATCCAGTCCAGTGCCTTGCCACCGAGTCCATTCACAGACAGTCGTTCGATCAAGATGTTATGCGAAATGGTATCGAACGCTGCTGATAAATCCAGCAGTACCAGGACAACGGATTAACCACCGTCCTGGTACATGCGGAGGTCGTCCGTTATCGACAGCAAGGCCGTTTCAGTACTATATTTTGGCCTGAAACCTGACTGTGAAGGATCAAGGCTTCCAGATTGTTCCAGGAAGTTGGACAAATGTTTGTTAGTGTGCTTTTCGATGATTTTACCCAGAAAGGGGCAACAGGGAAATCGGCCTAAGATTAGTCATATTGGTCCAAGGGGAGGAGGTGTTCTTCCTAATAGGTCTGACTAGGGCCTTTTTCCAATCTCGTGGGACACATCCTGTTGTTAACGAGAGATTCACCAGGTTCTGAATGTGTGAACCAAGTGTTTGCCCCAACGTTCCCATTAGTCTGGCTGGAAGTAGATCGGACGGGCTCCCACTTTTGATGTTATTAGTCAACATCTCAACCTCTGATAAAGAGATCTCAGGAAAATTATAGAAGGTATTAGAGTTGGTGGCCACTGCTTGTACTGATGTATAGGCATCCTGACTAATAGATGGAATGAGTGCCTCTATCTTCTCATAGATAGCATCAATTTTCTCGTTAAAAAAACTCGAGATATTGTCACAAAGATGTTGGGATGCCATATCCGCACTTTCGCATGCCACAGGTTTTAGAAAAGTGTTTACAATCTGGAAGAGTACTTTCGGATCATTGCCTGCTGCCTCCAATTGCGAGGTAACATGGTTTTTACGAGCAGATCGGATGGCCTTATGATAGATGTTTAATGCCATTTGATATTTCATTTTATCTCTCTCCAGGTGCAACTTTCTCCATACCTTCTCGGTTTTCCTAGCAGTGCGTTTAAGGCTCCACAATTCTTCAGAGAACCATACTTCCTGTTTCCTGGCAGGACGCTTTTTGGATGTTTTTAGCGGAGCAGTCTGCTCCACCGCAGTATGAATAGCCAAATCATATTTTAAAAGGGCAGTATTAATATCGTCAGTAACTAGAATCAAAGGGGCCATAAAAACCTTTTTGAAATTTGCATCTGTTATTTTATGCCATTGTCTTCGCTGAGCAGGGATTTGTGAAGAATAATTGTAACAAGTATCCAACTTTGGCATTGAAAACTCAAGAACAAAATGATCTGTCCAATTAGTCTGTATAGGCGTATGACATTTGATTCCAGAAAAATTGGAGAGAATCAGGTCTAGAGTGTGCCCCGCCAAATGCGTAGGCCCACTATTACACTGTGTCAGTCCTATTAAGGATAAGTCAGTCAAAAAGGATTGGGCCTCAACATTAGTTTTCATCTCGCTGTGAATATTAAAATCACCAAGCAGTAAAAAATCCTTATCTGGATAAATATAGGGGGCGAGTGCTTCTACTAGTTGTCTAGCAGTTCCTTTTATGGGGCCTGGCGGGCGATAGACCAATGCTCCCTTTCTACTATGTTTGGCAGACGAGCCGACCTTAAAAACCATAATTTCAAAGGCCGGATTGCACCATTGATCTAAAACCGAAACCGAGATGTTGTCTTTATGTACTATTGCAATCCCCCCGCCGGTTTTCGTGGGCCGATCCAGTCTGATGATTTTATAGCCCTCAGGAATCCCAAGAGTGATAACCGGGGTGGAATGGGATTTAAGCCAGGTCTCCGTAGAAAAGCACAGATCGGGTTTGTATGTTGAAATGAGGTCCCAGACCTCAATATAGTGTTTAACTAGAGACCTTATATTGCATAACAGGTTCACCCCACCCTGAGGTAATATAGTGGGTTTGTTTGTTCTACATAGTGGAGGGCATATATCATTTGTGATTTGGAGTTGATGTTGACATAACCTACACGAAAACGGCCCTTCAGGGGGGCGGTGGTTAACTTCCAGACAATGTGAATAAGGATTATCTCTTAAACGTAGCAGAGCCTGTGAGGAATAAACCACCCTAGATTTCATTGGGGGGTTTGGTCCAGATAATGACAATGCCATGGCCCCTGGTCCCGTCCAGTCGCGGACGGGCGCAGACGGGCTTCTCTCTGGCTTGTCTCAGGCGCTCCCCTGCGCGCGACCACTGCGCGCTCACTGTGACGAGGGGGCTTAATACCCCTCTGCGTGGTGCAGCTAGAGCGCTAACCGCTCGATGTAGGTGGAAGTGACCTGGCTCTGCCTGTCCCGCCCTCCGCTCAACGGCACTGGTTGCCGAGTCGGACCGGGGCGGGCAGGTCATGTGATCGAGCCCAGGCGTCCCAAATGCAAGTAAGGCAAATAAAATAAAAGATTTAAAGCGGCGCTATTTAAAATTCAATCTTGACAGATACTATCAGTTGATATTAAAAACCAGCAATTTCCATCAAACTTGCAGTTCACAGCGTCAGCGGGTCGGGAAGACACTGCCACCGTCCTCCTTACCGCAATCCGCCGCCTGCTCCTCGCTGCCTAAATACCCCTCTGCGTGGTGCAGCTAGAGCGCTAACCGCTCGATGTAGGCGGAAGTGACCTGGCTCTGCCTGTCCCGCCCTCCGCTCAACGGCACTGGTTGCCGAGTCGGACCGGGGCGGGCAGGTCGTGTGATCGAGCCCAGGCGTCCCAAATGCAAGTAAGGCAAATAAAATAAAAGATTTAAAGCGGCGCTATTTAAAATTCAATCTTGACAGATACTATCAGTTGATATTAAAAACCAGCAATTTCCATCAAACTTGCAGTTCACAGCGTCAGCGGGTCGGGAAGACACTGCCACCGTCCTCCTTATGCCTAGAGGATCTGAGCCTGGCAATTATGGTAGTGGTATAGATGGTGGAGGGGATTGTGGAGTAGGGTTTAGAGGACTTGTAGCCATCTCCTTCTTCTTCTTGAGAGGAATCTTATAACAAGTGTCCTCTGAACTGAATTTCCTTTTGTAAGGTGTTTTTGCCAAAATATGTCCAGTTTCTGGATTGATATAGATTTTTTTCTGCTTAGGGTCTCATTTCTCCTTCATAAGGACCAGGATTGGTTCTGGAGGCTTTGGAAGGCCCTCTTTCGATTTCGGTGCCGAAGGTTTTGGTGCCGAACAGGACTTGTCTTTTTTATCCTTCGAAGTAGAAGGTTTCAGTTCTGAACGGGATTTGTCTTTCGGAGCGGAAGGTTTTGGTTCTGAAGACTATTTGTCTCGATTTGATCCCGAGCCAGAAGGCTTGACTGTTTGTTTCGGTGCCAGGCCAGAGGGCGGGGCGTCGGAAACACTGTCTCAGTGCCGACCATGGCCCGAAGGCAGAGGTGGTGGAGAAGCCTTATATTTGGTCAAAGAGAATTTGTGGGGTAAAGGGACTTTAGTACTCACAGCACCCTGTCCCGGTGAAACATCCTCGGACTCCAAATCTATTTCCAGCTCGGAATCCGATTCTGAGATAGAGAAGGGTTCTTCCTCTTCTGCTGCTGTCGCTTTGACCTCTTCAAGTTTGGATTATTCTCCAAAGATATCTGGTGTTTGTTGGATGCTTTGTCTCTGCAATTCTCTTCGTCAAGCCCGACAATCCCGTAGAGTCTTTTGATCGGAACAACCGACAAACCTCACAATCTTCTTCTTTGTGCTCCGGTGAGAGGCACAAGTTGCAGACTTTATGTAGATAGGTGCCAGGGTACTTGGAGTGGCATCGAGGACAAAACTGAAACAGAGTCCATTCCATCTACAGAAGGCTGGACCGAGGGGGCTAGGCCCGAGGATCGCCCACAATGTTTTCAACCGAAGATTTTCCCGATCGATTTGATACACGGAGAATAGGGCAACACATACAAGAATACTGTTGCGGGTGCAGTGGATTGCGCACCGAGGGGAACCCGAAGGACAGTTGCGAACTGGAGCGCAGCAATACACGTCCGAACTTGATGGTGGAAAGAAAACATTCTAACAACAGAGTTGATGCCCATGCGGGTCCGCAGGACAACTTTGTATGGATGTACAGATAGAAAAGGAGGTTTTGAAGAAAGCGCCTGGAGCTCACTCACTCGTCTGGCAGACGTGATAGCCACCAGGAATGCAGTTTTGAGTGTTAAGAGCCTCAAAGGACAGTTGTGAAGCGGCTCAAAACTAGCACACATTAAATAAGTTAAAAACCAGGTTCAAGTCCCACTGAGTCATAACAAAGGGAATAGGAGGAAATAGATGAGTTATGCCTTTTAAGAAGCGATTTACAACTGGGGACTTGAAAAGGGAAGGCTAATCTGGAAGCCTAAGAAAAGCAGAGATGGCTGAGAGATAGCCCTTACTAGTGCCCAGAGCAGAGCCCTGCTGGGCCAAAGAAAGACGGAACAAGAGAACCTCAGAAAGAGGGGCAGAAAGGGTATCCACAGTCTTTGCTGTGCACCATGCCACAAATTTGCTCCACCGACAGGCGTATACCGTCTTAGTGGAGGGACACCTGGCTGCCAAGATTACATCGCAGACTTCGGGAGGCAAGTTGAATGACGTCAATTGCCGCAGCTCAATCTCCACACAAGAAGGTGGAGGCTGGACATGTTCGGGTGGAGGCCCGCCCCCTGCTGCTGCAACAGAAGATCCTCCCGAAGAGGCAGATGGATCGGAGGATGGATGGCCATGTTGAGCATCTCGGCATACCAGACTCTTTGTGCCCAATCTGGAGCCACAAAGATGACTTGGGCCCAGTCCCACCTGATCTTCAGCACTCTGGGCAGAAGTGATATAGGCGAAAAGGCATACAACAGACCGCAACTCCACTGGCGATGAAAAGCGTCGCCGAGCGAGTGCCTCCTTGGCAATTCCAACGCGCAGAATTGCTGACATTGCGCGTTATCTTTGGTGGCGAATAGATCTAACCAAGGCTTTCCCCACTGTTGAAAGAGTCCTTGCACCACCTCCAAGTGAAGGCGCCATTTGTGATCCATCATGCACCTGCGGCTGAGTTTGTAGGCCCTGGAGATCAGGGAACCCCCCATGTGTTGAACCACCAGAGATATGCCTTGATGTTCCAGCCATGTCCAGAGGCAGAGGGCCTCCTGACATAGGGTCCACGACCCCACCCGCCCTGTTTGTTGCAGTACCACATGGCGGTGGTGTTGTCCGTGAACACCTGCACTACTCTTCCCCGGACACAGGGATAGAATGCCTTCAGTGCAAGACGGCTCGCCCGGAGCTCCAGAAGTTTGATATGGAGCCCGGACTCCGACAGAGATCACTGGCCTCTGATCTGCACCTCTCTCATTTGGCCGCCCCATCCCAGAAGAGATGCGTCAGTCACCACCGTGAGTTCTGGTTGGAGAAGGGAGAGAGATCTGAGATTACCCCAATACTGGTTCGTGAGCCACCACTGCAGTTGTCGCGCAGTGCCCTCCGAGATCTGAACGCAATCGAACAGATTTCCCTGATGCTGCGCCCACTTGAACTGCAGGTCCCACTGCAGAGCCTGCATATGCCACCTGGCATGATCGATCAGCAGGATGCAGGAGGCCATGAGGCCCAGCAGCCTCAGGGTCAGTTGGACCAAAACCCAGGATAGAGGCTGAAAGATCGGAATAGACCCGAAACCGCATTGTGTCCAGAACCGCTCTAATGAAGAGGAGCTTTTGCGATGGACTCAGGTGTGACTTCGGAAGCTTGATGGAGAACCCCAGGGAATGCAAAAGGTCGGCCGTAGTCTGGAGGTGGGAGAGAACACCCTGAGGTGAGCCCGCCTTCAACAACCAGTTGTCGAGATAGGGGGAAGACTGAAACCCCTGATCTGCGCAGATGAGCTGCGACCACTGCCATCACTTTCGTTAACAACTGAGGGGCGCTGGTAAGGCCAAAGGGAGGGGAGCACGGTGAACTGAAAATGCTCGTGGCCTACCGTGAACCTCAGGTAATGCTCTGGGCCGGCAGGACGGGGATGTGAAAATAGGCGTCCTGCAAGTCCAAAGCTACCATCCAGTCGTCCGGGTCGAGGGCTGACAAGACCTGAGCGAGCGTCAACATCTTGAACTTCTCTTCCGGAGGAAGCGGTTGACGTTCCTGAGATCCAAGATAGGACACAGGCCCTTCTCCTTCTTGGGAACCAGACAGTAGTGCGAATAACAACCACAACCTACTTCTGGGAACCAGACAGTAGTGGGAATAACAACCACAACCTACTTCTGGGACAGGAACATGCTTGATGACTCCCTTGGCCAGGGGAGCTGCAACTTCCTGCTGGAGAAGGCCCAGCTGATCCTCCAACATGTGGTGGTATTGCGGTGGCATGGCTGGAGGGGTAGCCTCGAAGGGGAGGGAGTAGCCCCTTCAGACTATCTGTAAAACCCACCTGTCCAACGTGATGGTGCACCAGTGGGGGAGGTGATGGTGAATCCTGCCGCCCACTGGCGTATGATGGGCCAGAAATGTCGGACTAGGAAGGCTTGGAGGCGGCTGCAGAAGGGGGGTTGATGGACTAGCTCGCCCGCTTGCCCCTGGAACCTCGATGATTGTTACCACATCCCCGGCCACGCGAAGGTTAGGCAACTTGCTGCTGCTTGTGGCTCTGGGCAGGACGTAGCGGGGCACCCCTTCCGTAGCCACAGAGGGGTGAAAAGTGGACCGCACGGGCGGCTGGAGAGGCCCAAGGACTTGGCTGTAGCTCATGAGTCCTTGAAACACTCTAAAGCGTCAGCTTTATCGCTGAAAAGGCGACGGCCATCAAAGGGAATGTCCATGAGGGTATTTTGGACATAACCCAAAAAGCCAGTGGATCTCATCCAGGCGTAGCATCGAAGAGCTACTGACGTGAAATCGTTCTACCCAGAAAGTCACCAGTATCCAGTCCACATAGGATCGTAAACTTGGCCGCATCCCTCCCGGCGGCAATTGCCTGGGAGAGCACTGTCCGGGCCTCCTCCGGACACTGAGGCAGCACCTGCGCAACCGAGTCCCACACAGAGTGGCAATAACGGCCTAACAGACATGCAGTGTTTACCGACTGCAGTCCCAAGCTGGCGGAAGAGAACATTTTCTTTCCAAGATGATCCAGCTTCTTGGATTCCTTTTCCGGTGGAGCGGTAGGGAATGCGCTTTTGGAAGTAGAGGCTTGGACCACCAAGCTCCCAGGGGTGGGGTGTTGAGAAAGGAAAGTGGGGGTCGCCTGGAGCCGGGCGGTGGAGTTGGGCGATCATTCTATCCACGGGAGCCCCCGCGTTGGGCATGGACCAGCTGCCCAAAAAGAGGTCAGTAACGGCCTCGTTGAACGGAAGCAAAGGCTCCGCAGAGCTCGCTGCCGGCTGAAGCACCTCTGTCAGGAGGTTAGTCCTGACTGCCACTGTAGGGAGTTCGAGGTTGAGAGCATCGGCTGCCCTACGCAACACCACTGCGTATGAAGCTCCCTCCTCCGTAGCCTCGGTAGAAGGAGACAATATGTCATGGTAAGGGGCAGTGTCCAGACCACTGGCATCCCCCAGTTCCTCTCTCCAGTCCTGTTCATCTAACTGGTGAGTCAGAGGGTCACCTCACCGCTCCCAGTCCTCCTCCTCATCCTCATCCTCTGGGTGCCATTCTGGTCGAAAAGAGACTCCAGGAGTGAACAGGGACACAAAACCCGTCTCGGCACCGGATCCACATCGGGATGGAGGCCAGGGTTGACGCTGGCCGGGGGGCCGACAGCGCCGAACGCGGTAATGGTGCCAGAGGAAGCAGCGCCGGTGAAGGTGTAATCAGGTCAACCGGCGCCAATCCGGATCCAGGCCTGGATCAAAAGGGGGCCTGCGGCGCCGGCGTCGTTGGCGGATAAGGCCTAGGACCGCTAATCGAGTCCGCGGGACCGGAAGGAACGCCGGCGGGTTGGGCCACTCAAAGATGGCATGCATCTCCTCGTAGAACATACGAAGCTGGGCGGGAGTCGCTTCGGGTCCCGGGAAGGAAGGGTAACACGGAGTCGACTCTTCGGGGTCCACACGCAGAGCTGCGGGAGGGGCCCCACACACATCCCTTGTCGGGAAGGCCGACCGTCGAGAAGTCGAAGAGAGATGATGCTTCTTCGACTTCTTCTTATGCTTCATTAACCCGACCCCGGAAGCGAAGACTTGGACGAATGGTGGTGGCTTGCGACCCGTCCGTCGACCTCCCTTGCGACCGGGACTTCGAACGGCACGGAGCAGATGGCCAGCGCTCAAGCAGCTTTCGGGTCTGCGCCCTCAAAGCCTTTGGCCCAATCGTCTGGCAGTCAGAGCACGACTTGGGGTCGTGGTCGCGCTCCAAGCAAAAGAGGCACACGCGGTGAGGATCCGTCACCGACATCAGTCGGTTACAGGAACCGCATGCCTTGAAGTCGGGCTTCCCTCGTGCACCAGGAGTCGATGACTCAAAAAAGATGTCAACAAAAGTAAAAAAAGTCAGTCAAAAAGTGACTGGAGGTACCGCTCTTCCCGGATCTGTGCTGGCTGGCACTGGAAAAGAAAGAACTGACGTCAGCGGGTCATCCCGGCGACCCAACGATAAACGCGGAGCCAACCGATGCCACCTTCCGATGCGCAGAAGTACTGCTGACGAAAAACTTTCCAGATCCAGTCTGACGCCTGGGGGTAATTCTAAGGTAAGGAATCTATAACTAACGTGTTTCTTTCAGATAATGCCTCATAAATAGGGAGTTTTTGCAGCACTAGCAGAACAATGGGAGGCTTATCAGGAACTTGCTGTCTGGATAGCATGAACTATATGCTTCTAAGGCTGCTCTGAAGAATACCCATAGTGTGCACAGAGTCCAGTGGATCCACAAAGGTAGACAGAGGTAAAAGTAGATAATACCTTACTCTCTATTTCTGGTTAGTGTGGGCGAGCAGTAAGGCTTTATCAGAGGGTAGTGTCAAGCATTCATTGTACACGCTCAGGCAAGAAATGATTTCACACACTCAAAGACTGAACTTAGACCAATTTGTTTGCATACAAATATTACTTAGTTGTATTTTATTTCTAGAACCAAGCCAAGTCTGGTGCAGGTAAGTAAAATAATACTTTGCAAGAATAGACAAGTTGAATACAGTTGAAATACAAAAGCATACAATTGGTTTTATTACAGGTACGTCAAAAGTTGAAATTACTTTTCAGTTACTACTGCAACTGTTGCATGATTACTTTTTAAGTTACTTTAAAGATTTTTTGCTCCACTCAGTGTGATATGCTTAGATATATCAGAAAGACATTTCCTGGATGAAAGGTGAGTAAAACAGTTTTTATCACAACTCAGTTTCTTAGGTTTCCATACAAAACACCCACCGGAAAACAGTCAATGCAATCCTATGGAGACAAGCATTGGAAATGCAATAGGTCTCGCATTAGGAAAGTTTGAGCGATTGGTATTGTAAATGACACTTTTTTATTTATGTGTTGGTTTTGAAAATAGCAAAATTAATAGCTTTGTCAGTTACAATGTCAATAGTTTTAACTTTCGCAAATGTGACACCTATAGCATTTGTAATGCAATGTGTGTTGTATTTACGTGACTTAGATGTATTGATATTACAAATAACAATGGCTTTTAATTTTGTAAATAATTAATACTTAAATAAAAGTTATTGTAATTTATAATGGCAATCCCTTAAACGTTTGTAAATAACTTTTGTGAAGATTATGTTCAGTGTATTTTATTGTGACGAAAATCCAAGAACATTGCATTTGCACCTACACACACAGCCACACACACACACACACACACACACACATACACACACATATAGACATGGTGGTGGTGGATGCGGTGGTGGATGTGGTGGTGGTGGTGGTGGATGTGGTGTTGGTGGATGCGGTGGTGGTGGATGCGGTGGTGGTGGTGGATGTGGTGGTGGATGTGGTGGTGGTGGAAGTGGTGGTGGATGTGTTGGATGTGGTGGATGTGGTGGTGGTGGGTGTGGTGGTGGATGTGGTGGATGTGGTGTTGGTGGATGCGGTGGTGGTGGTGGATGTGGTGGTGGTGGTGGATGTGGTGGTGGTGGATGCGGTGGTGGTGGAAGTGGTGGTGGATGTGGTGGATGTGGTGGTGGATGTGGTGGTGGTGGATGTGGTGAAAGTGGTGGTGGATGTGGTGGTGGTGTTGGATGTGGTGGTGGATGTGGTGGTGGTGGATGTGGTGAAAGTGGTGGTGGATGTGGTGGTGGTGGTGGATGTGGTGGTGGATGCGGTGGATGTGGCGGTGGATGTCATGGTGGATGTGGAGGTGATGCTGGATGTGGTGGTGGATGTGGTGGTGGATGTGGTGGTGGATGTGGTGGTGATGGTGGATGTGGTGGTGGATGCGGTGGATGTGGTGGTGGTGGATGCGGTGGTGGTGGTGAATGCAGTGGTGGTGGATGGTGAGGTGGTGATGGTGAGGTGGTGGTGGTGGATGGGGTGGTGGATGTAGTGGTGGTGGGTGTGGTGGGTGTGGTTAAAGTGTTGGTGGATGTGGTGGTGGATGTGGTGGTGGTGGATGCGGTGGTGGTGGTGAATGTGGTGTTGGTGGTGGATGCGGTGGTGGATGTAGTGGTGGTGGAAGTGGTGGTGGACGTGTTAGATGTGGTGGTGGATGTGGTGGATGTGGTGAAAGTGGTGGTGGATGTGGTGGTGGTGGTGGATGTGGTGGTGGTGGGGGATGTGGTGGATGTGGTGGTGGATGTGGCGGTGGATGTCATGGTGGATGTGGAGGTGATGGTGGATGTGGTGGTGGATGTGGTGGTGGTGGATGCAGTGGATGTGGTGGTGGTGGTGGATGCGGTGGTGGTGGTGGATGCAGTGGTGGTGGTGGATGGGGTGTTGGTGGTGGATGCAGCGGTGGTGGTGGTGGATGGGGTGGTGGTGGTGGATGGGGTGGTGGATGTAGTGGTGGATGTGGTGGTGGTGGGTGTGGTGAAAGTGGTGGTGGATGTGGTGGTGGGTGTGGTGGTGTATGTGGTGGGTGTGGTGGTGTATGTGGTGGTGGTGGATGCGCTGGTGGATGTGGTGGTGGATGTGGTGGTGGTGGTGGATGTGGTGTTGGTGGATGCGGTGGTGGTGGTGGTGTTACCTGGGTTGGATTGTTTATAAATGATGTGATTGCAGTTCATCTATTTGATCTCCTCGACGACCAGATGGTTGTAGGAAATGGTATATGTATTGGCCTTGAAATAAAATACAGTTAAACCTAAAACAGCAATTTGTGGATTATAGATAGTCTCTGTGGGCCTAATGTATGAAAGGATTTTTCTCGTCTCTATGGGGAATATGTGTTAATGTATAGGGGCCTTTGAAGCTCTGTCACGTACATGCCCTTGCAATATGGTGATATCCAACCCAGACACTGCTCAGAGCAGCATCTGGATTGGCTGGTGCAGGCTAGCTCAGCGCTTTGAAAGGCACTGGGGTCCTGTGCCTGCTCTCCAACGCAGGTTGGAGAGTTTGAACTGCGCATGTCGGTTTGGCCGTATCAAGGTAGTTGGCCAAAATAACATGTGCATTTCAAAGTGAAGGCACCACTCGTCATTGTTTGCATTTAGCAACAATGACGCACTGGCCCTGCACTCTCCATTCGGCAGAAAACTGGAAAAGGAAAGTGGTATTAAACCATTTTATTTTCCAGCTTTCTATGCAGCAGTGTGTGTGTGTGTGTGTGTGTGGGGGGGGGGTGCTCGTATGGAGGCCCCGCCACTGACTGTCTGTAGTATTAACCTCCGTGTGAGGGTTCCAATGACAATTCATTCTAATTCTGTTAATCAGAATCCAGATGTGCAGCCTTTTACTTAAAAAAAAAAAAAAAAAAAACATTTTTAGGAACCTAATTTTGATTTGGTTCATCATTTTTTTTGCCTCTGGTCCCTTTTGGTGTCCAGGAACTATCATGGCTGCTTCGGGGTGGGGGTTGTTGGACCTGTTGATTTCTCTAGTAAAGGAGAGATGCGCTGGCACAGCAGCTGCCCTAACATGTCGGAGAAACTGTGGAATTGGAGGGAAAATCTTTATTTGGATGAATGTTGGTGGTGCTCCAATGTCTCCGACATGTTGATGAGATTAAAACTTCCTTACTGAATAACGTGATGCACGCTCATGTGTCACTCGTTTGTTCCAAAGCACTGTGGTAGTTGTGCGAGGCACCACAAGGGCCAGAAGGAGTGAACTTGCTGCAAAGTATAAGGAAACTGTTGACTGTATTGTGTAAAATACGGTTTGCAGATTACATGACTATAAGTGCAGTTTTGACATAGAGCTTGTCAAATATTGCACATAAATACATATGTGTTTTTACATGCCACTCGGTCAATTGCAGTCTTTCAGGACAGAACTTTAACAAAACTGAGCTCAAATTGATTGTAAAATGGCAATTGAAAGGAGGATGCAGAAAAAGATGTTGGAAGCGCAAAAGCAAGGCTTTTAAACAAAGCAAATTGGATTGTTTTCGAGACTGAAATGTATGCTAGTAAAAGATTCAGTGATCCCGGCTCAGAGCGCTGGCTGAAATGTATGCTAGTAAAAGATTCAGTGATCCCGGCTCAGAGCGCTGGCTTCCAAATATGGGCGGAGTGGGGAGAGCGGCATGAGGGTGTGAAGCAACAGGGGCCTGAGACGCGGCCGCCTTTGATGTGGTAATGCAGGCAAGCGGCTGGTGGCATTGTGCACGCGCTTTCACATGCACTTCAAGAAATCGCCTGGGAATCGCCTGATCTCGGTAAGCTCTGTTTAAGCTGCTATATATCGAGCTCCCGCTCAATGCGCATGCGCATTGAGATAGGTCGCTCGACCTAAAAAATGGGGTTATCGTTTTGCAGGTAAGTAAAAGGTTTTGAGGGTTGAGTTTCGGGGGTTAGAACAAGGGTTCCCTAGTGTCAAGCATGCACTCCAAGAGCACCCTCTGTGGCACTAGGGCGGCCAGGTGCAGGGTGTTGAGGCCAAATGTTATCCAGTGGGGGATAGGGGGTCTCCGGTTGATGGCTGCTCACGAGCCGGCCACAAGGTTGTGGGAGCAAAGCTCTTGGACTTCAGCTCATGGCAAAGGGGGATCGGATTTAGCACACCAAGTGCACCCACAGCGGAACAGGGGCGGCTGAGTACAGGGTGCTGATTTGGTGTTGGGTACCCTGTTGTTTTCAATGGGTATTCTCTGAATGCAACACACCTTGCATGCTCGGGAACAAAGATCTTCCGGAGGCGACCACTGGTTCGATAGGTAAGTAGGGATGTCGAGGGATGCTGGGACACAGTCGGTTGGGCCACCCGAGGCCATGGGACATCGGGTACAGGGGGGGGTCTTTTGGTGTCAGGTTTTTTGTACCGATTCTGGTTGCAGTTGAGGGATCCCCCAGAAAGGGGCTGCAGGCATCGATTGTAGACTTGAGGTAGGTCAGGGATCACCATAACCCTGGTCAGGTTCACCGGGGGGACCTCCTTGCGGTGTTGGGCTACTCAAACTCGGGCGGTGGGCATCGGGTGCAGGCTCATGGATTTGGTCCAGAGTCTGTTGGGGCTCACAGGAGACAATGTCTGGTTGGGGAAGGAAGGGCAGGTCCTCTGTGTTTTGGAGGGATGCTGTTGCAGGACACACCAGGACTCCAGTGGAGCAGGTCAAGGTTGGGACAGGCCAGTAGGGCTGAGGCCTAGTCAGTTGGTGTCCTCCTCTTCTTCCATCAGTACAGCTCTTCGGTCCTCCTTCTTGTTTATTCTTGTCTGAGGAGGCTAGGTTCAGTTTGCCCCTTAATACTAAATTTAGGGGCATTTCAGGTAGGTTAAGGTTGGGATCAATGGGTCCTTTCCCTGGGGTGGGTACACCCGCTATTATGCCACCCTTCAGTGGGAGGGGGGCATAAGGCTCACTCTGGTTGGCTGAGTCCCCCCATCTTCAAGATGGCAGGGACTAAGAGTTGTGCTTCACCTAGCCTCCCCCACATGAGGGGTGGGGTTTGCAAAGGTGGGTACACCTCTCCTCCTATCTTGGTTTTACCACTGATTCTCCTGCCTAAACTGGGGGACAGAACCGGTGGGGGCCAGTTGCTGGGAGCAGCAAAAGCTTGGGTCAGCTTACAAAGGCGGCAAGCCTTTGAAGCTTTCCCTTTGTGAACCCTGCCCATCCTGGGGGATGAGGCTTGGCACCACGACCCAAGATGTGCTTTTTTCAGGACCCCGAGAGCAGCAGGCTCTCGATCCAGGGGTCCAGAAACATGTCTGGTGGTAGGAGCTGGCAAGTAGCCACTCAGCTAGGACACTAGAGTCAGGTTGTTTTTAAGGGGGCATTTCTAAGATGCCCTCTGAGTACTTTCTTCATTAAATCCCACAATGGCATCAGTCTGGGTTTAATATGCTGAGAAGTTTGATATTAAACTTCCCAGTGTTCAGTAAAGCCATTATGGTGCTGTGGAGTTCGTAATGACAAACTCCCCTACCATATACTCTTTATGGCTTTACTGCATTTACAACGTCTAAGAATGGACTTAGGGGTACAGGGCTCTTGCAACTGTACCCTCACCAGTGGTATACTGCACCCAGCTAGAGAGGTGGCTTATCTATGCCATGCAAGTGGGTCGCAGACATGGCACAGTGTGCCATGTCGGTTCTTCACTTTGTTTTGCACCAAAACACGCAGCCTGCAATGGCAGTGTGTGTGTCAGGGTACAGGACCTCTAAGGGTGGCACAATAAGTGCTGCAGTCCTTAGAGGCCTTCTTTTGTCACAGGTCCCTTGGTACCCATGGTACCCTTTACAAGGGACTTAAATGTGGCCAGAGAGTTGCCAATTGGGTTTGCAACAGTACAGTTTTAGGGAAAGAACATATGCCCTGGTTACCTGGTTGACAGGAACCCAGGGCACACTTAGTCAAAAAGCATCAACCTTGAATGGCCGCAATTATGAAACTTTTTACAGGTGTTGTAAATGTATGGGGAGGGTGGATGAGTGTGAGTGATGTAATATATAATACTGTCCAACCTGACTTTATTGCCAAAGTTGTAAATGAAAACAATAAACAGAGTTTAAAAAAAAAAGCATCAACCTTAGGCAAAAAGTGGGGGGCAACCAAGCAAAAAGGGGCACTTTCCTACACAGACATCCTCTGAGGATCTATAACTACTGTTCATAGCCCTGAAATAGACTAAACATGTTTGTAAATAAGGTGGTCTGGCCCTTTAAAGAATATTAGGGCCTGCTTAAACAAGCCATGAGGTAACAATTATAACAATTTAAAAACATGTTAAATGAGAAGCAATAAAGAAATTCTTTAGATTGTGTATGGCAGATAGGACTTTCTATTTGCCTCCTCACCAACTTATCCTAAAGGATTAGTGTCTTCCCTGGTTCATTGGGCAGCTCCGCATAATCAGATGGGCAAAGAAGGGTGCTCCTGTTTGCAGAAATGCGCACCATACTACTACCCAGATCTGGAGAAAGAAATACAAATTCAAATAATCTTTTTACAAAGGATATTTATTAAAATGTTGAAAAAGAGAGTTGCAATATATTTTCATAAAAGTGAGAAGCGTCGATGAACACAAAGGCAACTTTAAAAGCAAGTATAAATTATTTTTCCGTGAAAAGAATTAGGCTACAAACCTTAGGAACTCAAACGGAATTAATTATTTATTTTTGCATGTTTATGAGAAAAGCAATGCAACATCTCTTCATGGGGAGAGCAATTTATACATCTCTGAAAGTACATTTGTTAACAGCTTTCTGACTCTTTCAATCTGATATTTGCTAACTGTACAGAATATGGCACCTACAGTCATTGTCCGTAGATGCTAAAATATATGGAGAACAAGTCTACATTTCAAAAGTGCATTATGAAGTATTAACAAAATACCAACGTGTTTCATTTACATGTTTGATTACATAAACTATTTACAAACTCAAAAGATAAATTTATTTTATTTCCAAATTAGGCAACCTTTTTAAGGAGACACTAAGCTTTAAACAATTCAAATACAGAGATCTGATATATTCTTAAGGGCTGCTTTAATGAGTATGAAATGCTTGGACCAATTTTAAAGATATATATATATATATATATATATATATATATATATGTTTATATATACCTAACTATAACTACCTACTGGCGATCGCCAGTAGGTTATATATATATATATATATATATATATATATATATATATAATATAACACACACACACACATATATATATATATATCTTGAACTCTGTTGTCTGCCCGGATTGATCCTACATATATGTATGTATATAGGGTAAACAAGGGATCTGCCAAGCCACAATTTCCTGACCTAGAAAAGCCTGCAGTAAGAGTATGTAGTTAAAGTTAGAAAAACAATGGAAGTGATAACGGCTCATGACCAGACAGAGAAAGCACAATATGTAAATGATACAACACCTGCACTGGCTGCGGTGAGGAGATCTCATGTAATTGATAAGGAAGTGGTTTGCAGTTACCAGGGATGAAAGGTATGTAAAATGAAATATTTGTACTGTTCATCCAACCCTCCATCTACATACCGGATGGCATCACAGACATAATGCACTCATGTTGGAAAATACCATAGTCACCAGTTTATCGTATCAACTATGTTGTCCTCTTTGAAAGAGGGGGAAACTAGAGAATTCTGCTGCTATACAGCAAGAAGAATGTAGGAACAAAAAATACATGGCTCCTTTAATTTCATTTAGAAAATTCATTAAGACCAACACCACAGATTACGTCACCTCCACACTCTGACATTTACGCCAGCAAGAACAGAATATGATAGTTGGTGAGTGCAGAAGAAGTGGGGCGAAAGTAGTTTGGAGATGTGCCGGAAGCAGGTACAATAGATCAGTGAGAAAGCATTCTATAACAGTGGGCCACCACCTGAGATTAACTGCATAATGTACGATTGTAATCTAATAGAAATATGGTTTCAAGGACATAGGCATTGCTTATTAGGCCATGACGGTAACTCACATTTTTATTGAAACAACCATCCATTGATCTTCCCAAAATATTTTTAGGGCAACCACAACACAATGGTAGAGCTTGATTCAGTGAACGCTGGAGGACATCTACTGAATATACTTCCAAGTACATACTCATACTCACTACAGCATGTCATAGCTTGTGAACTTTCAGACACTTTAAAAAGACCACTGCAAGCTCTCCAGAAAAAGCTTGAGATTTAAGAAGTGTTAGTGACTATTTTAAACAGATGTTACATGATTGCAAAGAAAAGCATTATGATTAACAGTAACACATTAAATTCCAAATAAATACATAAAATAACAATAGCAAACTATGCCAAGCTGTTGGAACGTTCTACCCATACAAATAACAAAGTAAACATACATTTTAAAAGATGCGATAATGAGTACTGAACAGAAGAAACACAACCAGTATCAAAATGAAGGCCTATATTCTTTTTAAAAAATGTGTTGAATATCAGTATGCTCAGTCAAAAATTATGCTTTGAATTATATTGCTAAAACAAAACAACTTTGTCCATAATATGCAGAGTGAAAAGAAATCAAAAGTAAGTGTGGTGAAGGAGATGTCAGGTAAAAAGAAAAAAGAAACAAAATACAGTAAATATTCAATTTTCCATTAGAATTGCAAATGTGAACAGATCTCTGAAAAAGTTCTGCTCCAATTTTGCAAAGACCTAATGCAAACTCAAGTAAGTTTTGAATCCTATGTTTAATTTATTTACCAGCATCAAATGTGAGACGAGATAAAGTTAAATGGCAACAAACCTCATATGATTTGGAATTTCTAAGGCGCAGACCTAGCTGGCAAACAATGAAGTCTCAAGGCAGCATTGTATGTATTGCGTCCCTCAGAAGGAAGCCAAGAACATTAGCATCAGCAAGTTTTTTCTTGGAATAGAGATTTTGCTATTAAAATGCCTAATAAATATATCACTAACATTCATAAACAGAAACATTAATAGGCTGTCAATAGCACAATTATATTGACTAATCAGATTTAGGTCAACGTCAGTGTTGTAGCTAGAATGCCATGGCCCTAATGCAATCAAGGAAAATGGGCCCACCAGTCCAGAATTTGGTTATTAAAGGGCAGCCATAACTGGGTTGCTGTGGGACATTCACATTCTTCTAGGACTCTGGGGGTCACTGCAACTCCTGCCCTGATGATAGCTATAAACTAGAGAAGAGCTTCTTATCTCTAATCAAAAATTCGGGCCAGGAAGATTTTGGTGATGAACAATCTAACTCACATCTCAGGACCTTTTGATAGTACAAGAGGGTGACAAAAGGTTTCTGTCCCATGTATAACTGTCAAGTTTAAACATCATATGCCCCATTCTTGACAGCTTCCAGCCCTCAGTTATGTTTGGGAAATTACACAAGTGTCCTGACAGAGAAACATATAAATGGGACTCCTGTAGAGAAACCTATATATACTCTTTAAGCACCTATTTACCATACCGTGAAGGATTAGAATGGAAAAAAGTATGTGTTGGGTGAATGGAGACAACAAATTATTAGAATAGTTTTGCAAACCACCAAGATGATTAATCAAGGAACCATAGAATATAATTTAGACGAAGGGGCTCGTCAAATGTTATATTGACATAACCACATTTTAGGTTTGCAACCCAATTACAACTGAATTGTAATCCTGTGACCTTCCTTTTCAAAATTACTAAGTTGATTACTCTCTACGATGGACTGATACCGCAAACTATGAAGCGCCTTCACAGTGTTCTGCTGACCACCATGTTCTGGTCCTATGGGTTGAAGGAGCATTGGTTTAGGGACCACCACTGACACCCAGTTGTATTAATTCACATTTGCATTACCATGACATGTAGATATGTGGGGTGGTGCACAGATCCAACTTTTTCATCATAAACTAGTCCCATGTCCTGTGATGAAGGTCAAAACAAAGATCTCTGGTGCATGTGTGTTGGTAAAAAGCATTGTGTACCCAGTGCACTTTATTTTGGGTGGTGAACCTTCTCCAACATAACAGGCTGCGTATGCGTTTAGGGCATATGTTCTTGCAAGAATGAAAATATCAAGAAGGCAGGATATAAGCTCTGAAGAAACTATGCAATTTAAAATACATGTATATACCACAAGTTGGAGATTTAAGTCTTCCATGCAGCCTTCAAAAACATCAATCACTCTTAAAAGAATCACCCCTAAAGAGACATCTTTACAAATGAACTGCTGAATGGAACAATGGCAGGCTCAGAATGGCTGTGGTCATTTTCTGCTTTGTGATACAATGTCTTCAATTATGAAAGTCACATTCCTGGTCTCTGTAGGCAAAATAGATGTATTGTGTAAAGAAGGGTCACGGTCCTATTTTCGTCACAATTTTTAAATTGTAAGAGATGTTCATATTACTCTACTCCTTATTATACCAAATTACCTTTGAAAATACAGCTTTAATTTTTTTTTATTCCTTGTTTTCATCTAACTAAAAATTAAGGGCATGCCATTCCATGGACTAACTAGATGCTGTATTGTGTTTGTTATTTACTTGTTCGTTTACCAACTCCATAACTCGTTGACAAACTAGAAGCTCCAGGCTTTGTGTTTACAAAAAATGCTAATTTGCTGACTTGTACTGTATAAAATACTATAAAAAAGAACTACCTCTAAGAGGAGAGTAATCATTTTCCAAAAACATGATTAGAAAAAATGTGGGTATCTATTTATTTAAAAATTCCCTAGAAGAGGCAAACATTTTGTTGATCACCTCTGAATCCTTAATTCTTTCCAGGGCCATGCTGTCCAATTTCTTAATTTAAAATCAGGCCACTTCTTCCAGTGAGATTGAGAAGTCATCGGAAATCTTCTGTCCGCCAATACCCCAACTTTGAGATGGGGAAGAGTCACAAATGTATGTGAAGATAGCTTAGTGGGACGTTGTGCTAAACCTTACAGACTATCCTTCAAGTACACACTGCCTTCTCTCTGAACCTTTAGGGAACTCCATAGTCAATCATATTTTTACAAGACTGGAAGTGTGTCAAACATTCTGCAACACGTGACTATCAGCCCTGCTCAAACCAGCCCCCCAAAGCTTCCCCTCTAGTCAATCGCATTACGCTGGTCAATAAACATTGGACAAACTTGTTTCTTTATGGCAATACTAACTGCCCGATCTCTGAGTTCAATTACTGTTTGCTTTTGTGCAACATGAATTAATTTTTTTTTCATCCTTCACCCCTTTTACTAATCCAATTATCTACCAGAGTATTTAGACCATAGATTTAGAGTTTTAGAATTCTTTTTTTTTTTTTTAACTAAACTTGGCATTATTTTGCTATGAAATGCACTGTGTGCATGCAAACAATACAAAGCAAGTCTCATGTTTATTTGGCCGCTTATAAAGAAACTGATATTAGAAGGGCGCGCAATTAAATAAGTTATTTTAAAATATACTCCAATATTCAACTATAGGCTTTTAAAATACAGAACATAAAGTGCACCATGAACACTTTTAGAACAAAGTTCAGATCAGTGAGAGCCCCTATCATTGGCCACATCCTGCAATCTTCTCATTAAAGCTGTGTGGTTTTCCGGGCATATTCTCTTTGCAGGAGACTGATTTCCATCTTCTAAAACAATTCCTCTTTTCTTTGTAGGTGTTTCCCCAGTTTTTATCATACTGTTAATGTCCCGTAACGTCTGAATAAAAAACACAAAGAAAGAACCGAAGATATGAATAATTTTACACAGTAAAATGCACAAAACATCTTATTTCTAAGCAACACCTTGTTTACATGGTACAAATTAGCACATTATGTTATTTGCTAATTCTTTATTTTTTGTTCCATTGAAGAGTACAAAATTTCAAATTTTAGCTGAATGATTGCCATAGTTATACAGCCATATGTGATTATTATAAGACAACATAATTGAGAGGAAATGGTCTGTATTATATGGTATGGTTGTGCGACCTCACCTTGTAATACACTTATCAACTCCCTTAGTACCCTAAGTTTTGTTAGTTAAACTTTCAGCTCAACCGTGAATACTAGTGGCTCTGAGCAGCAAGCCCTACACAAAGGAACAAGTGTAAAGGATTCAAACAGTACCAAAACAATTGAAGAAATCGGCAAGTCACCAAAGGAATCAGACACCAATTTATAAATATAGACTGTATCTTTAGACACCACAACAAAAAAGATCCACCGAAGGGTTCTAAAGATATGGAATTTACAAGGTGTAATAAATCAAAGCATTTCACTCAACAATGAACAAGCATTGGTAAATTCAATGAATTTGACATAGAAACTTTTTTCTCAAAAAACTTTGGACTAGGAGTAACGTGGTCACTTGGAGTCACTTTAGGCGACCAACTCCAGTGGGGAGTCAATCAGGAGGACCAGCATTGTCCTCAGAAACAGCTACCTCAGGAGGTAAAGCAGTCTTGAGTCAATTTCAGGAACTTGTATCCTTTGCAGGGCTTTCCTATGGAAGTGGTCCTGATGTAAGGAATGGAAGATGCTCAAAGATTGCTGTGGATGCGATGCGGTCAACGGGGAGCCTGCTGAGACTATGCCTCGGTCCACCAAAAGGGTGAGGTGGTCCTGGTCACAGGGTCGATGTCAATAGAAGTTCTCTTGGTCCTGGCAGAAGCCCAGTCGCCACTGGACTGTGTCCCAGTATTGCTGTCATGGGCCAATCCTTCCTGGGTCGAATACTCGCCCGCTGAAGGTCCCAGTCTTACTCAGGCACTCTTGAGTTCAACTAACTTGGGTGTAACCTGTGCGTGGGGTCCTGGTTTTTGGTGCTCCACAGTGCGGGTTGGCTTTGTGTCACGATTCGCTCCCTGTGCTCTCGTGCCCACCACCAGGGGGCCACATAGTGGGACTTTCCGGTCTTCTAATAAGCTTCCAGACCCTCCCCTGCATGCATATCCTGACTTCCAGCCATTTGGTCACTTATTGGGAATTGACATCCATTCCCAATCCATGCCGGGTTTTGTGAAAGCCAGCCTGCTTATACTTGAAGCCAGCTGTGAGAAGTTGGCCTGATGTGCAGTGTTCACTATTCTAGTGATCACTATATATCAGTCCAAACAACCCTTATTGATGATTGGTTGTAAGTCAACCTTATAGACCAGCTATCCTAGTAGCATGGATACGAGCAGTCTAAGGCTAAGACTCTAGAGGGCGTGTTAAGCCAGCTGTTTTACCATCACATTACCCCTTGAACACCCAGTGAAAGGACACCACACAAGTGTTATGAAAATAAACAATGTATTTATTAGAATCACAACAACCCTGTACTCTTTATGAGGACAGGGTGCTAAGCACACAACAAAACTCTTATGAAAATACTTAAGTTAGCACGTTATACACAAATGCCCGAGGGGCACGAAAAACCATATACTCTAAAAGTGGAATGCGAAATTACTAGCAGGTAAGTACAGTACTAATAGGCTTTGGAATCGCTAGGACTTGACTATAGAATCGTTAGATTACTTCTAGGAGGCCTAGGGGACTCGGGTGCAGAGTGTGCACTCTCACGCGGGATGCGGGACAAAGTCTATGGAGGCTAGATTTCACAAAGTTAGTGTTCACGGGCGAACCCGACCTGGTAGGGAGAAAACGACAGTGGATCCTGACCCTTGGATAGTGAGGCTATGCTGGGGCACCGAAATGCCGAAGTTACCTAGCCCAGGGGCTGCAGCTGCATAGGTCTGAAAAGACGTCGGGAATCCTCGTGCCGGACCAGGAGCCTGGAAGAAGGAAGTTGCTGGCAGGCGACCAGTGAAGAAAAGTTCGATGGATCCAAGCCTGGATCAAGGAAGAAGAAAACCTGAAAGCAGAGGGGACCAAGTTCTTGAATCACTAGCCAGTGATTAAGTGGGCACCAGGATGGCACCGGGCGAAGTCACCGCAGTCAGGTGAGTGGGCGCTGCTGGGCTCTGCAGTCTCTCGGACCAGGAGGCGTTGTCGGCGACCAGGATGGAGGTGCGAGCTGTCCCACGAAGGTTCTTGCTGTCGACGTCGCTGGACCCAGGATTGGGCAACAAGTCTTGGCAAATGCAAGGCCCACGCGGTGGACCTAAAATGGCGTCTTAACCGGACCAGGAGGGTCCAGGGTACTTCTCCGATGGAGGGAAGCAAGGGCCAGTCTGGAGCAACCAGACCAGCAGCAGTGTTGTCGTCGGGCGTCGTTCGGAAGGCCACAAGCCAGCGGGCTAGTAGCCAAACAACGCGATGAGCAGCAAAAAGCAGAAGGGCCCCACGCCGATCGTGGAGATGCTGGGGGGCTGCTCTTCGGTGCTGGAGCTGCTCAGGGTGGGGGCTTCTCGGACCCCAAAGCACTCACCAGGAAATTACTCGGTGGGCTTGCTGTGCAGAAGTCGTGCAGTCTTGGCGATGGCCGGTCCCTCGAGGTCTCGTCACACCCACGGTTCTCAGCTGTGCTGTAGAGGTGGGTAGAGGTCAGAGGTGCCAGGGAAGCCGGGTCTCGTCGAGCTGGGCAGTCGGATTCCGGAGGAAGGACGTGCAGCAGACCGCAGTGTTCTTAGATGGTGCCTGCGGATGCAGGGTGACTACTCCTTAGCCACAAGGGAGAATCTTGAGGAAGAAATCGTGAAGTCCTTTCGTGGAAAGTGGTATCTTGATTCCAAAGATGATCTAATTTGGAAGGGGGCCTGCTCCTACCTTTATCTGGGAAAAGGGGGCTGGCACGCGACTAAGTCCTGCCCTATGGGTGGGACCAGGAGGGGGGTGGTTACACCCCTCTCCTTTGGCGGCCTTTCCCCAGGCCAGGGGCTGGAGTGCCCCTGGTACTGGTTTCAGCCGGCCTATGCTACCGTGAGCACCGGGGTGCCACTTGCAGTCACCTTCCTCTGTAGCCCTGCCTACCTGGAATACACAAAACCCTGTCTGGGACGGTGCTGGCACCGCCCCTGGCAGGAAACCCTTTGTCCTTGCCTCCTGCTCTGGGAGGACTCCCAGCAGCAGGAGGGCAGACTTGTGTCTCGGTGGCAGCATCCATTTTGTGACTTTAACCGGGGTTAGGGGTTACATACATGTCGTGTCCCTCTAGAAGGGTGGAATGCTAACCCCGTCGCCAGAATTGGCGAGGGGTTAGTATTCCAATTCGTATGACACCTTACTCGACATGTTTTGATAAAGCGATACCAGAGTTGGCATATAACCGCGAGGATTATAAAGCACTTAAGAGTATATGGTATGCGATATCATGGAAACGGCTAAGGGATGGATCCCGAAAGCCGCAGACAGGCTCAGCTCATGCCAGAGCACCATCTCACACGATTCCAAGCACTCTGCCTTCAGGATTGTCAAGGCCTGCCATAGGAGTGACTGATAGGAGATCTGTGTGTCCATTTTAGGGTTAGATATAGGTATACTATATCTATAGCAAAGGGTGATTACACCACCTTGCCCCAGCTGTCAAGCAGCCAGTTGTGTCAGATTTGGATGGCCAGCCAGGGGTGGCATAATACATGCTGCAGCCCCTGGTAGGCCCTGGGTACACCTATGCCCTGGGTACCTAAGGTACACTGTACAGGGACTGATAAGGTGACTCAGTATCCAATTTAGATATGTACCTAAGGTACATGGAATCCATTTTACAGAGAGAGCAGTAGGCCTGGGGCCCTGAATAGCAGGGTCCCAGGTCAACTAAGTCAGAAAACCAGCAAAACACCAGGCAAAAAGTTGGGGGCAACATAGTCAGGGATCTACCTTCCTACACCAGCCTACTCATGCCTGAAAATCCACTACCCAGAATTCCCTGCTCACTGCTTTGTCTCCATCCCTGCAGTTCAAGGATGGGTGGAGGAATTCAGCTCACCTGTGGCTGGCTGCTGCTAGCCTGCTCACACCCGATGCATATGATTACTGTGAGCTCCTTTAAGCCCCAGCTCCCTTCGGGCCAAGATTGGCCATTGTAGCTGTTTATTGTTGAGACCGATCTTTGCTTCCAGTGCTCCCTGAGCTTTTGCTATTCTGGTTTAAAAATTTTCCTGAGCTTTAGTTATGCCTTGTTCCTGACCTGGTGCCATTTTCCTTGTTCCTGAATTAGCACTGCCTGCAGTGCTACCTTGACCCCTGAGCCTTAGTATTCCTTGTTCCTGAACTGCAGCAGTTTCCCTTCTCCTGAATTAGCGCTGCTTGCAGTGCTACCTAGTTTCATGAGTTCCTGAGCTATAGTTATTCTTTGTTCCTGTTCCTGGGCTTCAGCTATTTCTTGTTCCTGATTTGCATTACTTGCAGTGCTGTCTTGACTCCTTGTGTCCTGAGCTGTAGCTAATTCCCTGTTCCTGAACTAGCACTGCCTGCAGAGCTACGTTGACTCCTAAAGCTTTAGTAATTCCCTATTCCTGTAATAGCACTGCCTGCAGTTCCATCTTGACTCCTTAGCTTTAGCTCAATTCTTGTTCCTGCCCTAGCACTGCCTTCTATGCTACTTTGTTTTCTTGATTCCGTAATCTGCACTATTCTAGTATACCCTTGTAGCCTCCCCCTTCTGTATATCCTTTTCCAGTCCCTGCCTTTCTGCCCAAATCCTTGGTTCCAGTTCCTAGTTTGCTGTCTTTCTATTCTGCTGTCTTGCTTCTGTTGCCTTGTATGTTTGTTACCTGCTTTCTGCCAAATGTGCCCTGTGATTTCCTTCCTTACCTGTTAAGCACTCCTCCTTGCTAGCTCCTTGTCTATTTTGCTTGTGTTTAGTTCTACCCTCATGCTGTTACTGCTTTGCTGTTCCTGTTTGATCGCCAGGATCCGTGGGCACAGCTGACTACCTAGGTGGTGTTTCTTGTTCACTGTGAGTATTGTCTTTAAGTTACATTTATAACATCACCATAGGTATAAGCTCCACAGACCCTGCCTTTGCATGCATATCCTACATGTGGGTATTTGCAGTCAGTATCTGTAACAGCAATTGTGGGTAAGAAACTTACTGAGCTTCAGTCTTACCGTGTGGAGTTCCTAAGTGCTTTACCCCACACCCCCCTTTATTGTTAATGTTGTTTCATATATATGTCTTGCACATTCGTCCTGGGTGTAATTATTCTGAATGCTAAATTGCCTTGTGAGTGCCCTTCCTTTCTGAGTCTTACCCATCTTGTTCACTTGTACAGGCTTCCCGTATGGATCCCTTTTTGTCCTCTGACTGCCTGTATGATCCTGGGCAGCGCTGTACTCCTCTTCCTGTGTAAGTTTCCTACCCAGTTCTCAGTCCTTGCCCAAGTCCCTGACTGTGTTCCCCACATAGTCCCGGACAGTCCCTGACACTTTGGGCTGAAGACTTTAGGCAACCATCTTGATCCAGCAGGCTTCTTCATCTGTTATATCCCTGTGATGATGGCCCTTGAATAGGACTTTTCCTTGAGCAGGACACAGCAGGCTCGGTCCCTCTCCTTTGTTAGCCACCAGGTGCGGTCCGCAAAGGTGCAGCTTCTCTTTGCTGGTTCCACAAGTGCAGCACGGCGGTCCTTCTTCCAGTCCAGTTGAGATTTGAGATTGGAGTGCCAGGGGTCCCCTACTTATTCATAGAAAATGCCCTCAGGGCAGGATATCGTGGGTAGCCAATGGGCTACCAGGTTCCCTCCCACCTGATGACCACCCAATCCGGCAAAGTGTGGCATCTGGGCATTCAAGGAAGCACCATTCTCCTCACTTCCAATATGGCAGGACCCCATTCCCGGGGTGGTGTGGAGCTGCCCAGCCCAGAGGTGTGGCTACTAAGAGGATTACATGCCCCTGGAAACCTGGTTTGGCAACTGGTTTCCCCTATCATGTCCCAAGTGCCAGCCTGTCTGCATGAACAATAGAGCAGCCACTCCTTAATGTTATCAATTTGCCTATCAAAAGCAACATTTAATTTGAAGCTCGCCATTTGGGAGAACAACAGTGTGGCTTCTTGCCAGAGGGAGGCGACACCTCCTTCCAGAGCAGGCCTCTATTGTATCCTTTCTTGGGAGTCGTTAGCATGTCTCCCCAGGAGGGCAGAAAGTCATCTCAGTGACAGCACCCCATTTGCAAACAGTATGGGCACAGAGGATGTGAGAAAGTGGCTCTATATATACTGGACTAGAATGAAGTACAGTGTGTATAGAGTCCACCAACCCCAGAGGTATAACAGAGGTTAAAGTCAGAACTGACCTTACTCTCCAAAGTGGTAGCTTGGTCGAGCAGTAAGGCAGTACCGGAGGACAGTGTAAAACATTTGTTGCACACACTCAGTCAGCAAAAGGTTTCACACACTCAAGGACTGAACTCCAGGCCAATTGTTTTTATATCCACAGATATAGTTGTTATATTTTTAGAACCAACAGTTATAAAAATATACTTTTCTGGTATGAGTACTCTCATGTAATTACTTTGCAAGGGAGCAATAACGTTAGTGCACACAATGATTACAGTAAAGGTAGTAAGCAACACAATCCTAAAACACACTCTAGCATTGAGCTCAATGGATTTTCTACATATAAGTACAGTTGATTACTTTATGGATTACTTTAGTAGTTCCAGGACTAGATCTGAGATTCAGTCCTGGGGTCTAAGCTGAAACCAGGTTAAAAAAAACGTTTTAGTTACTGTAGTGAAGTTTCATAAATATAAAGCTGTTTTAAAAGTTCACACTTAGAAACTTTGACAATGATATTCAATGGGAGAAATTTCAGGTTGCAGGTAAAGTATGATCGCGTTACTTTTGTAACCCAGCACTGGTCTCCTAGGGCCAACACTGGGGACTTAACTCAAAACAGGTAGGTATTTGCGTTTCAGTATTTTGTACGATTTTTAAGGAATATTTTCAGTTTTCAAAAGTAGACACTTGGAAGAAATTTCATAGAAAAGCATACACTGGGTTCCTATGGAGAAAATACAGATTACTAGTAAACCCGCTAGGGATTACTTTTGCGGTTCATTACTGGGCTGAAAGGTTATAGCACTGACTTCTCCCCAGGTCACAGGTGAGTACTTCTGAATTCGGACTTTGGCTGATTTTATGTGTATATTTCCAGTTTTCAAAACTTCACACTGGGTGCAGGGTGTTTTTGAGCCGTCGGGCGCTCAATGTTATCCAATGAGGATCTTGAAAAGGGAACAAAGGCTGCAGGCTCGGGGACGGAGACTCTCCAGGGGCGACCAACACATTGAGAGGTAAGTTGGGATCTTGGAGCACAGGTAGGTACTCCACAGGGAGGCACAGGGGGCTGTAGGGCACGGGGTGTCTTTGGGTGTCGGAAAAGCTTACCCTCGGCTAGTCGCGGTTGGGGTGGTCCCTGGTTCTGAGTCTGCAGGCATCGGCGGGTTCGTCGAGGAGGGTCTTTCACACTGGACCTTGGGTCCTAGTCGCCGGGGGGACGTCCTCGTGGTCTTGGTTCGGGTTGGCGTGGCCCGGGCTCGGCTGGTGCAGAGTGGGCTGGTCCGGAGCTTCCTGGTGGACACCAGGTGGGTTGTTGCAGCAGAGCCTCTGCTGATGGGAGTCCCAATCTTCAAGAGGGTCAAGGCAGGCAGGTCCTCTGGGTGTCCCAAGGTTGCTGTCCGCGGGGGTCACCAGGTTTAGGCAGGAGCAGGTACCAGGATCAACAGGCCGGTAGGGCTGGGGCCAAGTCAGTTGTTGTTGTCCTGTTGTTAGCAGCTGCACGGCGGGTCTTCTTCTTCTTGATCATCTTTCTTCTTTTTGGTATCGGGATCTCCGGAAGGAAGGTTCAGGGAGCCCCTAAATACAGGATGGTGCATTGTTGCAGGCCCAGGAGAACGGGGGGCTCTCCACCCAGGGGCCCAGCAACATGTCTGCTGGGTGGCAGCCTCTGCAGCCACTCAGCCCAAATGTGGATTGTAGGTTCGGGTTTTGGAGTGCATCTCTAAGATGCCCTCTGGTGCATCGTACATTAAATCCCACACTGGAATCAGTGCGGGTTTAATGTGCTGAGAAGTTTGGTACCGAACTTGTCAGTCTTCAGTGTAGCCATTATGGTGCTGTGGAGTTCGTGATGACAACCTCCCAGCACCAAATACTCTTAATGGCATCACTGCACTTACAGTGCCCAGGAATGGCCCTGGGTACTGTAGGGGCACAGGGCTCATGCACCTGTGCCCTCACCTCTGGCATAGGGCACCCAGCTAGAGGGGTGACTGAAGTATGCCAGGGCAGTGGGTCCTGTGGGCATGGCACGCAGAGATGTGTGCCATGTCGACTCTTGTTTTAGTTCTGTACTTAGGCACTCAGCCTGCAAAGGCAGTGTGTGGGTGCCAGGGTACAGGTCCCCTGAGGGTGGCACAATAAGTGCTGCAGCCCTCAGGGGTCTTCCCTGGTCACCATGCCCTGGGTACCTAGGGTACCATTTACTAGGGGCTGACAGGTGGCCAGAGATGCCAATTGGGTCTTTTGTTTCAGCATAGTTTTAGGGAAGGAACACAGGCCCTGGGTACCTGGTTGGCAGGAACCCAGGGCACATTCAGTCAAAGTACATCAGCAGTTCAAAAAAAGTGGGGGCATACCAATGCAAGAAAGATGGCACTTTCTCACAGGGGACTGAAGGAATCAAAGTGGCAACTTTACTAAAGTTGCACACTGGCAACTTGTTACATTAATTTTGACCTGAGAATTGTCTGACTTAATATTACAAGTTGTTTGATACCATGGATGACCCACTTTGGTCGCACTATTCCAGAGTTAGCATAGCAGAGGTGTCAACGTGTAACTCTGTGCTTGCCAATTGAGTGACCAAGCTTTTCCACTAAACCACATTGTAGCGTTTTTATTATCAGAACAAGTAAAATTGCATGTTCTGCCCGTGAAATATGTTGCACCCTGACTTAGGACTCGACAGGCTGGCCATAGGGGTGATGTACACATATTATCAGGGGGAAATCTGTCTTTGCCATTATTCTTTGTTTTATTTTAACCAATGTCTATAGATTTGTTCAGTCATAATTATGCAATGTAAACAAGAAAGGATAGTAGAACAGGATGTCCGATGCAATAGATATCAGTTTGTGAGAAGTACATGGTTCAATATGAAATAACATGAGTGCCAAACAAAAAAAAACAGATCACATTAACAGCGTGAATATTGAAGATGTCCACATGCATTATATCTTGCAGTCTATCCATGGGGTGCGAACCGTAGTATCAAGCATATATACATAAACAACATTCAACATACTTCATTTTATAACACCATGGGTCCCAACTCCCTCCCTCTCGGGAACGGGACAGCAGCCAATCAACTTGTTGCACAAGTTACTACTTGTGTAACGATATATCTGTAAGAGACATTAGTTAGTATTAGATTCCTTACCTTAGAATATCCCCAGGCGTCAGACTGGATCCGGAAATTTTTGCGTAGCAGTACCCTTGCGCGTCGGTAGGCGTCGTCTGCGGCTCCGCGTCCGTCGTCGGCGTCGTGGGCGCCGTGATGACGTCGTCGGAGTACTTAGACGCCGCCTCCGCGTGCTGACGTCAGTTCTTAGACACAGCTTTTCCGCGCCAGAAACGCAGAGCCATGTTAAAAACTAACACTGGTGCCATTGAAACTAGGGCCCTGAAAGGGGACAACCCTAACCCTAGATATTGGTTCGCAGAACGGGGAGGATGGGTGGGTCGGTAAGGAATCTAATACTAACTAATGTCTCTTACAGATATATCGTTACACAAGTAGTAACTTGTGCATCTGAAAGAGACACGTTAGTATTAGATTCCTTACCTTAGAATAGATACCCCAGCAATACCAACCCCGGTGGTGGGTCTGCGAACCAATACTCACACCAGAAAGTCCTGGAGTACGGAACGGCCAAAGAAGCCATCCCTCCGGACTTGGCTGTCCAGGCAGTAGTGTCTCGCAAACGTGTGCAGCGATGCCCACGTAGCTGCCTGACAGATGTCTTGTAAGGGCACACCCCTGCCCAGGGCAGTGGTAGTCGCCGTGGCTCGGGTAGAATGAGCCCGCAATCCAGCAGGGGGCTCCTTCCTAGCCAAGGAGTAGCAAGCCTGGATACACAAGATGATCCACCGGGAGATGGTCCGCTTGTGCACCGCTTTCCCCTTCTTAGCGCCCACGTAACCAACAAAGAGTTGGTATCCACCCGGAACTGGGGTGTGCGATCCAGATAAAACGAGAGCGCACGTTTTGGGTCCAGACGATGGAGCCGCTCTTCCTCTTTAGAGGGATGCGGTGGCGGAAAGAATGTAGGCAAGGTGATAGACTGCCCAATGTGGAAGGCCGTGACGACCTTGGGCAGGAAAGATGGTTTGGTACGTAGCACCACTTTGTCCGGATGGCCAGAAAGGAAAGGTGGAGTACAAGAAAGAGCCTGGAGCTCACTCACTCTCCTGGCAGAGGTGATGGCAACCAGGAAAGCAGTCTTCAGAGTCAGAAGGCGAAGAGGGCAATTGTGAAGTGGCTCAAAGGGAGCGCACATCAGAAAAGTCAGAACCAGGTTCAAGTCCCACTGAGGCATCACAAACGGAACAGGAGGAAAAGTGTGAGTGATGCCTTTAAGAAATCTGTTCACAATAGGGGACTTGAACAAAGAAGGCTGATCAGGTAGCCTGAGAAAGGCTGAAAGGGCAGAAAGGTAGCCCTTGATAGTGCCCAGAGCAGAGCCCTACTGGGCAAGAGAAAGAAGGAAGAGAAGAACCTCTGAAAGAGGGGCAGCAAGAGGATCCACAGCCTTTGCTGTGCACCATGCCACAAATCTGTTCCACCTGCAGGCGTATACCGACTTTGTGGAGGGACGCCTGGCTGCCAGAATGACGTTACAGACTTCAGGAGGCAAGTCAAATGGCCTCAACTGTCGCCGCTCAATCTCCAAGCATGGAGGTGGAGACTGGACAGGTTCGGGTGGAGGACCGTCCCCTGCTGCTGCGACAGAAGGTCCTCCTGAAGAGGCAGACGAACCGGGGGATCGACTGACATACTGAGTAGCTCGGGATACCAGTACCTTCGAGCCCAGTCCGGAGCCACAAGGATGACTTGGGCCCTGTCGCGCCTGATCTTCTTCAGCACTCTGGGCAGAAGTGGTATAGGCGGAAAGGCGTACAATAGACCGCAACTCCACTCGCGACGAAAAGCGTCTCCGAGCGAGTGCCGCCTTGGAAATTCCAACGCGCAGAACTGATGACATTGCGCGTTCTCTTCGGTGGCGAATAGATCTAACCAAGGCTCTCCCCCATTGCTGAAAGAGGCCTTGCGCCACGTCCGAGTTCAGACGCCATTCGTGATCCATCATGCACCTGCGGCTGAGTTCGTCCGCCCTGGGGTTCAGAGAACCTGCCAGGTGTTGAACCACCAGGGACACGCCCTGATGTTCCAGCCATTGCCAAAGGCGCAGAGCCTCCTGGCAAAGGGTCCACGACACCACCCCGCCCTGTTTGTTGCAGTACCACATGGCGGTGGTGTTGTCCGTGAACACCTGCACTACACGCCCCCGGAAAGAGGGGAGGAATGCCTTCAGTGCTAGACGAATCACCCGAAGCTCCAACATGTTGATGTGGAGTCGAGTCTCCGCCGGAGACCAGAGGCCTCTGATCTCCGCCTCTCCCATGTGGCCTCCCCAGCCCTGGAGGGACGCGTCCGTCACAACTACGTGCTCCGGTTGGGGAAGGGAGAGGGATCTGCCGCAGACCCAATCGCGGTCCGTGAGCCACCACTGCAACTGTCTCGCAGTGCCCTCCGAGATCAGGACATGGTCGGATAGGTTGCCTTGATGCTGGGCCCACTGATACTTCAGGTCCCACTGCAGAGCCCGCATCCGCCACCTGGCGTGATGCACCAGCAGGATGCAGGAGGCCATCAGCCCCAGAAGCCGCAGCGTCAACCTGACCGAAACCCGGGATAACGGCTGAAAGATGGGAATCAGAGCCTGAATATCCCGGACCCGCTGCTCGGGTGGATAAACCCGAAACTGCGCCGAGTCTAGAACCGCTCCGATGAAGAGGAGCTTCTGAGAGGGGCACAGGTGTGACTTTGGCACATTGATCGAGAACCCCAGCTGATGCAGGAGGTCTGCCGTAGTCTGGAGGTGGCTGACGACTGTCTGGGGCGAGCCCGCCTTCAACAGCCAGTCGTCGAGGTAGGGGAAGACTGAAACCCCTAACCTGCGCAGATGAGCTGCGACCACCGCCATCACCTTTGTGAACACCCGTGGGGCGCTGGTAAGGCCGAAGGGGAGCACGGTAAACTGAAAGTGCTCGTGGCCAACCGTGAACCGCAGGTAGCGCCGGTGGGCCGGCAGGACGGGGATGTGGAAATAAGCGTCCTGCAAGTCCAACGCTACCATCCAGTCTCCTGGATCCAGGGCAGCTAAGACCTGAGCCAGCGTCAGCATCTTGAACTTCTCCTTCCGGAGGAAGCCGTTGACGTTCCGTAGGTCCAAGATAGGGCGCAGGCCCCCTTTGCCCTTCTTGGGTACCAGGAAGTAGTGGGAGTAGCAACCACACCCTACTTCTGGCCCAGGAACGCGCTCGATGGCCCCTTTGGCCAAGAGGGCCGTAACTTCCTCCTGCAGAAGTCGCAAGTGATCCCCCGATACACGGTGGTTCTGCGGTGGCATGGTTGGACGAGTCGCCTCGAAGGGGAGGGAGTAGCCCCTTCGGACGATCTGCAGCACCCACCTGTCCGACGTGACAGTGCGCCAGTGGAGGTGGTGATGGCGAACCCTGCCCCCCACTGGCGTCACATGGGCCTGAAAGCACGGACTAGGAGGGTTTTGAGGCGGATGCTGCGGGGGAAGGTGTGGACTGACCTCGCCGCTGCCCACGACCACCTGGACGGCGGTTCCCACAGCCGCCACCGCGTTGGGTATTGCCCTGCGGCGCGTGGCTGGCGGCACGTGCGGGCGCACCCCTTCCGTGGCCACGAAAGGAGTGATAGGCAGCCGGTTGCTGGCGTTGGCCCGAGAGGCCTAAGGACTTGGCCGTAGCCCTGGAGTCCTTAAAACGCTCAAGCGCATGGTCTGCCTTGTCGCCAAAGAGGCGACGGCCATCGAACGGCATGTCCATGAGCGTGCTCTGGACATCTGCCGAGAAGTTGGCGGATCTCAGCCAGGCGTGGCGTCTGACCGCCACCGTCGTTGCCATCGCTCTACCCAGCGAGTCAGTGGTATCCAGCCCACACCGGATGGAATACTTGGCTGCATCCCGGCCCTCCACAAGGGCTTGGCCGAGCTTGGCCCGTACCTCCAACGGACACTCTGGCAGCACTTCCGCGACCTTATCCCACACAGAGTGGGTGTAACGTCCCAAGAGGCAGGCGGTGTTGGAAGACCGCAGGCCCAAACTAATGGATGAGAAGATCTTCTTCCCATACTGGTCATACCTCTTGGATTCCCGATCCGGCGGGGCCGACGGGAATGCGGTTTGGGAATTGGAGGCCTGGATGACCAGGCTCTCGGGGGTAGGGTGGGAGGACAGAAAACATGGGTCGCCCGGGGCGGGGCGGTGGCGTCTGGCCACGTTCCTATCTACGGGCGAACCCGTAGCGGGCTTGGACCAAGTGCCCAGAAGAACGTCAGTCAAGGCCTCATTAAAGGGCAGCAGAGGCTCGGCCGAGCTTGACTGCGGTTTAAGGACCTCAGTGAGGAGGTTAGTCCTCACGGCCGCGACGGGGAGCTCAAGGTTTAAGGCCTTGGCAGCCCTCATCAGCACCACACTATATGTTGCCCCCTCCTCCGAAGCCACGGTAGGAGGGGAGACAAACCCAGGGTCTGGAGAGGTGTCCAGGCCACTGGCCTCCCCAAGGTCTTCTGTCCAGTCCTCACGAGACTGACACTCCCTGGTCAGAGGGTCCTCAGACCCCTCCCAGTCCTCTCCTTCACCCATCTCCTGAAATTCAGGGTCCTCAACCAATGGGGCCTGTTCATAAAAGTGAAATTCACCCAACGGCGTCTGGAGCGGCGCCCAACGGGGCCGTCCCGACGGCCGAACATGAACGGAAGTAGAACCGGGGTCGGCGCCGCCCGAGGACGGAGGCGACACCTGAGGGTCCGACGCCGGGGAGGCCGTCAGATCCACCGGCGACGAACCAGATCCCGAAGGAGGACCAGCGGCGTCCTGCGGCGCCGGGCCCGAAGGCGCCGGCGGCGTCGGAGCAACTGGACCCCTCGGCGCCGGGCCCGAAGGCGCCGGCGGCGTCGGGATAACAGGGACCTGCGGCGCCGGGCCCGAAGGCATCGGCGGCGTCGGGGCCGAAGCACCCGACGGCGTCGGGGCCGGAGCCGCCGACCCGCTAGGGCTCCCAGACGGGTCCGCTGGGCCCGGAGGCGCCGCGGAGCCCGTCGGAGGAGAGAGTTTCCTCATGGCCATGAGGAAGCGCTTGACCTCCTCCGGCGTCGCGTTGAGCCCAGGAACCGTAGGGTATGGGGCTGGACGCGGCGCCCGCGACTCCGACGGAGCCGCGTGGGCGGTGTCACCCGAACCCCCGGCCGCATCGCGCGAGCGTCGGGGGGAGTCCGAGGAGCGATGACGCCGCTTGGACTTCTTGTGCCGCTTACCTGACGACGACTTCGACCCGGAGGAGTGCGGCCTACTCTCGGAGCTGTGGTGGCTCCGGGCCCGCGACCTGTCCCTCGACCTCCCATGGGATCGGGACCTCTCACGGCGCGGGGCCGATTGCCGGAGTTCGAGGCGCCTACGGGACCGCTCCCGCCTGGCTTTCGAAGAGAGGGCCCGGCAGTCGGAGCAGGCCTTGTCGTCGTGGTCGACGCCCAAACACGACAAACACACGCGGTGAGGATCCGTGACCGACATCAGCCGGTCGCAATCGTCGCAATGCTTGAAGCCGGGCATCCCTATCGGCACCGTTTCGGAGTCGAGAGACTTCGAAATAGTAATCAAAAAGGATCAAAAAGTTTAGTCAAAATTGACTAGGGTTACTGCTTTTTCCAGATCTGCGCTTGCTGGCGCGGAAAAAAGAAGAACTGACGTCAGCACGCGGAGGCGGCGTCTAAGTACTCCGACGACGTCATCATGGCGCCCACGACGCCGACGACGGACGTGGAGCCGCAGGCGACGCCTACCGACGCTCAAGGGTACTGCTACGCAAAAACTTCCGGATCCAGTCTGACGCCTGGGGATATTCTAAGGTAAGGAATCTAATACTAACGTGTCTCTTTCAGATCAACATGGCAGGATAATAATGATGCCACCATGAATTTGCCAATCCACGCTAAAGTCACCAAGTGGAGTTCAGGAGACCCCAAACTCCAAAACCCATTAACCGTACAGGGGAGCAATTTCTAAGTCCTGTAGCCCTTGTAGCATAGTCTCCCAATATTTGTCAAAAGGAACCCTGCAAAGACCTCTGGCCTCTTCCCTCCGCAGTGCAAAAACCTCTACACTGCCCCACTTAAGTGTCGCTTTGCACGAATGCTGTATTGTCGGAAGTGTGGTTGCTTTCAGGTCATTGTTATTGCCAAATGTATGAATCGGCTGGTCACTTTTTTGGATCTTTTACACCTATTTAGCCCCAGTAATGCTCCCTCCAAGGTGTGGAGGTCTGTACGATCTGTCAGGGTGATTAGTATATTTGTAACTTCAGTCCACAGTGCAGCAGCAGCTGGGCATGACCAGAACATGTGTGTCATATTCACGTTGTGCGCGTGGCACCGGGGGCAAAGAGAGGAGGACCCAAATATTTTAAGTAAAGTAGCCGGGGTGAGATATGCCCTATGCAGTATGTTATATTGTATATACTGGAATTTGGCATTTCGAGACACCCTGCGTGGGTAATGAATGATTAGTTCCCATTCCTTGGGAGTTGAGGCACAGCCCACATCAATCTCCCAGAGTCTGCATGTGGACGACAAAGGGTCTGTTTTCGTTTGGGCCAAATCTTTGACGAGCCAGATTATGAGTTTGCGGCTTATCCCCATGAAGTGTAGGACGAGGGTCAGTGGGTGTTGTTCCAGTTCGGTGTCTGTCACATTCCACAGATGTCCCAACTCAGCTGCCAGCGTGCCATGGGCTAGAAAGTGCCCCACCAGCAGCTCATATTCTTCCTGTAGCTCGCCATAGGGTATTAGCACCCAGTCTCTGAACAGGATCATCCGCTAAGGTCAACCCAACCTCTCTCAATACCGCCAGGCTTTCCCTACCTATGTGTGTGTGAAATGGCACCATGAAGTTCAATCCAATGGCTGGAGAACATGGGATCATATCCGCCATAAGTTTTAGGCCTCTCATAACTCTGGCAGGCCACGCTCACCAGACCATTCACCCCTCGAGGGATCATCGGTCCAGGAAGTAGCATCGACCCCACCACTTCCTGCACTCTATGCATTGGCAATCCACTCACCTCATCCAGTTGCCTCTCAGCTAACCATCTAGCAAGCCATTGCAGAGGCGCGGCTAAATAATATTGTTCAAAGTTTCGCGCACCTAGGCCACCCCTCTCCACTGGCAACTGCAGTCTACGGAGTGCCACTCATCCCCTGGTCTTGTTCAAGATAACTCAAAATGGCAACTCCATAAAGGTGGAGCGGGGCTCCGCCATCGGTGAATTATGAAAGAAGTACAAAAGGCAGAGGAGCATCACTATTTTAGAGAGAGAAATTCGCCCTCATACTGTGAGCGGGACAGTACTCTAGAAGGCCATCTGTGGGCGCAGGGAAGATGTGGCCCTAGTCAAGTTCCTATCAATGAGATCCTTTTTTGTGTGGTAAATGCAGATCCCCAGGTATTGAAAGGAGAGAGGTTCCCACTGTGATGACCTACTGTGGGGTGCAATCCACACATGAAGGGAATAAACAAGAATTTGTCCAGTTGACGTCCAATCCTGATGCCCATCGGAATCCCTCTAGCATCTCTATAATCGCCAGTGGCACCATCCTCAGGGTAAAGTGCAATGGGGAGAGGGGACAGCCCTGACAAGTGCCCCTACTCCCCTCGAAAGAGGGCGACACGTACGGTCCAATTTTTACCCTGGCAGTTGGTGCGGTCTACAAACGTATGTATCTCTGCAGTCTCCCTATGATACCCATTTCTGATAAGGTGGCAAAAAGTTAACCCCAGTCAACGGTGTTGAACGCCTTCTCGAGGTCCAACACCAAACCGGCTACATATGGCTATCGCTGTGGAGGCGGGTGGTGGATCTATCTGGAATGAAGCAGTTTTGATCCATGTGGACCAGATGTGGCATATGTTCAATCAGATGGAGTGCCACTACCTTGATAGGATTTTATAGTCCATTCCCAACCTGGACAAATGACGGTAGGATCTCAGTTTCATCTGATCTCAGTCAGGCTTGACCATGGACACTAGCAGGGATTCATGCATGGATTGTGGTAGGTTCCCTTCGCAAAGGGCAGCCTGGTATACTACCAGCAGTCTGGGGGCCAAGAATGGTTCAGCTGCATTATAAAACTCGGTTGGAAAGCGGTCTAATCACAGAGTTTTCAGTGTGGCTGTTCCCTTATTCACCTGCGTATCTCCTGCACCTCCAGAGGGGTACACTCCTCTCTCGCTAGTGGGCAGAGGGTTGTCAGTTCTGGGCCGGCAAGGAACTTCATAATGTCTGTCTGATGCTCCACATGCAGAGGGTAATATAATCTGCAATAATACCCTGTGAAGGCTTCCTGTATGTTCGGTTGGCTGGAGCGTATGCGGCCCATGTGATCTCTGATCATTGTGATGGGTTGTGTTGGTGCTGCGAAGGAGCCAGGCCAAAAACCAGCCCGATTTGTGCCTCTCCATGTGCATCTTGGCCTGCTATGCCTTGAAGTCTGTACATCGTAGTTGTTCTTTTAGATGTACGTGGTGTTTTTAAGTGTCTATCAGTGTGGGCAATGCTGTGGTATCTGATCTGGCTGCAGTCTCTTGCGTTCCCAGAAGAGTTTGTTTGCATTAGTTTCCTGTGTAAAGTAGCTCTAGCACTAGCTCCCACTATTGCCCTTATGCAGCGGCCCCTCAACCCCACCTTCATTACCTCCCACTCCACTGTTCTAGAGGTGGCCGTGTCCCAGTTATCTGTAAAATAATTAGTAACAGACTCTCTCCTTTCCTCACAGAACACCTGATCCTCCAACAGTGTTGGGTGCAATCTCCAAGTGGGAACTGGGGGTCGCGGTGCCCCCCATCCAATATGTACCTGCAAAGGTTTGTGGTCTGAGAAAGTCTTCCCCAGATATTCTGGATATAGCGCCTGTGCTTGTAGTGTGTGATGACAGTAAATATAATACAATCTGACGTGCAGGTCATGTCCTGCGGAATAGTAAGAGCACTCACAATAACTTGGCGTCTCAAACAAGTAGTTGGTGAGCTACCAGTAGCTCTCCACCTACCTGTGAGTAGCTCTCCTGGGTCTAGGTCATCCTATTAAACATTAAAGCCTTTGCTTGGTTGAAATATTATTTGCTTGCCCAAATTAAAATGCATATATTTCAGACAAAAATTTGTGTTTTTTCAGAACTGATAAAAGCTGATGATTTGGAGAAAAATGGTTATATTTTCAAAATATATTTAAAGCTGCTACTTGAGTTGGAAGGAATATGCTACTTACCAGTATGTCGGGCTGCTGACATTTATATCTGTGCATAGATCGCCGCCTAGTGTTGGGTTCGGATGATTGCACATTGTTGTCCTGGAAGAGTCTTCGAAGTATCACGAGATAGGTGGCTCCTCCCTTGGACTACAGTGTGCATGGGCATCCTCTCCAACTTCAAATTGTTTTTCGCCATTGTGGCAGAGATGGAGTGTAATACAGTAAGTGATGACCATGCCTGAGAATGATTCTGAGTGCTACAGCTGCGACAGGCACCGGGGAGGAGGGCGTGCGATATAAATGTCAGCAGCCCTACATGCCAAAAACAGATGCATACTGGTAAGTAGCATATTCCGTTCGAGGCATGTGGGCTGCTGAATTTATATCTGTGCATAGAATAAATAGCAGTATCCTCCTCAGCGGCGGTTGCCCGTGCCAGCTGCAGAGGTCTGAAAAAGAGTTCTGAGAACAGCCTGACCTACAGCAGCTTGCTGTTTGGAGTGTACATCCACGCAGTAGTGTTTGGTGAATGTGTGTATGGTGGTCCATGTGGCTGCTCTACATATATCCTCTAGAGGAATGTAACCTAGGAAAGCCATGGATGCCCCTAACTTGCGTGTGGAATGCGCTCTTGGGGGAACTGTCAATGTGTGTTTAGCTTTCTGATAACAGATTTGTATGCACTTAACAATCCAGCTGGCTATACCTGACTTGGAAATGGGGTTGCCTTTGTGTTGTGGAGAGAAGGCAACAAACATTTGCTTAGTCTTCCTGAAATCCTTTGTCCTGTCTATGTAATAAAGAAGAGCTCTTTTAACATCTAGCGTGTGCAGCGCTCTGTCTGCCACCGAGTCTGGATTTGGGAAGAAAACGGGCAGTTCTATGGTTTGGTTAATGTGGAACTGCGACACCACTTTAGGCATGAATTTCGGGTAAGTACGCAGCACCACCCGATTAGCATGAATCTGTATGAATGGCTCTTGAATAGTTAGGGCTTGAAGCTCACTAACTCTCCTTAGCGATGTTATTGTCACTAGAAAAGCCACTTTCCATGTCAGAAACTGTATCTCACAAGAGTGAAGAGGTTCAAAGGGTGGTCCCATTAGTCTGGTGAGAACTATGTTCAGATTCCAGACAGGTGAAGGAGGGTGTCTGGGAGGAATCACTCTTTTGAGTCCTTCCATAAAAGCTTTAATGGCTGGCACTCTAAAAAGAGAAAGATGCTGTCTGTTTTGAAGATAAGCTGCCATTGCAGCCAAATGTATCCAAATGGAACTATATGCCAGATTGCATCTGTATAGGTGCAACAAATAACATATAATGTTTTGTGTGGATGCATCTAGCGGATTTATGTCATTATTAGAACAGTAAATTACAAATCGCTTCCATTTGGCCGCGTAGCATGCCCTGGTTGTAGTTCTTCTTGCTTCCATGATGATGTCCATACAGTCAGGGGGCAGGTTGAGGTAGCCAAACTCTATGACCTCAGGAGCCATATTGCAAGGCTCAACTGTTGCGGATCTGGGTGCTGAATGTCTCCACGGTTCTGAGTGAGGAGACTGGGCTTGAGTTGCAGGCGTTTGTGAGGCACCACTGAAAGTTCTAGGAACGTGGTGTACCACGCTAGCCGTGCCCACGTTGGAGCAACTAGGATGAGCGTCATGGAGTGCTGCCGCAGTTTGCGTGCCACTAGCGGTATGAGCGGTACTGGAGGAAAAGCGTACGCAAATCTACCTGACCAGTTCATCCATATCGCATTGCCCTGAGACTGCGGGTGTGGGAACCTGGCGGCGAAGGTTTGGCATTTTGCGTTTTCCTTTGTGGCGAATAGGTCTATCTCTGGATGACCCCACTGCTGGAAATATGGTTGGAGCACTGAGGGGTGTATCTCCCACTCGGGCATTTGGTGGCTGTGCCTGCTGAGCAGGTCCGCCATCTGGTTGTCTTTGCCTGGGAGATGTTCCGCCATGAGGAACATGTTCCTTTGAATGGCCCACCTCCACATGCTCTGGGCTAGATGAGACAATTGTGGAGAGTGCGTGCCTCCCTGCTTCTGGATGTAATACATGGCAGTCATGTTGTCCGTCCGGATCAGCACGACTTTGTTGCAAAGATGCAGTTTGAAGGCTTTCATTGCCATGAAAATCGCCATGAGCTCCAACAGGTTGATATGCATCTTTTGCTGCTGCGCTGTCCATAGTCCCTGCACTGTATAATGGAGGACATGCGCTCCCCAACCCTGGAGAGATGCGTCCGTTGTCAGCACTATCTGTGGTACAGGCTCTTGGAACGGTCGTCCCCAGCAAAGGTTTTGTGTGTTCCACCAATGCAGAGAGTTGTATGCACGACCGGTCACCAAAACTAGGTCTTTTAGATGTCCTTGAACCTGGTTCCACTGTCGTGCCAAGCACTCCTGAAGCGGACGCATGTGTAGCCTTGTGTGAGGGACTATAAAGATGCAGGAGGCCATCATACCTATCAGCTGCATGAATACCTGCGCTGGGAGCGAGTGTTGGGGCCTGAATTTCTGAATGAGCAATTGCATGCTGTTGACTCTGGCTGAGGTTGGGTGCGCTGTCGCTGTTAGAGTGTTGATTGTCGCACCCAGGTACTGTTGTACATGTGCGGGTTGAAGGTGTGATTTTGGGTAATTGAGTGAAAATCCTAGACTGTGTAGGAGGTGAATTGTGCGGGACATGTGGCTGGCACATTGCTGGGCTGACTTTGCTTGAACAAGCCAGTCGTCCAGATAAGGATAGACGTGGATGTGTTGTCTCCGAAGGTGCGCCGCCACTGTCGCTAAGCACTTGGTGAACACCGTGGGGGCAGTAGTGACCCCGAAAGGCAGGACCTTGAACTGGTAATGCTGGTTGTTTATGGTGAACCTATTTCCTGTGTCCTGGGTGAACGGGAATGTGGAAATATGCGTCTTTTAAGTCTAGGGTTGCTAGGAAGTCTCCCTGACTGAGCAATGGTAGAACTTGATGTAAAGTCAGCATGTGAAAATGTTCTGACAAGATGTACTGGTTCAGGGGTCTGAGGTCTAGAATGGGCCTGAGAGACCCGTCCTTTTTTGGGATTAAGAAGTACAGTGAGTACACCCCTGTACCCTGCTGATTTAAAGGCACGAGTTCTATGGCCCCTTTTTGCAGCATGCAGAGTACTTCTTGCTGCAATAAGTGCATGTGCTCTGCGGACATAGGACGGGGCCTTGGGGGTATGTTGGGTGGAGTAGAGGTTAGTTCTAGACAATAGCCTTGTTGGATAAGGTCTCTCACCCACCTGTCTGTGGTTATGCCTTCCCAGACTGGCAGGAACTGCTGGAGTCTTCCCCCGACAGGTGTTATATGGTCGGGGGGCAGTGACAAGACGTCACTGTTTATTGGTGGCGGAGGATCTGGCATTATTATTTCCGCTTCCTCTGCCTTTGGTGCTGTTCCCACGATAGCCACCCCTATTGTTCTTGTTATAGGTGTTCTGTGTGCCCCCTCTGTTGTATTGGGCTTGCTGTGATGGTTGACCTCTGGAGGCTCCCCTGTTACCGGAGCGACAAAAGGAACTGCCCCATAACTGTTGTGACTGCAGAGCCCCCATGGATTTTGCTGTCTCAGTGTCTTTTTTAATTTTCTCAAGGGTTGTGTCTACATCAGGGCCAAAGAGAAAATCAGGGTTAACCGGCTGGTTGAGTAAAGTAGTTTGTATCTCCGGCTTAAAACCAGAGATGCGTAGCCAGGCATGCCTTCTAAGCATCACACTTGCGTTTATGGCCCTAGCTGCCGTGTCTGCTGCATCTAGCGCACACTTGATGGACGCATTTGAAATTAATTTCCCCTCCTGTATCAGCATTTCTGCTCCCTCCTTATAAGCCTCAGGTAGGTGTTGCAGTAGCTGCTCTAACGTGTCGTAGTGTGCCCTATCATATCTGGCTAATAGGGCCTGTGTGTTGTAGATCCTCCAAATATTTGCTGCTTGAGCCGCTACTCGCTTGCCAGATGCTTCAAAGATCTTAGATTCTTTGTCCGGAGGGGGAGCATCACCACTGGTTTGAGAGTTTACCCTCTTACGAGCCTTAGCCACCACGAGGGAGTCCAACGAGAGCTGGCCTTTGATGTACGTAGGGTCCACAGGTGCGGGCCGGTACTTCTTTTCAATCCTTGGGTTTACAACACGTGCCCTTGTGGTCTCCTTGAAGATGTCAGTAGCGTGTTTAAGGACACCCTTCAGCATAGGCAATGTTTTTACTGATCTTTCTGAAGTTAAGAAAGTATCAAACAAAAAGTCCTCCTCTACTGGGTCAGCATGCATGTCCACATCATGGTTTTTGGCTGCCCTTTCAATCAAAGCGTTAAACGCAGCAGTATCTTCAGTAGGTGAGGTTTTGATGGTATAGGACTGAATGTCAGGCGTGGTCTGTGGCTCACCAGGGTCAACAGGGTCAGTCCAGGTTTGCTGTTCATCCTGATCTGTGTTAGCAGGATAATTGAACACATCTTCATTGTATCCCTCCCCTATATCCTCATAGGTGCGTGTGGGCGAATAGGAATAGTCTTGTTCACAAGACTCCACAGGCTCAGAAAGAACAGGTGAGGTTGCCGAGTCCCTTTTCCGTTTCAGAGGGATTTTGTATGACTCCAAAGGAGTTTATGGAACTATTTTCCGTTTGTAAATGGTGAGTCTACCAGTATCCGAGTTGATGAACAGTTTTGACTGATTGTCATAGGAGGGTGCTTGGAACAGCACATCCTCCTCAGCGGACTGAGTCCTTGAAACTACCGACACTTTCATGGTATTGTCGGTGCCTTTTTGTGGCTCAAAGGTTTTTGGTCGGGGGCAGTCCATATTTAATAGGTTGTGTAAGCAGTGGAGACGAACCGACCTTTTTTGAGGGTGTTGCAGCCTTAGATCCGACCAACTTTGTAGGATCACTGGGCTGCTTGCGGCCCTGCGTCGATTCGAGCTGTCGGTGGGCAATAGGTACGCCTTTTTGCTTCGACGCGACGTGCTCTTTCGGGTCGGGAGCATTTTTCGACTCGAAGGCCTTGCTGGATATCGGCGACGAGGCTGGAAGTTTCGGATCGACAGTCTTCCTAGCCTTGAGTCCTTTGCCAGTGTCGCCAGCTTTGGTCGTGGACGTCGACAGCGTCAGCGCGACGTGCCTGACGGCAGAGACAGGCTTCGGCGTCCCGTGTTTCGGGTCGACGCCCCCTTGTGACCCCGAAGGGTTGATGACACTTTTAAATTGGGTTGGAGCCGACGAATCCGAGGCTGTCGATCCGAGGACTGACGTCAGCAGTTTCGGTTTCGATACAGTTGCTGTCGGTTTCGGCTTCGATTTTGCCGCTGAAAGTGGCTGATTGATCGATGGCTCTGTAGAAGTATTCTTAGCCGGGCTTTGACGCGGGGCTATAGAATGCGGGTAAAGATCTTGGCTAAGGCCTTCCGGCGATGCCTCGACCTGAGCCTTAGAGAGTATAGTGTCAGTATCGGGCCCCGCGATTGCGGATGGGCCTTGCTCATCGCTTGAGTCGTCATCGACGGCTCCGATGGCTTCTGCGTCGTCTCCTACCTCGACGATGTCTTCCTCATGGACGTAGTCTCGTTCTTCGTCCAGACTATAATGTGAGTTGTGCTCCGATGCAGGGTCCGACTGCCGGTCAGGCTCCTCTTGATCGGCGCCCTCGATGTCGTCTGCCTCGAAGATATTTTCTGGTTCTGGCGCTGTTTGCTGGGCCGACTGCCTCGCGGCGCGTCGAAGCCGAAGTGTTTTCTTCGACCGGAACTTGGAACAGGCCATGCAGCTGGCCTCGTCGTGGTCCGGGGATAGGCACTTATTGCACACCAGGTGCACATCGATGTGAGGGTATTTGGAGTTGCAGACGGGGCATCTCTTTAACGGGCTCCGTTCCATCGTCGACGCTCGTCGGTGCCTATCTGTCGAAAGGCAATACGGCCTTCGACGTCCTGTTCGAAGAACTGGATGAAGTACCGGGCACCGAACGAGAGACAATACCGACGCCCGAGGGCCTTTTGGCCTCGCGAAAAGTAGTTTAAGTATATTCCGAACTTGAGTCAAGAAGGTACATCCAAACCCAATGGCGGAAAAAAGCAATCTGAAGATGGAGAGGATGCCCATGCGCACTGTAGTCCAAGGGAGGAGCCAGATGCCCATGCGCACTGTAGTCCAAGGGAGGAGCCACCTATCTCGTTATACTTCGAAGACTCTTCCAGGACAACAATGTGCAATCATCCGGACCCAACATTAGGCGGCGATCTATGCACAGATATAAATTCAGCAGCCCACATGCCTCGAACAGATTTATTACTCATATTATTACCTTGGTGTAGTGGGACTGCAGCTATGGCTGTTATGCATTACCCATGTAGATGCATTGCAAATTGATAGGGATTACTGCTGACAATCTTGAATGGACTATCACGTCACTTATAGTAGCTCTGGATCATTTTCATTGAACGTAAGTAGCTCTTAGTACAGAAAAGGTTGGAGACCGCTATCCCCCAACTATCCTGAAGTGACCAGTGATTAGCTCATTGTGTAAGGCATGCAGCTGCCACCACCACCACCGGAAGGGACAGCAGTGGGGTTTGAGAGCGGCCTAAATGCGGGTCTAGGACACAGTTGAAATCGCCACCCACAACCCGAGGGATGTGGGTCTATAGTGTAAGGGCAAGGAAGAGGCACGCCAGGAATCTACTGCCCAGTAGTACAGGCCTCCCATCAAGGAGACCCTCCAACAGAACACAGCGTCCCTACGGGTCTATGTCATTAGCTATTTGTCTGAATGGGACCCCTGGTCGGACCCACACGAGGGATCCCCAGGCAAACCCCATGGTGCTGAAGTACTGACCTCGCCAGCATTTTTTTAAACGGGTCTCCTCCCCCTTCACCACATGGGTCTCTTGAAATAGAGCTATTTGTGCCCCAGGTCTGCGTACAGATTGTTGAACTGTATCGTCCACATTCCCCAGATGTTCCATGTAAGTATACCTATTTCACTCATTCAAGTTCAGAGTACAAGAGGTCACAGGAAAGGGAGGGAGGGGGACCTTGGATCGGCATGGCATCACTCACATCGGTCATACTACTGGGGATGTTGCCTCCCCTAACCGACCGAACACTTATCAAGTGATCTGCAGCGTTAGAATTAACATGAACCCTCAGAACTCCTATCCCAGGGCGGTATTCAACGGGATAACTGCCCTAACAATTAACAAGAATCCCACTACAGGAAGCTTACAAGGTGCTTTTTCATACAGCAAAGCCAAGGCATGGAAGAGGGCCATGCCCTGTGGCAACACTACAGATTGTCTTCTCTCGTGGTACCACTACCGATTGTCTTCTCTAGTATATTTCTGCAGTCAATAACTGCAATGTGGAGCTGAGCGATGAACAGTGAATACTAAGCATCAGCGACCCATGGCTAGGGTACTGTAATGTGTGTAAGAGCAGCTGGAGCTACGCCAACATCTAACTCATAACACCTATACAGCGGTGGCTCCTGTGCTATGACAGAGGATCGTCGCTGACCCCCCCCCCCCACCCAATAAAAATCAGGAAAGGAAAAATAAATCGGCACTCATTTTTATTTTTCCTTCCTTGCCGAATCTTGGGGGTGGGGCCTGAAGGATGACAGCACTGAGGTGAGTGGTAGCGCATTCTCTTCACTGCGTATGGCGGTTTGGCCGGCCGTCTCAGAGTGAAGCTCCCTACAACCCCAGCTGCATTGCTGAGGCTGGAGAGAGCAGGCACAGACTCCCTGTCTGTCCTGAGACATGAATATAGGGCGCACACGCCGATCCTGAATCTGCTCTCATGCGATTGGCCGCAGGGCATTCTTGGAGCCTGTACCAAGGAAGAGGAGCGCGACACGGCTGGCTGAAGGTCCGTTTTTTAAAATTATTTTGCCTCTACCCTTTGCAACTCCTATTCCCCTCTCTTACACTCCCGACCCCACCGCCACCCCCCCACCAGCTGCCCCAACACCCATCACAAACACCGGCCGCTTCTGCGCACATAATGCATGCTGTAACATTCCCACCGCACCCCATCCCTAACCCTCACAGCAGGGTCGATGTGGTCTCACAGACGGAATGGGAGGGGGCAGCAGCATAAGTCTCGTCATCAAGTCGGTGGGCGTGACGGGGACCCAGCCTCAGATATGTACAAGATTCTGCGGATTGTATCTGGTCAAACTATATGGTCAGCAGTTTGTGGTGCGATGTCCGGGAGAGACAGTGATGCAGTGCTGTGGAGGGAGGACCCTGTGTCCACGTCTGAGTGGGGATCCCTTGCTGAATGTGCCTGTGATGATTGTTGTTTCACTAGCAACAATGAGGCCGTGGACAATGCCTGAGACTGTTCTTCTGGTGGCTGGGTTGGTATGTTGGTGGCGGTGATTTGTGGCGTCTGTCAATCCCTCTCTCGCTGCCGTTCTCTGAGCTGCACTCTCGGGTGACAAATGCTCACCTGCGAAGACATTTGCGAATTTACCTCGAATCTACGCTGCTCCAGCCAATCCCGTGCATCAGAAGGCATAAAGAAGAAATACCGTGTTGTTTGCTGTCACTTTCAGCCTTGCTGGAAACAGTAGGGAATACATAAGGCTCACCTGCCAGAGTTTGAGTTTTACTCCCAGAAATAAGGCCCTTCTGCGCTGCTTGGGTGTAGTCCAGAAAAATTTAGATAATCGCATTCTCGTACTGAGGCAGGTCGGTGGTGTAAATCAACTGCAATATGGAGTCGATTAGTATGATGACAGTTCCGTACTCGCACCACTACAGGGCGAGAGGAGGCCCCAAGCCGGGGGCCACCTGGCTGGAAATCGGTGAGCACGCTCGAGTAGGAAATATGGAGATAGCACAGCTTGTAGAATCACCCTGCCAAACTAAGATTCGAAGAACTGCACTGGGTTCGACCCCTCTGCTCTCTCAGGGAAACCCACAATATAGAGGATGTTTCTACGGGAGCACCCTTCCGAATCTTCAGCCCTGTTTTCAAGTTCCTGCAATTTGACGGTGAGTGATCTTACTTTCATAGCAATCTTGGATATTTTGGGCCGAAGCTCAGCAAGGACTGCTTCTGTAGCCCCAACTCTAGTAGAGTTTTCTTTGATCTTCTCGAAGCAGGCTCATTTCCACTACTCCAGAGATCCTGTGTGGTATCCGCTATGGCTTCAAGAATCCTGTCTAATTTTGCATCTGTGACATTAGGGAAGCCTCTACAGAGGTCGTTTCCGGGTCAGGGTTACCCATCGCATCTGTACGGCGGCAGTCCGTCGACCAGGAGTCTGATCCACCCCTCTTACCCATTCTGGGCAGTACGCAAGCAGCCAAGGGTCCGCACCTTTCCTCTCAGTCCCAGGGTTGAAGGCACAGGATCTGCCAGATATATTTATGTGTAGGTTTTGGCCTGTTAGACCCCTCCAGGAACGGGGTACTGTTCAGCAGGAAACGTGGCCCATGCAACCCAGGTCACTCGCACTGAAGCCTCCGGAAACTCTGCTTGTTGATTAATTCACCACCAAGGCGATAATGTCTGTGCAACTGCGTGCCTCAGGACCCCCGGGGGGAGAGAACCTCTGCCACAGATGAGTTCCCTTCCTGTGTTGTGAGGCACCTTCTGAGTCCAAACGGGATGGGACCCGCCACTCACTGAACGTTTGCCACCTCCTGCGCGCAGTGGCCACAAGCCGTTCGAATTACCCCACTTCTGGGAGGTTATGATTGCCATCTTGTGTGAGGAAAGCAGTGGATATATCTATGTCCTACTCATCTGACCAGAACAGCCCCCAAGGATATTTTGCGCCCTCCAGAGTCTCCCTTGAGTGTCAGGGCCAATTCCTCTCCCAACATGCACTACCAGCGTAATATGGTAGGCAGTAGGAGTGGAGTAGCAAGGGGAGGGTGCCAAGTCTGGCTCAACAGTCACTAATCTGCCAGTTGTTGCACGGTTCCCATGTTCAACAGGGTGCGATTCCAGGGGGCTCCAGGCTCCTCCTCCACCCTGCAGTTAATGTAAGCGGTCCGCTAGTCGGGGATGCAGAACAACAGGAAGCACTTCAGGGCCCTCTGCCTCATGTGGTCACTCATTATGGCTCTAGGCCCTTGGTCTCGCAGAAAGAGGCATGCAACATATCACAACTCTCAGCTGCTTCAAGCCTCATCCACTACAGCAGGCACAGGGAGTCAAAGTGGTGCCAGCAGGGGAGGCCCCACAATCTCACCGCAGGTCGGACCCAGGCGCAACCATGGAGGTCGGGTGTACCCTTCTTTCTCCTATGTGCTTCCGTTATCCCAGGGCCTACAGGGGGTTGCTCGTGGGTTTCCTCTGTCATGGGTGTCGGGGCCTTTCTTTTTTTCTCAATCCAGCTCTTTTCAGTGCACAAACAGTGGGAGGGCCAGAGGGAGGACACATCCAACCCTGTCCCTGTAGCCGCGCTCCGATACCACCACAGGCACAGCAGTGCGGCCCAGCAACAGTGTCACACCTCACAAGAGCTTCTTATCACTCACCAGTGGGGCATGCCTTTGTGTGATGTTGGCCCCCACAGATTATTTGGGGTAGGGACCTGATTGGCTTAGCCACCAGTCCTCTGTCTGGCCCGGGGGGTCCTGGCTCAGCACGCGGCCTCAGCACCACCAGTCCACGTTCCCCTCCAGCTTTTATTGGGTCACTGTTAGTCCCGCTATCTTGCATCCGTGCTCATTGTTAGGAGCCGCTTCATGCCATCAGTTCCACCTGTTCGTCCACTGGGCGACAGGGACCAGGGTCACAGCGTTGTTTGATGATCTCAGGTCAGCAATGCGGAGCTGCCTCAGCCTACGTCCACAATCATCCGCGGCTTGGCCACACACCCTGCTTTGCCATTACTTTGAATGGCAAAGTCAGGCTAGCTGTTTAAACTGCTCTTCCAGCCTGCAAATGGCAGGCTGGGAGTCTCGTTTTACTTGAGTCACACACAGTGTGGCACAACCAGTGCTACAATCCCTGGGGGGACCCTCTACTTACATGCCCTGTGTACACTTTACTGGGGGCTTACAGGTAAGTACGCTTAGTCTAATGGGTAAGAGCCAATTTGACATACCTATTTAAGGGTAAGGTCACAAGCTCAGAGGTTTGGTTAGCAGACCCCAGTGCGCTCCGAGTCGAAAAACCAGAAGCATCAGTCCAAAAACAATGGGGTGATCATATAAAAAAAGGCATTTTTGCTTATAAAAAATATGTAGGAGAAACATCTTGGGGATAACCTGCACTAAACATCAATCCATAATAATGTATTATTGCAAGTATCTAAACCACAATCATCACTATTTAACTGAACAATAAACTGGGAAACAGCACTGATCAGTGGAAATAAACACAATACATATACATCGAACAAGTTACTTATCTTTGGTAACGTATTATCTGGCAGAGACTATCTAGTTGCAGATTCCTTACCTTTGAATTCCCAGGCGTCAGGCTGGATCCGGAAACTTTAGCTGAGCAATACCCCTTGCGAGCGGCGTCGGGTGGCTCCATTTGGCTCTGCGTGACATCGTCCGAGTTGGTAGCGTCGTCGGTTATGACGTCGCAGTGCCTATATAAGAGACACCCAGGCGTGCAGACGTCAGTACTTTTTATTTTTTCCACGCCAGAAGCGCAGAGCCACGAAGTAACTGACATAGTCATGTGCAAAACTAGGGCCCTGATAAAGCGAGTAACCCTAGCCCTACAATATTAGTCCACAAAGCGGGGAGGCATGGGTGAGGCTGTAAGGAATCTGCAGCAAGATAAGAGGCTCAATCAGATAATGCGTTTCCGAAGGTAAGTAACTTGTTCATCTGATAGAGAGTTCTAGCTGCAGATTCCTTACCTTTGAACTAGATACCCAAGCCATACCATCCTGGCATGAGTTGCAGACCAATATCCTATAATATGAAGTCCTGCAGCACCAAGCGAGAAAAATGCTTGTCCCTGCGGACCTGACCGTCCAAGCAATAGTGTTTTGCAAATGTGTGCAAAGATGCAGACGTTGCTGCTTGACAGATGTCTTGCATGGGGACACCCAGAGCCAAGGCCTTAGTTGCAGCCTTTCCCCCAGTGGAACGGGCCCTTTACCCCTCAAGGGGCAGCTTCTTCGCCAGGTCCTAGCAGATCTTGATACAGAGATCGACCCGCAAGAAATGGTCTTTTTCTGCATGGTCCTTCCATTATTCGCTCCCACGTACCCCACGAAGAGTTGGTCGTCCACCTGGAACTCTTTAGGGCGGTCAAGGTAGAATGACAAGGCTCTTTTTGGGTACAGATGGTGGAGACGCTCCTCTTCCTTAGAGGGAAGCGGGGAGCACAGAAGGTGGGCAATGTGATGGACTAACCTAGGTGGAAAGGGGTCACAATGTTCGGTAAAAAGGATTCCCGGGTGCGAAGAAAAGGACTTGAGATAAGGCGGCGAGCAAGATTAACAAGTTACTTACCTTCGGTAACGATATATCTGTAAGAGACACATATTAGTTATAGATTCCTTACCTTAGAATTACCCCCAGGCTTCAGACTGGATCCAGAGAACTTTTCTTCAACAGTACCCCTGCGCGTCAGTAAGTGGTGTTGGTCGACTTCGCATTAGTCGTCGGTGTCGTGATCGCTGGAATGACGTCACAGTATCTACATAGACACCACCCCCGTGCGCTGATGTCCGTTCTTTACACGGCATTCCACGCCAGAAGCGCAGAGCCATACAAGACACTGACCACTGGTGCACCAAACTAGGGTCCTGAAAGGGAGTTCATTTCTCTAGAAATCAGTTCGCAGAACGGGGAGGATGGGTGGGGTGGTAAGGAATCTAGAATTAATGTCTTACAGATATATTGTTACCGAAGTTAAGTAACTTGTTCGTCTGAAAGAGACCATTAGTTATAGATTCCTTACATTAGAATAGATACCCCAGAAATATCAACCCCGTAGGTGGGTCTGTGAACCAAGTTCACACCAGAAAGTCCTGGAGAACTGAAAGGCCAAAGAAGCTGCCTCTCCAGACTTGACCATTCAGGAAGTAATGTTTAGTGAAAGTGTGCAATGATGCCCACTTGGCTGCCTGGCAGATGTCACTGAGAGGGACTCCACGTCCCAAAGCAGTAGTGGCTGCAGTCGCCCTGGCGGAATGGGCAAGCTGTCCTACCGAAAGGCTCCTTTTTTGCCAAGGAACAGCAGATTTTTTCTTTTTTTTAAATATATTTTTATTGAGATGTAAAGCAGAGCAAAAATACATACATTAAGATCGGTTATTAGCTGCGAACACTTCAAAGCTGGATCAGCAGATTTTAATGCAAAGGACAACCCATCGAGAGATTATCCGCTTTTGTACGGCTGACCTTTCTTGGCGCCCACATAGCCAACAAAGAGTTGACCATCCACCCGGAATTGTTTTGTGCAATCCAGATAAAAAGATAGCCCACGTTTTGGATCAAGACGGTGGAGCCTCTCCTCCTCTTTAGAAGGATACGGGGGCAGGAAGATGGTGGACAAAGTGATGGTCTGTCCTTTGTGGAAAGAGGTAATGACTTTGGGAAGAAAAGATGGTCGAGTTCAAAGCACAACCACCTTGTCAGGATGAACAGCAAGGAAAGGAGGTTTAGCAGAAAGAGCCTGAAGCTAACTCACCCTGCGAGCAGAGGTGATGGCAACCAGAAAAGTAGTTTTCAAGGTCAATAGTCTCAGAGGGCAATTATGAAGTGGCTTGAAAGAAGCACACATGAGGTAGGTTAAGACCAGATTCAAACCCCACTGGGGCATTACGAAAGGAATAGGAGGAAAGAGGTGAGAAATGCCCTTACAAAATCTATTTACCATAGAGGACTTTAAAAGAGAAGGATGATCAGGTATGGTGAAGAACGGCATAAATGGCCAAAAGATAGCCTTTAAGTGTGCTCAGAGCAGAGCCCTGCTGGGCGAAAGAAAGTAGGAAGAGGAGACCCTCTAAAAGGGGATCCACAGCCTTTGCTGTGCACCATGCCACAAATTTTTTCATCTACAGGCGTATACCGGTTTAGTCGAGGGACGCCTGGATGCCAAGATGACATTACAGACTTCGGGAGGGAGGTCAAAAGCTGTGAACTGTCGCCGCTCAATCTCCACGCAAGGAGGTGGAGGCTGGACAGGTTTGGGTAGAGAACCGTCCCCTGCTGTTGCGACAGAAGATCCGCCAGAGTCTGATCGGAGGATCGATGGCCAAGTGCAAGAGCTCAGGATACCAGACTCTTTGTGCCCAATCTGGAGCCACAAGAATGACTTGGGCACGGTCGTGCTTGATCTTCTTCAGCACTCTGGGCAGAAGTGGTATAGGCGGAAAGGCATATAGAAGACCGCATTTCCACCCGCGACGAAAAGTATCGCCGAGCATGTCCTGCCTTGGAAATTTCAACGCGCATAACTGCTGACATTGCATGTTCTCTTCGGTGGCGAACAGATCTATCCAAGGCTCCCCAACTGCCGAAAGAGACCTTGCACCACTTCCGAGTGAAAACGCCATTCGTGATCCATCATGCACCGGCAGCTGAGTTCGTCCGCCCTAGCGTTCAGGGAACCTGCCAGGTGTTGAACCACCAGGGACATGCCCGGATGTTCCAGCCACGTCCAGAGGCAGAGAGCTTCTTGACATAGGGTCCACCACCCCACCCGCCCTGTTTGTTGCAGTACCACATGGCGGTGGTGTTGTTCGTGAACACCTGCACCACTCTTCCTTTGCAGAAGGAAGGAATCCTTTCAGTGCAAGACGGATCACGTTGATGTGGAGCCCGGACTCCGACGGAGACCAGAGGTCTCTGATCTCCGCCTCTGCAATGTGGCCGCGCCATCCCAGAAGCGATGCATCTGTCACCACTGTGAAGTCTGGTTGGGGAAGGAAGAGGGATTTGCCGTTGACCCGATCCTGGTTCGCCAGCCACCACTGCAATTGGTGTGCAGTGCCCTCCGAGATCTGGACAACATGGGAAAGATTCCCCTAATGCTGTGCCCACTGGAACTTCAGGTCCCACTGCAGAGCCCGCATAGGCCACCTGGCATAGTCCACCAGCAGGATGCAAGAGGCCATGAGGCCCAGCAGCCTCAGGGTCATCCTCACCGAAACCCAGGATAGAGGCTGAAACATCATTATCATAGCCTGAATATCCTGGACTCACTGCTCAGGAGGATAGGCCCGAAACTGCGCTGTATCCAGAACTGCTCAGATGAAAAGGAGCCTCTGAGAGGGAATCAGGTGTGACGTCGGCATGTTTATAGTGAACCTCAGCAAGTGCAGGAGTTCTGCCATAGTCTGGAGGTGGGAAACGACAGCCTGGAGCGAGACCACCTTCAATAGCCAGTTGTCGAGATAGGGGAAGACTGGAACCCCTGATTTACGCAGATGAGCTGCGACCACTGCCATCACTTTCATGAACACTGAGGGGCGCTGGTAAGGCCGAAGGGGAGCACAGTAAACTGAAAATGCTCATGCCCTACTGTGAACCGTAGGTAATGCCTGTGGACTGGCAGGACGGGGATGTGAAAATAAGCGTCCTGCAAGTCCAACGCTACCATCCAGTCTCCAGGGTCGAGGGCAGAATAGACCTGAGCCAATGTCAACATTTTGAACTTCTTCTGGAGGAAGCAGTTGACGTCCTTGAGGTCTAAGATAGGATGCAGGCCTTTGTCCTTCTTGGGCACCAGAAAGTAGTGAGTGTAGCAACCACAACCTACCTCTGGCACAGGGACTCGCTCGATTGCTTCCTTGGCCAAGAGAGCCGCAACTTCATGATGGAGAAGGGCCAAGTGATCCTTTGACATGCGATGGAGTGTTGGTGGCATGGAGGGAGGGGTAATCTTGAAGGGGAGGGAGTAGCCCCTTCGGACTATCTGCAAAAAACACTTGCCTGACGTGACGTGCCAGGGAGGTGCTGGCTGGTCCTGCCGCTCACTGGCAACTGCATCCGATTTACATAGACTTCACAAAAACGTGTTAAACTATGCAAGTGGTCTAGACCACTTGCATAGTTTAACACAGTAAACCAATGTGTACTACTATTGTGTTAAATATCGCGGATAGCCTGTTTATGCATTCCCATTGACATAGGCTCCCATACACCTGTTGCCCGAAATACTTTGTGTTCATTTACTGTTTATTTTTTACGTTTTTGTGATGTCTATGTAAATCGGATGCAGGATTGTATCCCACTGTATTGTTTCGTCCTTTGTTATTTGCTGAATTTTTCTAACTGATTAAAACTGTGTCTGGCTGGACACTAATGAATATAGAACTCATTGTAGACTATATTGTATTTACTTGCTCCAACAGTTCTCTTTAAGGACCATTGTCACTATTATAACTTGCAACGAAAGGCCTTGCCGAGTAATAGCCGCCTTCGAAAAACCAGCGCGCAGTACTGCTGACACAACGTGTTCTCTTTGGAGGCAAACAAATCTAAACAAGGTTCTGACCACTGCTGAAAAAGACCTTGCGCCACCTCTGACTTCAGATGCCATTCGTGATCTGCTAGGCATCAACGCCTTAGTTTGTCATCCCTGGGGTTCGAAGAACCTGCCAGGTGTTGAACCACCAGGGTTATGCCCTGCTGTTCCAGCCATGCCCAGAGATGCAGAGCCTCTCGACAAAGGGTCCACGACCCCACCCCGCCGTGCTTGTTGCAGTACCACATGGCGGTGGGGTTGTCCCTGAACACCTGCACCAGCTTCCCATTGACAGAGGGAAGAAATGCTTTCAATGCCATTCGAATTGCCCGGAGCGCCAATACATTTATGTGGAGCCCCGCCTCTGCCGGCTACCAGTGTCTCCTGATCTCTACATCTCCCAGATGGCTGCCCCATCTCAGAAGTGATGCATCTGTCACAACTATGAGATCTGGTTGGGGAAGAGAGTGGGGTCTGCCACTAATCCAATCGTAGTTAATCAACCACCACTGCAGATCTCTCACAGTACCTTCCGAGATCTGGACCAAGTTGGTGAGATTTCCCCGATACTGTGCCCATGGGGAAACGGCCTCTACAACGAAGCCGTTTCCACGAAATCATTTACCACGCATGCACTACAACGCATGCGTGGTTACAACGAAAGGGTTTACCACGCATACCTTTACTACGAAATACGTAGTAAAGGCATGTGTGGTAAATGAAAAGAAAAACGAAGGGGGGGTTGGGGGGTCTCCCCCATAAAAAAAATAAAGGTCTGGGATAAAAAGGGGGGCTGGGGCCCCCCCCCCCAAAAAACAAAACTAACCTGAGGAGCCGAAGTAAAAGCCGAAACCGAAGCTGAAGCAATCAACGTCGTTAGGGAGGAAACGGAAAGTAACTTCCGCTTCCTCTTAACGACGTACGACCGACGTAACCAGAGAAGATGGAGGGAAGGGGAGTTAAAAGGTAAGGGGTATTTTAGTAAAATACATATATATATATTAAGGGTTGAGGGTAAATATAAGGAGTGAGGCTGGGGGAATGTAAGGGGAGAGTTTTAACCTTTATCAAGAGTATGCCCTCACCATGCATACATTTACAACAAAAAACGGTGTAAATGTATGCGTGGTGAAGGAATATTCGAGGTAAAGGTTAAGCGTGGAAAACGAATTCCGTTGTAACGCATGCGTGGTAAAGGCATGCGTTGCAACGGAATTCGTTGTAACGTCATACATTTGTGCCCATGGGAACTTCAGGTCCCACTGCAGAGGCCGCATATGCCAATTGGCATGCTTCACCAACAAGATGCAGGAGGCCATGAGGCCCAACAGCCTCAGAGTCAGTCTCACCTAAATCCACAATAGAGGCAGAAACATCGGAATCATAGCCTGAATATCGCAGACATGTTGCTCGGGAGGATAGGCCCGAAACTACACTGTGTCCAGAACTGCCCCAATGAAGAGGAGCATCTGAGAAGGAGTCAGGCGTGACTTCGGCATGTTTATAGAGAACCCCAGCGAATGAAGGAGGTCTGCCGAAGTCTGAAGGTGGGAGACGACTGCCTGGGGTGAGGACACCTTCAACAGCCAGTCGTTGAGGTAGGGGACGACTGACACCCCTAATCTGCACAGTTGAGCTGCGACCACCGCCATCACCTTGGTGAACACTCGAGGGGCACTGGTAAGGCCGATGGGAAGCACAGTAAACTGAAAGTGCTTGCGGCCTACCTTGAACCACAGGTTTCACCTGTTGCCCGGCAGGCTGGGGATATGAAAATGTGCATCTAGCAAGGTCCAAATCCACCATCCGAAGGAGCGCATAAGGCAAGCCCGTCCGTGCCTGGACCACTCCCAGCGCCAGACTCCCTGGCCCCCGCAAGAACCGCGACTCCCGACGACGCTAAGACGCCAGCTTTCTTCATGGACTCAACACCGGCCGACCATCAAACTGCTTCCAGGCTAGCCAGATACTCACCCACGGACCCTTCACCTGCCGTAGGTGCAGCTTCACCAGCAGCCGAACACCTGTACACCGTACCCCAGCCGTCAGAGCAGAACGCAACCACCTCAGATGCATATTACTCAACACACGCTCCATCAACAAGCACGCCGTCGAACTCTGGGGCCTACTCGACTCAGCCTCCCCGGAGGCCGCCTTCCTAACCTGGACTTGGATGTACCCCTCCACGGCACCAGACATTGCCATAGTCATCCCAGCCGGATACAAGATCACCAGAAGGGACCGCACCAACAGACCAGGAGGAGGAATCGCCATCGTCTACAGGAGCCCCCTCAGAGTCTCGTCCTACCCGACTGATACCTCCAGCACCACCGAACCCCTGCACTTCCAGATCCACACCGACCCCAACACCACCCTCAGAGGAACATTCGTTTACAGACTCCCCGGACTACAGCCTCCTCGGAGACCTGAATTTCCACCTGGAGAACCGCGACAACAGCAACTTCGTCGCCCTGCTCGTTAACCTCGCCAACCTCATACTCAAACAGCATGTCACCACCCCCACCCACACCGCCTGACACACGCTCGACCCCATCTTCTCAGCCAGCAACCACATCACCTTTAGCCACACCACCGAACTACACTCGACGGACCAACGCTGCGTCCACTTCACCTTCAAGAAACACACCAGGCACCACCACTCGCAACGGATGCCCTACCGCGGCTGGAAACAAGGTCACCGAAGTCCAGCTTTTTCACCACCCTCGCCCATGAACCACCGCCAGACTCCACAGATACCGTCATAGCCGCCAGCAACCTCAGGCAATGGATCGACGACTGTGCCAACACTCTCTCACCGATCAAAAAACCCTCAAACAGACGCACCGACAGAAAGGCCAACTGGTTCACCACCGACCTCCAGGAATCCACACAGGTCTGCCGAAGACTCGAGAAAAAGTGGCGCCAGGAAAAGACACCAGACAATCACTCAGCCCTTAAGAACGCCAGCCGCAAGCACCACCAACTCTTCTGAGCCACCACAAGGACCTCCTTCAAGGAATGCATTGACAACAACACACACAACAGCAAAGAGCTTTTCAACATCGTGAAGGAGCTCTACAACCCCACCGCCATCGCAAGACCTATGCAACTCATTAGCCAACTTCTTTCACCGCAAGATCGCAGACATCCTTGGCAGTTTCATCACCCAGATCCAGATCCAGATCACACCCTCAGCACACTCCTCCACGACGCAGGAATCGGCGACAAGGCCCTGGACTGGATCACCTCCCTCCTCACCGACAGAACCCAGAGGGTCCACCTCCCCCATTTCCGATCTGAAGCCACCAAGATCATCTGCGGCATGCCCCAAGGATCATCCCTCAGCCCTACCCTGTTCAACATCTACATGGCTCCACTCGCCAACAAGGTCCGCTCCCACAACCTCAATATCGTCTCCTACGCCGACGACACCCAGCTGATCCTCTCACTCACCAAGGACCCAGCCACCGCAAAAACGAACCTCCACAAAGGACTGAAGGCCGTCGCCGACTGGATGGAGAACGGCCGCCTGAGACTGAACTCAGACAAGACGGAGGTCCTCATCCTCAGCTCCTCCCCCTCCGCCTGGGACAACTCCTGATGGCCAGCTGCGCTGGGAGCCGCACTAACGTCCACCGACCACGCACACAACCTGGGGTTTATCCTTGACTCTTCACTCTCAATGATCCAACAAGTCAACGCCATCTCCTCCTCCTGCTTCAACACCCTCTGCATGCTTCGCAAGATCTACAGATGGATCCCCACCAGAACCAGAAAGACGGTCACCCAAGCCCATGTCAGTAGCAGACTGGACTACGGCAACTCCCTTTAAGCTGGAACCACGGCCAAACTCCAGAAAAAACTTCAACTTATACAGAACGCCTCCGCACGCCTCGTCCTCGGCATGCCCCGCCACTCCCACATCACTGGCCACCTGAAGGACCTGCAATGGCTCCCCGTCAACAAGAGGATCACTTTCAAGCTCCTCACCCACGCTCACAAAGCACTCCACAATGCCGGTCCAGCATACCTCAACAAGCGTCTCGCCTTCTACACCTCAAATTGCCAGCTTCGCTCCGCCAACCTTTCCCTCATCACCGTCCCACGCATACACTGAACCACCACTTGCGGCAGATCCTTCTCCTACCTCACCGCCAAGACATGGAACACCCTCCCCACCCATCTGCGTCAGATCCAGGACCTGCTGACCTTCAGGAGACTTCTCAAGACCTGACTGTTCGAGCAGTAGCTGTTACACCCCTCCCCCCTGCCCCCCCTCAGCTCCTTGAGACCCTCATGGGTGAGTAGTGCGCTATACAAATTGCTTGACTGATTATTTGATTGACCATCCTGTCTCCTTGGTCGAGGGCAGACTATACCCGAGTTGAAGTGAGCAGCTTGAATTTCCCCATCTTGAGGAAGAAATTGACGTCCGAGGATCTAGAAAAAGCTGCTGCTCCTTGTTCTTCTTTGGAATCAGAAAGTAGCTGGAATAAAAGCCACTGCGTCCTTCTGTAACCGGGACCTTTTCTATATCTCACTTGGCCAAGAGAGCTTCAACTTCCTCTTGGATCAATTTTAAATGATCCTCTGTCAACCGTTCCTGCTTTGGCAGAATGAGAGGAGGAAAAGAAAGGAGAGGCAGAGAATAGCCCTCCTGAATGATCTGCAAAATCCACATGTCCGATGGTATGGATCTTCAGTGGGGGAGATGAAGACAAATTCTCCCACTGAGTGGAGTAGTGTGGTCCTGCAGAATCAGATTAGGAGTGCTTGGATGCTGCTGGGGACAGTGTGGCTGACAAATTCTGGCCTCCATTCCTGGATCGGATTGCACAGCATCCACATCCTCGCACGGCTTGGGTAGTCTGTGAGGGACGGTGGATGGGATAAGGCTGACGCGGCTGGAAACCCCTACTGTTACCAAGAAAGGGGCAAAAAGAAGACTGGCCATGAGGAGTGGAGGAGAAGCCCAAGAAACTGTCCGCAGCTTTAGAGTTCTTGAACCTAACCAGGGCCGAATCTGCCTTTTCCCCAAAAAGGTGGGTTTCATCAAAGGGCATGTCTATCAGATTAGCCTGGACATCCCTGAGAAGCCAGATGTACGGAGCCAGGTGTGGAGTCTTAATGCCACTGTTGTCGAAATTGACCTACCCAGTGCATCTGTTGTATCTAAACCATACTGTATGGTGAATTTTGCTGCATCTCTCCCATCCTTCACCGCTTGAGAGAGCACAGCCCGGGCCTCCTCTGGGACCTGTGGCAGACTTTGCACAACCGTTTCCCAAAGAGAATGGGAGAAACGGGCCAATAAACTGGCAGTATTCACCAACTGCAATGCCAGGCTGGAGGAAGAAAACAACTTCTTCCCAAACCTCTTGGATTCTCTATGCGGAGGGGAGGAAGGGAACACGCCCTGGGACGTCGAGGCCTGCACCACCAAACTTTCTGGGGTGGGGTGTTGGCTGAGGAACTTAGGGACGCCCGGACTGGGCAATGGTGGCGTGCAATTGTCCTATTCACAGTACCCTCTGTGCCAGGCTTGGACCACGTGCCTAGAAGGACGTCAGTAAGTGCTTCGTTGAAGGGCAAAAGGGGTTCCGATGTAGAAGCTCCCAGTTGAAGCACCTCGGCCAGGAGATTGGTCCTGCCCTGCACTGAGGGCAGTTCTATCTAGTCCAAGGGCCTCAGCTGCCCTCCCTACTACATAGGCAGAGGATGCCTCCTTCTCTGTAGCCACCGTTGGCGGAGAGAAGATGCCAGTATCAGGGGAGGTGTCTAGGCTACTGGTCTCTCCAAGATCCCCATGCCAGTCCAAGTTCTCTTCAAAGACTTCCTGGTTTTCCAGAGTCCACAGACCCTTCCAATTCCTTTTCTGAGCCTAGCACATCCTCAAAGTGCTGAGACGATAACGTAGAACCTCTGAATTCATTCAGTGTCGGAATCGGGATCGGCATCGTTCCGGCTCTGTGTCATCGGGATGAGAATGGGGCTGGTGCTGCTGATTGGCACTGGCGGAGCCACAGCCACCAACTTTGGGTCTGAGGTCAGGCATCGACCCGGTTCTGGGATTGGATCCCTGAGGCCCCACCGGCACCATGGCTGGAGCCGACGGAGTCGAACCCGATGAGGCCCCCTCAGACCACGCTGGGTCCGAGGGCTCACCAGTGGGGTCGTTCCGTTCAAATATGCAGTGCATTGCCTCGTAAAACTCTTTAATTTGAGTGGGAACCGCTCCGGCTCCCAGAAAGCGTGGGAGGCGCTAAGTCGACTCAGGCTCCGGCTCACTCCCACCGGCTCCCTGGGGTGGGAGGCTTTGTTCCCTGAGCCCAGAAACAAAGCCTTTCCAGGGCGGAGGTGTTCACACCTCCCCCAGGTCAGGAAGAGCCATCTGTGCAAGGGAGCTTCAAAGGTCCTGCCGCCTTTGTAACACGACCCCCAGCCTCTCCAGCTATATAGGAGCAGGCCCCCTTCCTGTTTCACCCCCCTTTCGGCTGGAAGACAGGTGGGAAAAGCTAGAGCTGCCCAGAAGGTGTGCTCACCTCAATCAACCCCATCCCTCAGGTGAGAGAGGCGAGTTGAAGCCCACTCTTGTAGATGGCAGGCACTCTCCAATCAATGTGAGGGATTGTGCCCACTCCCCAATGTGGGGTGAGCACACCAAGGGTGTAGACAACCTAAGGTCAGTAGTCCCTTGACTACTGACCCCGAGACCCCTAAAACACCCCCTAAATACAGTATTTAGGGGGCAGCCCTGAACCCAGAAAGGAGATTCCCGCAACCTACGAAGAAGAAGGACGAAAGAAGACGCCCAGCAGAGGAGACTGCAGAGAAGAACTGACTTGGCCCCAGCCCTGCCGGTCCGTCTGCAGTTTCCAAAGATCCTGCGCCAAAGTCACCTTGTCCTGCAGCCAATGACCTCCAGAACCCCTGGGAATACAGACTACCTTCCGCAAACACTGGATCCCCTGTAAAAAGCAGCTATGTTCAAAAGAAACTCCCAAGACAGACTCTGAGCATGCTGAGGACAAAGAAAACAGATGCCTGGAACCACCACTGCACCGGACGCCTATGGCCCGAATCCGAGTGACCCACCGGTCCCAGCGAGGTACCCCAGCACTCCAGAGTCCGAGTCTACCGTGGGTTGAATCCTCCAGGACTCCCCAATGTCACATGCAGCCTCTGCACGGAGACCCCTCAACTGTGAGTGGCCAGGTTACGTGAAATCCAACCTCAAAAGACACCCCTGCATCCAGCCGCCCGGCGGCGTGGTGAAGAGGACCTGAGGTTCTTTTGCTGTTCGGCGACATATAATTTTGATTCACAGTCCTGGATGGCCTTCGGTTGTATAGAGGTACATTCTAGGAACGTCTTGAAGTCGTGTCCAGAGTCCAAATATGAGAAACAGACCCTGTGCATGTCTGCCTGACATCTGTTTCAGACAGTCTTGACACGGTTTGACTCCTGTAGTGTTTGGTGGGGACATAGATCTCTTAAACACTGGAAAAGATTTCTGAAAAGATTTGTCACCCGTCAAAAAGGGCAGCGGAATTCTGGAATTGCATTCAAAAGCATGGAAAGAAAAGAACTGATGTTGGTGTGCATTGGTGGCACCTATATGTGAGTCTGCTCTCACTTACGGGGTGGAACAAACTCAAAGTGGAGCTGCATGGCGCCCAACTAGTAGCATGAAGGAGCAATGCTTTGTAAACCTCTGGACCCAGTCTCTCACCTGGCGAATTTTCCAACGGTGAGGAATCTGTGGTTAGAAGTGTCCATCAGAATTAAAACTTCCTGAAAAGTATTAATATCGCCAATGGGAGGATCTATGGCCGGTGGCAAAGGTCTGAGAATATCTTCTGGGTCTTCACTTTGAAGAACTTGAAGACACAGAATATGTCCATGCCCTGAAAAATATCTTGAAGAATATCTCAAAGAACAATATCATTTAAAGTGTCTAGAATGGCAAAAAAAAATTGTATCACTGGTAGAAGGTCCCCCTTGTTCTCCCTCTCCTGACATTCCAGATTCTCGTGAGAGGAACAATTAACATCTGAGCTCCTCCTTATCAAGTCCATGAAGAGAGATTTTCTCTCCATTCTCATGGGTGAATCTTGGAAATGTTCTGCAGTGGTCTGGAAACTGGGTATTTTAAAGGCAAACAATACACAAGTTTTCTGTGACATGAAGCTCACTTCTCAATAAAAGATGGTGTTTTGTGAAGAAAGAAAAATATTTCCTGCCAGGAAATGACATAAATATACATTAAGTCCTTTACATCAAAGTCTGAATATGTAGTTCTTATTAAGATAAAAAATATATTATATCTCTTTTGAAGCTTTAAACCATGGTACAACCCAAGAAACACACCATATTCATCATTACCCCCAGGGGTGATTTGCATTGCCAATAAGAAAATTTACTACACTGTCATGTGGTTATACTCCTTTCTGGTTAGAATTTGGCAAAACATTCCCCTTCATGCAGCACTCAAAAAGCCACATGTACTATGAATTGCCAATGAATGAATCAAATTCTCTAATATGTCCAGCATACCTTTGAGGGACTGCTACTGAAATAATAGAAAATCTTCTCTCGTAGGGCAAGAGGATCTTCCCTCTTGTGAGGAGAAATGTAGACGGGGTGATTCTGGGACAGCTGGACTCGGCGTGGTGATCCAAACCTTGTGCACGGATATGGAGATAGAGGGGGAGCTTCAATCTGCAAAAAAAAAAAGGAAAAAATACATATGTTCACACCAATTATGAATAAGGACACTACTAGCAGCAGTATATGAAAATTAAGTTTGAAGAATAATGGTACAAAGCCACAGTTTTAATGCAGCTAGAAGGGTCATGAGAAAAAAATATTGCCTTCATATAAATTGGGATATGATAAGAACACAGGATCTGACTCAGAGTTTGGCGAATGGGATACTCCGTCACAAATGTGACTGATATTCAGTCTGCGGTATTAAAAAATCCATTATATCATATGGAACTTGTAATACAGCGGACGAGATATGTGTCACCTTTGTGACTGAGAATCTCCTCTGCCAAAGTCAAAATCAATCCCTATGTTCCTTCTTTAAGCGTTCATATTTTTTTATAAATGTTAAGTTGAAAAAGGTCTGGCAAAGCACCATGTTGCTAAGTCTGAAATGCGATGTGGCGATTCCAGTTTGACAAAACCTGTTAAGGGAGCTAGGTGTACTCTTTTTTTTTTATTATGGTAAAGTTTCAACCTAATCCAAGTACTTACTGTGCCCTGACTCTGCTACTTCTGAAGGTGATTCTGGCTTTGGGAAGTGTTGTACATTATAAAAGTTAAAAGTAAAATATGATGGCTCAACTTTTTGCCAGACATTTCAAGGCATCTCACCGTCACGGTGGGACTTCACCAAAAGGGAATTCCGGTAGTGCACAGTGGTTTCAGACACATTGTGAGGGGGGAGGAGCTGGCTTTACTTTCCGTTTTTTTAAAAACTCAAATCGGGTTGGATTAACAATCTTGTAAAGCAAAATACCTTCTTTTCCAAATGTTACTTGCTGTTTGTATACACATTGAAAAGCTGTGAACATACAAAGGGTCACTGCTTTTAGGTTATTTGCTTCCCTAGTTGAATAGCTAATTTTGGTTCCTTGCACATTTTTGCAGACTGAGGTGCAGCTACATCACCGTAATGATGAAGGCCACATTGAAATCAGTTGCCATTAGGAGATCACAACATCAACAACATGTTACAATTGGACTGCCATTCTCTGGATTAAAAGCTATCTGGGTTGAATTCTACCAAGTAAAACTCACCCGTATTCCAAAAAGTATAGGAGCCATTCTTGACCTCAAGTGCATCTGAGCAATATTTGTTACTTTGTGTTTCATTTTCTCACAACCTCACAAGTACTGCACCTCTACTATGCACGTGTTTCTATGAGCACATATTTGTTTGTGGTATATTTTTTTCATTTAATGGCATGACCACTTTGATTAATTACAATTGGGACTACCTGTTGTGTTTCTGAAGTAAACTAGTGTTTCAAGAGGAGGTTACTATACCTTTCTTATCAAAAAAGGATGAATGTATTTCTGATTTTTTCGGTCAGGAACCATTGCTTCATAATGCGTATGCAACCCAGGTTCTGAGTTATAGATGGTAGCCATGTGCTTATTTGCTTGGCCAGTGCATAGCAGATCTTAATATAGAAGACTATCCACCTTGACAAACTTCATTTCGGCACAGCCTTATCTTTCTTTGTCCCTGATATCCCTCCCCAAAAAGCTGATTGTCCACTCACTAGTTTTAGTGTGATTAATATAAATGCTGAAGAATCTTTTAGGGTGCAGCCAATGGATTTCCTTCTCCTCTTTTGAGGGGTAAGGCAGGGCAAAGAACGTTGGGAGAGTGAAGGACAGCCCAATGTGAAAAGGAATCACAACGTTTGGGGAAAAAGGCTTACCTGGCCCTCAACACTAGTTCGTTTGGGAAAAAGGTGCAGTAGGCTGAAGTGATCTTAACCCCTTCGCTGCAGAGGTAATTCCCCCACGGTGCGGGGGGAGGGGGCAGAGCGCCGTGGTGCTCGTGACGAGCTCAGCTCGTCATGAGTCACAGTGGAGCTGTGCTCATGACGATCTGGGCTCGTCACTACCCCGCCCACTGATTAATTCTCCTGCACAGGCAGGGAATCAATCGCGCGTGGACGGGCCGCGGCCGTTATGACGTACCCAGCTCGTCATGAGCACAGCTCCACTGTGACTCATGACATGCTGGGCTTGTCATGAGCATGGAAGGAGTTAATGAGGAAGACAGTTTTGAGAGGCAGAAAAAGCAACAAACAGCTGTGCATTCGCTGGAATGGGAGTGCACGAGAAACGTCAGGACCATATTAACATCCCAATGAGGAATCACAGTTTGGAAGGGAACGTGTATCAAACTTTAACAAACTGCATCACAACAGGTGGTTTAAACAATGACGGTGAGTCTAGCAAGCGCAAAAAAGCCAAAAGGCCTCATAAATGACATTTAATAGTGCCAACTGTAAAATCTTGCTGGGCGAAAGGCAAAACAAACAATGAAAGATCTGACAGATTAGCTGTAAGGGGTTTGTTTAGCGGACTCCACACCAGGCCACAAATTTGCCCCAATGCCCAGCATAAATGCACTTTATAGAGGAATGTCTGGAAGTGAGGATAACATTAACAACATCAGGTGGTAGATTAAATGCAGTCGGCTGCTGTCGCTCAATTTCCACGTATGGCATTGTAGATTGAGCAGGTTCAGGTGCAAAACCATGCCCTGCTCCTGTGACAGAAGATCCTTTCACAGAAGTAGCTTAATCGGAGGACAACTACCTATACCTAGAAGGTACAGGTACTACACCCTCAGTACACGTAGTCCGAAGCCTAAGGGAGGACTTGGGCCCATTCATTCTTGACCTTCTTCAGAACATAGAGCAGGAGAGGCGGAGCCGAAAAAGACGTACAGGAGTCAGACGCTACACTCCAGTCCGAATGCATCTCCTAGAGAAAGCTTTCTTTGGTATTCTAAAGCACAGAAGTTTTCACACTGTGGGTTCTTGACAGTGGAGAAAAGTTCCATCCAAGTTTTCCCACTGTTGGAAGATGTCCAGCACCATCTCAGGGTACAGTCGCCATTCATGATGTGCCAAGCTCTGCTGGAGAGTCCACCTTGGTGTGTCCAACATGGCGTTTAAAGGTCCCACCAGGTAATCTCCGATTCTGATGCTCCAGAGGCGCAGGAACCGGGACCCAGAATCCCATTCTGCCCTGCTTATTGCAGTATCACATGCCAGTGGTATTGTTCTTGAGAACCTGCCCCAGCCTTCCTGTTAGACCTGGCCTTTTCCGTGGGTTTATCCCTAGACTTTTTGGCCCTTTTGTGTTTGACCCTGTTTTTGTTGGTTTTAAGATTCTGAGCACTTTACCACTGCTGATCAGTGGTAAAGTGCATATGCTCTCCAGTAAATTGTGACTATGGATTGGTATTTCCATGATTGGCTTGTTTGACTTACTACTAAGTCCCTAGTACAGCGCACTGTTTGTGCCTGGGGCATGTATGTCAAATGCTGCTAATGGGCCTGCAGCACTGCTTGTGTCACCCACACAAGCAGCCTTGCAAAAGGTTCTCAGACCTGCCACTGCAGTGTCTGTGCACAGTTTGGTACTGCCATGATGACCAGGCAAGTGCACCCACTTGCTAGGCCCTAACCTTCCCTTTTCTGACATGTGCTCACCACTAAGGTAGGCCCAAGGTAACCCTATGGGCAGGGTACAGTGTCTGTGAAAGGTAGGACATGTTTTGAAGTGTGTAAAATGTCCTGATAGTGAACTATAGGGAATTTCGTTTTTCACTAGTGAAAGCCTATCTGTCCTGTATGATAGAATGTGAATGTATTTATAACATCTTATAAGGAAAATGCTACTTACCTGTATGCATCTGTTCTTGGCAGGTAGAGCTGCAGAGTTACACACTGTGCATAGATGGCCACCTAGTGTTGGGCCCGGATGTTTGCAGTTTGTTTTGTTGTAGAAAATTCTTTGGAAGTCACAGGATAGGTGACTCCTCCTTTGGATGATACTGCGCATGGGCATCGGCTCCAGCCCCAGATTATTTTTCGCCATTAGGGAAGTGATGGAGCTGTACAAGAAGTAGTGATATCCATGTGATTTGTATCTAATTAAGAAAATACTGGAACAGATAAAGGTAGCCGGGGAGGCGGGTGGGCGTGTGTAACTCTGCAGCACTACATGCCAAGAACAGATGCATACTGGTAAGTAGCATTTTCCGTTCGAGGCATATGAGCTGCAGATTACACACTGTGCATAGATTGTATAGCAGTACCCACACTTAGCGGCGACCACCAGTATCTGTTGCAGTTGTTTGAAACAGAGTTTTTAGTACAGCCTGGCCCACAGTGGCTTGTTGTTTAGTTTGCACATCTACACAATAATGTTTTGTGAAAGTGTGCGGTGTAGACCATGTAGCTGCTTTGCATATATCATCTAGGGGAATGTTCCCTAAGAATGCCATTGAAGCCCCTATTTTCCTTGTAGAATGGGCTTTTGGAGGAATTGTTAACGTAAGTTTGGCTTTCTGGTAACATATTTGTATGCATTTAACAATCCACCTAGCTATCCCTGATTTTGATATGGGATTGCCTTTATGTGGTGGTGAAAAAGACACAAAAAGTTGTTTCGCTTTAAGAAAAGTTTGTGTCCTTTCAATGTAGTACAGTAATGCTCTTTTGACATCTAAGGTGTGTAGAGCTCTTTCTGCGACTGTTTGTGGCTGCGCGAAAAATACGGGTCGCTCAACAGATTGATTTAGATGGAATGGTGAAATGACCTTTGGAAGAAATTTAGGATTAGTGCGTAGAACCACTTTGTTATGATGCATTTGCAAAAAGGGTTCTTGAATGGTAAATGCTTGTAGTTCACTGACTCTTCTGAGAGAAGTAATAGCTACTAGGAAAACTACTTTCCAAGTTAGGAATTGCAATTCACATTTATGTAACGGTTCAAAGGGGGGGTCCCATTAACCGTGTAAGAACAATGTTTAAGTTCCACACTGGTGAAGGTGGCGTTCTGGGAGGGATTATTCTTTTGAGTCCTTCCATGAAAGCTTTTATAGCAGGTACTCTAAAAAGAGATAGATGTTGCCTATTTTGTAAATATGCTGCAATGGCAGCAAGGTTTAGTCTGATAGACTTGTAAGCTAGGTTACACTTTTGAAGGTGTAATAAGTATCCTATGATGTGTTGAATAGACACATCTAAAGGATTTATGTGGTTGTTTTGACAGTATATTACAAATCGTTTCCACTTAGCAGCATAACATGCTCTAGTAGTGGGACGTCTGGCTTCTTTAATAGCGTTCATGCATTCTGGAGGAAGGTTGAGGTAACCAAACTCTATGACTTCAGGAGCCAGATCGCTAGGTTGAGCTGACCTGGGTCCGAGTGTCTGATCTCTCCATGGTTCTGTGTTAAGAGGCACGGAGATAGGCTTAGTTTTTGGTGTGGTACCACAGATAGTTGCAGCAGCGTGGTGTACCACGGTTGTCTGGCACAAGTTGGAGCAACTAGAATGAGTTTTAGGGAATGTTGCTGTAGCTTGCGTACCACTAATGGAAGTAGTGGGAGAGGAGGAAAAGCGTCCGCAAATTTTCCAGACCAGTTCATCCATATCGCATTGCCTTTGGACAGCGGGTGTGGATATCTGGCGGCAAAGTTTGGGCATTTTGCGTTTTTGTGGGTGGCGAAGAGGTCTATCTGAGGTTGTCCCCACATTTGAAAGAACGGTTGAAGAACTTGTGGATGAAGTTCCCACTCATGGATCTGCTGTGTCTGTCGACTTAGCAGATCTGCCATGGTCTTTTGTACTCCTGGAACGTGTTGGGCTAAGAGGAAGATCTTTAGTGGTATAGCCCATCTCGATATCTGCTGTGCTAACTGAGAGAGCTGCAGAGAGTGTGTTCTGCCTTGTTTATGTAGTACATGACATGGCTGTCATATTGTCTGTGTGGACTAAGACAGCTTTGCCTGATACTTGTTTTTGGAATGCTTTTAGGGCTAGAAAACCAGCTAGTAACTCCAAGTGGTTGATGTGGAGTAACTTTTGTTGCAGTGTCCACCTGCCTTGCATGGTGTGATGCAGTAGGTGAGCTCCCCAGCCGGAGAGCGATGCGTCCGCTGACAAGAATATCTGAGGAATTGGCTCTAGGAACGGTCGGCCCTTTGAAAGGTTTTTGGTGCTCCACCATTGCAGAGAGCAATGAGTCCGAGTGTCTACCAACACTAGGTCTGTTAATTGACCACGAGCCTGGTCGCATTGGCGTGCTAGGCACTCTTGAAGCGGACGCATTTGCAGTCTTGCGTGAGGTACTATAAATATGCAAGATGCCATCATTCCTATGAGCTGCATGAACACTCGAGCTGGAAGCGAGTATTGCAGCTTGAATCTTGGTATGAGAGTTTGTACACTTGTTATCCCGGTTGGAGAGGGATAGGGTAGTGTTAGTTGGGTGTTTATTGTAGCGCCAAAATATTGTTGTATGTGTGAAGATTGCAGATGTGACTTGGTGTGATTGACTGTGAATCCCAAGTCGTGAAGCAGTTGAATAGTAGCTTGAGTGTGTTTACACACTGGATGTATGATCTGGCTTGTATGAGCCAGTCGTCTAGGTATGGGAAGACGTGAATATGTTGTCTTAAGTGTGTTGCTACTACTGCTAGGCATTTTGTAAACCCCATTGGCGCTCTTGTGACTTCGAATGGGAGCACTTTGAACTGGTAGTGCTGCCCGCCTAGCACAAATCTGAGATATTTTCTGTGCGCCGTGTGGATGGGAATGTGGAAGTAGGCGTCCTTGAGATCTAGAGTGACAAGGTAGTCGTTTTGTAACAGGAGTGGAAGGACTTGTTGGAGTGTGACCATATGCAAATGATCCGACTGTATGTAAATGTTTAGAGGTCTGAGGTCTAGGATAGGTCTTAGAGATCCATCCTTCTTTGGGATTAGAAAATATAGGGAGTATACTCCTTTGTTTTGCTGATGTTTTGGGACTATTTCTATTGCATTGTTCTGCAGGAGGGATATTACTTCCTGTCTGAGCAGTGTTAAATGTTCTTGTGACATTGGACACTGCTTGGGTGGTATGTTTGGGGGGGTGGATGTTAGTTCTAGAGAGTAACCGGATTGAATTATTTGAAGCACTCACCTGTCTGATGTGATGTTTTCCCAGGCTGGCAGGTATTGTTGTAGTCTTCCCTCGACAGGAGTGGAATGGGACGGGGGAAGGGGAGTCATTGGGCAGGGGTAGAGGCAGAGCGGGAGTAGTTGTTTTTACCTCTGCCTTTATTATGGTTACCCCTGTAACCTCCCCTTTGGTAGCCCTTACTATAGGTGGATTGTGTAGGGGCTTTGTATGAGGTAGAAGGTGTGTCCGTAGAGTATCCTCTGGTGGCGCCTTGATAAGATGAGTGGCAAAATGAACGTCTGGGAGCTTGCGACTGCAGGGCTCCCATAGATTTGGCTATATCTGTATCCTTTTTTATTTTTTCAAGTGATACATCTACATTGGGTCCGAATAAATGTTGTTCCTCAAAGGACTTCAGGTTTGAACCCTGATATGCGTAGCCAGGGATGTCTACGCAATAAGACACTGGTGTTAACTGCCCTGAATGCAGGGTCTGCTGCATCAAGTGCGCACCGAATAGAGGTGTTTGGAATATTTTTCCCTTCTTGGATAAGCTCATTTGCTCTATCTTTGTACTTAGCAGGGAGGTGTTGCATTAGTGATTCTAATTTGTCATAATGTGCCCTGTCATATCTGGCCAATAATGCTTGTGTATTGGCAATACGCCACATGTTTGCTGCTTGAGACGCAGTTCTTTTCCCTGATGCGTCAAGTAGCTTAGACTCTTTCTCTGGTGGGGGAGCTTCACTTGATGTGTGTGAGTTTGCTCTCTTGCGTGCATTGGAAACTACAAGTGAGTCTAGTGGTACTGGACCTTTAATATATGCTGGGTCTGAAGGAGCAGCTTTATATTTTTTTCTCTATTCAAGGGTTAGTGACCCGAGTTCTGACTGGGTCCTTGAAGACTTCAGGAGCATGCTTAATCACTCCTTTAAGCATTGGTAAAATGGATGAGGACCTATGTGCATTATCAAAGGTATCCATTAAAAAGTCTTCATCTACAGGGTCTGTAACATATCTACTCCATGATATTGCGCGGCTCTGTGTATCAATTGATTAAAACCCATAGTGTCTTCTGGTGGGGAAGGCCTTGAGGGGTATATGTCATCTTGAGGGACATTAGGGACGTCTGGGGTGTTATAATCATCCTACGGGTCAGGTGAGCCTGGAGGAATAGATGGATTATCTATGTTATCCCCTATATCATCAGAGCTATCATCCCTATTGTCATCGTCTGGTACGATAGAGGATGTAGGGGAATGTTGTGGTAGGGGAGCAGGTGGTGATGGTATAGGTGTAGGAGAAGGGGAAGGAAGTCTTAAAGGAGAGGTAGCCATGTCCTTTTTCTTTGAATGAGGAGCTGGTGCTGGTGTATCCAGTGGTCGCTTTTTTGAAGCTAAAGTTAGCTGACCAGTGATTGGGTCTTTGGTTAGAGTCTTTTGTGCAGGGTCTGGATGAAATAAGTCCTCTGTAGGAGGCTGATCTTTTGGTGGGGAGGGAGGTTTCGGCACCGAAGCGGTTTCTTTGTGTTTTTTAGCAATGTCTGTAACCGGAGAAGCAGGAGTCTTTTTCGGCTCTGATGATATTTTCGGCTCCGATGATTTTTTCTGCTACGGTATATTTTTGGGATCCGATGGTCTTTTTGAATCCGAAGCGGGTTTGCATGGTTCCGGGCTGAAGATCGAGCCATTGTTCTCCTAACTCTTCGGTCCCGGATAGTCTTTTAGGAGCGGAAAGAGGCACAAGCAGAACAGTCTCTGGCCTCGTGCTCCGGGGAGAGGCAAAGGTTACACACTTCATAAAGGTCGGTGTGGGGAAACTTCAACCCACATTGAGGACACTTTTTAAATGGCGTCCTTTCCATGATCTGGAGTCGAGGCCTAGTTAGGCCTGAAGGCCTTCGACGATGACCGGAATCGAAATCTTCGGTGTTGAAGAGTAGCGTCGACTGGAAAAGCGTTTGAAACTAATTTTCTGTAAGTTGGTGAGGATTGCGTGCCGAAGGAAATCGGTTCCAACACGGAGCGCTGGAAACACATCCGAGCCCGGTGGCGGAAAAAAACAATCTGAGGATGGAGCCGTTGCCCATGCGCAGTATCACCCAAAGGAGGAGTCACCTATCCCGTGACTTCCAAAGACTTTTCTACAAAAAAACAAACTGCAAACATCCGGGCCCAACACTAGGTGGTTATCTATGCACAGTGTGTAATCTGCAGCTCATATGCCTCGAACATATAACTTCTCTTTGGGACCAGATAGGAAGGTAAAGTTTAATATGCCTGAACTTAGAATATAAAGATGCATCTTTTAGTAAGGCTGATTTTTACATTCTGTGTTTGAAAATACCACTTGTAAAAAGTAGGTATTTTCTTGCTTAGCCATCCAGTGTGCCTCTGCTAGGTTTGTGGATTGACTGTCTGGCTTTAGAGTGATAGGTGGTGGGAATATGCATTCTGTTCAGACAGGCACTTGAAGGTGGTGGGGGGGGGGGGGTTTGAGGCGTGTCCTGCCTTTCCAGGGTAAGTATGGGCTGGGCTGCATTCAGAGTAGGGGGGAAGATTACCTTCACACCTGAATGACATGGTCTGCCTTGGACAATGCTGTCTCTACCACCTGCCTGGAAGCTGCACCATAGACGACAGAATTGGTTTTTGCTGAGCACAGACACTTTCTGCCTCCAGAGAACAAATGATTTTGTACTATGAAAAGTGGAGCTCAGGCCCCTGATCACTTTTGGAATTCAAGAGGAACCTCTGCCACAGAGAAGAGCTGGAAGAGAAACACTGCCCCTTTGCTGTGTGCGTTCTGGGGTAGGCATACAGTAGCTGTTTCTGACAAGTAGGGGAACTGTGTGTGTAACCTGCTTGACAAAGTATCTCCAAAGGCTTGCAGTAGAACTTGCCCCTGTTCAAGAAGTCCCAGGAACAGCAAAGGCTTCACCATCCTTCTGGGCACCATCTCTGGAACAGCTGGCTTCAGTCGCTGCAGAAGAAAAGAGCTGGCTCAGTGTCCTGAACGCACCGCAGAAGGCACCCCGCACTTCACACCGCATCCTTGGTCTCACTGACGCCACTGGGCGACTGTCACTGAGCCGCTGATTGCAAAGCATCCTGTGAGCACAGCACTCCGTGCTGCCTCGCTTCACTCTGCCCGGACATCACCGACAGCGTTGCTGCCCAACCTGAACATGAACTGGCTCTGTCACCTGCACAGTGACCTACCGGCACCGCATCGAGCAAGACCTCACTCCGCATCATAACCCTTGGCCTCACCGACACCGGTGGACGACCGTCACTGAGCCGATGTCTGAATCACGCCATGAAGGCACTGCACACTGCACACTGCACCACTTCCACTTCACATTGCAATCGCTGCAGTTGCCCCGATCGACCCACACCAACGTGTCGACTGCAACAAGAAAGGTACTGTCTTCGAGTCTGTCAACACTTCAGCTGACCCATACCGACGCGGTCAGATAGAACTGTTAGACTCTGTAGTTTTCAGCATCGCAGTAGCCCCGGACAGAGCTATGACTTGTAAAAACTGTTCTCAGCTATTCTTGCAAACTGAAGATTATCTTGCAATGTAACTATTTTTACAGTATTGTATATTAGATTTTTGTTCTATGGTCTTGTTGGTTGAGATAATGTTTTGCTTATTTTTCTAAACTGGTGTGGTGTCCATTTGTGGTGTTTTCACTGTGTTACTGTATGCATGCACAAATCCTTTACACACTGCCTCTGAGATAAGCATGTCTGCTCGTGCTAAGCTACCAAGGGGGTGAGCAGGGGTTATTTTAGAATTGCATCCCCCTTACCCTGACTAGGAAGAAGGGTCCCTACTTGAACAAAGGTGCAAACCATTGCCAACTAGAGACACCCATTTCTAACACTTCCCATGATGGATAGCAGGAAGTCCTTCAATAAAAGGTTGATAGCTGGCAACTGCAATGGATTGATGTGGAGTCGGTTTTGCACTAGAGACCCCTGATCTCCACCTCTCCCTGATGATCTTCGCAACCCACCAGTTATGTATCAGCCACCACTGTCAGCTTGGGGGATGGGGATGATGGGGAGGGTTCTCCTGCTGGTCAGGTTGCAGTTGAGCAGCCACCACTGCAGGTCTTGTGCAGTCTGCTCCAAAACCTTTATGACAACCAACAGGTTTTCTTGTTGCTTGGTCCAGTGAGAATTCAGATCTCATTGCAGACACTGTGTATGCATACTGGGGAAGTGGACATGCAGGATGCATGAGGCCAAGAAGCAGTAGAGCTGCTCTTACCAACATCTAGACCCAAGGCTGAAACATCAGGATCACAGCCCGAATATTCTGGACTCGTTGCTGCAGAGGAAAGGCCATTAACTGCACCAAGCTGCTGTCAAAGGAAGCCTTTGTTAAGAAGTTAGGTGTGACTTTGGCTCATTGACCGAGAATCCCAAGGATATCAAGAGGGACACCGTCGTCTGGATGTGGTCTATGACCGACTGTGTCAAGCTCGCCTTAAACAGGAAGCCATTGAGGTAGGAGAAAAGGAAAATGCTACTTACCAGTATGCATATGCTCGTGGTATGTAGAGCTGCAGAGTTGCACACTGTGCATAGATCGCCACCTAGTGTTGGGCCTGGATGTTTGCCGTTTGTTTTTGTCCTGAAAAGTTCTTTGGAAGTCACGAGATGGGTGACTCCTCCTCTGGACCATACTGCGCATGGACATCGGCTCCATCATCAGATTGTTTTTCGCCATTAGGGAAATGATGGAGCTTTGCAAGAAAAGGAAGGATGTCCGTGTAAACTGTATCTAATTAAGATAATACTGGAACAAACAAGGGTAGCCGGGGAGGCGGGTGGGCGTGTGCAACTTTGCATTTCTACATGCCAAGAACAGATGCATACTGGTAAGTAGCATTTTCCGTTCGAGGCTTTTGAGCTGCAGATTGCACACTGTGCATAGATTGTATAGCAGTACCCACCATTAGCGGCGACCACCCCTATCTGTTGCAGTAGTTTGAAATAATGGTTTGAGAACAGCCTGGCCCACATTAGCTTGTTGCTTGGTTTGCACATCTACACAATAGTGTTTTGTGAATGTGTGCGGTGTAGACCATGTAGCTGCTCTGTAGATGTAATCTAGGGGAATGTTCCCTAAAAATGCCATTGTAGCCCCTATTTTCCTTGTGGAATGGGCTTTAGGAGGAACAGATAACGTCGTTTAGCTTTGTGGTACCAAATTTGTATGCATTTGACAATCCATCTAGCTATCTCAGAATTTGATATAGGATTACCCTTGTGTGGTGGTGAGAAAGACACAAAAAGTTGTTTGGTTTTAAGAAAAGGTTGTGTTCTCTCAATGTAGTATAGCATTGCGCTTTTGACATCTAGGGTATGAAGAGCTCTTTCTGCTACTGTTTGTGGTTGCGAGTAGAAAACTGGCAGTTCCACAGATTGATTGAGGTGGAAGGGAGAAATTACCTTGGGTAGGAATTTTGGATTAGTACGGAGAACGACCTTATTCTGATGCATTTGCAAGAAAGGTTCTTGAAGGGTTAGTGCTTGTAGTTCCCTAACTCTCCGTAAATAAGTAATAGCTACTAGGAACGCAACCTTCCATGTTAAAAATTGTAGTTCACATTTATGTTAAGGTTCGAAGGGAGGTCCCTTTAGCTGTGTGAGAACAATATTTAAATTCCACACTGGTGAAGGTGGTATTCTGGGAGGAATTATTCTCTAAAGGCCTTCCATAAAGGCTTTAATAGCAGGCACTCTGAATAGAGATAGATACTGTCTGTTTTGAAGATATGCTGCTATAGCTGCAAGATGTAGCCTAATAGATGTGTAGGCTAAGTTACATCTTTGGAGGTGCAGTAAGTATCCTATGATGTGTTGAATAGACAAATCGCACAAGTTACTACTTGTGTAACAATATATCTGTAAGAGACATTAGTTAGTGATAGATTCCTTACCTTAGAATATCCCCAGGCGTCAGACTGGATCCGGAATTGTTTTGCGTAGCAGTACCCATGCGCGTCTTAGGCATCGTCCGCGGCTCCGCGTCCGGCGTCGTGGCGCCGTGATGACGTTGTCGGAGTACTTAGAAGCCGCCTCCGCGTGCTGACGTCAGTTCTTATACACAGCTTTTCCACGCCAGATACGCAGAGCCATGATAGAACCAACACTGGTGCCATGAAACTAGGGCCCTGAAAGTGGATGACCTTAACCCTAGATATCGGTTCCCAGAACGGGGAGGATGGGTGGGTCGGTAAGGAATCTATCAGTAACTAATGTCTCTAACAGATATATCGTTACACAAGTAGTAACTTGTGCATCTGAAAGAGACACGTTAGTGATATATTCCTTACCTTAGAATAGATACCCCAGCAATACCAACCCCGGTGGTGGGTCTGCGAACCAATAATCACACCAGAAAGTCCTGGAGGACGGAACGGCCAAAGAAGCCATCCCTCCGGACTTGGCTGTCCAGGCAGTAGTGTCTTGCAAACGTGTGCAGCGAGGCCCACGTAGCTGCCTGACAAATGTCCTGCAAGGGCACACCTCGGCCCAGGGCAGTTGTAGTCGCCGTGGCCCGAGTGGAATGAGCCCTCAGCCCAACAGGAGGTTCCTTCTCAGCCAAGGAGTAACACTCCTGAATGCACAAGGTGATCCACCGAGAAATGGTCCGCTTGTGCACCGCCCGTCCCTTCTTAGCACCCACGTAACCAACGAAGAGTTGGTCATCCACCCGGAACTGGCGTGTGCGATCCAGATAGTAAGAGCGCACGTTTTGGGTCCAGACGGTGGAGCCGCTCTTCCTCTTTCGAGGGATGCGGAGGCGGAAAGAAGGTGGGCAAGGTGATGGACTGCCCGATGTGGAAGGCCGTGACAACCTTGGGCAGGAAAGAGGGTCTTGTCCGCAACACAACCTTGTTCGGATAGACAGAGAGGAAAGGAGGTGTGGAAGAAAAAGCCTGGAGCTCACTCACTCTCCTGGCACAGGTGAGGGCAACCAGGAAAGCGGTCTTCAAAGTAAGAAGACGGAGAGGACAGTTATGGAGCGGCTCAAAGGGAGCACACATTAGATAAGTAAGCACAAGGTTCAAATCCCACTGGGGCATCACGAAAGGAACAGGAGGAAACATGTGTGTGATGCCCTTCAAAAACCTATTTACAATTGGGGACTTGAACAAGGATGGCTGATCAGGTAGCCTTAGGAAGGCGGAAAGGGCAGAGAGGTAGCCCTTGATAGTGCCCAGAGCAGAGCCCTGCTGGGCAAGAGAAAGAAGGAAGAGGCGAACCTCAGAAAGCTGTGCAGAGAGTGGATCCACAGCCTTTGCTGTGCACCATGCTACAAATCTGTTCCACCTGCAGGCGTATACTGACTTTGTGGAGGGACGCCTGGCTGCCAGAATGACATTACAGACTTCAGGAGGCAAGTCAAATGGCCTCAACTGTTGCCGCTCAATCTCCAAGCTTGTAGGTGGAGACTGGACAGGTTCGGGTGGAGGACCGTCCCCTGCTGCTGCAACAGATGGTCCTCCTGAAGAGGCAGACGAATCGGGGGATCGACAGACATGCTGAGTAGCTCTGGATACCAATATCTTCGTGCCCAGTTCGGAGCCACAAGGATAACCTGGGCCCGGTCGTGCCTGATCTTCTTCAGCACTCTGGGCAGAAGTGGTATAGGCGGACAGGCGTACAATAGACTGCAACTCCACTCGCGACGAAAAGCGTCGCCGAGCGAGTGCCGCCTTGGAAATTCCAACGTGCAGAACTGATGACATTGCGCGTTCTCTTCTGTGGCGAATAGATCTAACCAAGGCTCTCCCCACTGCTGAAAGAGTCCTTGCGCCACGTCCGAGTTCAGACGCCATTCGTGATCCATCATGCACCGACGGCTGAGTTCTTCCGCCCTGGCGTTCAGAGAACCTACCAGGTGTTGAACCACCAGAGTCACACCCTGATGTTCCAGCCACTGCCAGAGGCGCAGAGCCTCCTGGCACAGGGTCCATGACCCCACCCCGCCCTGTTTGTTGCAATACCACATGGCGGTGGTGTTGTCCGTGAACACCTGCACTACACTCCCCCGGACAGAGGGGAGGAATGCCTTCAGTGCAAGATGGATCGCCCGCAGCTCCAAAAGGTTGATGTGGAGCTGGGACTCCGCCGGAGACCAGAGGCCTCTGATCTCCGCCTCTCCCATGTGGCCCCCCCCGGCCCTGGAGGGACGCGTCCATCACAACTACGTGCTCCGGTTGGGGTAGGGAGAGGGATCTGCCGCTGACCCAATCGCGGTCCGTGAGCCACCACTGCAACTGTCTTGCAGTGCCCTCCGAGATCAAGACATGGTCGGACAAGTTGCCCTGATGCTGGGCCCACTGACACTTCATGTCTCAATGCAGAGCCCGCATCCGCCACCTGGCGTGATGCACCAGAAGGATGCAGGAGGCCATCAGCCCCAGAAGCCGCAGCGTCAACCTGACTGAGACTCGGGATAAAGGCTGAAAGGTCGGAATCAGAGCCTGAATATCCTGAACCCGCTGCTCGGGAGGATAAACTCGAAACTGCGCCGAGTCTAGAACCGCTCCGATGAAGAGGAGCTTCTGAGAGGGACACAGGTGTGACTTCGGCACATTGATGGAGAACCCCAGCAGGTGCAGGAGGTCGGCCGTAGTCTGGAGGTGGCTGACGACTGTCTGGGGCGAGCCCACCTTCAACAACCAGTCGTCGAGGTAGGGAAGACTGAAACCCCTAACCTGCGCAGATGAGCTGCGACCACCGCCAAAACTTTCGTGAACACCCATGGGGCGCTGGTAAGGCCGAAGGGGAGCACGGTAAACGGAAAATGCTCGTGGCCTACCGTGAACCGCATGTAACGCCGGTGGGCCGGCAGGACGGGGATGTGAAAATAAGCGTCCTGCAAGTCCAACGCTACCATCCAGTCTCCAGGGTCTAGGGCAGCCAAAACCTGAGCCAATGTCAGCATCTTGAACTTGAGCTTGGCAGTCCGGGCTGGACTGTTCCCATGAGGCACAGGGTCAGACTGATTTGCATATAGCCATGTCTGAAATGGGGTGGCTGAGTGGGCTAAAGAATGGTGATGGATTAAACCCAGATCAGTTGACTGGGGGTGAGTGTTTGATTTGCTCAAACGCTCCGTCCATCATCCCCTTTTGTATCGCTTTGTTCGCCCTAAGTGTGGCAGGGTATGCTCAGACGTGAGTCCCTTGATCACTTGGCCACTGGATTCAAGATTGCCTGGCTGAGAGGATTATGAATCCGAAACCGGTCCCAGGATGCTTGTTTCCGGTCCATGGAAGACATGGCTTGGCAGTTCGGGCTGGACTGTTCCCATGAGGCACAGGGTCAGACTGATTTGCATATAGCCATGTCTGAAATGGGGTGGCTGAGTGGGCTAAAGAATGGTGATGGATTAAACCCAGATCAGTTGACTGGGGGTGAGTGTTTGATTTGCTCAAACGCTCCATCCATCATCCCCTTTTGTATCGCTTTGTTCGCCCTAAGCATCTTGAACTTCTCCTTCCGGAGGAAGCCGTTGACGTTCCGTAGGTCCAAGATAGGGCGTAGGCCCCCTTTGCCCTTCTTGGGTACCAGAAAGTAGTGGGAGTAACAACCACACCCTACTTCTGGCCCAGGAATGCGCTCGATGGCCCCCTTGGCCAAGAGGGCCGTAACTTCCTCTTGCAGAAGTTGCAAGTGATCACCCGACACGCGGCGGTAGTGTGGTGGCATGGCTGGAGGGGTCGCCTCGAAGGGGAGGAAGTATCCCCTTCGGACGATTTGCAGCACCCACCTGCCAGATGTGACAGTGCGCCAGTGGAGGTGGTCATGGCGAACCCTGCCCCCCACTGGCGTCACATGGGCCTGAAAGCACGGACTAGGAGGGTTTTGAGGCGGATGCTGCAGGGGCAGGTGTGGACTGACCTCTACGTTGTCCCCGACCGCCGCCACGGCGGTTTCCACGTCAGCCACCGCGCTGGATGGTAGTCTGTGGCACGTGGCTGGCAGAACGTGTGGGGGCGTCCCTTCCTTGGCCACGAAAGGGGCGAAAGGCAGCCGTTTGCGGGCGCGGGGCCGAGAGGCCCAAGGACCTGGCCGTAGCCCTGGAGTCCTTAAAGCGCTCAAGCGCATGGTCTGCTTTGTCGCCAAAGAGGCGACGGCCATCGAACGGCTGCATGTCCATAAGTGTGTTTTGGACATCGGCCGAGAAATTGGCGGCCCTTAACCAGGCGTGACGACGAATCGCCACCTTCGTTGCCATCGCTCTACCTAGAGAGTCGGTAGGGTCCAGCCCACACAGGATGGAATACCGTGCCGCATCTCGGCCTTCCACAAGGGCCTGGTCGAGTTTAGCCCATACCTCCATCGGGCATTCTGGCAGCACGGCCGCGACTGTGTTCCACAGAGAGTGGGTGTAGCGGCCCAAGAGGCACGCGGCATTGACTGACCGCAATCCCAAACTCAGGGAGGAGAATACCTTTTTCCCGTAAGTCTCGTACCTCTTGGTTTCTCGGTCGGGGGAGCCGACGGGAATGCGGTCTGGGAATTGGAGGCCTGGATAACCAGGCTCTCAGGGGTGGGGTGGGTAGACAGAAAGCAAGGGTCACCCGGAGCTGGGCGGTGGCGTCTGGCCACGTTCCTATCCACAGGCTGCCCTGTGGCGGGCCTGGACCAAGTGCCCAAAAGAACGTCTGACAAGGCCTCATTAAACGGCAGCAGAGCTCGGCCGAGCTTGACTGCGGTTTAAGGACCTCAGTGAGGAGGTTAGTCCTCACGGCCGCGACGGGGAGCTCAAGGCCCAGGGCCTTGGCCGCCCTCATCAGCAATACGCTATAAGCAGCCCCCTCCTCCTTAGCCACGCTAGGAGGGGAGACAAAACCAGTGTCGGGCGAAGTGTCCAGACCACTGGCCTCCCCAAGCTCTCCTGTCCAGTCTGCAGAAGACTGACACTCACATGCCAGAGGGTCCTCAGACCCCTCCCAATCCTCCTCATCACCCACCGCCTGGTACTCAGGCTCAAAAGATGGGGCCGGGTCATAGAAATAGAAATCTCCAAATGGCGTCGATAGCGGTGCCGCTCCGGCACCGGATCCGAATCGAGGGCAGGACCAGGGACGCCGGGGGCAACACCCTTGGGGCTGACGCCGGCGAGGTCGACCGGCGGCGACCCGGATCCGGACCCGGAGGGGCCCTGCGGCGTCGGGACCGAAGTCGCCTACGGCACCGGGGCCGTAGCAACCGACGGCGCCGGGGCCGGAGTGCCCGGCATACGTGGGGACCCAGTCGGAGCCGCTTGGCCCGAAGGCGCTGCGGAACCCGACGGAGGAGCGAGCGACCTCATGGCCATGAGGAAGTCTGCAATCTCCCCCGGCACCGCGTCCTGCCCAGGGACCGGCGGGTGTGGAGCAGGCCGTGACACCTGCGGCTCCAGCGGAGCCGCATGGGCGGTGTTGCCTGAACCCCCGGCCGCGTCGCGCGATCGTCGGGGGGAGTCAGAAGAGCGATGATGCCACTTCGACCTCTTAAGCCTCTTACCTGAGGACTTCGAGCCCGAAGACCGATGACGACTCCTGGAACTGTGGGGGCTTCATATTCATTGAAACTTGCCAAATTCGTTGAAATTTGCCAAATTGATTTCCCTCATAGAAATATTCTATATTAGATATATTAGCCCCTTATCTGTTTTGTGATAATTTCTGATTTTATTCGATAATGACAAATTTCTAAAAAAAAATTCAGAAACTAATTTGGAAAAAAGATTTTTTCATTTTAAATAATATTGTTATGCGATATATTTATATTTTATTTATTTTTCATTAGTTTCCTTCAAAAGTCTATTTAGATCGTTTTCAGTCGTTTGCACTTCCCTGTGCATTGGAGAAGTGTGTGTACTTTATTAATATGGCGCTCATACTACTTTCTGGAGTCCCTTTTCTTCCCCTTGGACTAATGGTTAGTCCGTCAGCGCTCTCTCCGACATTCTGTTCTGACTCGTTCGCCTTGTCAAAGGACGGAGCCTCACACCTGAAATCATTTCAGACTTGGCGCTTAAATATTCGGCATTTCCGTCAAACGGTTGCTCGTTTTATCAGCGGTGCAGAACTCGCGTGCCTTGCTCCCAGTCGAATTGACTCCAGAAGCAATTCCCTAGGTGAGTTTCCCTGACAGCGTTATGTTTTGCAGGCAGAACTAAGCCTCGTAAGAATCTGCCAGGCATAGCTGCATTTGTTTTGTCAGCATCTGTTTTGCCCTCGTTTTGTATCTGTCTTGCCCTTGTAGTTTTTTGGCATATCTGATAGTCTGATTGTTTTTCATTTCTTTTTGTATGCATTTTCGTCGGTATCGGACAGAATAAAAGAAATTTTTCCACATCAGGAAGATTTCCCATCTATAATTCATGCATCGTGCTCACTAATTTTAAAGGTATGATTTATTAAAAGGCATAAGCCCTTACTCCCTCCATAATTAAGCCAGAACTTGTAATTGAGTATAGTTTCCTGCTTTATATATTTTTTGCAGTGCTGGAGAAGCTACCAAATACGCTATTAATCATACAAACTGGGAAGCGAGGCAGGATTCCTTGTTTAAGTTCAGACAGGTAATTTCAGAGCTCTTTCGACTAGTATGTTACAACTTTGACATTAACTTAATTTCTAATTTAATTTATATTTGATTCATAGAATCTGTGAGAGTGCCAAGAACAGACACTTTTTGCAACAGAGATATATAAAGTTGTCCATTTTTATAAATTCAGGTAATACCAGCCTCATGTGGTCGTTTTCTACTAAAACGGAAAAACGCAGTATTATATATCTATGTAATAGTACGTTTACACGCTTCCAAAAAAGTAATACCTTAGATTGCAGACTATTCCATCCTATAGCATCGCTATTAATCTCTCAGTAGCCTCTGAACTTGACAGTCAAGAACTAGTAAATGATGAGTTAAGTTAGATCGTTTGCATTAATATTACCTTGTTGTGCTTTACTCTCAAAAAGAAGGAAACATTTTAAAATCATGTAGGTTGCCACCATATATCCCCTTCTTTAAAAATGCGACTAGTCCAATAAAATATAGAGTAAAATTAGAACTCCATCTCCTTGTTTTGTTATTGCTGAAATAATCCAGCTTGGCAATATGATCGTGCTATCCATAATAGTTTATTTTTAAACAGATTCTATGTCTAGGGAATAGGGATGACGTAACTATTATGCGTTTACCTTTCAGTTTATCCTTTTCATCACTATCAAACTAGAATCCCTTCGCACGATCGTCCAATAAAAACAGAATTTGACTAAGAACGTGTAAGTATCACAAAGTTGAGAGACACTAACTCTTTAATACAAGAGCAATTAGTCAGTGTTACCATGTACTGTTTCTTGAAATAATCATATGCCCCCATGTTGAGGCTCCGTGAAGTCAGCATTGTATAAATGATTTCCCCCCCCCCCCCCCCCCCTACCCCCCACCTTCCCTTCTCTTTTTTATAAGCATAGGAGGCCAATAACATTGTTTGGGTCTCATGTCCTTCAAATAAGCAACAGTATTTCTTTATATCATAAAGTCAGTCCCTGACTCTTGGTTTTTGATCAGGAAATCCTTGCCTTTTCCACCCCTTCCCTTGTTCCTTGGTCCCCTTTTCCCTATTGGTCTGAAGTAATAATGCACAAGGAAGATGAATGCCCTATTCTGGGGCAACACAGAGTAATTTTAACTCACCTTTGTTTCTTGGTAAAGAAGATGTTGTGACAAAATCGTAGGTCTACTGTACCACATTTGGATTAGGTTATTAATCATGTAAAGAAAAGTAATAATGACTGTTGGTTAAATCTGATTACTGTTTTCCTATTACCAATTTTTTTTTTGATTTGTAGGTGAAACGTGGCTACTCCAGAAGAAGGCACTGGTCGCCGAAACGCGCGTAGAGAACCATTTGTTGTGACACCTTTTTAATATTTCAATTAATTGTTGGATTTTTTTTTTTTAAATTGTGATTTGTTTTCCTTTTTTTGTATAATGAGGATGTTTTTTGTTTTTTATGAGTAATTGGAAATTGTGTAAACTGATAATTATTACGTATGTCCTGTATGTTTTATTTTTAGACAAAGTTAATAATAAATTTTGAGTACAGACCTCCACTTTTCTTCTTTATTTTTATTGATCTGATCAGATAGAATTCCTGAATCAAGTGCCATGGTTGTTATTTAGCACGCTGTTTTTCCCTGACCTAGGACTTGTTGTACCTATTATTTCAGGGGGTCCTTGTTTTCTGCACATAACTACAGACAGTTGTAGCAGTGTGGTGTACCACGACTGTCTGGCCCACGTTGGAGCAACTAGGATGCGGGTCAGAGAATGCTGCTGTAGTTTGCGCACTACTAGTGGCATGAGAGGTAGAGGTGGAAAAGCGTATGCAAATTTGTTTGACCAGTTGATCCATATCGCATTGCCTTTGGACAGTGGGTGTGGATATCTGGCGGCGAAGCTTGGGCATTTTGCATTTTTGTGGGTGGCAAAGAGGTCTATTTGAGGTTGTCCCCACATATGAAAGAATGGTTGAAGAACTGTCGGATGAAGTTCCCACTCATGGATCTGTTGTGTCTGACGACTTAACAGATCTGCTATGGTATTTTGAACTCTTGGGCCAAGAGGAATATGTTTTGAGGTATAGCCCACCGCCATATGTTCTGTGCTAGCTGAGAGAGTTGCAGGGAGTGTGTTCCTCCCTGTTTCTGTATGTAATACATGGCTGTCATGTTGTGTGTGCGGACTAACACAGCTTTGTTTAGTATTTGCTGTTAAAAAGCTTTGAATTCTAGGACTAAAGCTAGTAACTCCAGATGATTGATGTGGAGTAACTTTTGTTGCAGTGTCCACCTGCCTTGCGTGGTGCGTTGCAGTAAGTGGGGCCCCCAACCGGAGAGCGATGCATCCGCTGTCAAGATTATCTGAGGAACTGGCTCTAGGAACGGTCGTCCCTTGGAAATGTTTTTGGTGTTCCACCACTGCAGAGAGCGATGAGTCCGACCGTCTACCAACGCTAGGCTGTTAATTGACCTTGAGCCTGGTTCCATTGACGGGATAAGCACTCTTGGAGAGGACGCATTTGAAGTCTTGCATGGGGCACTATGAAAATGCAAGAGGCCATCATCCTTATAAGCTGTATAAACACTCGTGCTGGGAGAGAGTGTTGTGGCTGAAACTTTGTGAGAAGAGTTTGCATGCTGGATATCCTTATTGGAGTGGGATAAGCTAGCGCTGTTGAGGTGTTTATAGTGGCACCGAGTTACTGTTGTACTTTGGATGGTTGCAGATGAGACTTGGTGTGGTTTATTGTGAACACCAAGTTGTGGAGCAGCTAGATTGTGGCATGGGTGTGTTCTACACACTGGTTGTATGAGCTGGCCTTTATGAGCCAGTCGTCGAGGTACGGGAAGACGTGGATGTGATGTCTTCGTAAATGTGCCGCCACTATTGCTAGGCACTTGGTGAATACTCTTGGTGCTGTAGTGACCCCGAATGGGAATGCTTTGAATTGATAGTGCTGCCTGTCTATTAAAAATCTGAGATACTTACTGTGAGCTTTGTGAATGGGAATGTGAAAGTATGCGTCCTTGAGATCTAGAGTAGCAAGGACGTCGTTTTGTAATAGGAGAGGAAGGACTTGTTGGAGTGTGACCATGTAAAAATGGTCTGACTGGATCTATATGTTTAGCGGTCTGAGGTCCAGAATAGGCCTTAGAGAGCCGTCCTTCTTCGGGATAAGAAAGTATAGCGAGTAAACCCCCTTGTTTTGTTGGTGCAGAGGAACTGGTTCTATTGCACTCTTTTCTAGCAAAGATATTACTTCTTGCTTCAGCAGTGATAGATGTTCTTGTGACATTGGGTGCTCTTTGGGTGGTATGTTTGGGGGGGGGTAGATGTTAGTTCTAGAGAGTAACCTGACTGAATAATTTGTCGAACCCACCTGTCTGATGTGATGTTGATCCAGGCAGGAAGGAATTGTTGTAGTCTTCCCCCCACAGGAGTGGAATGTTGGGGGAGAAGCGGAGGAAAGTCATTGGGTAGGGGTGGAGGCAGAGCGGGAGTTGTTGGTTTTTCCTCTGCCTTTGTTGTTCTTACCCCTGTAGCCCCCTCTCTGGTAGCCTTTAGTGAATGTGGATTGGCATGGGGTCTTGTAAGAAGTGGAAGGGCTTTCGGAGGAGTAGCCTCTTGCGTTGCCTCTATATGATGAGCGACGAAAAGAATGTCTGCGAGCTTGCAGTTGCAAGGCTCCCATAGATTTTGCTGTGTCGGTGTCTTTTTTAATTTTTTCTAAAGACACATCGACATTAGGGCCAAATAAATGTTTTTCATCAAATGGCTGATTTAGGATGGAATTTTGTACCTCAGGTTTAAAACCTGAAATACGTAGCCATGCATGTCTACGCAAAAGGGTACTGGTATTAATTGCCCTTGAGGCCGTGTCTGCAGCATCTAGGGCACAACGAATTTAAGTATTAGTAATATTTTTACTTTCTTGCATGAGTTAATTGGCCCTACTTTTATACTTGTCTGGTAGATGCTGCATTATGGACTCTAGTTCATCATAATGTGCCCTGTCGTATCTTGCCAACAACGCTTATGTATTAGCAATGCGCCATATATTAGCGGCCTGTGACGCCGTGCGCTTACCAGAGGCGTCAAGGAGTTTAGCTTCCTTATCTGGTGGGGATGCCTCACCTAATGTCTGTGAATTAGCACGTTTACGTGCATTGGATACTACTAAAGAATCTAATGGTGCTGGACCTCTAATGTAAACTGGGTCTGTAGGGGCAGCTTTGTATTTTTTCTCAATTCGAGGGTTGAGGACCCGAGCCCTGACAGGATCTTTAAATACCTCATCGTCTGGGTTAGTGGATGGTGTAGGCGAATGATGTGGTGGAGGAGGTGTAGGAGGAGGAACAGTATGGGGAGGTAGTGGAGAAGGGACCCTTAACCCCTTCCACGCTCATGACGAGCTGGGCTCGTCATGAGGTAGCCTCCTGCTACGCTGATGACGAGCCCAGCTCGTCATGGAACATTTGTTTTTGCATTTTCCAGCACACAACGGGAAAATGCACCGCATCGATGCGGTTAATGGAGAGGTTACAATGTCTCTCTTCTTTGGGGGAGGAGATGCAGGCACCTCTAGTGGCCTTTTCTTGGAGCTAAGAGCTAGTTTTCCAGTCTTAGGATCCTTTATAAGAGTCTTTTGAGTAGGATCTGGTGTAAAAAGCTCTTCTGTGTCTGGCAGATCCTTCGCCGTCTAAGTTTTCGGCTCCGAAGGTTTCTTCGGCACCAACTCTGTAGTTGGTCTAGAGTCTTTTGGCTTAGAAGTATGACCTTTTGAAATGTCTTTTAACGGAATGTGTTTTTTCGGTTCCGGGTGTTTTTTCGGCTCCGAAGCGTGAGAGTCGGGACCTGTAGGTGGTTCCGAGCTCGGAGTGCGGTTTCGGCATCGATGAGCCGATGCCAGTCTTCGGCGCCGAGTGCTTAGGTGTTGGAGCAGTGGTGGGCGTGGTTGAGGAAGATGGCTTCTTTTTCGGTGTCGGTATGGGATCGGCACCGGGAATAGGCTGACTCGAGCCCGAGCCGCCTGAAGGCTTAATAGGATTCTTTGCCGAGCCCGAAGGCAGGTCGTGGGAAGCAGTCTCTCGGTGTGCACCCGGGCCCGAAGGTGAGCGTGTGACTGAAGAATTTTATGAGGGTGTTGAGGAAGGGTTGGTGTCGACGGTCTTGCTTATGACCCGTTGAGCTGAAGTGATGTCCTCGACGTCTGAGTCTTCGGCATCAGAGGAGCTGGCACTTTCATCGGCCTGCTGATGTTCTGGCACGTCGACGCCCTCTGCAAAGATGTCGTCGGGAATCGACGCTGACGAGCGAGCCATTGTTCTTCGAGCTCGTCGGTCCCGAATCATCTTTTTGGAGCGGAAAGTGGCACAGGCGGAACAGTCTTTTGCCTCGTGCTCCGGTGAGAGGCAGAGGTTACACACCTCATGTAGATCAGTGTGGGGAAACTTCGACCCACATTGAGGACACTTCTTGAATGGCGTCCTTTCCATGAGCCAGAGAGTAAGGCCTAAGTAGGCCCGAAGGCCTTAGTCGACGACCGGAAACGAAGACTTCGAAGTGGTGAAGAATCGCGTCGATGTGGAGCGCGATAGGAACAATACCGTCGCACTGAGTGAGGATTGCGCGCCTAAGGAAATTTGGTTCCAAAACGGAGGGCAGGAAACACATCCGAGCCAGATGGCGGAAAAAAACAATCTGAGGATGGAGCCGATGTCCATGCACAGTATGGTCCAGAGGAGGAGTCACCCACCTCGTGACTTCCAAAGAACTTTTCAGGACAAAAACAAACTGCAAATATCCGGGCCCAACACTAGGTGGCGATCTATGCACAGAGTGCAATCTGCAGCTCATATCGCTCGAATCTGTTATTCTTAACTTCCAAAGATGGGCCGAATCCACCACAATTACCTATGTGAACACCAGAGGGGAGCTATAAAGGCTGAAGGGGAGCACAGCAAACAGAAAATGCTCTTGGCCAACCTTGAACCCCAGGTAATGTCTGTGGGACTGCAAGATGGGCACATGAAAGTATGTGTCCTGCAGGTCCAAGGCTATCGTCCAGTCCCCCGGATCCAGGACAGGCTGGACCTATGCCAGTGAGTATTTAGAGTTGATCGTTCCTCAGGGTGGCATTTAGAGAGTGAAGATCTCGAACAGGACAGAGTCCTCCAACCATCTTGGGCAGAAGGAAATAAATGGAGTAACATCTTGCCATTTCCGAGTCTGTAACCTCCTGGATGGCCCCATAGGACAATATAGCTCTCATCTCTGAAATAAGATGGATAGGTGCTACTCTGACAGTTGATCTCATGTAGGTGGATGTTGCGGTGAGTCGGAAAGGAACGTAAGGGTATACTCTGTTGGATGCTCTGGTAGATTGCTACCCTTGGAAAAAATGTTTGATCCTGCCATCCACAGGAAGATCATGGACCATCATGGGCAAACTAAAGTGGCTTGGGGACTGCAAAGGAAGGGCACTGAGAAGAACAGTGTCCCTGGTGAACGGCGCTATGTCTGCTTGAACCCTGTCTCTGGCTACAAAAAGACTAAGTTGAGTGTTTTGGGGCGGACAAGAGTAATGTTCTCTATTTTTCACCCCTCTGGAGTAGTCCTGGAAGGCTCCGAACTGATGAGGAAACCATCTGGAAAGGTGAAAAGGCGCAAAGATCAGCTCATTGCTCTACTTTTAAAGCGTTTGTGGACTGGATCAGTCTTTTTGCCAAAAAGGTGGCATCCATGGAAAGGCATGTCCATAAAGGATGCCTGGACAACTCTAGAATAACCTGTGGATCTCATCCAAGCAGAACTACAGAGCTCCCCACTAGTGCCAACCACTTATCTAAAGCAGCCAGTAGTAGCCAGATCAACCCAAATGACATATTTGGCTGCATACTGGCCATCTTGAATGTTTTTTGCCAGGGAGGTCCTAAACTCCTCTGGGTCTGCCAGCAAGACCTCGCTGGACTGAGGACTTGCGTTTAACAGCCTAATAGGCAGACTTCAATGATTAATCTGAAGGCTAGGCCAGCTGAAGGGATCATTACTTTCCTGAATGCTTCAAACCTTTTCGACTCCGTATCTGGTAGGGTCGTGGGGAATGGATTAGAATTCACTTATCTGGTGGAAAGCATAGAGCATCAAACTTTTTAGTAGTAGGGTACTGTGTAAGAAAATCTGGGTTGTCAGGCGCCTGTCTGGGGATGCCGGTTCACCAGTCCAGAGCAAGGCTTAGCCCAAGTGCCCATAAGGATGTCAGTTAGGGCTTCAGTGAATGAAAGTAAGGGCTCAGACGAGGCTGGCCCAGGGTGCAAAACCTCATGTGTCTTGAGTTCCACAGAAAGCAGTTGTAGATTCAAGACCTCAGATGTTCTTCTAATAACAACAGCAGAGGAAGCACTCTCTTCCATTGAGGGTCTAAAGGGCGAAATCAACCCTGTATCAGCTGATGAATCAAGTCCACTGTCCTTCTGTAAGTCCATATAGAAACTGTTACCATCATTATGTGAGGGTAAATCACCCCATATATTCATGTCCTGTTGGTGGCAAACTCTGGTCAGAATCAGAACTGTAAAACATGATAGCGCATCCGAGGACGGCACTGCAGTAGTGTATTATCTAGGCCAGACTGTACAGCAACTGGGTGTGCTGGAGTGGAGTCGGAGCAGGACATTGGTTGGGGTTGAGACAAATTTGGCTTGCAGTTAGATGTCACAGTCAGCACAAGAACACCCCTCTGGAGCCATCTAAGCTGGTTCTGGCATTAACAAAAGGTGGATGGGTTCAGGTCTTGTAGCCTGTGTGGAAGTTAGCACAAGAGTTGGTGTGGAACCTGAGGTGCGTTACAGAAGAACAGATGGCACAGAGGGCAGGTACCCATGTGGTAACCCAACTGGAAGCCAGAGGGCGCCTGAAGAGTGTCAAAAATAAGCACCATTGTCTCCTTTAGGGCCTCTACCTACTACAGTATTGTGAATGGCCTAAAGAATTTGGGGTGAGTAGCAGAATCAGCTCCTTAATCGTGGATTGAGAGCAAGAACAATTGCCACTTTGGCTTCCATGAGACTTCTTTTTGGACACAGAGTGACAAGATGGGGTAGAGACCCACTTCAACTGTTTAAGATTCTTTTTTGACTTGGAGTTCCACTGACTGGAAAACTTCGACCACAAAGAAGATCTTTCCTGGGAGTGGCCTTGAGAGCAAAATCAGGACAGTGTCCTCAACTTGGAGCGGGACTTACAAGAAGTCTGTGATGTATTTCAGTGGTCGCTTCACCATCTTGGGTTGCCTTAGATCGGAAAAGAGCACCTTTTTTTCACAACTCTGAGTTGTGGCCTAGGTCAAACACCAAAGACACAGTCTGTACCGGTCCAAACAGACATCTGTTTTTGATAGTCAGAGCATGGATTGAACCTGGTGGTCTTTAGTGGGGACACAGTTCCCTGCACATTGGAATTCAATGTAGAGAAAATCATCAACAGATGAATAAGGGCCCAGACAAGCCACATCCCTAAGGTGGGCTGGCTGATGTGTTCCACGAAGAAAGGATTCCACCATCTTGGTTGTGGTGGAATTAGGAACAAAGGGATAGGATTATGCACACACCCCACAGGAAGTGGTCAGATAGGGGGTGTAGTGAACCCACGGGTAAGTAGCCCATTAGCTACTACCCTTCACTTCCCATAACACCCCTAAATTCAGCATTGAGGTGGCCCCCTGACACCAGGAAGTCAGATTCATCTGACTAAAGAAGGAGGACAAAAAAGAGCTGAAGAAATGAGAACTGTGGGCCAGCTGTGGACTTTTGGCGATAAACCCTACCTGCTCCTCTCCTGACAAACGCAACAACCCGACTCATCCTGCTGCTGTGCATCCTCCAAGGCCAGCCAGCAAGCATCTCCCTTGAATTGGAGAAGCCACTTCCCTGGAACCTGCAGGCACCGACTGCAACGTCCCGTTCTGCTGAACACAGGGTCCACTGACGCAATAGCCACCCAGGAGGAGGTCACTGTGCTTCAGAAGGTCAGAGCCACCTCCCCCCTATGTTTTGAGACGCTAGGAGCCCCAGGAGCTGCCCCGCACCAATACTCAGGGCACCAGGCCCCTTGCAACAACCAGGCTTGTTTGTAGTCCAATCCGGAGTACAACACTGCCCAGCTGACGAGGGACGTCAGTATCACCAAGAGTGGCCCACCTGTCCTGTTTTGCCCCCCTCTGCAGGTCTAACCGAGAACCATGAGCACCTCTGATGCAGAGGTACAGCCGACCAAAACCATCCTGACTTAAACTCCACGGCTCGGGTCCACGAACAATGACTGTGCCCCCTTGCTCCCAGGACAGTCATGAACTGAAACCCCGTTGGGAGCTCCCAGACTTGCCCCCAGTGTTGGAAAGTGAGTTTATGTTGCAGTTACCCCCCACACACACTTTTTGTCCCACACTTGATGCAATTTGACTTGACGTGCCCTTGGTCCCTGCCCATCAGGTTCCCAGGGCCTGTGCTCTTTCCCAAACCTGTACCTTTGTACCCACAACTGGCACATCTCTGGCCACAGGTAAGCTCCTTGTAAAAGGAACTATGGGTACCAAGTGCACTGTGACCAAGGGAGCCCTCTAAGGGCTGCAGCACCTACTGTGCCACCCATAGATGCCCTGCATCTTCACACCCACACAATGCAATTGCAGGCTGCATGTTTTGATGCCAAGAAAAGTGAAAAATCAATATGGCACCCATCCTTGTGTGCCATGCCTGCAACCCACTTCCTGGGGACTTGGTACGTCACTCATCTAGTAGGGTGTACTGGCCTCCAGGTGAGGATACAGTTGCATGAGTACTGTACTCCTACTGGAGTATGTTCAGTTTCTCCAGGTTGGGATGTAAAAATATGCCAATAAAATGTGCAGAATTATGTAGGTTTTTGTAAGCCCGTTGGGAGCTCCCAGACTTGCCCCCAGTGTTGGAAAGTGAGTTTATGTTGCAGTTACCCCACACACAAACTTTTTGCCCCACACTTGATGCAATTTGACTTGACGTGCCCTTGGTCCCTGCCCATCAGGTTCCCAGGGCCTGTGCTCTTTCCCAAACCTGTACCTTTGTACCCACAACTGGCACATCTCTGGCCACAGGTAAGCTCCTTGTAAAAGGAACTATGGGTACCAAGTGCACTGTGACCAAGGGAGCCCTCTAAGGGCTGCAGCACCTACTGTGCCACCCATAGAGGCCCTGCATCTTCACACTCACACAATCAATATGGCACCCATCCCTGTGTGCCATGCCTGCAACCCACTTCCTGGGGGCTTGGTACGTCACTCATCTAGTAGGGTGCACTGGCCTCCAGGTGAGGATACAGTTGCATGAGTACTGTACCCCTACTGGAGTATGTTCAGTTTCTCCAGGTTGGGATGTAAAAATATGCCAATAAAATGTGCAGAATTATGTAGGTTTTTGTAAGAATATGCTTTTAGATTGTTAAATAGGCAGAGGAACAACTGTTCTAAGTTTGGTCAAATAGTGTCATTAAGAGTTTGTCTCAACGTACCATCATTCTATTTCAATAGATAATAATGTACAGTAGTGGACAACTGAATTGTGATTGTATGTTCTTTTCTTTTCTGCTCTACAGCCCTGATGATGTCCCGGATGGGGACGAAACGCGTCGGCTGTTAATTGTGTTAAAAAATCTTTTGGGAAGCTGGCTGATATTGATAAAAGAGTCTGAATAAAGAAAACGAATCACACACCATTCGAGTAGAAGATTTTCTTTGAAACTGAATGTATACATTGTAATTTGAGATTGTAGTAATAATAAGTTACTTTAAATATCATCACGCTCCTTCTGTATTTTGATGCGTGTTTAGGATTTAGTGACGATGAACCTCTAGGGAGCTATCTGTGACCTTCAGCAACAGTAATCAGTTACAAACTCTGACTAGATAGCTCTCCGGTGCGCTCAGTAGTAGACTGTAACAGAGATTCTGCGCAAACACAGAACTGTGCACAGAGACCTAGGACCTCAGTGAATTAGGGTGTACCAAAACTCACCTTAGTACCCAAAATTCCCTACCAGACTAGCAATCAGTGTCACATTAGCTCTTCGTCCTATAGCAAAGAAACCAATGATTAGACAACCTAGAACATGGGACTTAGAACCATCTCAGGAATGGTGGGAAGTTAGAACACTCTTTGGTTATACGTTCATACCAGTTCACAACAGGAGTAAAATAGAGACACAGTAAGGTTAAAATGTTTATTTTAACGATGTGATCTCAAGTGCAGTTTTTTTTTTATCAACATCAGCATACAGATAGATAATAATAATACGGACAGCATGGTTACAATTCCATAAAAAACAAAAGGAGGAATAATATTACAATGATAGTGCAAACAGGTGATAAAAGCGCCTATTTAAAGCACCCGCCCTATCTAGGAACTATGTATTATAAAACTATAGAAGGTCTCTGGAATTTTCTTAGGGGCACCCCATTTACCTGTCCGCTCAGTAAGTGTAAAGTACATCAGGATCGGTTAGTCTCTCTGCATGCCTGGAATCTTCCAAGTGTGTTCAATTTTGGGAAGTGTGCTATAATAAAGGCGCCAGAATCCTACTCGGCTTGCAGCTGCCAAATTGTTGTGTCTAGAATGTGTTACGCCGATAAACAGGCTCGCACGTTATGATAACCTTGGCGGCTCAGCACTCACTGTGCAGAATGGGGACACGATGTATGTCTAGAGATGTCGAAAAACAACCCTTTTCTCATGTATGGACCTCAGTGAAAGCTAACTCAGCAAAAACAGCTAAGCAGTATCGTGCGCAAAAAGCAGCAAAAAGGAAAATGCCGTTTAAACTTCTAATAATCCATCCTAACTTAACATGCATGCAAAAAGAGGCACATAAACCACACTACAAGACCCTTCATCGTCTTGTCTAAAGAGTAATTGAAAAATTAAGAGCATTGTTCAGGACTTATTACTCGGCTGTGATTACATGTATTGGAGTATGTTCAGTTTCTCCAGGTTGGGATGTAAAAATATGAGAATAAAATGTGCCGAATTATGTAGGTTTTTGTAAGAATATGCTTTTAGATTGTTAAATAGGCAGAGGAACAACTGTTCTAAGTTTGGTCAAATAGTGTCATTAAGAGTTTGTCTCAACGTACCATCATTCTATTTCAATAGATAATAATGTACAATAGTGGACAACTGAATTGTGATTGTATGTTCTTTTCTGCTCTACAGCCCTGATGATGTCCCGGATGGGGACGAAACGCGTCGGCTGTTAATTGTGTTAAAAAATCTTTTGGGAAGCTGGCTGATATTGACTGGAAGATTTTCTTTGGGACTGAATGTATACATTGTAATCTGAGATTGTAGTAATAATAAGTTATTTTAAATATCATTACACTCCTTCTGTATTTTGATGCATGTACCCCTACACTGTCTAGGTCCATTCTTAGACATTGTAAGTGAAGTAAAGCCATAAAGAGTATATGGTCTGGTAGTTGGTCATTAGGAACTCCACAGCACCATAATGGATTTACTGAATTATGGGAAGCTTGGTATGAAACTTGTCAGCATAATAAACCCACACTAAAGTCAGTGTGGGATTTAATGTAAAAAGCACTCAGAGGGCATCTTAGAGATGTCCCCTGAAAAACGACCAGCCCTAGTGTGGTTCCCGAATGGCTGCCTGCCTGCCATTTACCACCACTGGACAGGTTTCTGGACCCCTGGTCTCCACTCTCCAGAAACAAAGAGCATTCTGGGCAGAGGTGTCATGCCTCTTTCCCCAGAATGGTCTGGGTCCACAAAGGGAAAGCTTCAAAGGCCTGCCCCTCCCTTTTGCTGCCCCCAGCAACTGGCTCCAACTGTTCCGACCCCCACTTTGGGTGGGAGAATCGTCTGGAAAACTAAGTCAGGAGCAGAAGTGTGCCAACCCCACACCTCAGGTGAGGGAAGCGAGGTGTCGCAAACATTTCTGTCCCCTCCATCTTGAAGATGAGGGGACCCAGCCAATTAGAGAGAGACTCATGCCCCTCTCCCACTGAAGGTTGGCATGATAGGGGGTGTACTCACCCCAAGGAAGGAACTTATTGGTCCTGACCTGCACACCCCTGCAACGCCCCTAAAGTTAGTATTTGGGGGGGATCCTGCACCTTGCATCCCGAGATTCCTGTAACCTACGAAGAAGGAAAAAAGAAGTCGCAGAGCATAGGAGACTGTAGAGAAGAACTGACTTGGCCCCAGCCCTACCGGCCCGTCTGCAGTTTCTAGAGAACCTGCGCCAAAAGCCGATTTGTCCTGCAGCCAGCGACCTCCAGAACCCCTGGGAGGACTGACTGCCTTCAACAAAGACCGGATCTCCTGTGAACAGCAGCTCTGTCCAAAAGAAACTCAAAGACAAACTGAGCCTGCTGAGGAAAAAAGAAACACGACGCCTGGAACCACCACGCCACCCGTCGACTACGGCCTGAGTCCAAGTGGCCCACTGGTCTCAGCGAGGTCCCCCAGCACTCCAGAGTCATAGTCCACTGTGGGTTGACCCCTTCAGGACTCCCCGACATCACCTGCAGCCTCCGCAAGGAGACCCCCCCCAACCAACAGTGGCCCTGTAAGGTGAAGTCCGACCTGAAAAGACACCTCTGCTTGAGGTGCACCTACATCCCTGAGGCCTCCAACTTGCCTGCCCAGCTGTTGGTCCCTTCCGGAAGACTCCCTGGACCAAGCCTGCAGACAAAATTCAAAACTGGCAACCTCCACAGGATTGCATTAGTCTCCCAACCCCTCCTAAGTACCCTGCATCCGACCGCCCCTGTGCCGCTGGTGGTGTGGACTTGGTGCCAACCTTTGCCCTGACCTTAACCCTAGGAGCTTGGCTCCCAAGACCGGGTGGCCTGCACAAGAGCAGCCCTCAGCCAATGTGCTCATTAGCCCCATAGACTAATATTGGGCATTTGCACCCAGTCGCCCTCGTGCCGCTATTGATGCTATTTGAGTGCCTAAGTGGACCTTCGTCCTAAATCTCAAAACCATACTTGTAGGTCATTTACTGATCTGTAAACCGTTGATGCTCTTTTTCCCATAGGAACCAATGTTACAAGTTTTTGTTCCAAAAATGTTGTAGAACTGTGTTTTTGTATGAATCAAAAGTAACTGTGCTTTAAACCGGAAGGTGTCTAATTAGCTTTGTATTGTAGGATCCACGGTGTGATATCTAGGCATATCATGCAGAGTAGTCGAAGTAATCCAAAAGTAATCTAAACGTATTCCAAAGTAATATCTATTTATTTTGAATTGTTTTAAAAGCAAATACAAACCTGTAATAATTGCAATTTCAATCACACCAGAATTTTCTTGTAAAGTTTTAATTTGGAAGTATATTTCACTTACCTGCTTGGTTCTTGAAATAAAACATAAGGATACCTTTTTTATACTTACCTAATTAGTCTGGATTCAGTCTCTGAGTGTGTGCCTTCAGCCTTGATTGAGTGAATGCAATAAATGATAAACAACCTCCTGGCAAGCCTAACTGTTCACCCACACAACCACAAAGAGAGCTGTTAATACTTGTCTAATTTAGCCTCTGCTATACCTCTGAGGACTCCTGGGACTCTGTGCATGCTATACCTTACTTTGGTATAGTATATACAGAGCCAGCTTCCTACACCCACTCCCCAGGCCCCAGTCTGCAGCCTGTTTCTAGGTGCCAACCCCCCTGCCCCACACACCTCTGCCAACGTTGTAGCAAGCAAGGCTATCAATCCATCCAGCACCTGTGCACCCAGACACTCCAGGGCAGGGAAACCCAAACTGCTGGTGGATCTTGTGACCTTTACTCCCCAGCACCTTAAGTCTTAAAGGGGGCTCCCGAAAATCGATTACAACTACTTGTATGCAATAAGAGTTTCTTTCTCCCTAGGAAAGCATTATCGTGTAAAGAAGCATTTGTGTGACACTTTTGCTAACTATAAAAATTGATAACTCGAAAAGTACTTACCCAATTACTAATATCTAGATGTTAAAAATATATAAAAATACATGTTATTTTTCTAAATTGGTCTCGAGTTTCCACTTGAGTGTGTGCCTCACTTATTGACTCTGTGTACGACAAATGCTTAACAATACCCTCTAACAAGCCTAAACTGCTCACCCGCAGTACCACAAAAGAGAGCATATGGGATTATTAATTTAAGCCCTGTAAATCAATAAGGGTCGTCTGGATTCTCTGCACAGCGAACCTCATTTTTGGTTCACTACATAAAAAGGCAGCTTCCTACACACAGGCACTGGTGCACATCATATTACTAGCCAAAATTAGCAGAGCAAATGAAACGGATGACATTTACCTGGATTAATATTTAAGGATATTCAAAGCGAATGCACACTCTGAGCTACGTGGATGAGAGCGCAGTGGTCTCATGATAAACAAAGACAAACCCCTCCTTTTACATAGGTCCCCCTAGTGACTCAGGATCTGCATGTATGAAAGGTACACATGCACTTCTTCAATGAGGAAACAACCCATCGCATAGATGCCAGTGAATATTGGCAACCCTGTTGGCAAAATGTCCACAATCTGAAAATGCCTGAGATGCTGAAGTTGCAAACACATATTACAGCCAAATTTGCTAATGAGATGAATATGTAAATACCGTGTACAGAAGGCACTGCTGCAAATGTGAATTACAGGCAAAAGAGGAGATGACACACAAAAGGCGTGCATGGAATTAAGAATTACACCACCAAGAGGATGTTGTAAATTAATTTGGGGAAACAACTTTTACAACAATGCAAAAGTGAGGAGTCTTGGAAATACAGAAATTAGTCAACTTGCAACATTTGTAAAGTGTTGTGTGGAAAAGGGTACCCAAAGGCAAATAGTGACTACAAATTCTACTGCCTCAATTTCTCAGTAGAAAAAGAAAAAAAAAGTAAGTGAAAAGAGGTAAACTTATATGTCTGAATTGCGGGCTCTTTAGTGGCACAAGTATGGTCTGCACTAGCAGTGATTTACCTGTGCGTAAGCCTAAGTTATTATAGCCTCACCAAAGATCATTGGTGATGTTCACCTTGCGTAATAAACTATCTTGCATGGAACCCTGGTGGACAAATTGTAATTAGTTTTCATTACAAGTACATGCAAGGGTATACTCCACTTACTACTTTGGTATCTTGCAAACTCAAAAAAACCTCTGAACATCATTGGCTTAAATAAATCAAAACTCAGCCTGCTTGTCAAATTGGTGATCAAACATTCAAAGTAGACTAGTGAGGAGTTCACTTTGTTACAGGAAATGGCATGCATTAATTTTCAAGGTTCTTGAAGTCAGAAAGTGGGTTCAAAAAGTGCGCAGCACAATAGGCAGCTAACTTGTTTCAATTAATTTCAAACGCATTTAAACCATTGAACATTGCACTTCTTTTAAATCTGGGATGAATGGTTTTGGATGAAAGGATGGAACTCAGTTGCATTAGGTAAACAGGTTAATTATGGTTGAATCAATGGCTACAACCTTTTGTTAAAGGCAAATTTTCCAGTTCGCCTTCTTTAGACAACTGCAAATCCAAAGATTCCGTTTACATGCTTCTACAATTTATGTAAAACAACGAAGATATTGCAAGCTTACTGTGTTCGTCTGGGAGTATCGTGATGCAAATGCACGAATGCCTTCAGTGTAGATTTTGTTGTAAAACTGAATAAGGTCGCCCCTCTCTTCTTCTTCTACGTCATTGTTGGAGCTGTTAATATGGGTTGGAGTTGGAGGTGCACTGTTGGGCTGCGGAACGGGCAGGGTACTGCTGGATCTCATGACTGGACTGGTATCTATGCTGGCTGCAAAGATAATAAGCAACATTATAAAATATCTGTAGTAATTCGCATGGACACAGGTAGGTTAAAGGTACGTTTATTTGTAGAAGTACAAAGCTTCCATACTCTGCTCAGTACATGTTTGCCTGCCTTCTTCAAGATACCTCACACCAACAATCTAAATTCACTTCAAATCAACATACCAAACAGTTGCTAGGCTTAGAGCATCCTAAGGAAGAATGGGGAGCGGGAATAGGATGGGGCATGTACTTTTTTAAGTACAATTTAAAACACATCTCCTTACCCAAGACAAATGAGAGAGGGAAATCTAGATATATAATTAGTACATTTTATAGTCTTTTGCCGAGAAGAAGGACAGTGTGCCATGGCAGTGCAGTCCTAGGTGCAGGCCTGGCACAGGAGTCCCTGGCGGGTGGCGGTGGGTAGGAGCCGGTTGAGGGTTTCCGGATCCTGAAAACCTAGATCTTGGGCTGGCGAAGGCTGGCAAAGTGGTGGGGCCTGCTGGCCCATGCAGAAGTAGATCAGCATGTGGGCGGGTGAAGTGTGGCCGGGGAGTCCGGTGTCATGCTGTGAAAGTAGCCCCTGAAATCACTGCGGCTGAATCCTTCTCATCCAACGTCACTGGGGGAGTTGCCATGGAGGCGCAAGAATGCTGTGGGTAGAGCCTGTCCGATGTCCTGGGTGCCTGGGAAGAGGCTGTTAGCGTGAGGCTAAGGGTAGAAGGGGCTTGAAGCTCAGGGTGGAAGCGCTAGTGAGCGCATAAAGACCCTTAAATTCAAAGTACATCAGATTCTCAGAGCAGCACACCTTTCTTTGAGAGCCCGTAACTTTTTAACCAAAAGGTAAAATTTAGATCGTAACGGGCAGTATCATTTGAAACAAGAAAGTCACCAGCTGCCATTTTAAATTGTGAGGAGATGAAAAATAAGTAAAAGAGCACAGCAGGCTATTTAGAGGCTGTGTATCTGCCCCCTACCACACTCGGCAGCGCTAGACACCTGCACAACTGGTTCACGAGTGTGTCCGCTTAAAGAATCACCTGCTGGGCACTGTGGTCCACAGCACAAATGTTACCCGTAGATAACATTACTTGCAAGATAGTTGCTGAACTACCACACTCAGCAGCGCTAGATGCCTGCGCAACTGGGCTGACTGCTTACTAGCCTACGGCAGTATGTTCTCAGACCCCAAAGCTCAGTTAAGCATTTGTCCACTGTAAACCGCGCGATTCTCACTACACTTCCCTACAATTTCCAGCCTTCAATACTAAGGTTCAGGAAGTATACTATGCCTCTCGTGTGCGGTCCACTTTCATTTTAAATACACCAACAGCAGGCAACCTATTCATCAGCTTAATGCTACAAAGGTGCAATGGCGTGGCCCACTGTAATCGTGTAATTGTTCAATTCCACATGGGGGCAGCAGAGTACAATATTAGAATTACAAAGAATGAAAAGACTGAAAACGTTCAAAGCCAAGAGCCTTAAAAACGCACTTTCATACTCAGAGGTTGATGTTTGAATGATCATCAGGTCTGAGGCTATCCTGCTTTTGTAGGTTTTTCAATGACCCGGACCGTGTTGTACTGCGTCTATTTTGCAAGCTATAGTGGTTAAACAACGAGGCATTTGTGAATCAGTGGGTTACTGAGTTCCATTCCAAACGGATCCGTCAAAGGTTTCCTGGGATAGGAAAAACAAGTTGATTCTTGAGTGCCCGACAGGCAGGAAAACAGGTTGTACAGGAATGTATGACGTTTTCAAGTCAGCCCTCTAAATCTTGTGTTCCTCGCGTCGCCTGAAAGTGTGGTGTGCGCGCACTGCAAGGCATGCAAGGTATGCAGCTGGCACCCGGCCGCGCTGCTGCTCGCTCCCGAGCTCCCTAGGCCAGGGGAGAGAGAAGGCAGGACATGCACCCGCCTTTAGCCAATTGCGTGCTGTTTTTTTTAGAAGGACGCACGCAAATGACAATAGCGTGTGAGCAATAAAAAAAAAGCACACGCACAAGCGCGTGCTCAGAGTTGAAAGTCCTTACTAGAAGCCTCGCAGAGCAGAGCAGCGCATGCGCGCTGGCTCAGGCACGACCTAAACAGATAAGCGATACAAGCTCACAACCACCCTTGGGGGCCCCAACTGTCCACTGGACAACAGGGATCCTATATGGTCATACAAGACCAGTGATTGAAAATGGAGTTTTAAATAGACCGCACACCTACTTCCATTTGCTTCCTATAGTAGAATAAGTAAATGTGATCAGTGAGTGTAAACCAACAAAGAGCACCCCATTGCTTCTGGAGGTTCAAATTCTATACAAGTAGAAATAAATGTGAGCATTGGATGCAAACCAAGGAAGAGCGCTCCACTGCTTATGGTTGTTCCAATACTGAGGCCAAAAGAGATTCAGTATAAATGTGAGAATGGGTATTGATTGCACACCCCTTGCAACAAGTATAAAGGTCAAAATTACACAGTGGAACAAAATGTTACAAAATTAGTAGTATTTTGGTCTACTTTGTCCTTTTTGGTCACGTGACAAAAATGAAACTGAGTGAGGAGGCAGGCTTTCTGGCACAAGGATTATCTGGCCTCTACCAAAAAAAAATTGCAGTTCAGCTCCATTTGGGTAGAGGATAATGGGTGTTACACTTTACCCACATTCACATCTCTATTGCTCCCCTCCTTCCTGGGTAACAGGTGGGAGGTACGCCACCCAACTGTGGCCCAACTGAAAGAAAAAACTACCATGAAGGCTTGATGAAGTAAGGCCTATGCCAGAAGCGGTCTTCACAGGGGAGGGAACAGCTGTTTAGGTTATGGGAAGGCAACAGTTGAACCGATAAGGGAGGTGGGATGCTCCCCACATTACTATACTTAATTGTGTCCAGTGGTTCTTTCCACTCTCCCAGAAGGGTGTAATAGGAAGAACACCCCACTGATTCCCTTGAGGGATTATGGAGGCAGGAGACCCCTAAGGTCTTAGTAAAGTGGTACTCTCATTTCCGAACTTTTCACAGTCTAGTGGTGATTTTTCCATTCCTAGGAGGCCAGAGAGGGAAGAACGCGCTACCTATCAGTACATTAGGATAAGTGACAGGCTGTTTAGACTTTGGGAGTGAACAACACTAATGCCAGGGAAGGGGATGCCTTCACCCATTTAATTTCTCCCTAGTATCTATTTGGTGGAGTTACGCCCGGATCATGGCAATGCTGCGATCCCTGAGAAGGTGTTCATTAAGAACCTGTATGGTTGGATGGAGAGAGTTGGCCCTTTCCAACAATTACTTTCTAGTTTGAAATCGGGACTCTGTGGCAGGTTTATGCCTTAAAAGCGGATATTGTACAACTGTATGTTTACAGTCCTACAGCGGTTACCCAGATTTCTTGGTATCTGGCATCAGTGTGCCACCTGGTGCACTGATTTTCCAAATCTGGCAGACAAATCCCTGGTGCACTAGTAGCTGTATTTTAGCTTCTCCCAGAGAAGAACCACAAAGCAGGGAAGTCCCTCTGCATACACCAGCTATTTTCACAACCCCTTATGTGGGTATATGACCCTTACATTCTCCACACTAAAAACATTGTGTAAAGGACATGGAAGTCCCATCTTCCGTTCTGAAGAGGTTAAGGTGCATTGCGCTCAGACCTAACAGTTGAGGCATTACAGAAATATAGTCGAATAGCAGTAGTATGGTCTTAGGCGAAGAATTAATTTAAAATATACATCTTTACATAGGCTACAAGGTTCAAACCTTTTGCTTCTGCGGTGCATGTGCATTTCTTTTGGAAGGGATTTTCTTTTTTTAACTTTTTTAACTCATGTTGAAGTAGCCAAAACTCAGAAATGTCATCAAATCAAATACACTGTGATTAGCCCTGCCACACAATTCTAAATACAATTTGTAGAGGAGTGAAAGGAGCAATTTGTCTTATCTCTTAATATGATACACTTTGATGAAGAACATTCAGAAAGCAAACCACTTACTGGTGTCTCTGCTCACACCAGTTGGGGAATTTTGTTGTGTACTGCTGTCACTGCTGCCACTGCTGCCTGAATTTCTTCTTCTTCTAGCTCGAATCAGAACCCGTCTATAAACCTTAAGAAAACAAGGAAGAGCAGGCAGGTTAATTAAAAAAAAAAAATTACCAGACCATCATTTGTGACCATCATTTTGCAGACTAATTATTATTGTAAATGATGGTTGGCCAGACGTGGCTCATAGACAAAAGACAAAGCACAGATCTATTCTGCAGCCATAATGAGACCAATACAAAACATGATGTGATAGATGGAGTCCTCATAAAAAGAAAAATAGCACATTTTTATTTTTTTGCTCCCATGTCTTGGAATTTATCAAACATTGCATTAATGATAAAAACGGGTGCTAACTGGGGGTTACTGCTGATTTTTAATACTCAAGCAGATTACCACTCATTCAAACATTACAGAAATACCCTGAAAATGTTCTGTAAGCAAACTACTGAGGGAGCCGAGGGTTAAAAATTTGGTAAAATATGCAATACAAAAAGTGTGGTTTTAGCACCCATTAAACAGCATATTTTACTGTATTTTACTATCACTGGGATTCAAAATCCAAGGACAGTGGCACAGAAGAAATGTGATAATATTGTTAACACATCGTCCCATTATGCAGGTTTTAGCAACCTATTCTAAATCAGCACCAATGACTGGATCAACTTTGCTTGTGGCCTAAATGTTGCCAGGTTCAGTGAATGATGCAGGACAGTGCATATATATATATATATATATAAACAATGTCTTCCAAAAAAGATCTCTTTCATCACAGAACTTGTGAGTAGGAAAATTCATCTTTAGTCTCACGTGCCAGAACACTGCAGTGTCATAATATAGCCTTATACCTCACTGCCGAGGGCTATACTGGTTGTTAAAGGCTTTGAACCTGAGTTATAGGCCCGAGCTGCAAGGGCCTATAATGAGGGTGAGGGCCTTTAACAACCAGTATAGCCCGAGGCAGAAGGGCTATAAGACCAGTAGAACATTTCACCTACTAAGGGTAGAATGTTGTGAATTAAAAAAGGAGAAACAAGAAGTCAAACATTAGAATGTTGGAGCTTCGGGCTTACATCAGCCCTTATAAGATTGGAGCTACCCCATTGTCTTCAATGGAGCTCTCAACATTCCAATGTATAGCAGATTATAAGAACAATGACTTGTTTATAATAATATGATTATTATAAGACACAATAATGACCCTACAGTTTATCAAAGGGATGCCAGAGCTTTTAAGGATGCTTCAACTTTAAAATGTTTTTAGATCAAAACTTATGGCGCTACTAAGATCAAAATATCCTAGATGTTTGCATTGTTTCTCTGCTGCCTTATCAAGTAAAGTTGAGAGCATTTCAACATTTCTATTGATCAGTAGACAACACAATTTATATGTAGCAATACATGGTAAGGTTGACGTACGTGACTGCAGGCTTGCGGTTGTGTTCTATAGCAGCACATGATGTTGTGAAAAGATGTTTCATCCTTTGTCACCTATGAATTAAAATTTAAAATTACAGGTGAGAAAAATCTGTTCAGCCAATTGCATTAGCCTACCAGACAGCTAGGTAATAATCAGAATGTATCACAAGATATATCTGTCTTAGAACCTGCAGTACATTTGCACTGCATGCACCCAAACGGATGGATCACTGTATTTCATCTCTACTCACTTGGTACAGTACTCATCCAATGGGTCCTCATTGGTAGACGTTTGCTTCACCATCAACAGAGCTCTACAATTTAACCTTGATCTATTGACCATCCCTTACATAGCATCATATCTAAGCATATTAAAAAGAACAAAGTTGCACACTTGACAAACACTGCACCCCTCTGCATTTCCACCAAGCACAGAAAAGATTTTTCCCCTGTTGGGTTTTCCTGTCCGCCAAGCCTGACAGTGGTCAATGTATGGGGTTGCACATAGAATGTTTTGGATCTGTAAAATAATAGGTGTTTGATTTGAGAAATAGTTTTCCCATTCTCCTAAGAAGCTCTGGCCGATGCAACACCCCATGGCCACCACCTGGGCATCCCTGTAAATGTCTGAACAGCACATAGATTGCATTGGCAGGTTGTCTGCTACCATGCCAGATAGTGGAACTAACAGAGGGAAAATTAGTAATGAAGTCAATGTCTTAGGAGAAGGAAAATGATGGAGAAGGTGTTAGGGCTTCCTTATCCACACATAACTGAAGTCGAGCATGGCTCCCAAACAGGCCTTACACTAGGAGGCGGCACAATGTACCAAAGAGATGCCGATTTCTGTCTTTCTCATTCATTTCTGCCTCTCTCATTCTTAGTCAAAACATGAGCTTCCACTTACCTCTCTAGTCCTCTTATGTCCTCAAGACACACAAGAGATAACGGCTTCATGGAGGCAGATCATAACTAAGGCTCCCGGTTTTATGGTATTTGGATTTTTATTTACATTTCAGTCTATTTATCCATATTTATTTTTTGTTAATGTTATCTGTATTTATCCATATTTACTTTTTTTGTGTGAAAAATTAAGCTGAAATTAGTGTATTTCTACATTTATTTAACCTATAAATATGCACTAAATCAAGTTGTGAACATCCACAGAAGATAAATCAATGCACTTATATGAAAATATGCACATTTCACTATCAACCTTGTGCATATTTACTGATGTTAAAGCCTCTTTTCTAAAACCACTTTCTTTTTTAATCCCCTTACATATCAATACACATTGCTATTGACCTGGCAGACATTAGTTAGAATTACTAAAAAAACAACCCAATTTCTGTTTTATCCACATTTAAAAATAAATACAAACAAGAAAAAAATATTTGCTGTCTGTATTTATCTGTAAAAATCAGTAACAACAGAAAACAACGAGCCTTAGTCATAACGATGGCACATTGATGAACCCTGTAGCACATTACTTACGCTCCTTAAACATCAAGCAGACAATTGTCAGATTCAACATGTTCACGAAACAGTAAACTGACCCCTGGAAATTGACCAGTTCCATGGCAAGTATTATAACCAAATATTGTTTACAAAAATATTATTCTATTTAAGTTATTAACAGAAAATAAACAACCAGTGGCATGACATTTTTGTAAATTATGCTAAGGGCTCAAAGAATTCTGCCACATGATGTTCTGCTAAAAATATTCTGATCCTTGGCATACTGACCTGGATTCTGTAACACTGAGCAGTGTCATGCTAAACTGAACATCTCCCTGCATACAGAGCAGAATCCTCAAACATTTACCAGGCTCATGGCACAATGAATAGGCCCATGGCACATATGGCAGTCCAATGAAAATTAGTAATCTGACGCCATAAGACTGCATACAAATATAAAACTACTTTCAACTTTGAAGCAGTAATTTATTCCGTAATAAGTGCACACTAATTCTAGGGCATGTTCCTTGATGCTCTGCACCCTGATAGATCCCAGTTACTGGGCACAAAAACAAAGACTTACTAAATTCTGTAATTTTTAAACAAATTATTCTACTGAGCTAGATATGCATAGTAACTATCTTTTTTCATATCTTCATATGTTCAGACTTCAGTAATCTAATTTCATTCACACAATGATTTTGTAATGGCCCCATAGATATTTCAGGCAAGCCCTTCATCAGGGAACATATATTTAACAAAGTACTTCACATCCATACCGTGTAAGGGGCTGCAAACATATGAGTGGATGTAAATGAAGTTAATCATTTCCATGCAGTGCCTTACATACAAAGGATATAATGTACTTTGCTTAACATATGCTTCCTGATGAAGAACGAAAAGTTGATAGTCTTCGCGGTAAGGTCTATGGCCTTTAGTTGGTTTGACTTTTCAGCTGGAAGTTTCTGTTCTTTGGTTGGAGAAATAAGGACACATTAAGTTTTTGGGGGTTTAAACTTTAGTTTTACATTTAATACCCAGTTCTGATTATCAAGAAACAATGAGGCAAGGATCTCAAGATACAATGTTTTGTAAGCACATGGGCCAGTGATTCAGCATAAAGACTGTAGAGTAGTGGGAACAAATGGAATCTGGGCTACTCCACAGGAACCTTTGACAGGGGTAGAGTAAGTGTTTTCTATCTGGTCGGGGTTAGTGTTACACTGTCAAAACATAATGCTTGACAGCAATAAAAAAAGCACAATTGTTGTCTGGGTACTTAGCTGTGGTGTGGCGTAGCCATGGCGCAGCAAGGGGGGGGGGGGGGTGGGGGTGGGACGGACCGCCCATGGCAACACCAGTTTTATGGTGCGGCGGTCTCCACCCACCCTCGCTCATACCAGCAGCTGTATGTGGGGTGGTAACAGCACCAGAATAGTGGCTGCCCCACCATCCCAGCCGTCGCAGGAATCCATCAGTATCCCCTCCCCCGCTCTTTAATGCTGCGTCGGGCAATGGTCTTGATACGCCACTGGTGCTAAGGCAGCTTCACCTTGGTGCCTGGCCCACCTCACCCCTCTCTCATGCATGTTACCTCCTTTAGATGAATCTAAGTATGTCTCCCCACCCCAGGTTTAAGTATATCTCAGGCAAGTCTCAAGGGCACGTTCTTGGCAGCAAGCATACAACAGTCTGACCTACCTTAGTTGAGCCAAAACTGCCCTGAACCATCAATCCCTGACTGGAGACATCTACATCACCATTTATGTGAATGGCACCATTCTAATTCAGGCGAAAGACGAGAACCTCGAGTTCTTCGACTCTCTCTTCCCCACACTTAAGATGGCTACCACCCATTACCCACACAAAACAACCCCCCTCCACATCTATTGGCTCCTCACAAACTCTCAATCTACGGAACTTGTCCCTGCCACCCCAGCGTCCCATCACTACTCTACTTAGTCACTCCACCAAGCAGATCCCACCATCAGCCCCAGCCCCCCCTATTTCACAACTCCCGTCCCCCACCCTTCACACCCAACCTCCAACCATCCAGCCCCCTCACACCCCCTAAGGACTGCCAACTCCCCTACCCCCAGCTCCCGAAACACCCCGTACTCTCAGTCCTCCGCCCTCAAAGATCCACCCCAACGTCCCCACCCTTCCTTGCTCTTCCAATCTGCCATTCCCACGCCCTCACCAGCCCCAGCTCCCCCTTTCTCCCTACCCGCGTCCCCCTCCCTTCGCTCCCAAACTTCCAGAATTCAGCCGCCCTCTCTTCCCCTAAGGAACCCCACCCACCCATTCCCTAGCCCCCAAAGCACCACTAACTCTCATCCTCCCCCCTAGAGATCCTAGACCATTCCCTAGCTACCGAAACACCTCCAACTCTCTGCCTCCGCCCCCAGAGATTCCAAACACCTTAACAACTGCGTCTCTCAGTCCCCCATCCCGCCTATCCCCACCCCACTAGTTCAAACTTCCCCCGCTATTGAAGAATACACCCACTCCCTTCTGGTCAACAACCCCCTTCACGCTCTAGCCCTCCCGCTCTCGATATATAGCCCTGACAACTCCGATACTCAACCCCCCAACCCACCAACCCACTCTCCTATAGTTCTCACCACCCCCCTCATTGAAGATAACTTCCACCCCCGAAGGGACCGCAACTCCCCGCCCTTAACAGCCTACCCACAACCGAACCCCAAACCTGATCAAGCCACCCCCCCCCCCTCCTATCTACCCCCCGAATAGACACTCGCCCCAAAGCCCCTCTCATCCAGGGCCCAGTCCCTCCTACCCTCCCCCCCTCTCACCCTCACCCGAGCTGTCACGACGCCTCGACCTTATTGAAGCACAAATCACGACCCTGATCTTTGGACTGAAGGAAACCCTATCTGCCCTTGGGAATCTCCAGCTACCCTCCCCTCCCTCCACTCCACTTCACTTCCCTCCGCCTCTCCCTAGGAATGACTATCCCCCCTCCAACCGGGCTCATCCCCACCCAGATTCCCTGCCTCCTCTCACTAAAGACCTGACGAAGTCGCGAACAGTCAACCCCAGAAGAAATTTAACCTCCTTCTCCCCCCAGGAAGTGAGCGCACTCGTTGCCTCGTACGAACTCCACCCGAACCAGCCAGCCCAGACCCCACCCCTGAACTCGACTCTCACCTCCTCGATCCAAGCCCCCCCGCAGAGCCTCTAGACCCCCATTGTTTCTTTCAGCCATTCCCAGAGCCAAGCCTGACAATTTGAAACCAAAAGAAGATCCCCCCTGAACTGTATGCTCATCAACAGCCGCTCCGCAGTCAAACATGCAACGGAAATAGCTGAATCCATCCTCTCGCTTGACCTTGATGTAGCCTTCATCACGGAAACATGGCTAAACACCCTATCCCACCCCATTCTGGACATGCTGGTACTACCCGGTTTCTCAATTATCCGCAAAGACAGGCCTATACACAAAGGTGGCGGCATAGCTATTATCCACAAAAGTGACCTCTACATCTCTGAAGCCCCTTCCTGCCTATACAGCTCCTTCGAATGCCTGTCGGTCAACATCAAATCTCACGGTCATAGTTCACGTCAATGCCGTCTCCTCTACCACCCCCAGGCAACTCCAATGAATTTAGAGCTCAGCTGTCGGATCTGATCACCCAATCTGCACTTAACAGCGAGGACAGCTTAATTATGGGTGACCTCAACCTAAGATGGAATGATTCCAATAACCCGCTGATTCAATCTCTCAACACCCTTCTGCAAGAAAATGATTTGATCCAACACTGCTCAGAGGAAACGCATTACAGAGGAGCAACCCTAGATGTCATCATTGCGAACAGAAAATGCAGTCTCGATTGATCACATCATCCCGGTGGACTGGTCAGACCACCACAACATTCTCTTTCATATCATCCAGCCGGCCCTACCCCTCCCACCCACTCAAGCCCCACTAAGTGGGTCAGGAACACTTCCAGAGTACCCCGAGATAAGCTAGAGGAAGGACTCCGCACTCTCCTACCGAACATGACGGAGTCCCTCTCTACCTCGGAACTCACCTCGCTCTACCATTCCAACCTTGAGCTCGCCCTGGATCAGCTGGCACCTCTGAAACTAAAAAAACCCAGAAGCATTCCCTCTAGGTCATGGGTCTCTACTGACATTAATGATGAAAGAAGACACCTAAGATCCCTGGAAAGAACCTGGAGATACAACCCCACCGCCATCCATCGAGACCAACTCAAGGCAGCACGCAAAAACTACTACACCCATATCAAAAGCAAAAAATCTGCTTTCTTCTGCTCTGCACTAGATTACGCCAAAAACCGCCGCAAAGAACTCTTCAATATCATTAGGAACCAAACCTCCATTCCTAAGGCAGTCAACCTAGCTGCGTCCAAGACCCAATGTGACAACTTTGCTAGCTTTTTCAATGAAAAAATCGCCAAAATCGATCGTTCCTTCAGCTCGAGTCCTGCAACCAACCCCATCCCCCCAGTAACCCCGTCTATCCGCTGGTCTTCCTTCCAGCCGGTCAAGGAAGAAATGATAAGCAATCTTATCGCCGCTGCGAAACCCTCATCTCACTCCCTCGATCAACTTCCCTCGAGACTGACCAAGGACTTGAAGTTCACTCTAGCCCCAATCTGGGGCAAGATCATCAATAGCTCCTTGAGTGAGGGCTTCACCCCTGACTGCCTTAAACTAGGACAAGTCACACCACTGCTAAAAAAACCTGGCCTCGACCTATTGGACATGAACAACTTCAGGCCGGTTTCGAACCTTCAGTTTCTAGACAAAATTCTCGAAAGATGTGGGCTCTCACAATTAAATCCAACATCTAGAGAATTCTAATCTACTGGATCTTCTCCAGTCTGGGTTCAGGAAAGGCTGCAGTACTGAAACCGCAATCCTAAATGTCTTGATGTTCTACACATGTCACTCGACTCCAACCATTGTAGCCTTCTCATTCTCCTTAACCTCTCGGCTGCATTCGACACAGTAGACCATACCCTCCTACTTAATGTCCTCCTAGAGAGAGCGGGCATCGAAAAGACAGTTCTAAAATGGTTCTCCTCCTTTCTTAACAACCGCACTCAAAGAATAAAGATCAACAGTTTCGAATCAGACCCCCTCCCCCTCAGCAGAGGAGTCCCTCAAGGATCAGTACTCTCCCCGCAACTCTTCAACATCTACATGGAACCCCTCACCTCACAGCAGCAGCAAGAATGATCACAGGAACAAAGAAATAAGACCACATCTCTCCGGCACTCAAAGAACTGAAATGGCTCCCGACTGACCAACGAGCCAACTTCCACACAGCCTGCCTCACACATAAAGCCCTGCATACAGGCAAACCAGAATACCTGGCCAACAAACTCAAAAGGGCGGGTCAATCCAGGGACCTCAGAAGCTCCAACACACTACTACTCATCCCTCTGAAATCACAGAAACGCAATACCTCAAATAAATCCTTTGCGGGGAACGCTCCCAGGATCTTGAACGCCATCCCCCCCATATCAGAATGACCGCCTCCTTCCCGCAATTCAAGTCGCTACACAAAGCCCTCTTCCTTGAACGCTCCGGTGCTTAACGAGAACCACACGCCGGATGGTGAAGTCCGATATTTCTCTGAACCCAGAGTCGATTGACTCGCTCGTGAACTCCGATCCTTAATGCGCTCAAGCTGCTGTTTTACAGACTCTATTTCCTACCTGCTGTTCCTGATTCCTGTTTCTCTATGTTTATTTTCCTTGCTACCGATCTCTATTTGCTGTGAAGCGCTCTGATACCCTCGGGTCCAGCCAGCGCTATACAAAACTTCAATAAATAAAAAATAAATAAATAAATTGCCAGAGTTCTCTTAACACTAGTACTGTTGCTCCAAAACTGCTGGATATACCAAACCTTTACAGTGTTTTCAAAACTGCTACACTGATACAAAACCAGCCCCCAATAACAAAACCAGCCTATACCCTTCAAGCCTCTCTGGAAAACACCCGATGCTCGGTCGGCCCTTACTCCTGTGATACAGATAACAAGCATTTGCAATGCAATAGGTCTTGCATTTGCGAATTTTTAAGCAATTGGCATTGTACATGACAATACCTTTTATTTATATGTTTTCAAAACCAACACATAGAGAAAAGGTTTGTCATTTACAATGCCAGTAGCTCAAAGTCTCGCAAATGCAAGACCTATTGCATTGCAAATGGTTGTTACCCTGTGTTATTGAAGTGAGGCCTACAGGCTCATTCACCTTTTTAAATGTTTTTGCTGCTGTGTGTTTAACTCCGCCTTGCCCTACATCATGTTGATGTAGAAGTGCATGCGTAGTGAAAACGTGCTGAGTGCATGTGAGCGCGAAAGAAATACACTACACAGAGGGTGCATTTCAAAGGGCTCTTTGATTCAGTACAGATCACAAGGAAGGGGCCTGGACACATCTCAGGAAGAGGGAGATGAGGCTCATAAGAGAATCCTAATATGTAGGGCTGAAAGATGAGATTAACCTTTGATGCACAGATTACTGTGACTGACATCCCGGTGTGAAATCTGGTCAGTCCCATAATCTTGTTGTGGGTTAATCAGCTTCGGAGTCCTGCCTGCTGTGACAGACCTCTTTCAGAAGGAAGGGTGAAGGGGAAAGATGTCCATATCAAAAAAGCAGACAGAACCCCAACATAAAACATTAAAGGTCTAGACACTAAATCATATTTTATGTCTGGGAAAGAACTATAAACAGGGGAGTATAAGAGCCCATACTTTGTCATCTGCCGAGTAGCCAGCCGGGGTGCATGAGGAGGAGAAGTTCTGCAAAACTTCTGTCTGTGACCAGGACTAGGGGCCTAGCTAGCTAGTTTCCTTGCTGGGTGAGTAGACATCCCCCAGGCAAAACAAGATCAACTGTGTTGGAACCTGGAGCAGCCGTACCTGCCTGCTCGCCTGGAACGGTGTGCCTGTAAGGGAGAGGAATGCGCCAGAGTGAGATCCAGAGAGGAGCTCAGATATGTAGGGCTCCTGAGCAAGGTGTGAGGAGCTGTGCCGCACTAATTGGGCTGTTGCATGGGCGCCTCATTGTGAACTTTTTGTCAGGAGGGGCTGCTGTTTATGGAGGACAGTCCCGCATCGATTGGGCAGTTGCCCATGTGCTGTGTTGTGAACTTTGGCAATCCCATAAGCCACGAAGGGCTGCCATGCATGAAGGACAGTGCTGCATCGATTGGGCTGTTGCCCATGTGCAGCGTTTTGGAAGTTAGTGAACCTGTAATGCCCAGGAGGGGCCACCAGGTCCTGAGAAACTGTGTTGCATCGATCAGGCAGCTGCCTATGTTCAAGAAGTTGCTGTGACCCCATATGCCAGGAAGGGCCACAGAACAGGGAACCTGGGGCCAGCATGACAAGACATTGAGGCTTGTTGGAGTGACCCCGGATGTCAGGAGGGGCCACTTGAAGTGCTGACACCGGAGGTTTGGGTCGGCGCCCATGACCCAAACTGCTGCTACAACCAAGACGAGGGAGGCTTTGATTCCAAGGAGGCTAGAGGAGACGCCGGCCAATTCCTGCCTGAGAAAGGAGACTGCCCCACATCTCCGAGCAAGGAAGAACAAGACTTTGTATGTGTGGATGGAGCCGGAGCAACTCCAATAGTCAGAGAGATAGAGACAGCGCCTGCCAGGAGCTGTGCATGTGAACGCATTCAGCTTGACTTTGCCGATTCAGTCAGGACCGCACAGTACTTCTGCCAGTGTTTGTACTGCTGGAGTGGCTAAACTAGGAATTGAGCCCACCGGGCCCCGGGAGATATACCAACTTTGGTTTTTGCAACCCTATTTGACTCTAAGTGACTACACCTTATTGACTGAGTTCAAGAGGGGGTAACCCCGTGAACAGGGCCTAGTAGTTTACATTTCCTGGAAGTTGCCGCATGTGAGTGGGGAATAACAACACACACGTTAAATGGAAACTTTGTGGTGACCTGGCAACTACTAGGGTGCCTACCTCAAGCGGAGGGCTGTTATCATGCATTTTAAATGTTGTTTACCATTGCATGTGTAGAAATAGAATACAATACTTCTTTAATGCAAAATAAGTACTTGACTGGACATTGATTTATTGTGTGTGCTGCATGCACGCTGAGTTATGAGTTGTGTTCACTGATCTGTATCTACACTTCCCTACAAAGAAGCCTTGACTGCGTGTGCTACTTTACCAATTGAGAGTCAGGTGCAGAAGAAGGGGCTTGAATGAGCAAGATCCAAAGTAGCATGGGTCCCCATTGTACCAGGAGTAAACTGCCATTACCGCCTCAGTTGGGCCCAGTAACTCGCGCTGTCCCGTGGCCCTCTGACCAAGGTTCTGACACCCGTGTACATCATTTCCAGACCCAAACTGGACTTCGCATTGCGGGGTGATAACCAGAATACACCTAGCGCCGCAGTAACCTGCTTCTCGCAGTGAGTGGCATCTCTTCTCTGCCCCACCACCAAGTCTCTGGTTAACCCCCACCCCCACCCCACAGCCCCAGTTATGCAGAGGAGACATATGAGAGTATGCTTAAGTGAGGGTAAACATGGGATTCCGGTGGGTTGTGTTGAAACCTTGGAGTAAGAAACATCTGAAAAATAGCACCACGAATGTTCAGAACCCATCAAACTCCAGACCCAGTCCAAAGTGAGTTGCACCCTTTACAAAGAATAGAGCTCTGCCACAGATCCAATGAAAGGAAGAACCTAGTAAGGACCATCCCTTGTAGTTTATAATGAAGACAATTGCATTACAATAATTTGTAGCAAAAGGGACATTTTCAGATTAAGCCCACAATTGAACTATTTTATGGAGTGAAGATAAAATACTGAACAGATACTTAAGGGCAACAAAAAAAAAAGGTCAAATGTGACGGTAGTCTGTAGTTGCAGCACATTTTAATGGTTTGTTTTTTCTACTGGGGACATATACTTCGGTTATTGATTTAAAACTAAATGAGCATAGATCGATTTGTAATTTGCTCCCAAGTATTATATACTGTACTTTACTTACAGTGAAATTTGAATGGTTACAAAAAGGAATTTACATTACATTAAAAAACCCATCTTGTTGGGCCAACAAAGATTTAGGGATTGCTAGGGTTAATCAGTAGTGACAGTACAAAATAGCAGGATAACTTGAGTAGAAAAGTAATTTTGTAGAAATGTACTTCAGGCTGCCCGAAATGGACATTCTTGGCTGAGAGAGTTAATTAATCAGGCTTGGATGAAAATAGCCTGCTCTGGAGCCCAGTAAGAGCAAATCGGTGTTGACGGATGACCATTTAGATGGGTACTGGAAAGGAAACATTTCTCAGAAAAAAAGCATCCTTGCACTATCTGATTTGACTTGGATAGGTCAAGTAGGGCTTCTCCCATTCATTACCAGAATCCTCCCAGAGAGCCAGACAGGCTCTAGTCACAGTAGGAGGGACACCAGTTTTACCCAAGCAGAAGGAAGCAGAGCTCATCTAAATAGAGTTGCTAAGAAGCTAGAGGCAAGCCTGCTTGATGTCATCTTGAAAACAAGCATTGGCAAAGTCAATAGGTCTTGCCTCTGCAATAGTTAATGGCTTCATTTATTTTAGCTGTGTTGTACAGCACTGTTGTTATAAAGTAAGTTAACATTTTTATTCAAAATTGCTATGAAACAGCCATTATTCTTTTGTTATTTATTAATTTGTGAGGGATGGTAGGAGCTTTGAATTAAAATGTGAAATGGAAGGGAAGTAGCAACACAAACAATGGCTGTTTTAAAGTATAATATAGTCAACACTGCACTTATATGGGGGTTTGGTGTGCTTAATATACAGAATGGGATAGGTAATGGTGGGAAATAATTAAGGAGAATAATGGGTAGTGGGATCGTAAATATGCATCATGTTTTGTGGACAGGACTGTTTAATTTTCATTTATGAAAAAATGTAATTTAAATTGATAGAAATAATTCTAACTAATGGATTATGGTGGGTGGTAAGAATGTAATTTGAAAATAAGAGGGTAGGTGCAACATGTTAAAAGATTTTTTTTTTAAATGATTGTGGACCAAATTAATTAATGTGCACATGTAAAAAAAAGATGAATGAAATTTCCCCCATAAAATTGCAAGTGAAGAGACGTGTGAAGACCACTTTCTTATCTCAAAGTAAACAGAATGCGACGGAGTGAGAGTATAACAGGCAAGCAGCTCCCCCAATATGTGTGTTTCAAATAAGAATGGATGCTTTATTGTTATGAACCCATATGTACCCCAATAGAGGCCTAGGTAGCTGCACAACCTTTTACCTACATTTGTCCTACTTTGCTCTAAATAACGGTTCTGGCGCTGACCTTTTGCTTAGTTATATGCTGAATAAATGTTGTGTGGTTTTCTTCAAAATCTAGCCTCATATATTATGCATGAGGATTCTTAGTATCACACAGCAGGATTACCATCTTCAGTATTATAACTCTGTACAAAAGTCACTGCTATCGTTATCCTCGAACGACAGGCTCACAGTATCATTACACATCTAGGTAGAACCCGAGGGCACCCTTTGGGTACATAAGCAAAGCATCTTTGCTGGGAAAACCAGAGAAGATTCCATGCTGACACGAGACGCTGAAGTCCCTGCACGCAGAAACTCCAGCACACAGTGGTTTGACATCCATTGCAGGGTGTTCAACTCCAGACCAAGACTTGGTCCTACGTTCTTTCCCATCAGGTAATGGGGTTGGCTCTTTCCTAGGGGGATTCTTAGCTTCACATCTATATACATGCTAGGTACACTTAGTTAGGATTTGCATCTTGGGAGTACGTGTGATTACTGCCATGTATCTATATGCATGCATATATTCACTGTTTTAGCACATGGTAGAATTCTACCTCTTATTTACTCTGTCGGTGCTTGCAATCATATATATATGTTTCTGTCTAATGGTTGTCACAGCACACGTATTTTATACTAGAATGACACTGGTTCAACGAATGCTTATTGAAAACGTCCTCATCGTTTATTCTGTATATATCTCTGGGAAGAAGTGAGCACGAGTGACTGAGCAAAAAGTACTGTATCCACGATCCCTGAGGGGTCGGGGTTGTCATGTTCGATAGTTTTTTTGTTGTTGTTTTTTTTAAATCTCTTTATTTGCATCAGATTGGTCCATATAAGCATACAATCACATGGTGTGTAAATTACATCAGAAACTTCGTTAGTAATAATACAAAACAAGCATCTGCAAGACGTGACCAACAATATGACGAACGGTGTTACGCATTCTAGAAACCTCATTTTCCGTTTTCCAGTTCTGTCAGCGGTTCGCACACATGCGAGGATGATGCAAAAAGATAAACATAATTCAAAACACATCAAAAAGAAAAATGCCAACGAGAGAGAGAGAGCGACAATCAACACATCAATCATGACAAGGTGGTGATAGCGGTTGCATAGGTGGTCGTAGGACGCCGGTGTGATATGTGAATAAATGCAAGTAGAACAATCTTGTCATTCGGAGACTAGTAAGCAGAGACAGGGAACCACACACCTCGTCGCCAGGCATCATCAACAATGGAATCTGTAGCACCCCTCCACATTCCTGCCACAGCGCTGAAAAACAACAAAACAATCCAGACTCAGCAAACAATACACCCATGCCGGGTGATCAGTATCTATCCCACCCCCTACGGGACAATAGAACTCGCAGCCTGAGACTGTGCAGCCCGTGTTAGCTTGCTGATGTACTTTCTGTATGGGCCCCAGATATCGACAGGGCGCGAGGCCGTCGGGATCTGCGCGGAGTATTCCACACTGTTAATATTACAATGGGCCAGGCCTGCGGAGCCATGCTTTGGAGGTGGGAAGTCTTCTGGAACCCCAAAGCATAGCAATTTCCCGCTTCGCGAGCAAAAAGCCAATGGCAGCGAGATTCCGCGTGGTACGGGGAAATTCAACAACATATCCCAGCAGCGCAATCTCAGGTATGGGCCGTAGGACACATTCTAGAATGTCACCCAATATGCGGTGCACCTGCAGCCAGTAGTCATGTAGTTTGGGGCACGTCCAGGTAAGGTGTGCAAAGTCGGCATGTGGGGCCCTGCATTTGGGGCAGCAATGTGGCCTCGCTGGGTCGAGCTTGTGAGCCAAGGCCGGTGTGAAATACAGCCTGCCGCAAAAACTTGAAATGTATTAATTTATGTCTGCTATTGACAGAGACGTCTTTGGTGGCCTGGCAGCAAGCGGACCATTGGTCATCAGTGATAGTGCCGCCCAGATCAGCCTCCCATGCTGCTCGAACTCGCGCGTCCGAAGCAGGAAGAGCCGCTACACAGATTCTGTACAACCTAGAGACAACATGCGCACCATTTGGGGACTGTATCAAGAAAGTCAGGGCCTCCATTTCGTCCGGAGGAAGCGGGAAAGAGGGGAACTGTGCTCTGACCATGGATCGCAACCGGGTCAAAACGAATGAGTCCATGAACGTCCGATCGGTAAATAGGTGGTCGTCCGATACCGAAAAGACGTGTCCCTCTGGGAACAAATCCCCTATTGTGGTAAGTTGGTATTTGGATAGAGTGTTACAAACCACCTTTTCAGCAGTGATAGGGAGCCAGTGGGGGTTCGGCAGTGGGAGAGCTGGTGAATATAGTACGTCCCGCTGGAGCAGTCTACGCAGCTGCATCCAAGCCGAAGACGTAGTGGAGACGGTCTGAATATCTTGAGGGTCACGGGGTAAGCCCTTAGGTAGCAACGTCCGGAGGGTAATAGGCCATGCCAAGTCCGCCTCTGGTCTCAGATGAGGGATCCGAGCGTCAGGGTGGAACCAGGGATGTGCGTAAGCGCACTGAGCGACGAGGTAGTAAAGATAAAAATCAGGCACACCGAAGCCACCCCGTTCATAAGGCAGAGTCAGGATCCGCCAGGAAACTCGCGGGTTCTTGTCCCCCCACACCAACCGCAGCAGCAGCGAGCGCAGCTGAGTGAAGAAGACTTTGGTGAGCGGGATCGGCATGTTGTTAAACAAATATAGGAAACGGGGAAGCACTATCATTTTTATGATAGCGATGCGGCCAGCCATTGAAAGAGGGAGACGAAGCCAATGGGCGAGGTTATCCTCCAGAAAGTCTAACGCCCGGCCCTAGTTCAGACGAACCATGGAGACTGTATCCAAGTGAACATGTATACCTAGATATTTCACCGAGTCTGCATTCCATTCAAGTGGGAATGGACAGTCCCAGCGCACTGTGGAGGGCGTGAGCGGGAAAATATCAGACTTGCGCCAGTTAATACGAAGGCCCGAGTATTCCCCAAACCGGGCTATCTCCAGAAAGAGGGGTACTAGATTGGTCTCAGGGGACCGGACATAGAGAATGGTATCGTCCGCGTATAGAGAGATTAGGAGCGGGCCCGTGCGAAACTGGAGGCCCCGGTGCATATGACTCTCCTGGAAGTGACGAACCAATGGGTCCATGGCTAGAATATACAGCAGTGGGGAAATATGCTGAGGGACCAGTAGAGTAAGAAGTATAGGAGAGTGGTCTGACAACGTGCGTGGGAGTGTCGAATGTGTATCCACCCAACCAGCCACCCCCGGGAGAGAAGCCAATAGTCGATCCTAGTACTAGTATTGTGATACCCAGAGTAATGTGTATAAGCGGGCGAGTGAGGGTGAAGACGAGCCTCGATATCAATAAGGGGGTAGTGTGCGCACATGTCTGCAAGCACTGCGCGAGAGCGAGGTTTGCAATCTGGGGACGTAAAAGTGCTGTCCCGTGCAGGGTCCATCAACAAATTAAAATCCCCACCCATCACCAACATATCAGTGTCAATGCGCAGTAAAACGTTGTGGAGACCTTGGAACAAGGCGGGGGAATCAATATTGGGACCATACACCCCAACAAATGTAACCATAAAGCCAAGAAGCGCCCCAGTAACGACCACATATCTACCCTCCTCATCAAGTACGCTGTCCGAGAACACAAAGGGGACCCGCCTATGTACCAAAATTGCCACCCCTCGCGCATATCTACTGTAGTTAGAGAAATACCTGTGCGCGCCCCAGCCCTTGGCAACCGAGGTGGAATCAGCCCGCCCCAAGTGTGTCTCCTGGAGGAACAACACATCAACCCCGTGTCGCGCAGCATAATTCAGGACCTGTCTCCTCTTCCTAGTGTCATTTAGTCCCCGAACATTCGATGACATCAGAGTCAGTCTGGAAGGACCGGACTGTTGACCTATCTTAGCCATTCAAAACCGCATAAAACATAGGTAAACAAGCGTGTGTGCATCCGTCGCCACCCTCCCGCAAAATAGGCATCTCTCAAAACGAAAAACATTGCATGTTCATGAACATTAGAACTGTTGTATGAAACAATCCCCCCCGCCCACCCACCACCCAGCCTCTCGTTAGATCCCAGGAGGCACCAACCAACCCAAAGAACAACACCAATATTAGCAAACAAGAGCAATTGTCCAATGCAATTCTTGAAAAAGAAAAGTAGTCTTAGGAAAAGGCACCAAGCGGCTCGTGCCATGGGGGAGGCAACGCTCCGCCATGCAGACGTCCCAGCCAGGTCGACATTCAAATCGTATCGACTATAAGAACACTGCAATAAGATCCAAGTCTTTAGCTGCATAATGCTAAAGTGAGCGGCCTAGAGGAAAGGAGACACGAGTCAGCCCTGTCCGCTCTCAGCAAAAAGATCAACACTAGCTTGTGAGTCTATGTGCGGTGGGGACAGCTGCGCCGTTCCCGAGGCCCGTGGCGACCCTTTGTTTTTATAGCCTTGGCAGAATTCTTGTGCCTCAGTGGGGGAGTCAAATATGCGGAACCGGCCATCTACGTCTACTCTCAATCTGGCAGGGTACAGCATTCCGTAGCGCAACCCCAGTTTACGCAGCGAGGCCTTGACACCTGTGTATTTACGGCGGGCATCCTGCACCATCACTGTGAAGTCTGGAAAGAAAGATAACACCCCGCCTTGCCATTTCACTTCGCCCGCTTCACGAGCCGCTTTCAGAGCAGCGTCCCTGTCCCTAAAGTTCTTGAGTCTGGCAATGATGGGTCGGGGAGGCAACCCCGGGGGGGGGCCGAGGCCCCAAGGATCTGTGCGCTCGTTCCACCACGAAGCCAGCTGTGAAAGTGTCCCTGCCAAATAACTCAATCAGGAGCTGTTCCACAAACGTGTCAAAGCGGCCAGTGGCCGTCGTCTCCGCCACACCAATTATGCGAATGTTATTGCGCCTACTGCGCGCTTCCAAATCCTCGTTCTTAATAGCCACATCCTTAAGGATCTTCTCCACTTGTTCCAGCCTTTTCAGCGTGGATGCAGCGCCATCCTCCAAATCGGAGACTCGGGATTCAGCAACATCCAGGCGCCTATCATGTGTCTGGATTTTCGCGCCCATATCAGCCATTTTCTGATCAAGGGCGTCAAAGCGGGAATCGATGGCCTTGAACCCCGCTCGCATCTCGCCCAGCATTTCAGCCACCATACCAGCCATATCTCCCGATGGTGCAGGGCTTACCGATGCCGCAGGCGGGGCAGGCGGGCCCTCAGCGGTGCGGAGGGAAGTCTTGTCAAAGCTAAGCTTCTTCTGCGTAGGATCTTTCCTTCTCATGGTGGAAGGCAGGCCCATACAGTATGTAGCTGGCCGTGGAGGTGAAGGACTGATAATGGCACACACGTTGCGGGCAAATCCGGGGACAGGCGTGCGCCGAGAGTGTAATACAGTGGTGGGGGCGAGGATGTAGTGCCCCCACCCGACGCAGAGATGCGGGGCCGCCTAGAAGACCCCCGAGAGTCCCTCCCGGCGCTCCCCTCGCCGCCCCCCGAGCACACCCAGGATCCGCCGTCCGCCGTCCCCGCCCGCCACCACCTAGCCCAGGCAGGCTCAAAAATCGAGGTCCCCGCTCCCGAGGCCGGACCAGGCCTCAAAGGCCGGATCAGCTCCGGGGGCCAAAACCCCCACCAACCGAGCCCACCGGGGACAAGTAACGGACCGGGGAGGGCCCAACAGCAACCCCAATGCCAAGGGGGGGGGGACGCAGGGGCCCCGAAGAAGACTCACCAGGCGCTCCGGCGCAACAGGGCACACGTCCGGCGAGTCCCGATAGGCCTCACCACCCCTCCGCGATCTCGAACGTCCACGCCGTCCCCTGGCCTCAAACTGCAGTCATCGTCACCCTGTGGTCTCCGGGGACGGAGGCAGGCATTTTCGGGCTCCAGGCAGCGTCGGATCTCCTGGGAATGTCTCCTGTCGTAGCCCGCACGGCGGAGCTCTACATTCAGGCGGCCATTGCGTTCGCCTGCGTAGCCACGCCCCCCCGTCATGTTCGATAGTTGACAGAAACTATTCACTCATTGGTAAGGTTGGGGGCTTATAGTGGCACTATGAGCTAGCTAGTCTACAGCCTAACATATCCTTTGGGGGGTATCTGAAATCAGTGTGGACACCACTCCCAAAGATTATGTTGTCTGAACATGCAGATCCTGTATAGATTTATAGGAAATACACAATATGTTTTTAACAGCACGGCAGAAATGTGTCCTTAAGGTTAATTTTTTGGCACAGTAAAGTTGAAAATAAAACGTAGGTTGTGGGTGAGGTACAGTTGCAAATATTGTTTAAGACTGTCTAACATAACAAATGAAATATAGCCTTGTTCGAGGTGGAATAAAGGTGGATAAACAAACACTCACATACAAGTTCTCCTTGCAGTCACGAGTTAAACAGAAACTCAGGCAAATGAGAATTGTTTTAAAAAACACAGAAAAGATGTGGCTGAGATGCAGTTGTAAATAGCAGTGAAAGCTAAACAAACAAACAGACAACGGAAGGGTGGGAGAGAGCAGATGACAGAGCCAGCTACAAAAGAAATGAAAAATATAGCTCCAAAAAGTGTGAATAGTGGAAGGACACAACTACTTGGTCGACGCAATAGGGGAGGGCAAATGCACGAAGAGGGAAGTGCCGACCGCAGAGCTAACCAACAGGAAGGAAGCAAGCAATCAATCATGAGTGGCTTTGAAGCCCACCAATGGTAAGTAATTGGCGGCCTCCAAGTCCACTAACGGTAAACAAACTGTCTTGAGGAGACAGCACATTCCCTGTCTAGGCGAGACCTAAAAAGGCTGCAAGAAAATAGTTAGGATTCTGTAGTAGAATTTCTCCAATGATTGGTTAGTGCACAAGATAAAACAGGCACATAAACTAAACACATCTTCAGAAAATATCTGGACCTTGGAAGACTCAATCTAAAGAAGGCGGCCTCACCGAGTGAAGACTCCTGACACCCGAAATAAGAGCATTAGCACAAGGACTCCTGCTCCATCGGTGTAAGCTTGAATTTGCACCTAGGTCACAGTCGAACAAGTTACTTACCTTTGGTAACGATATATCTGCAAGAAACATTAGTTAGTGATAGATTCCTTACCTAAGAATAACCCCCAGGCGTCATAATGGATCTTGAAAGTTTCCGTCAGCAGTACCCCTGTGCGTCGGTAGGCGTTGTCGTACGGCTCTGCATACGTCATTGGCGTAGTAGTCGCCAAGATGACGTCGCTGGCGCTACTTAGCCGCACCCTCGTGCGCCAACGTCAGTTCTCTACACGACTTTCTGCGCCAGGAACACAGAGCAATGCAAGATACAGACCACTGGTGCATTGAAACTAGGGCCCTGAAAGCGATGACCTTAACCCTAGAAATCAGTTTGCAGAACGGGGAGGATGGTTGGAGCGGTAAGGAATCCATCACTAATGTTTCTTACAGATATATCGTTACAAAGGTAAGTAACTTGTTCAGCTGAAAGAAACACGTTAGTGAAAGATTCCTTACCTTAGAATACATACCTCAGCAATACCAACCCAGGTGGTGAGTCTGCAAACAAAGATCACACCAGAAAGTCACGGAGTACAGAACATCCAAAGAAGCAGTCTCTCCGGACTTGACTGTCAAGGCAATAATGCTTAGAAAAAGTGTGCAGCGAGGCTCACGTGGCTGCCTGACAGATGTCTTGCAGGGGGACACCACATCCCAATGCAGTAGTAGCTGCCGGCATCCTGGTAGAATGGGTGCGCAACCCCGTCGGAGGTTCCTTGTTAGCCAGGGAATAACAGGCCTTGATACACAAGATGACCCAGCGGGAGATAGTCCTCTTGTGTACAGCCCGACCTTTCTGGGCGCCCATGGAGCCAACAAAGAGCTGGTCATCCACCCGGAACTGTTGTGTGCAATTCAGATAGAAGGAGAGCGCATGTTTTGGGTCCATACTGTGGAGCCTCTCTTCCTCTATGGAAGGGTACGGAGGCAGAAAGAAAGTGGGCAAGGTGATAGTTTGCCCGATGTGGAAGGCAGTGACAACCTTTGGCAAGAAGGAAGGACGAGTGCGAAGCACAACCTTGTCCGGCTGGACCGACAGAAAAGGAGGCTTACAGACAAGAGCCTGGAGCTCACTCACGCGCCTAGCGAAGGTGATGGCAACCAGGAAAGCAGTCTTCAAAGTCAATAAACGAAGAGGACAGTTGTGAAGCGGCTCAAAGGGAGAGCACATCAAATAGGTAAGAACCAGATTCAAGTCCCACTGAGGCATAACAAACGGAATAGGAGGGAAAAGGTGAGTAATGCCTTTGAGAAATCTCCTTACAACAGGGGACTTGAAAAGACGGCTGATCAGGGAGCCTGAGGAAGGCCGAAATTGCAGAACGATAGCCCTTAATAGTGCCCAGAGCAGAGTTCTGCTGGGTCAGAAAAAGAAGGAACAAAAGGACTTCTGATGTTGGGGCAGAAAGGGAATCCACAGCCTTTGCTGTGCACCATGCCACACATTTTTCCCACCTGCAGGCGTATAACGATTAAATTTGAGTCGTAGTCCTGTTGACGTCTATCCCCTTCCCTTCCTGTGTAGGTGAGGGTTATCTTGATTGTGGGAAATGTGGATGGATGAATGTTATGGGGCTTGGGGCCTTATGTTCAGTAGCCACTCTCTTCGGTGGAGGTTGTGGAAAATCTTGTGCTGTCTTTTGGAATTGTCTTTATGCTGTTTCTTTTGCATATCTTTGTGTAGAACTTTAAAAACATTGCTGCCTTCTACTTGTAGCAATTCTGTTTGTGGTGTTTGCCTGCTTCTGTGGCACTGTTGGTATGGCCGAGGAGGGCACTTTTGTCTTTGCTGTGGTGGGCGCTTGGTTTTTCTTCGGCGTCGAATAGTGACCTTGTTCCTTTTCTTTCATCAGTGCGATGAATGGTTGTATTCTGAGGAGCTTGATGTCGAGCATTTCTCTGGATCCGATGACTTGTACGGCGTCAAAGTCGGGCATGTCTTGTTTGACGCTGATGCATGTGTCGATGAAGAAGTGTTCTTTGGTACCGATGTGGTGTTGGTGCAATACCCATGATCAAGAATAGTCTTGTCTGTTCTCAGCTCTGAGTTGTGCTTGCGGTGTCAACCGGAGCCAGAGGGCTGTGGCATACCGTGTTGTGCAGATGTATATAATTTTTTCTTTACAAGGGGTGGGTCAATTGTTCTCATGGCCCTTCATACTGTCTTTGTTTTTGGTCCTGACTAAGGTACCGAAGTCTTTTGCGTGGGTTCCTCGACCTGCAACTTTGACTCTTTTTCCTCATTGGATTTGTCATAGTGGGGGCTGGCGATGATGACCCCACCTTTAATTGGTATCTTGGTGTTGATTTCTCCCTCACTGAGTGATTCTCTGTGTGAGAAATCTGCCTCAGCTGTCATCTCTATGTTATGTGGTAGATGCTAGCTCTTCTACTTCGCAGCATTTTCTTATTTTTGAAGAGGTTTCACGCTGCGCAGTCCTGCTCCTGGTGATAAGCGCAAGTTAAAGACCCTGCAAGTATCCAAATAGGCGCATTTGGTACAGCACCGAGAGCACCATCTGTAAGCATCTTTTCTTGGCATGTAGAGCTGTAGATTCACATGCTTTGCATTCGCCTGCCATCCAGTTTTGGGACCGGATGTTTGCAAGTTGTTTTTCTTTGAAGAAGTCTTTTCCAGTTACAAGATTAGGAGACTCCTCCTTTCGGTGATAGTGCGCATGGGCATCAACTCCATTGTTAAGATTGTTTTCCTGCAAGAGGGTGAGAATGGAGTAAGTAAGTATAGTATAGAGATGTCCATGCATATGTAATGTGAATAATAAGAATTGCAACAACCATAGGTGTCCGGGGAGGATGCATGTGAACAGATGCTTACAGGGTAAGTAACATAAGCCGTTCGAGGCATGTATGCTGTAGATACAAATGCTGTGCATAGACTGCATAGTAGTACCCTCCAAAAGAGGTGGCTAACCAGTGGGCGTTGCAGTTGTTTGAAAATGTGTTTTAGCACTGCTTGTCCTACATTAGCTTGTTGAAGTGCTAATACATCCACACATTAATGTTTATTAAATGTGTGTGGTGTAGACCATGTAGCTGCCTTACATACGTCAGATATCATTCAATCAATCAAAAGTCTTTATTTTGGTTTTACAGTACCATAAAAGAAGTAAGCCCATGATCTTGTATGGCAATGAACAGGCTAAAAGGTACTATAAAATGCTCCTATACAGACTCTTGGAAACTTAAGAAAGAAGAATAAGAATTGGCAAAAAACTTGACACAAAGATACAAGTACATAAAAAGTACAAAGATAAACAAATTTCAACATTTAAATGATTTGTCCTATCAAAACAGAGCTAAAGTGCTAGTGCCTATATAGAATTTGTTTTTATCTCAAATTAGCTTATAGGCAGCCCTGTTACGCAACACCATCCATTTTAAAACCTGTTCCCCAAATGACCAGTAAAAGGATAAAAGTTTTAAAAAGTAGCATAAAAACCAGTTATTTACAAACCAAAGTGCTAGTGCAGAGTATGCACCAGACTGGTCTAATCATTTAGATTTCAGTTTGTTTTATTCATGCCAGTCGGGGAAGTAAATAGAGCCCTCCTTCTAATGGCCCAAAATTGGCCCAGAAATGTTGCTGTTGCATAAGCATAGAGTGGTCTCACATCTGACTTTAAAATACGTAGGGCGTCTTTATGGCTATGTGTCCCAAGTTACCTGCATACCGGAGTTAGCCAGTTCCTTCTAGGTCTGGCATAGGCAGCACAGGCAAAGAATACATGGCCTATTGTTTCATTAGGGCATGGACAAGAGGGACAGCCCTTGGGCTGTAGTGTATTTGTCAGCCAAGTGTTAGTAAAAGCATTGATGGGTAGGCAGCCGTATCTGAACTGAGTATACAGTTTTCTGTCTGCCGGCACTTTTATAAAATCAAGATAACTATCTAGTCGGCTGCTGGATTTAATATCAGTGAACACATCTGTTAAGCAGCCATGGCGTACTTTCAAGAAATTCTTCTGTTCTTCCCATGCCCAAAACTGTGATTTTAATAGGTCCCTAGAATATGTGGGCGGAAGACCTTCTAGCTCCTTAGGCACACCTATGTCTGCCCGGATGGTATTTATGTATTTAAGCCACCCAATTTTGTGGTCTGTGTCCAAGGCTTAAACTTCAGTAAAAGCAGCGGCGTAGGGCATCAGTTCGGGGGTTGTGACCGATCTATGCCAGAAGAGCAATGGGAGTAAGCCGACCTGGCCATTGATAGACTTGACCCATGTCAAGTTTCAAGGGAAGGAGGGGAGTGCTCTGTGGAAGTGATACCGGGCTTCTAAGAAACTTGTTTTCTATTGTTGAAAAGATGGTAACATTTATGGAACCCCACAGTTCTGCCCCATAGAGCACACTACTCACTACCTAGCAACTATATAACTTAACTATGGGGCGACAGGCCGGGTATAAGAGAGGCAGTGCTCCCGTCGCAAGGCCCCAGTTAACTGGGAGAATTTCAGGGACACCCTCTCTAGATGTTTCTTCCATGCCATTCCCTCGGACATCTTGATTCCCAGGTAATCAAACGAACTCACTCATTCGAGCGGGACATTAACAAGGACCAGGTTACCTTTAAAAGATTTGTGGGGATTTAGCATCATCAGCTTAGTTTTAGTGGTGTTGATGACCAAACCCCCCTCATCACAAAAGGTCTTAAAACAATTTAAAAGTTTTTGTAGGCTCATGGGAGTTTTGGACACCAAGAGGGTGTCGTCAGCAAACAACAAAGTAGCTATTTTTTGGTTTGCCAACAAGGGAGCGTCGGCCGGAGTAAAGCACAAAAGATCAGCCCCCTGGTTTACATAAAGAGAGAAGAGGATGGGGGCCAGGACACACCCTTGGCGTACCCCCCGCCTGATCTTGAATGGCTCGGTGTTTTGGCCCTGGTTTCCCCACCTTACACAGGCAAAATTATCCTCATGTAGCCTAATAAGTGGTTCTAGAAGTACCAAAGGCAAAACCATGTCCCGAAGGACTTGCCAAAGTAAATCCCTGGGACTAAGTCGAAAGCGGTTTTAAGATCAATAAAGGCAAGATATAAACTGGCTTTGCCCAGCACAACTACCTTCCAATACAGCAGAACCAGGCGAAACGCCTGGTCAATGGTGCCGGTCTTCCACCGAAAGCCCGCCTGGATAGGAGAGAGAATGTCATTCTCCTCCATCCAGGTTTGGATTTTCACAAGAAGCAAGCGGCAGAAGAATGTAGCAAGCTAATTGGACGGTAGTTGGCGGGCTTCGACCTATCCCCTTTCTTAAAAATGGTATTACTTCCCGGACACCCTTCCAGGTGTCCGGGATGCTCCCCCCGCCAATGATATCGTTGGCCAGTCTCATAAAATAAATTGCCTAGTGTTCCCTGTTAGCACGAAAAAGGTCTCCAGGGATGCCATCGTGACCGGGGGCTTTTGCTGGGATAATGGCATCAAGGGAGCACAGTATCTCCTCCCTAGTGTACGTGAGTGTACATACCGGAAGACTTATGTCGTGGAGCGTCTGGGAACTAGCAATAAGGGGGCCGATAGAATATAGCTCACTAAAATGTTTATGCCATTCAACGGCTGGAAGATTATTTGCCAAGGGAGGTGTACGTTTCAAATTACTTTTAGGCACCAGGGACCAAAACGGCCGACTATCAGGATGCCCAAAGGCCCCTCCTAGCTTTTCCCATCTCCTCTCATCCCATTCTTTTTTGGCTTTACCCTGCGCCTGTTTATATTCCTTCCTGGCTTAGCGAATACTGGCTGGGTCTCTGTTCTTAATAGCAACAGTCAGTCTCCCTCTCAAGGTCCTACACTCTTTATTGAACCATGAATGTCTTCCCTGAGATATCAGATATAGGAATATTACCTAAAAAAGCCATAGATGGGGGCGTGGCCGACTGCCGAGCATGGTGGCAGCTTGAAGCGGGAGCTCCTTCAGGCATCCCGGCCCGCACTGAATATCCGTACAATAATCCGGTTCATCACCCGCCCGAAGAAGCGGCATCGGCTCGGGGAACCGAGCGACACTGTCTGCTCCGATCCCGGTGAATTTCGGCTGCCGGGAGGTGGTCCTCTCTGCGACGGAGTGTTGGGGCCTGTGATTGCCTGGCCGCACCGACCTGGCGTACTTGGCGGGGCCGGGCGAAAGTGCGTCCTGCTCGGCTTGGGCGCGAGGGCTCCGGCCGACCCTGGCGGACCCTCGGACAGTAAGGTGCTCCGGCGCTCAACATAGCCGGCGCGGACCTCCATGCGAACGAGAGGGGCTGCTTCATCCGATACTGGCTGCGTGCATCGCACAGGCATAGAACAGGTACCTCCGTGGGTGAAGACGGCCCTGGGACCCGGACGACGCCATTTTGGGAGACACAGGCGACCGGCCGCAGCGCTCACACTGAGAGATACGGGGAACGGCACCGGGGGCTCAGCAAGCCTCGCACAGCGCCGCGACTCGGAGTCCCCCTCCGAAATCCTGAGAAGCCCTTGAAACCTGGTGCAGGGGGTGCTTTCTGAGAAGGCGTCCATAGTGGGGCCCGGCCCACTGAGAGACACCGTAACGCTGCTACTCTGCTGCAGGTCGGGGCTCCGACGCAGACCACAGGCCGAAGCGCGCCACAATACAGTGGACACAAGAGGTCGGAGTGGGCGCGAGGTGAGATCCACGCACACAATACTGGCGCCGGCGGCCTGTCCATCGAGGGGACCGGCTGGGGCACGCCTGGACCCTGTGACTGTAACTCCGGGCACTTGGAGCCAGCGGGACAATTGTTCGGGTGCGCACAGCCTGTAGAGCGGGGAACGCACAGGAAATTGGCGTGTGGCACTGACATTGCCGCAGGGACCGGGCTACGTATCCACAAGCACGGCGCCATGGCAGGCAAGGGTACGAGAAGCACGTCGACACAGGCAAAACTAGACAAATTTGCGTACAGCCAGCATGGACACTCCCAGGGCGGCGGGCGCCATTCCGCAGGTGCACCTCCGGACACAGACGGAACTAAGAAGGTCACCCTGGAGGACATCATGAAAACCCTCACCGAGGTACAAACGACAGTGGGCACAATCTCCTCTGAGGTTAATTTGCTGAGGGCGGACTTTAAGAAAATGTCGGAGAGGGTGTCTCAAGTAGAAGTGGTTACGAAATCGCTCATAGAGGACACCTCGGACCTGCAAGTAGCAATGGAGCGAATGGAGAAGGTCACTAAGCAACTGCAGGATAAGTTGGACGATCAAGAAGGGCGCTCACGAAGAAACAACGTCCGCATCCTAGGCCTTCCGGAATCAGAAGGAAAAGGCGCCATGGATCTATACATAGAGGACCTCATCAAAACCAAGTTGCAACCTAAGGGATTGTCACACTTTTTCTCTGTTGAAAGGGCGCACTGAGTGCCAGGAGGACCACCCAAGCAAGGAGCCACGCCACGACCGGTACTAGCTAGGCTATTTAATTTTCGAGACAGGGACGCCATTTTACAAGCGGCGAGGGTCTCGCCACCGGTTAAGATTCAAAACTCGACTCTGGCGTTCTTTCCAGACTACACGACGGAGGTGGCTCGGCGCAGAAAATCGTTCACCGAAGTGAAGAAGACGCTGCGTGACAAAGGCCTGCCTTATTCAATGCTTTTCCCCGCCAAATTGCGGATAGTGGCCGATGGAGAAGCGTGGTTTTTTGATACGCCGGAGGTGGCGCGAGACTGGCTTGATGGATGGAGACAGGTGGGCCAGCCACAGCGCCCGCACAGAGAACGCCAGACCCATCGCAACGGAAGGACGGCGGAGCAACATCCGAGTCAACCCACGCACGAAGAGGATGCCGCGAGAACGGACTCTGATCTGGAGAGGGACCCACTTGATTCAGGACAGCCTGTCAGGGTTTGATTAATTATGCTGCGTGAGGGACAACACGTTGGCAGCTTTTGGGACCTTGACGCCGATGGAGCTGAGTAGGGTGGGCATCGGCCGGTGCCTGTAGGGGACTCACCAACCCCACGAGCAAGTAAGATAGATAGGGATGGGATTAAGCACTCTGCCAAGTTGGGGAAGCGGGCGGGTTTTCGTCCATGGTGCAGGGGAGCAGGGAGGGGGTGGGGGGGAGAAGTTGTAATGTTACAGTTTTCGTTCATAGTCATCACTAATTTCTTGTGGACCACGGTCCTATCGCAAGCCATACACTCATGGAATCCCAGCACACATCGTTGCTTATGCGACGCACCGCACTGCCACACATCAGTGACACTGATCGCAAACCTAGATGGCCCGACAGGTAAGGGATGCTCCCGCTGAGGGCGCTCATGCAATGACGTCGGTGCCCCCACTGAGACTACTCACGTGGAACGTTCGAGGGCTGGGGGACAAAATTAAAAGGGGTCTAGTCTTACAAACCATCAAGCGCTCTGGGCCTGAGTTAGTGCTGCTTCAGGAAACACACCTGGCGGGGTCTACATGTAAAGCGCTTGACAGACGTGGTTATGCAATGGCAGTGCATGCAGACTTCACTACGGGGTCTAGGGGCACTGGGATATTACTTAAAAAAAACTCATCCTTTATGGTTGGCAGCCGCAAGACGGATGATCAGGGTCGATTTGCGGCGCTCTCTGGCCAGTGGGAGGGGAGACCCCTCAATGTGATATCTGTGTACATCCCCCCGGCCCTTCACTCTACAGCGCTGCCGGCGCTTGGGCAGTTTCTCCTTGATCTCCCCGAGGGGGATATGGACATTGGGGGGGACTTCAATGCAATATTGGACCCCTTGCTGGACACCTTTCCCAGGCGGGACCGCCCGAGAGGAGCGGCAACACTCCCTGGATTTTTAAGCGCACTGGGCCTCACAGATGTTTGGCGTCACTTGAACCCCGCGGCGACCCAATACACGCATTACTCCTCTACACATAACAGCCTTTCGCGCATTGACTACTTTTTCTTTTTGGGGATGGGAGTGGGGCTGGTGGACAAACTAGAGATTCTACCCAGGGGCATATCTGATCACTCCCCCATGTCCCTCCACCTTACTACCAGAGAGAGGAAGCGCGCTAGAATATATCCGATATACCCCAACTATTTGACGGTCCCTGGCATTAGGAAGAAACTCAAACTGGCCACAACACACTACTTTAACGAAAATGTGGGAACGGTTTCCTCACCCTCAGTGCTATGGGAAGCGTATAAAACAGTTCTACGTGGAGTGGCCATAGCGGCTATCACAGGACACAAACGTGACTCCAGAAGTGAACTCGCAAAGTTGGAGTTGGCGCTCAGCACTGCGAACACCGCCCACATGGCGGACCCCACCCCTGACACCTTACATACACTGCACCTCCGACAGCAACAGCACCAGACTCACCTCACAATGATTACGAAGGGGCATCTAGCACACACCGCACACAGAATATATGACGTGGGTGACAAGGCTGGGAAAATGCTGGCGTGGTTGGACAGACGGGGCGGTAGTCACAGAGGGGTACAGAGCCTCTATGCACAGGACGGACAGCTACAAACACACCCTGAACAAATAGTACGCACCCTAGCACGCCACTATCGGGAGGTCTACATCCCGGTGCGGACCGTATCGGAACAGGAGGCGACGGCGTCGCTCGAACACATTGCTATCCCCGTGCTTTCACAGGAGGCACAGCAAGACTTAGACTCGGACCTGACGGTGGATGAAATTCAATTGACCATACAGGAATTGCAGTCCGGCAAAGCCCTAGGGCTACCCGTAGAATGGTATAAGGCGACAGCCTCCGTGTTGGCCAAACCCCTACTGGATATGTATGCTGAAAGTGTGGAGAGGGCAGAGCTCCCTCTCGACCAACGCACGGCCACAATAGTGGCCATTCCTAAGCCGGCCAAACCACCGAATTTATGCACCTCATACTGGCCCATTTCTTTGCTCAACGTTGAAGTAAAGATCTTGGCGAAACTCCTGGCCAGTCGCCTGACCCGACACCTCCAAACCCTGATACATCCTGATCAGTCGGGTTTCATGCCCCACAGAAGCACGGCAATGAATCTGCGAAGGATACATGGGGTGTTGGCGCGGGCGCATCTTCTTTCAGACCAGGCCGTGGTTTTGTCCCTAGACGCCAAAATGGCCTTTGACCTGGTGGAGTGGGAGTATTTGTTTGCTGTCCTTGCTCGGGTGGGCTTCGGCCCACAATATCTTGCATGGGTGCGGTTGTTGTATGCCTCGCCGGTGGCACAGGTGGTTGCAAATGGACACATTTCGCCGCCATTCCCGCTGGGGCGCGGAACTAGACAGGGGTGTCCACTCTCGCCCCTGCTCTTTGCTTTGGTATTGGAGCCATTGGCCATCCTGCTCAGAGCGACGCCGCTGTTCCGGGGCATCACATGGGAGGAAGGGTGGGAGGATAAAGTCTCCCTGTACGCGGATGACATGCTAATATACATGATTAATCCTAACGAAGGGATCCCGGCCCTGTTGGCTCTGTGTGATGAGCACGGCAGGGCGTCAGGTTACACCCTGAATTGGTCCAAGTCAGTAATATACGTACTTCGAGGCCCGGCCCCTCTACTCCGGAACGATTGTCCCCTAGAGTTGGGGGCCACTTCCTTTAAATACCTGGGTATTTCCATCACTAATGACGCCACGGAATTCCATAACGCGAACCTGCTGCCGCCTCTGGCTCGCCTACGTACTGATATTAAGTACTGGGCTGCCCTGCCGCTGACCCTCCTCGGGCGCGCGGCACTATATAAGATGATGGCTCTCCCTAGGTTCCTCTATGTGCTTGAGAACACCCCCTATGTGGTGGCACCGCGTTACTTTAAACAGGTCGCTGCGCTAATTTCCAGCCTGCTGTGGAGCAACGGCCCAGCTCGCATAGCACAGGACAAATTGGTGCAGAGCTGGTATGAGGGGGGGATCGCATTGCCCAACCTCCAGTTGTATTACTGGGCGTCCCAACTTAAGATAATTAATCACTGGATCCACGTCCCGCGGGACGACCCCGCGTACAGGGCGGCTTGGTCGCAGCTGGGGACAGACCGCATGCTTTCGGTGCTTTACAATTTCCCGCAAGTTAAGAACCTACTCGGCCCGACGTTCCATACGGCAGCATTATGGCACACGGTGCAATCTCGGTTGGGCTGGAAGGGGGAAAATCACAAAGATGACGTCATTGTGGGACACGAGAGAGCTGGGCAACCTGAGGTCCTGTAAGGGTTTTGCGAGATGGGACCACATTGGAATTTCCGTGGTTGGGGATCTTTGGGACAGGGGTACGGTGGTTACGTTTCCACAACTCCAACAACAGTATGGTATGGGAACCACTGAAATGTTTAGGTATGTGCAGATCCAACACGCACTCCTACAGGCTATTCCCCCTGACACCACACTCCCAGAGTCATCGCCACTGGAGGACAGACTGTTAACTGAATTTATGGAGCAGAAGGCGACCTCTCTCACGTATAAAAAACTGGTCAACAACTTGCCAGACCCCACACAGAAACTTAGAGAGAAATGGGTTGAGGAAATAGGCGACATGGATGATACAGAATGGAACGAAGCGCTTGCGTCACCAAGGGAAGTAGGCATTTCGGCTAGGTTCAGGCTAGTGCAACTCAAGATATTACACCGCACTTACTACACCAGAACACTTCTTCACAGAATACAGAGGGCGGCACACCCCTTTTGCCTCAGGGGTTGCGGGGAGGAGGGAACTCTGCTTCACACATTGTGGGATTGCCCTCTGGTAATGGACTTCTGGAAGCAAATTATGCGCACGATCTCCCAGGCTATTGGGCTCTCAATCCTACCTGAACCCCGTAAATGTCTGTTGAACATTTGGGATCCTAGTGACCTGGACAGGTATGGCAAGCTATGGGTCACATTGGCGGTCACAGTGGCCAAAAGGGACATTGCACAGAAATGGGGTGCCCCGGAATTGCCTACGGTGGCTGGCTGGATCAGGAATATTGACCTCCTCATGGTTTACGTACTGCGGGCATGCCCACGTAAATGGAATAAGGTGTGGACGCCTTGGAATAAGTATAGGGGAGAACCGTGTGAACTCCTGCAGGAACATGAGGACTTGGACTCTGAAGAGGAGGAGGATTAGTGAGGGTGGGCATACATATTGCATCGGGTAGATGTTGGGGTGGTGCGGGAATGTAATGATATCTTTGATGTAGTGCTGGACATGGAAATGGCTAACACATGAATATGGGCGGGATTAGCCCTCTAACAAGTGATGACTTTAGTTGGGTTTTAATGTTTACTTTTTATTTGATATAAGTTAATTTTGCCAGGAAGAAATTGTTATAACAAACTAGGGAGGAACACGAGGTGGGACATGGGAAGAAACTGATGATGTGATGAAGGACGAGAGTCTTAATAGCGAATGTCTCCTTTGTATCCGTATGAACAGGATATCCTCACCCTGTAAGATTGCAATCTAATGACCACAATTCCTATGATGTTAACTGTATTCGATGTGACGGTGTTCACTATCAGCAATAATATTATTGTACACTTGAAGTCCTGACAATAAAGAGTTTTTAAAAAAAAAAAGAAAAAAAAAGAAAAAAGCCATAGATGCTCCTGTTTTGCGTGTAGAATGTAGTCTAGGAGGGATAGTTAAATATCTTTTAGCTTTAACATAGCAAGTTTGTATACATTTAAAAATCGATCTAGAAATACCAGATTTAGAGATAGGATTACCTTTATGAGGTGGAGCAAATGCAACAAAAAGTTGTTTTGTTTTACGAAAATCTTTTGTTTGATCTATGTAGTATAATAGTGCTCCTTTGACATCAAGTGTGTGTAGGGCCCTTTCTGCTACTGAATCAGGTTAAGGGAAAAACACAGGTAACTTAACTGATTGGTTAATATGAAACGCAGAAACTACTTTTGGAAGGAATTTTGGGTTTGTACAAAGAACTACTCTGTCCTTATGCAGTTGATAGAAAGGTCCTTCTAAGGTTAATGCCTGTAGTTCATCAACACGTCTTAACCACTTCCACGCGGGGCTAATTCCCCCGCGGTGCGTGGGGGGGGGGCGCCGCAGTGCTCGTGATGAGCTCAGCTCGTCATGCTGCACAGTGGAGCTGTGCTCATGACGAGCTGAGCTTGTCACGACTCCGTCCACACCGGAGGGGTATTAGCCCCGCGTGGGCATTCCGCGGCAGTTATGACAAGGTCAGCTCGTCATGAGCACAGCTCCACTGTGCCTCATAACGAGCTGAGCTCGTCATGGGCGTCGAAGGGGTTAATGAAGGGATAGCAATTAGAAATTAAATCTTACATGAAAGGAATTGTAGTGCCCAAATGTGTAATGGCTCAAAAGGTGGGCCCCTAAGCCTTGTGAGAACAATGTTGAGGTTCAAGACAGGTGCAGGCTATAACCTGGTTGGTATTATTATTTTAACTCCTTCAATACAAGACTTAATTACTGGGACTTTGAATAAGGACAAATGTTGTTTGTTTTTTAGACATTCAGCAGCTACTGCAGCAAGGTGTAGTCGAATGGATGTGTAGGCTAATCCAACTCGCTGTACATGCAAAAGGTAACAATATTTTGTTTATATGCATCTAGTGGATCAATGTTAATATTGCAATATTTAACAAATCTTTACCATTTTTCTGCGTAGCATGCTTTAGTGGAGGGTTTTCTTGCTTCCTTAAGGATTGTCATACAATCAGGTGGTGGGTTTAGGTATCAAAACTTTATGACTTCAGGAGCCAGATTGCTAGGTTGAGCTCGTTGGGGATTGGATGTCTGATTTCTCCATGGTTGTGTGTGAGAATGTTGAAAGTAAGGTGCAATTTATGGTGTGGAACAACCAACAGTTCTAGTAGTGTGTTGAACAATAGATGACAAGCCCATGTGGGAGCCACTAGAATTGTTATGAGTGATGTCTGAGTTTCTGAACTAGAAATGGAAGGAGAGGGAGAGGTGGGAAAGTGTAAACAAATGTCCCTGACCAGTTCATCCATAGGGCACTGTCTTTGGACAGATGGTGTGGAAATCTGGAGGTGAAGTTTGGGCATTTTGAGTTCTCTGCTGTGGCCAGGTAGTCTATTTGTGGGAATCCTCATTTCTGGAAATATGGAAGGAGAAACCTGGGGATGAAGTTCCCATTCGTGTACTTGTTGCCGCATCCTGCTTAGGAGGTCGGCAAATTGGTTGTGCATGCTGGAAGGTGTTCTGCTAGAAGATTAATTTTGTGATGTATTGTTCAACACCAAAAGTTCTGAGAGAGGCGTGACAACTGTAGAGAGTGTGACCCCCCCTGTTTTTGTACATAGTACATGGCTGTCATATTGTCAGTTCGGACTAGGGCAATTTTCCCTACTAGGTGAGGCTGAAAAACTTTGAGAGTTGGTTGTTCTACTAGAAGCTCCGAATAATTGATGTGGAGACTTCTGTGTTTGGTGTCTGTGAGGAAATGCAGGAGGACTCACCAGTGAGCCGCCATGGGCGGATCTTCCCTTTGAAGCCCGTATTCCCATCTACATTCGGGACTTGCAAGATCACGAGGAAATACAAAACCCATCCCACTATCCTGTCTCTCCACAGCAAGACGTCGACGTGACCCCGGAAGTGGGCGGGTGTAACTCCCGAAGTCCATGTCATGGCCCAATGAAAGGAGGAGGAAACGAACAGGACGGGTGCACGAACACAGCAGTAACAGTGTCGGGAGAACGGAAGAAAGAAGACGGACCCTGCAAGCGGACCACCGAAGGAGACACAAGGCGTGCAGACGCGGAGGAAGGAGACGCAGAACCGGAGGAGCGGTGGTGTGAGGAGTGGTGGTATCCGCCGGAGGATGCTGGAGAGCGGCCGCAACTCAGGAGAGTTGCAGCAGAGCAGGTGAGTGGTAGCGTCTCGAGGGAACTGGGGGGGATGGTACAAGGGAGGTGGGTGGTATGAGGGAACCAGGTGGCGAACCAGGAAGGGCTGCGGATAGGGAACTAGGGGTTCCGTTGTGAAATTATCTGTGACTTCTAAGCGCAGGTAGAGTGGTTGCCTGAATCTGTGGCATGACATTCCACGAACGAATGTAACTGATAACGAGCCTCAGTTCTGGTGTCTTTACAATTACTCTAGTCCAACAGTGGGGCATATAACGAGTATCTTTGTTTCCGTATTGCAATTTTTTTGTTTAAGGCTCTATAATAAATTACGCATTGTTTAAAGATTCCCCTTCTCAACCAGCACACGGATAGGTCCCATATGCACTAATTAAAAGACTTCCCTACCAAAAATGCACAGAAAGAGAAATTCCTTGAGCACTTTCAGCTGTGGTGACGGGTCAACAATACAGAAGTGACTTTAAAACCGATGTTTTGGCAAATACATACAGCCTCCTCGCATTTATATCAAACCGGCCATCCCACAGTGTCCCATAAATCTTGGATTGTTAGATGATTGAGATGGGCACCCCGACCTGTGAGAGAGGCATCTGCTGTGAGTATGTCTTGTGGAATGGGGTTGATGAAAGGCCGCCTTTTTGTGTGTACCACCAATGCAGAGAGCAATGAGTGCAGCTGTCTACCAACACTAGATCTGTTAATTGACCCTGTGATTGATTCCACTGACGTGCTAAGCATTCCTGTAGAAGACACATGTATAATCTTGCTTGAGGCACTATTGCAATGCATGATGCCATCATTCCTAACAGTTGAATGAAAGTGTTCATTGTTAGGTATTGGCTGTTTTGAAACTGTAGTAATAAAGTTTGAAATGACTATAAATCCCAATTGATGGAGAAGGTTTATGGCATCTTGAGTGACTTTTAGACACTTTCTATGTGGGTTGGCTTTGATGAGCCAATCACCCAGATATAGGAAGCAATGAATTTGTTGTCTTTCGAGATGAGCTGCTCCTACTGATAGAGATTTTGTGAATACTCTGAGTGCAGTAGTTACCCCAAATGGAAGTACTTTGAATTGATAGTGCTTCCTGCTATCACAAATCTGAGATATTTGAGATGCGCTTGGTGAATAGGAATATGGAAGCGTGCGTCCTTTAAGTCTAGTTTGGACATAAAGTCACCTCCAGACACTTGATGTTGTAATAGAATTGGTACTAAAGCTCTTTTTGTTAGAAGAGCTTGTACTTCTTGTTTGAGAAGCTGTTAATGTTGTAGCGAGAGTTTGTGAACGCGAGGTGGAATATTGGGAGGATTGCTGGTACGCTCCAGGCAATAAACAAGTTGGATACTATCCAAAACCCATTGGTCTTTTGTTACTGATTGCCAAATGGGAAGAAACTGTTGTAATCTTCCCCCAACAGGTGGCAAATGGTCGGGGGGGGAAGTGGTAGCAAGTCACTGCAAGTCACGCAAGATGGTCGCCTAGTAGGAGTACTACCTCAGAGCGCGAGGGTTGGGGCTCACCAAATTTGGTATTTATCCCCAAAAACCCCTGCCATCCACTTCTCGCTGCAGCACGCCAAAGGAACACTGCAAACTGCGATCACGGAAGAACAAGGTTCTGGATTCTAGACTTGCAGGCGCCGAAGAACTCCGGGAGAAGATTTCCGCACTCCGACGCCGACCACCTTGACCAACTCTCGAGGAGACATAGCGTCGCCCTGTTTGGGAGGTGGGTCCTCAATTTGCTTTGCCAGGGGGTCGCCCAGCAAGTCCTGAGTCGGGCTTGTGGTGCCAAGGTGAGGAGCCGACCTCGCATGTTGCGACACCCCCAGCCGGAGTCGATGCAGACGCTGAGCCCACTTGCCCACCGATGCTGAGCCCACCTTTCCGACCTCGTATGTTGCGACACCCCCAGCCGGAGTCGATGCCGATACTGAGCCCGCTTTGCCACCGATACTGACCCCGCCTTTCCGCCTGCAGTTGATACCGAAGTTGAAGCCGGTGCTGCTGATGCCATGCACTATTATGCTCGTCTCTCTGCCCAATGGAGCCAGCCCTCAGCCCGCCTCTGATGCCGGTGCTGAGCCACATTTCTGCCTGCTTTCAATGCCGGCGCAGAGCCGGCCCTCCGCCCACTGGTGTAGCCAAGCTGAAGTCCATTATCTGTTCCCGGTGGTGAGCCCGCCTTCCGCCAGCCGATGATGCTGTCGAACACCGGAGATGATGCTGTCGAACATCGGAGTTGATGCGGTGGTTGAGCCCGCCCCGCCCGCCTTTTTGATATCATATCCTCACGGTGCCCCAATGAAAAGCCGTCTCGCCTGCCTCTGTGACTTAGCAGCTGACTGCTTGCCTCTCCTTACTAACGGTGAGCGCAGCTGATGCCGGATACTGTCAATCGGTGAGCACCTCGCCATCTTCTTTAATATTATCGGGGTAGACTTAATCACTTAACCACCGTTTTAACCACTTGCGAAAGGCTACTTTATATACACCCTAAGTCGGTAATTGTTTGTGATGGCCATCTTAACCTTTTATGTACTAATGCATTCTTAGTGAGTTTGCTGGCTTTTCATAATTGAAGATGTCCTCACTTGCCCTATTCATAGCGAGTGAAAGGGGACTGATCCTCACCTGCCCTATACATAGTAAATGAAAGAGGACTGCTCCAATGATTCCACAGCAACAGAAAGGGGAAGCCAGAACCCTCCTACAACAACAGAAGGAGGACTAAGCCAGAAGCCACCTACAACACCAGAAAGAGGGCTTCTACAGTGGGCATCTGGGCATGGGCTTCTGTTCTACAGTTTTGTTTTTTTAACTTACTGCTCTGGATGCCCACTTGCACTATTCTTAGCTAGTGAAAGTGGACTGACCTCACCAGCCCTTGCACTTTGCTTTTCGCTACTCATCTAAGACAGGCCATCTTGTTGCGGTAGCACTTTCCGTAAGCAAACCTTGATTGTAGGGCAGACCTGCGTATTCATCTCGCCACGCAAACCGACCACTGGGGCTGCAGCCTCATCACTCTCCCCAGCATGGCTGAACCCTGATTGACCTCCACGGGAGCCAATTTTTACACTGTTATCTACCCTCCAAATCTGCCTCCAAAACCCTTAAACACTCCATCCTGAAAAGTCATCCTGAGACGCTGATATCTGACCCTTAAACACTCCATCCTGAAAAGTCATCCTGAGACGCTGATATCTGACCATCGGCTCTGCGTAAACCAGGGCACTGTCATCAACGACCTCATTTTTCATTCCAGGAAAACGACTCGCTGGCGCAATGCCTTCTCGAGCTTCCTCAAAGTACAAGAAACAAGGAACATCCCTCACGGAAAAAACCTCACAATCACTCCTTTTGCAAATCTGCGTGCAGACCGTACCATCACCTCATACATTAACGGCACTATCCTGATTCAAGGACCTCCCAAAAATCTCATCAAATTTGCGGACCTCTTCACCCTCCTTAAAAAACATGTTCATAACCCATCTCAGTCCAAGCTCCCGCGGCTTCACCTCACACCCACTCCGCACCTTGCTTCTCACCAACCACTCCTGCCAGTGACCTCGTCATTGGGCTACCCGGCTTTGTCACCCACGCATGCTATCCACTGCGCGCCCTTACCACTGAACCTAGACCTCCTAGGGATCCCCGCTCTTTCGAACTCCGAAACTCCCCCCTAGGTCCCACCTCACATACCAACCCAGACCCGCCATCACACTTCCAAGCACATACCACCAGAAGCGTCCCTAAACCCTTAACCTCCTGCTACCGGCCTACTGTAACCCATGCTATGGCTCACTACACTGGTATGGAAACACCTAATGAGGCCCAGAACTCTCATCGAGCTGGCCTCTCCCATAGGGACGTGGATCAACCTAGCTCCCCTCACTCTATCACAATAGCTCTCCTGCTACCAGCCCTTAGCCCGCCTGAACCCCCCTTCAGCTACCTGCACATACTCAGACCCGCTCCTTGGCAACTGGCCCCCGGCCTACCAGGACATACCGTTCTTAGAGACATTGATATTCTCCACCGTAGATCCTCCGTGTTAACACTGAGCATCCACAAATCGATTCTGGACCTAAAGCACCTCCTTCACATCACTGAACTCTCCTTCTCTAATCTATGGCTCTCACAGAATGCGACTCACATCCCCCTCATGATGACCCTCCTCCACACTCTACCACTATCCTTGAGACACTCGTGCCCACATAAGCAACCCTGCCACCTCTCTGAGGGGGAAATTCTTGCTCTCCTCCACACCTACGAACCCACCCCTGGCACAATTAATTCCTCAGAACTCACGGCGGAAGAAGTGGCTGACCTCCTCTGTAGCTACGACTCTGCCTTGACAACCCCATACCCCTTAGACATAAGGGGAGAACACCCTATCTGCACGGTTGCAAACAACCCTAACAGATCAGCTACCCTCCGCATCAGAGGGTGGTCAATAGCAACCTAGTTAAAGTTCCCACCTCTGCTTCTACTCACTCCTACCCCTCCCTAGCCGACCTCTAATAAACTGCCGGTCAGCTGTAAAGCATGCTTCTGATGTCGCCGACCTCATCCTGAGTCATAAATCGGACCTAGCGATCTTGACAATCTTGGCTCAAGGATTCCTCATCGATCTATCCTTGACCTCTTAGTCCTGCTCAACCATAACATCGTAAGGATGGACAGGGTTTCAAAGAAAAAAGGGGGTGGCATTGCCTGTATTTACCGCTCCAACCTCCTTGTTACGGAACTGCCGGTGGAACCCATGGACTCCTGTGAATACCTCGCACTTGCCATCTCCAACAAGTCCTCACAGCTGTGCAAACTTCACATCTTTTACCACCCCCCTGGCAAGAACGACACCTTTACTGACCTCCTCATGGAAATCATCACAGCCAAGGTGTCCCCAAACTCTAACAACATTTTCCTTGGTGACTTTAACTTGCACTGGAACGATTCTAAGGACCCTCAGGTCAATACCATTAGAGACTTCTTGGCAGATCAATCCCTTACCCAAGCCTCCTCCCTCCCTACTCACTCGAAAGGTGCCACCCTAGACTGGATCATTGCTAAGGAATCAGCGGTCAAACTTATCTCCATTGATCCTTGTGATTGGTCAGATCACCACGCCATCACCTTCCTCCTGTCCAGCACCCACAAATCATGGACACATCAACCTGTGATTCCCAAACAATGGGTTAGGGACACGAAGAACCTCAACCACGAGAAACTGGCAGCACATTGTAAGTCTTACACCACATCCCCCCACAGTGCACATCGGTCGCCATCCTAGTGGACCATTACTCCTCCACCATATCCGATATGCTCGATGACCTTGCACCTCTAAAATTAAAAAGAACCCAGATCAAAGACAGAAATCCCTGGTTCAGCGGATCCCTCAACAAGGAGAGGAGATCCCTGCGACAGACGGAACGAATCTGGAAACAACACCCATCAGCAGCACATCTAAAACTTCTTCGACAGGCCAGAAATGCCTACAATAAGAAAATCCTTAGCACTAGAAAAGAATTCATCAGAACTGAACTGGAGAACGCCAAAAACTGACCTCGCAAGCTGTTCGATTCGGTCAAACACCAATCCAACAAACTAACGAAAACCGCCAAAGAAACACCCAAACCCCTAATATCAAGCGAGGAATTCTCTTCCTTCATCTGTGACAAAATCTCTGCCCTATCAAATGAACGTAAATCCGCAATCCAACACCAAGTTCAAAACCAACCAGCTCCACCTTTTCTCTCCGCGGTGTCCTCCCAACCCTCACCCAAAAACCTAGCACACTAGTCTAACTTTAAAATCTATGAAGATCACTATCTAGAGAAGTCTTGCCTCCTTAAAACGGAACAATCACTTTAATGATCCTCTCCCCTATAACTGCCCAGGTGCCGTCCGTGAGTCTATCATCCCTTCCTGGACCGTAATAATCAACGCCACCCTCCTACAGAGTTCAATTCCTGATTGGGTCAAGGCTGGCCAAGTTGTCCCATCCTAAAAAAAACACGCTGGAACCTGCCTCCGCTGGGAATTATAGACCCATATCCAACATCCCACTCCTTGCTAAAGTTCTGGAAAAATGTGTGCAACAGCAGCTAAGCCTACACATCAACAACTTTCACCTGCTAGATGACTTCCAATCAGGTTTCAGATCTGGACACAGCACGGAACCCACGCTCCTCGGCATTGTGGATGACGCCCTCCAAGCCCTAGACCAAGGCAAAACTTGTCTCCTAATCCTTCTAGACCTTTCCTCTGCCTTTGATTCGGTTAACCACAAACTTCTACTAGAACGCCTCAAACTCAGGATGGGATTAGATGGCACCGTCCTTGAAAGGTTTAGATCCTTCCTCCAAAACCGTTCACAGAGAGTCCTCATCAACAGTGATCTATCCGCCCCCTCTCCGGTTTCTGTTGGAGTCCCCAAAGAATCAACCCTCTCCCCCACCCTCTTCAACCTTTACCTTGAACCTCTCACCGAGGTGCTTCGTGCCGCCAACATCTCCTACCTTATGTACCCCGACGATACACAGGTCTACATAAAAATCTCTTCCCCTGAGGACATTCTCTCCCTAAACGAGGCCCTGAAGCTGACAGTCCATTAGCTCACCACCAACAAGCTTAAACTCAACGCAAATAAAACTGAATTTCTTCTGATCTCCCCATCCAAACCCAATCCAGACATCCAGGAATGGATCAAGACCATCACTGCACTAAACTGCCCTCCTACCAGTGTTGACTCGGCGAAATCCCTTGGAATTACCCTTGACGGCAGCCTGAATATGCATGGCCATATAAACTCGATGGCCAAAACGGCTAGATTCCACCTGAGCTAACTAAGAAACCTAAAACCCTTCCTCGATGCGCCTGACTTTAAAACGGCAACCCAGGCCCTAGTCATTTCCAGACTTGAATATGGATACTCAACTCTTGCAGGGCTACCCAAGGACTCTCTGGCCCCATTGAAAGCCTGCCTCAACACCGCCACCGGATTCCTATCTGGCTCATCTCTCCCCACCTCAAAGCTCTGAACTGGCTTCCCCAGAGGCCAGAATACTATTTAAACTGGCCTGCATTACTCACAAAGCTCTGTACTCGAATTCCCCTACATTTCTCACCCAAAAACTTGTTATATCCTTAGGAGCCAGAAACGCCCAATCTGCCAAAGACCTGCTGCTGCACCCAGCACGCTTTCGGAAAAAAAATACCTACAATCGGGCCTTCTCAGGGGCCGCACCAAGAATCTGGAACTCTCTCCCACCCTCCATTAGGAGATATCCATCCTTGGCACAATTTAAGAAGGAGACTAAAACTTTCTTATTTCGACATGTTCCACCCTCCACCTCGGCATTGTCCACAGCCTCCACGTATGATACATTTTTCTGCACTCCAGGGCATCCCCCCAAGAGCTGAGACTGCGTGTATATTATACCTACCTGCCTTAATTTTTATTTGCTTTAATTTTTATCCCACATGTTGCTTGGACATCAGACAGCGTGCACCTTCTATATAATGTAACCTCCTTGTATATTGTATCTACCTGCTTTAATTTTTATCCCACATGTAGCTTGGACTTTGTACTGCATGCTCTTCCCGTATAATGTATCCCTATCTCTCCCAATTTGTTTCCTCCCATCCTTACGCCTTGTATTCCTCCCCCTCAATCTTGTAAAGCGCTCTGATACCCTTACGGGTCTGGTTCACGCTCTAAAAAACTATAAAATAAATAAAATAACTGTTTGTTAAAGGACTAGAAGGTTCGCGTTGGTGTACCTCTACCTCTGCCTTTAAAATGGTTTCCTCTATATCCACCCTTGTAGGACCCTCTAGAGGGGGATAATAGTGTCTGTGTCATGTATGAAGATGCAGCTGCATCTGGTGTGTTAGTGTTAGTTTTGGAGCCTCCTCTGTAAAAGGAGCTAGGAAAGGAACTATGTTAGAAGGAGATTGAAGTGCTCCCATGGACGTTGCTACTTCTGTATACTTTTTCATTTTTTCTAGGGACTGACCTATTTCAGGGCCAAAGAGGTGTTCCTTATCAAAGGGCGCATTAAGAATGGTTTGTTGCACCTCTGGTTTGAAACCAGAAATTCTGAAGCCATGCATGTCTTCTAAGCATAATGCTAGTGTTGATTCCTTTAGCTGCATTTTCTGTGGCATCAAATGCACACCTGTTTGAGGAATTAGAAATAAGTTTCCCTTCTTGTGCTATGTCCTGCACCCTCTTTTTGTGTTCTTCTGTGAGATATTTTAATAATTCTTCCATTACATCCAGGGGGCTCTATCATTTCTGGACCAGAGACCTTGTGTATTAGCTATACGCCAATGGTGGGATGATTGAGCAGCTACTGTTTTCCCTGATGAATCTATGAGTTTGAATTCTTTATCTGGAGGTGGAGCCTCCCCTGATTTTGGTAAATTTGCCCTTTTATGGGCGTTAGACACCACTAAGGAATCCAAAGGTAACTGAACCCTAATAAAAACTGGGTCAGAGGGAGGGGGCTTATATTACTTGTCCACTTTAGGTGTTAGCATCCGTGCTCTAAATGGGTCTTTAAAAATATAATTTTTGTGCTTTAACATTCCTTTAAACATAGGCAACATTGTCTGGTTTTATGTGTGCTTCCTAAAGTTTCAAATAGGAAATCTTCTTCTAGTGCCTCCTTATGTATAAGCACTCCATGGTAATTAGCTGCCCTAGCAATTAATTCCTGATATGCAGTATTATCATCAGGAGGGAATGGTTTCGCTGGACATGGATCAGGGTCTGCATCTTGCGGTGGATCTATTTTATAGTCATCCCATGGATATGGTGGTGGCTGATTAGAAAGGTCATCATTCTCCTCTATATTGGGATTTGTTTTAGGAGAACCAGATGGTGTAATGTGTAAAGGATCTGTATCTGGTATAATGGGTCTTGGAGAAGAAGGTTGTGAGGTCTGGGGAATATAAATAGGGCTAGTAGCTATGTCCTTGTGAGAGGGTCGATGGGGTCTCCAACATCCACCCCTTGCCTTCCGGTCCTATGAACATTGTACATCATGAAAGGAATTTGATCTGGCCAGAACAGCAAGGGTTAATATTTCTTGCTACCTCTCGCGCACAGGGACGTGTTGCCCAGCTGGGAGGCTCTGACCAATTGGAACAAAGAGAGGCGGGCCTCAATCCCAAAAGGAGTCTCCAGAGAATCCAGAGGCGGCGTCGAACCCGGAAGGAGAGGAGAACGAAGACATTGCGCTACAGAAGGCTGTTGTGGAGCGTAACACCTCCACCGGCCAGAAGGAGATTGCAGGAAGCTTCGACCCACCAGACGAGGAAGGAGGACCCGAGACCTGGACAGAGGAGTGGTGGACACCGCCCAGAGGACGCTGGTGAGCCGCTGCAACTCAGAAGAGTTGCGGCTGACACGGTATGTGACTCGGGAGGGGGGAGGGAGTGAAGGAAGGGAATCAGGGAAAGGGATTTTGTTTTCCTTCCATACCTGTATAGCACTGTTGTCCGTTTCTCCATCACTGTCCTGCACAGTCCCTACCCCTCACTCCTTGTCTCACACCCCACCTAGGCACTAAGCACACTTCAGTGACGTGAAAACCAGCATCTCCGCTAATTAAGCGGCTCTGGGGCTTTCGGATATCCAGCATCTAGGTTTCAGGACCCTATAGTCTACATCAATATCCTCCTGTTGGGAATGGTGAAGGGTTCTATCCTGACAAAACGCCTAAAAGACCAGAAAGCTTACAGCCTCTTTCTGTTTTCCACTCTCTCTCTCATGAGCCGCCCGGGTATCCACTGAAGAAGAACCAACCAGAGCAGTAGAGGGCAGCCGCCCAACCAAGAGGAGGGAGAAAAGGACCTTCATTCCCCTTATGCAGACTCTATGTAATTGACATTAATAAACTCCTATCATCATTGAGCCCAGACTTCGGCCTCCTCGTTTCTTCTTCCGCCCGTCCCTCTCACACCTGGTGTCAGAAGTGGGATCCGGAAAGATGGAGGCCGCCATGCAGAAGATGGCAGAGGGGCAAGAGCGATTGGGACGTGTCATGGAAAAATTCCTGGCTGTCGCTGAAGAAGACAGGGAGAAACTTCCCAAAACCTTGTTGGAACATAGCCAGACACAGGAAATGGTGATTGGACGGTTGGCTGACACCCTGGGCCAACAGAGGCTATACCACCTTGCCATCCGTTGTTCTAAAAAAATATGTTAGCGGGGAGGACCCTGACTTCTTTTTGTCCAATTTTGAGAGAATGGCATGGGCAGCAGGATGGTCCAATGACAAGTGGGGACAATATCTGCGTCCTCTGTTATCCGGTGATATGCAAGCAGCCTACCAAGCAGCGAACCATCTCGGCCTTACACCATATGAGGACGTCAAGAAGAACATTCTGGAAAGGCTGGGTATAGATGAGGAAACATACTGGATTCGCCTAGTGAAGGAGGCACCCCAGGAAACACCTCAAACCCTCTCTTATCGCGTGCGGGATTGGGTGGACCGGTGGTTAAAGCACCTGACATCCACCAAAGAGGAAATTATGGAGCGTATCTACTTGGAACAATTCTTATCATCCTTGCATCCTCCTGTACAGAAATGGGTGAGGCAACATACCCAGTTGACATTCGAACGGGCAGTGGAAATTGCCGGTGCCTTAAACCGAGCTCAGGAGCTCCGGTAGGGAAGAACATCACTGGAAGCAGTCAAGCGGGGGTCCTCCCCGAACAAACAAACCCCCCTAACTCGCAGACAAGACACATTGACAGTAGCACCCCACCCTGTACCTGCTCCCATTCGCCTACCGCCAACCCCCGGGACCTCCGTAGTTTTTCCTGTGGGGCGTTTGGTCACATTGCTCGGGTATGTCCTCAAAAGGAGGAGCCCATGGAAGTTGAGCTCACCCGTTCGTACTACTGCAACCCCATGGGCAAGAAGCCCCCTTATCATCGGACTGTAAGGGTGAATGGGGAAAACAGAAGCGCTCTAATGGATACGGGCTGCCTCCAGAGCGTGATGCAACCTTCTGCTATACCGGGAGGGGTCACCCAAACAACAGGAGTCGTCAACATACAATGTGTACATGGTGATAACAAGATGTATCCTACCACTGATGTACAGGTGCAACACGGACCCTCCTTCTAACCAGTGTCCTTGCGAGCTGGGGTTGGTGCCCCGTCTGCCAGAGACAGTGGTCCTTGGATCGGACTATCTGTACTTGTCTGACCTGGTGCCGGAAATGGGGCGATACAAAGGGGATGATGGACGGAGCGTTTGAGCCAATCAAAAAAATGGGCATCGGCCGTGACGACTGATGGCACTCTGCTCCTTTTTCACAGGAGGCTTCCATCGCCTGTCCTCCAGAGAAAGTCTAGAAAAGCGGGAAACAGAAGAAAAGAGAAAGAAGAAACTGGCCTAGGATTGCCTTAACCCTGGTAGTACGATAGGGGTTTCTTTTCAGCAGAGAGGGAAGACCCGACATTGAGAGAAGCCTGGAACTGGACCACCAATGTTGAAGACCCTGACCAAGTAGGTCCCTGTTTTATTACCAAGGGAGGGCTGGTGTAAAGAAGGGGAGGGGGGGGGGGACCATCCTCTTCAGTTACTGGTACCCCAGTCATACAGAGAGAAAGTGATGTTTCTTGCACATAGTCATCTTCTTAGGGGACATTTTGGGGAGGAAAAGACAGAAAAATCGATTGAGAGAGAGGTTCTTTTGGCCAGGCATATGCCAGCAAGTCCATCAGTACTGTAAGAGGTGCCTGATTTGCCAAAAGTATAGCCGGTCCCTGCCCCCTAAAGTTCCCTTACGCCCTTTACCCATTATCGAGGAGCCATTTACACGAGTCGGGATGGATATTAATGGTCCCTTGCTCCCCTCTCGAAGTGGGTGCAGATATGTGTTGGTCGTGGTAAATTATGCGACCCGTTTCTCTGAGGCGGTGGCTCTCCGACATCCCAACGCTCAGCAGATAGCAAAGGCCATGGTGAACATCTTTTCGAGGGTGTGGTTTCCCAGGGAGATAATAACAGACCAGGGAACACCCTTTGTCTCCAGGCTCATGAAGCAGATATGCTTGCAGCTAGGTATTAAACAAATACGCACTGCAGCCTAACACCCCCAGACGGATGGTTTCGTGGAGAGGTATAATGCTACCCTCAAGACCACCTTGAAAAAGCTGTTAGATCTCGAGACCCGCAGCTGGGAGGACATGTCACCACTCGCCCTTTTCGCTATAAGGTGTAAACCTAAGAAAAGCACAGGGTATTCGTTGTTTGATTTATTATACGGTTGTCAACCCCGTACCTTACTGGATATGGCAAGGGAAGAAAAACAAGAAGGGACCAAACCCCTCCCTGAATATGTCCTGAACTTCAAAACATATCTTCAGGAGATACGCAGCACATGTAGAACCCATATGGAAAACGCCCAGGAAACCCAACAGTGACAGTATGACAAAAAAAACAAGGAGCGAGACCTAATAGTGGCCTACCTCCGACCATAAGCTTTTAGGGCAGTGGCAGGGCCCCTTTCAGGTCATAGAGGTAGTCACACCCGTGACCTACCGTCTTAAGATGGATCCCACAAAGAAAGAGAACACTCAGATCTTCCATATAAATCTGTTGAAAAAATGGGAAGGGGGAATCCTTCTACCTGTGTCTTTAACCATACCTACCCCCGTTATATCAACAAAGCATGGATCCTGAGTTATCGGAAGGGCAGCGGAATGCCCTGAGTTCTAGCTTGAGGCTTCTTCAAGCAGTGTTCTGCACCACTCCAGGTAGAACCACCCTCATAGAAAACTCCATCACCACACACCCTGGGAAAAGGGTGAAGCTACGACCGTACCTGCTCCCCGAATCTCAGAGACAGGCCGTAGACAGGCAGGTATAACAGATGCTGCAAATGGGGGTGATAGAGAAATCAAAAAGTGAGTGGAATTCGCCCATCGTGTTGGTACCAAAGCCTGACGGGTCCATCAAGTTTTGTATCGACTTTCGAGAGGTCAACAAAATCTCACAATTCGACTCCTATCGCTTACCACGTGTAGACGAAATGATTGAGAGGCTGGGGAAAGACAGTTATATTAGTACGCTAGACCTGTGTAAAGGATACTGGCAGGTACCCCTAAAAAAATCAGATAGGAAGAAGATCGCCTTCTCAACCCCCAGAAAGTTGTACCACTTTACAGTGTTGCCCTTTGGGTTACACGGGGGCCCGGCCACCTTCCAAAGATTAATGAACACCATACTTGCACCCTGTGCCGATTATGCAGCAGCATACATCGATGATATAGTGATTCACAGTGCCACTTGGGACCAACGTATAGACCACCTTACCACCGTTATACGAACCTTAGGAGAGGGTGGCCTGACAATCAACCCTGCCAAAAGCCGGTTACCGGCCAGATCAGTAAAATACCTTGGGGACTTGCTTGGGGAAGGGCTTATTAAACCCCAGAACGAGAAAGTCGCAGCCATAGCAGAAGTCCCCTTCCCCCACACAAAGAAAGAGTTAAGGGACCTCCTGGATATCCTGGGGTATTACAGGAGGTTCATCCCTCACAAAAGGCCACTCCCTTAACAGACCTCCTGCAGAAACAGGTAAACACCGAAAAGGAGCTACGACAACCCTCAGATAGACTTCAGCGTGCCTTCCAGGACCTGAAAACCGCCCTCACCACAAAGCCTGTGCTATTGAGTCCTGACTACAGGAAGCCCTTTGTCCTCCAAACCGATGCCTCGGAACATGGACTGGGGGCTGTCTTGTCCCAAAATGACTCCCATGAACAAGAACGCCCTATATTGTACATCAGACGAAAGCTCTTCCCCCGCATAAAAAAGGTATTCAGTAATTGAAAAGGAGGACTTGGCCATCAAATGGGCAATTGAAACTCTCCGATATTATTTAGAGGGGAGGGAGTTCACTTTATACACAGGCCATGCCCCTTTGGAATGGCTTTCTCGCAACAAAGGACACAATGACAAAGTCATGAGATGGTTCTTGGTCCTCCAGCCCTTCCATTTTACTACCCTACACTGAAAAGGGAAGGAACAAACAAATGCAGAATACTTGTCCCGGCATCCACTTGACTCTTTTCTTGCTGGCAAGAAAGTTAGGAAAGCGGGATGTGAGAGGGGTGATGGGGTTTCCGGCATCCACCCCTTGCCTTCCGGTCCTACGAACATTGTACATCATGACAGGAATCTGATGTGGCTGGAACAGCAAGAGTTAACATTTCCTGCTAACTCTCGCGCACAGGGACATGTTGCCCAGCTGGGAGGCCCTGACAAATAGGAACAAAGAGAGGTGGGCCTCAAGCCCAAAAGAAGGCTCCTGAGAATCCAGAGGCGGCGTCGAACCCAGAAGGAGAGGAGAACGAAGACATCGCGCTACGGAAGGCTGTTGTGGAGCAGAACACCTCAACCAGTGAGAAGCCTCGAACCACCAGACGAGGACTGAGGACCCGAGACCTGGACGGAGGAGTGGTGGACGCCCCCCGGAGGATAATGGTGAGCCACCTCAACTCAGGAGAGTTGCGGCTGATGCGGTACGTGACTAGGGAGGGAGGGAGGAGTGAAGGAAGGGAATCGGGGAAAGGGTTTTTGTTTTACTTCCACGCCTGTATAGCACTGTTCTCCGTTTCTCCATCACTGTCCTGCACAGTCCCTACCCCTCACTCCTTGTCTCAAACCCCACCTAGGAACTAAGCGCACTTCAGTGACGTAAAAACCGGCATCTGTCAGCTCTAATAATTAAGTGGCTCTGGGGTTTTCAGATATCTGGCAGAAAGGTTTCAGGACCTTATAGAGTACATCAATATCCTCCTGTTGGGAATGGGGAAGAGTTCTATCCTGACAAAACGCCTAAAAGACCAGAAAACTTACCGCCTCTTTCTGTTTTCTACTCTCTCTCTCGTGAGCCTCCTGGGTATCCACTGAAGAAGAACCATCCAGAGCAGTAGAGGACAGCCGCCCCACCAAGAGGACGGAGAAGAGTACCTTCATTCCCCTAATGCAGACTAAGTTATTGACATCATTGAGCCCTGACTTTGGCCTCCTCGTTTCTTCTTCCGCCCGTCCCTCTCACAGCCCTTTTTCTTTTTGTGAGGGATTCTGTATTCAGTGTCTGCCTTTCTTTTCAAAAGTATTACTGGTTTAGCTGTCGTGTGTCCAGTATTAGGATTTATATGAATCTTTTGTTTAGGATCCAGTTTTTCCTTTATTTTCTCCAAAATAGTCTTCGCTGACTGTAAGGAGTCTCTTTTTGTTGTGACACCAACATTTTCGATGGCAAGCTGGACTTTTGCTTTTTCTCTTTTGATCCGAGATGTTCCAGAACCGAAGGGGTATCATCTCGGCCCGGGCCCGAGCCGGAAGGCGTGACTTGCTGTTTCGGTGCTGAGCCCAAAGGCGGGGCATTTGAATCAGAGTCACGGTGCCTACCATGGCCTGTTTTCAGTGGTGGCCCAACAGACGTTTGTTTTGTTGGAGTGGGTTTGGTGGGCAAAGGAGTTTTGGTTCTCATGGCACACTGTCCAGCCGGAACGTCTTAGGACTCAAGGTCGAGCTCCAATTCAGAATTCTGGAGGGAAATGGCCTCTTCTTACTCCGCTGCTATTTCTTCATGCCCCTGCTCGATGTCCTCACCGAAGATATCAGGGGTGTCCTGGATACTCTGTCGTGGCATATCTCACCATTGAGACCGACGGTCCTGCAGAGGCCTTTTGGAACGGAACAACTAACATGCGCTGCTGTCTTCCTCTTTATGATCCGGGATGAGACAGAGGTTGCAGACCGTATGCTGGTCAGTCCCCAAATATTTTGAGTGGCATCGAGGACAGAATTGAAAACCGCATCAGTTCCATTGGTGGAAGGCTGGAGGCTGGTTCTTGAAGTAGAAGTCGAGGTAGGCCCAAAGGCAGCGGTTAAGAGTTTTTTCGATAATATAGATTCGATTTTCTTAAATTTCAACATGAAAAGGTGGAGACGCGATCGAAAACAATACCAACTAGGGTAGAGTGAATTGCGCACTGAAGGGATCCCGATTAACGGTTTAAAATCAGAGCACCGCAATACAAGTCCGAACCCGATGGCGGAAAGAAAACAATCTAACAATGGAGTCAATGCCCACATGCACTATCACCGAAAGGAGAAGTCACCTTACCTCGTGACTGGAAAAGACTCCTTAAAAAAAAAAACATGCCAACATCCGGACACAACACTAGATGGCAGGAGTATGCAAAGCATGTGTATCTACAGCACACATGCCTCGAACATAAGCTTTCTTTTTTTCCTCCATTACCCGGAGATTGACATTCTCAACGTGTTTGGATGCAGCAGTCTGGTGCGTGCGCTCGATCTGTACATAGTTCCAACGAGTGTCAGAGCCATGTGTTGTTCTCCAATGTCAATCTTCGATTGTGTGGACCTTCTTTTTTGTCCGGAGGCTGTGTGGGCGTCGAAACTGTAGAGCTCCGATGCAGCCTTACAGAGCCCGATGGGAGGAAAAAATAAAGAAGCCATTCAACATGTGCAATACCTCGTGGAGGAAATACGATGCACAACGCAGACTTTAAAACTTCCTCGAGAAAAACAACTTGCAGATTCCGGAATCCAACATTAGGTGGCAAGATTGTGCTTAGCATGTGTATCTGCAACCAAAACATGCTATGAATACAGTGTTACACATCAGCATTCTCAAAGTTCAACAACATAGGCTTGAACGGCATGCACATAAAAACAGTAGCCTAAGTGTTAATGGGTCTATCGCCCTGGACAGGAACGGTTAAAAAGTGTGATCATATGAAATCGATGTGGTGTTCATATGGTACATGTTGTGATCTGTTCTTATCTCAGGTAATCAGAAAGTCACACAAGTGGGGTACAGTTTTTAATCAGAGGTGTGGGTTGTAGGAATTTTGTGTATCACTGCAGATTCCAGAAATTTCCTCCACAGAAATGTGAGGGAAAAGGGTGATTTTAACCAAGGTTTAAAGGGCATGATGGGTAAGAAAGTGGAGTGCACGCAAGTCACACCACCCTGTGCTTCCTTGGGTGCCAAATTTTCGGAAATATCTGGGTTTAGTAGTTTCCCTCCATGGCCGTCGAGCCTCAACTCAAATACCACAGCGACATACATTGCTACAAAGGATTAATTTCCATGACGAAATCTTGATGTCTCCATGTTGCATTTTCGGGACTAGCTTGCCACACGAGCTAGGCCCAACAATAAAAGTTGGGTCTCGTTTTATAGAGAGAAGTATGGCAATACAGAATAGCTGAACATTTATTATATTCAAATGAATTTCTATTCACTTTTGCCTTCTAAATGGGAGGCAATGTGCAAAAAAACATATTTTGCAAAATCCCCTCTGAATCACATGATAGTAGAGGTCACCCCAATTTCAGAGTTGTACAAATAACCACTATTTCAAAACTCGGTGCACATTTAAAAAATGCATAGGTTTCCTTTACACCAGTTTTGATTTATTAGATTTTACCATAAGAATTGCTGCATTTTCGGTACACATTGAATAATATAAGATGGAGCTCAGTTCTTGGTTCTGGCTTTCGCATGTTTTTGGACACCTTAAAAGAATATGTTACTTACCTGCTGTAAAAAACGTTCTGGTGCCGAAGTATGAGGTTTAAAAGAAGGATGTAAGTGAATGGGATGCAGTAGAGGGATTGCATTTGAAAAATACAAGAAGGGATGAGTAATTGACCGGATCTTGCTGAATGGGCGGTAATGCTTATGGGTTTATTGACCCTTCGAATAACAGGCTGCCTTGAACAATAGAAGGAATTAATAATAGAAATCATAGGAAATGTATCAGGGAAGTAATAAAACAAGAGAGGGAACTGTGCAGAAAAGGTAAAAATATAACACAATATACCAGTAATTGAATAAGTAGTTGCCACTCCAAATCGGATTCTGACAAAAAACTGGCACAATGGAAGGTGGTGGTACTGGGCAAGGGGAGTCTATATGTTGCTTTCGTAGACCTGAAGTCAGCATTTGACCTTGTGCCCTGTGAAAAGCTTTGGGTGGTGTTGAGAGACATGGGGATGCCTCTGGAGATCCTGGCATTGGTTGTTCGTCTCCATGATGACAACTATGCCAGGGTACGATGGGGTAACCAAGGCCAAGGCCATTATTGTCAAAAGGGAAGTCCGGCAAAGATGTGTCCTTGCCGCCAAATTTCTTTCCCTTTACATCAACCAAGTTGTGAACTTGTTAGCTAGGATCCTAGCTGATGCACCTTCGCTAGGGAATATGAAGATTGCCACGCTTCTCTTTGCAGCCAAAACGCTCCTTGTTTCTAAAACTCCCAAGGGACTCAAGGCACTATTAAACCAATTCAGGGCTTTCTGCGATGAGGGGGGGGGGCTAGAAATAAACACCACTAAAACAAAACCCATGATGCTAAACCCGCACAAATCCTTCAAAGGATGCTTAACTTTAAACAACACTTCTTTAGAGCAGGTATGTAGCTTCGAATATTTGGGTATAAGATTGGCTGAAAGCATGACCTGGAAGCAACATGTGACTAAGACTAATTTAAAATTTAAATAGATAGTTGGAGCCCTGAGAAAGGAACATTCTTGTTCATATACTAAACTGATTGCCCCAGCCCTACAGATCTATAAAAGCAAAGCAGTAAGCAGTGCTCTTTATGTGGCTGAGCTGTGGGGCTTCGAGAAAATGGATGACCTAAATGCAACTGAGCATAGGTACCGTAGGAATTTAGTTTCCCTCCCACCTGGCACCCCACTCAAATTAGATATGGGGGTTAAATCATTAAAAGACTTAGCCAAACTACGTCCCCTACGTTTTTGGCAGAGATTGAATTCGACCCCTGAATTGTTCCCGTATGTCAAAGCCTTAGAAGAAGTTTGCACCGTAGACATTTCTAAGAAGATTGGTTGGATAAGGAACATCGATATTCTACATAAGAACAATTGTTTAAAAGGGGGTTGTACTTACCGCCTGGAAAACCTCACAAAAAACAACTAAAATCTATGTACTGGGATTGGGTATTTGATAATGGGTCTAAGAATAGTAAAATAGGAAGATCACCAGGGAATTTCTAGATTTCAAATTGTTGTGATACCTGGAGGGTATCTTTGATTTTATACAGGTGCCGGTAGATAACAAGTTATACACCCAATTGAGACATGGCATAGTCTCCCTGAATGTGCTTACTAGTACATCGTTGTATAATGCTGCTAGCAACAAGGGTTGTCCCTGCTGTTTTGCTCCAACAGAAACCTTAGGCCAGGTTTTTTGTGGCTGTCCAGCATACATAGGCCCTAAAAGCAGATGGCTTGCTCCTATATGCAAACAGCTGGGAACTAGAGATCATAGTGTGGCACTGTGCATTTTATAATCCGATGCAAGACCTTTGTTTGCTTGTGCAATTGCTAAGTTCCTAGGCCACAATAGGAGAATCAGAAGGAAAGTACAATCTGAATCGCTTATTTCATCGATCTGATTTATGCGAGTCCCCTAATTTTGGCCAGTGAACATCAATCCACATTACACCCTTTTAAAGCAGACAGTATATAGTTTTTAATAGTGGAAGGTTCAGGGTTCATTGTTCCATTGTTTTATAGTTATTTTATCTCTTTTATTCGATGAGGAATTTTAATTGGCATAGTCTTTTTATATTGCATCCAAGTCGTAAAGTGAGATTTTGGTTTAATGTATTGTTTTAATGAAATTAATGAATTTTGTATAAATAATCTTTATAAATCAATGTATATGCACTTTGCACTTTTAAGGATTGTCGAAAAAAATAACGTTTATTGATTAAGTATACGTTGTCTGGGGACTAAGTGGAATCGGTACCATTTACAACTATATTGACGCTACTGTGGTTTTGTATTTCTGAAGTAAAATGCAATAAAGTTTATTATATGAAAAACCTTCTGCTGGATACCTCTATCAACCTGCAGATTCCGCACCTGTACAATAAACCCAGGTGTCAGACTTGATCTGGAACCTTTAAAGCTCTCATGTCACCGATAGGGGGCACTGGCTTTGCATTAACACCAGAAGTGTCATCAGATGAACTCACTGAAGCCGAACAGCACCCCACCCCAGTGCAACAACATGAGTTTTCGTCCCTTTTCTTCCCAGCCTTCAAGGCAAGCAGACGGAATGATCAACAGAGTAGTGTAGTGCCAAAATAAACCAAATCAACAAGTTACTTACCTTCGGTAACGATATATCTGTAAGAAACATAGGTTAGTTAGATAAATTAATATATAAGTACCCCCAGGCGTCAGACTGGATCTGAAAAGTTTTTCGTCAGCAGTATCCCCTGCGCGTCGGAAGGTGGCGTCGGTCGACTCTGCTTTCGTCGGTGGCGTTGTGGTCGCCGGGATGACGTCGTGGTAGCCACATAGACGCTGCCCCCGCGCTGTCAGTTCTGTACACGACTTTCCACACCAGAAGCGCAGAGCCATGCAAGACACTGACCACTGGTGCACAAAACTAGGCCATGAAAGGAAGTCCTTAACCCTAAAAGTCGGTTTGCAGGACAGGGAGGATGGGTGGTGCGGTAATGAATCTATATCTAACCTATTTTTCTTACAGATATATCGTTACCAAAGGTAAGTAACTTGTTAATCTGAAAGAAACAGTTAGTTATAGATCCCTTACCTTAGAATAGATACCCCAGCAATGCCAAACCCGGAAGTGGGTCTGCAAACAAGATTACACCAGAAAGTCCTGGAGAACAGAACAGCCACAGAAGCCGTCTCTCCGGATTTGGCTGCGCAGGCAGTTGTGTTTGGTGAACGTGTGCAGCGATGCCCATGTACCTGCCTGACAGATGTCATTAAGGGGGACTCCCCGTCCCAAAGCAGAGGTGGCTGCCTTCGACCTGGTGGAATGAGCGCGCAGTCCCACTGGAGGCTCCATCTTTATCAAAGAATAGTAAGCTTTGATGCACAGAACGACCAACCTGGAGATGGTCGGTTTGTGCACGGCCTGACCTTTCTTAGCGCCCACGTAACCAACAAAGAGCTGGTCGTCCACCCGGAATTGTTTGGTGCAATCCAAGTAGAATGATGTGGAGGCGGAAAGAAGGTGGGCAAAGTGATGGTTTGGCCAATGTGGAAAGAAGAGGGAAGAAAGGAAGGTCTAGTTCTAACTACGCCTTGTCTGGATGGACAGGCAGAAAGGGATGCTTGGAAGAAAGAGCTTGTAGCTCACTCACCCTTCATGCAGGGATGATGGCCACCAGAAAGGCTGTTTTCAAAGTGAGAGGACAGTTATGGTGTGGCTCAAAGGGAGCGCACATAAGATTTGTAAGAACTAAGTTCAAGTCCCACTGGGGCATTACAAAGGGAACAGGAGGAAAAAGATGAGTAATACCCTTAAGGAATCTATTTACAACAGGGGACTTGAAAAGAGAAGGCTGATCAGGTAGCCTGGGGAAGGCTGAAATGGGTGAGAGGTAGCCCTTTAGAGTGCCCAGAGCAGAGCCCTGCTGGGCCGTAGAAAGGAGGAACAAGAAAACCTTAGAAAGAGGGGCGGAAAGGGGATTCACAGCCTCTGCTGTGCACCATGGCACAAATTTGTTCCATCCACAGGCATATACCGCATTAGTGGAGGGACGCCTGGTTGCCAAGATAACATCGCAGACTTCGGGAGGCAGGTCAAACATCATCAACTGCCGCCGCTCAATCTCCACGCAAGGAGGTGGAGGCTGGACAGATTCAGGTGGAGGACCGTCTCCTGCTGCTGTGACAGAGGATCCTCCCGAAGAGGCAGTCAGATCGGAGGATCGATGGCCATGTTGAGCAGCTTGAGATACCAGACTCTTCATGCCCAATCGGGAGCCACAAGAATGACTTGGGCCCGGTCGCGCTTGATCTTCTTCAGCACTCTGGGCAGAAGTGGTATAGGCGGAAAGGCGCATAGAAAACTGCAACTCCACTTGCAATGAAAAGCGTCGCCTAGCGAGTGCCACCTTGAAAATTTCAACACGCAGAACTGCTGACATTGCACATTCTCTTCGGTGGCGAATAGATCTAACCAAGGTTCTCCCCACTGCCGAAAGAGACCTTGTACCATGTCTGCGTGAAGACGCCATTCGTGATCCATCTGCCCTGGCGTTCAAGGAACCTGCCAGGTGTTGAACCACCAGGGATATGCCCTGATGTTCCAGCCATGCCCAGAAGCGGAGGGCCTCCTGACATAGGGTCCACGACCCCACCCCACCCTGTTTGTTGCAGTACCACATGGTGGTGGTGTTGTCTGTGAACACCTGCACTACTCTTCCCCGGACAGAGGGAAGTAATGCTTTGAGTGCAAAACGAATCGCCCAAAGATCCAGAAGGTTGATATGGAGCCTGGACTCCACCGGACACCAGAGGTCTCTAATCTCCACCTCCCCCATGTGGCTTCCCCATCCCAGAAGTGCTGCATCGGGCACCACTGTGAACTCTGGTTGAGGAAGGGAGAGGGATCTGCCGTCGACCCAATCCTGGTTTGTTAGCCACCACTGCAATTGGTGTGCAGTGCCCTCCGAGATCTGGACGCAATCGGACAGGTTCCCTGAAGTTTTGCCCACTGGAACTTCAGGTTCCACTGTAGAGCCCGCATATGCCATTTGGCATGGTCCACCAGCAGGATGCCGGAGGCCATCAGACCCAGTAGCCTGAGGGTCATCCTGACCGAAACCAGGGATAGAGGCTGTAAGATCGGAATCATAACCCGAATATCCAGGACTTGCTGTTCCGGAGGATAGACCCGAAACTGTGTCATGTCCAGAACCGCCCAGATGAAGAGGAGCTTTCGAGATCGAGTCAGGTGTGACTTCGGCACGTTGATGGAAAACCCCAGCAAATGCAGGTGGTCTGCCGTAGTCTGGAAGTGGGAGATGACAGCCTGGGGCGAGCCCACCTTCAACAGCCAGTCATCGAGACAGGGGAAGACTGGAACCCCTGATCTGAGCAGATGAGCTGCGACCACAACCATCACTTTCGTGAACACACGAGGGGCACTAGTAAGGCCAAAGGGGAGCACGATAAACTGAATGTGCTCGTGGCCTACCGCGAACCGCACGTAAGGCCGGTGGGACAGCAGGATGGAGATGTGAAAGTGAGCGTCCTGCAAGTTCAACGCTACCATCCAGGGTCGAGGGCAGACAGGACCTGAGTGAGCGTCAACATTTTTTACTTCTCCTTCCTGAGGATGCGGTTGACGTTCCTGAGATCCAAAATAGGACGCAGGCCTTTGTCCTTCTTGGGCACCAGAAAGTAGTGGGAATAGCAACCACAACCTACTTCTGGGACAGGAACGCGCTCAATGGCTCCCCTGGCCAAGAGTGCCGAAACTTCCTATTGGAGAAGGGCTAGATGATCCTCCGACATGCTATGGTACTAAGGTGGAATGGATGGAGGGGTTGTCTCGATGGGGAGGGAGCAGCCCCAGCAGACTATTTGCAAAACCCACCTGTTCGACGTGACAGTGCGCCAGTGGGGGAAGTGATGGCGAATCCTGCCGCCCACTGGCATTTGGTGGCCCTGAAAGGTCGGACTAGAAGGGTTTGGAGGCTGCTGCAGAGGGGGCTGTGGTGGACTGGCCCGCCTGCTGGCCCACAGAACCACGGAGCTGGTTCCCATGTCCCAGGCCGCATAGAGGCTGAACAGCTTGTGCCGGCCTGTGGCTCTGGGTGGGGCACCCTTCCGTAGCCACAAAAGGGACGAAAGTTAGACTGCACAGGGCATGTGGTGAGGAGGCCCAAGGACCTGGCCATAGCTAAAGAGTCCTGAAAGTGCTCCAGCTCGTTTTCTGCCATGTTGCCGAAAAGGCCATCAAAGGGCATGTCAATAAGAGTGGGTTGGACTTCCCCCCAAAAACCAATCAACCTCAACCAGGTGTAGCATCTAAGGGCTACCGACGTGGAAATCGTTCTGCCTAGTGAGTTGGCGGTATCCAGCCCACTTGGCCGTGTCTCTCCCTTCGGAAACTGAGTGAGCACGGCCTGGGCCTTCTCCGGACACTGAGGCAGCACTTGCGCAACTGTATCCCACACGGAGTGGGTGTAATGGCCCAACAGACATGCAGTGTTTACTGACTGTAGTTCCAAGATGGAGGAAGAAAACATCTTCTTCCCAAGATGGTCCAGCATTTTGGATTCCCTATCAGGTGGAGCGGTAGGGAATGCGCCCTTGGAGGTGGAGGCTTGGACCACTAAGCTCTCAGGGCTGGGGTGTTGGGAGAGGAGAGTGTGGTCGCCCGGGGCCGGGCGGTGGTGTCGGGCAATCACCTTGTCCACAGGAGCCCCTGTGTTGGGCCTGGACCAGGTGCCCAAAAGGAAGTCAGTGAGGGTTCATTAAACGGCAGCAGGAGCTCCGTAGAGCTCCCTGCCAGTTGAAGCACCTCTGTCAGGAGGTTAGTTTTGACTGCCACTATAGGTAGCTCGAAGTGGAGAGCCTCGGCCGCCCTACGCAACACCACTGCGTATGAAGCTCCCGCCTCCGTAGCCACGGTAGGAAGAGACAACATGCCAAGATCAGGGGAGGTATCCAGACCACTGGCTTCCCCCAGTTCCTCTCTCTAGTCCTGCTAGTCCTGCTCAGACCCCTCCTAGTCCTCCTCACCCTCCTCTGGCTGCCAATCTGATCTTAAAGAGCCAAGGTAGAACAGGGGCGCAAAAGTACCCGTTGGCACCAATCCGGCTCCGTGTCTACCTCGAAGTGGAGGCTGGGGTCGAGGTCGGCTGGGGACACAGCCGGCGCCGGCTGCGGATGTGGTGCCGGTGGAATCGGCACATGAGGAGGCGTAACAAGGTCGACCGGTGCCGATCCGGATCCAGGCCTGGATCCAAGGGAACCCTGTGGGGCTGAGGCCCCAGCCGAGTCCACGGGGTCATAAGGTGCGCCAACGGAGTTGGCCTGCCCAAAGATGGCGTGCATCGCTTCGTAAAACTGAGGAAGCTGGGCAGGAGTCGCTCCCGGTCCCGGGAAGGGGGGAAAATAGGAGACGACCCTTCAGGCTCCGCACGCAGAGTTGCGGGGAGGCACCACCCGCATCCCTCGGCCGACAAAAGGGGAGAAGTCGAAGAGCGACGATGCTTCTTCGACTTCTTCTTGTGCTGCGACTTACTGGACCCCGAGTGAGAAGACTTGGACGAAGAATGGTGGTGGCTACGAGACCGGTCCCTCGACCTCCTACGCAACCGGGACCTGCTGGGCCTCGAGTAGCTTTCGGGACCGCTCCCACAAAGACTTCGGGTTCACGGTCTGGCAGTCGGAGCACGACTTGGGGTCGTGGTCGCGCTCCAGGCAGTAGAGGCACACGCGGTGCGGATCCGTCACTGACATCAGTCAGTTACAGGAACTGCAAGCCTTGAAGCCGTGCATCCCTTGTGCACCAGGAGTCGATGGAATCAAAAAACAATGTCGACAAAAGTAGAGAAAAAGTCAGTGAAAAAGTGACTGGTGGTACCGCTCTCTCCCGATCTGCTCTTGCTGGCATGGAAAAAGAAAGAACTGACGTCAGCGTGCGAGGGTGGTGTCTATGTAGCTCCGCAACATCATACCGGCGACCAGGACGAACGCGGACTCCACCTACGCCACCTTCCGATGTTCTGCTAATGAAAAACTTTCCGGATCCAGTCTGAAGCCTGGGGGTAATTCTAAGGTAAGGAATCTTTTACTAACTGTATCTTTTCGATAGTGTCTTATTTTCTCTAAAACAATCCATCAAACGAATGAGGGCTAGTCAGTGAGGATTCTGCAGGTAGATGCAGCCCATATGCCTCAAACAGATTTTTTCTGCTGATTGATACTTCTAACTGCAGATTCCTCGGCTGTAGAATAGATCCCGGAGCAGTACCCTACCACAAGGAGGGTTGATGGACAGAGACATCAGAAGCTCGGTCAAAACAAATCTAATAAAGTGACAGGCTCTCTGATCTTCCAAATTCAGTGAGTAATGCTTTGCAAAAATGTGTAATGCCGCCTATATAGCGTCTTGCATATTTCTGTGATTGGGACTCCTCTTGACCACCGTGGAATGGGCTCTGATCACTTCTGGTGGGTTCTTCTTAACCAAAGCGTAGAAGGTTTTGATGCGGAGAATGATACACCTCAAAAGAGTCCTCTTCTGTACAGCTTTACTCTTCTTGGTGCAACAGTTCTACATGAAGCGCAGATCATCCAATCGTGTAGCCTTTGTGCAGTGTAAGTAATACTTGAACCGTTTGTCTAGAATCCAACCTTTGCAAACACTCCTCCCCCTTCATGGTATGGGGTGGGGCTAAACGGTCTGAAGGGTGATGGATTTACTCAGATATAAGGGAGTTATCACATTTGGCAGGAAAGTAGCCCTGGTTCTCACCATCAACTTGTCAGGATAAACAGAAGAATATTGAGGAGAGGATCTATGAGCTTGTAGGTTGCTCAACTGTCTGGCTGAAGGATCACTACCTACCAGAACAACTATTTTCAAAGTTAATGTCCTTAAAGAAGAACAATGCAGGGGCTCATATGGATTCCGCAACTAAATTACGATCCCACTGATTTGATTTTAAGTTGCATATTACACAAATACCTGTAGGCGTCTTGGCGCTGAAGTAGCAAGTTAGAGAGAGAAGACTGTGGTAATTCATTCCTAAAAAGCCATTTTTTTGGTGTCAAAAAAGAGGGTTTGAGGATAAAGATTTGTCAAAACCCTTAAAAAAATGTATTCCAACAGGATGTGAAAAGGGACAGCTGATGTAGCAGAAAAGGTGACACTGATAATGCAGTCAGATACTCCTTGACAGTGCCAACCGCACAACCCATCCGCGCAAGGAAAAAAGCAGATTGCAGGACTTGAGAAAGCTTAGCTTGTAAGAAGTCTAGAATAAGCTGACTTTGTCAAAGAGAGAGAAGTCTTCTCTGATTGAAACAAGACGCGTTTCGCTATACCCGGACTTGTACAGTAGGAACTTCGATGCTGTACTACTATATTTACGAATGAAGTATTGGGCTTTGTATTTATATACGAGCGTTTTTGTCTTTCTGACCTTCTACACATTATAAGTGCTTATACTCCAAAACTGGACAGACTGAACACTAGTCATTTTTTAACAAGTCAACTACACTTTAATTTCCCTTTTTGACATTGGAAAGTGTTTCAAAGTCCTACTCTGTAACTGAAAAATCAAAGCATCTGGCTCATCGTTATTGCTGTGGGATATCCAATACTATTGAGGGATCCCGAGGATTTACGCTACGATCCTTTCAACTATCTTCCGAGCCTTGAAGGAGTCGTTTTACCAAGAAACACTTGTCGGCTGTCGGCATCAACATTCCCTACGTGTCAACACAATCAAGATCTTTTTGCCTTCTTCCTTGTTTTGTACTTTGGATGACTACTGTTTTCATTAGATACACAGAATGATGTTCTATTTATTATTAGAATAACTGACAACAAGGTCAGTAGTGAAACTTAATAGTGGCTGTGCTCTGCATTTAACTAATTGTTTCTGTGTGTATGGGGAAAAGTTTTTCCATACAAGATAACACTAGGTGAGTGGCACAATGTTGTACATTGAGCACGCCCTCTAACAGATTGTTACACCTGGACTTTTGGTAAGCAGTACGGAGGTGCTGGCCAGTGCTTTTTTGTACCACTGTCATTCCTGTTGTAATAGTTATGAATATCAACTTGTCTGGGTAAAAGACGTAAAAGGTGGAGAAACCAAGAGGGCCTGAAGTTCTCCGACATTATGGGCTGAGGTAATTTCCACCAAGACTGGTTTTCAGAGTGAGAGACTGAACTGCGCAACAGTGCTTTGGCATGAAAGGGGATACCATTTGAGAAACCAACAAAGGAAACGTATCCAGCTGAGAAATAAAATAAAATGCGTGAGAGAAAACAAGCAAGTAAATCTTTCAGAAAATATGCCACTAGTGGTGACTTAAACAGAGAGGGCAGGCTAGGGAGACACACAAAGGCAGACACAGCAGTCTAATAATCATTTAAAATAGCAACTACCAGGCCCTGCTGGCAGGAGAAAGTGTGAAATAGCGTGGAGTAAGTTGCAAAAGCGGGAGTGAAAGTGGTTTGGACACACTGACTAACACCAGCAAAAAAATGCTTATGGTAGCCAAGATGATGTCTGCAACAATAGGTGGTGATTAGAAGGCCATAACTACAAGGCCTCTGTTTGCAGTGCTAGATTTCGACTTGTACAGCAACAGTGTTTGGGGATTGGGATAAATGACCTGGCCACCCGGCTGGGAGAGTACGTCCACCCGGCTTGGGCGAGGAAGAAGTTGTTAAGTAGATCAGTGTACCAAATTCTCCTCGTCCTGCTTGGGGTAATCAAAATCAGCTGTGCTCAATCCTTCTCCACTTTCTGCAGGAAGCTCAACAGAACCGTGATCAGGGAGATTGGGGGAATGTATAAAGCATAGCTCCATGACCAAATTAACCACACAAATGGTGATGCGAGGAATGCTTGCAAATAGTGTAACAAATGGCAATCGCTTGGAGTAGCATCCAAAGCCATTGTTTTGTTACCAAATTAACGAGAAGACATCCCCACACGATGACTCACGGGGAAAGTCTATCGTGCAACATAGAAGACACTTCCTTTTCCGGGCCATGGCAAAGACATTAACACATGGATAGCCCGATGTGAAGAATATAAGTTCTATTACTTTGTGGTGAATATCCCACTCATTGGCCTCTATGGAGAAGCCATTCAGAGCATTTGCCGCACGTTGAGAGTTATGCCGCTCCTGGGAAAATGTTCTATTGCTGGACCAACTGCCACATCCAAACAGCCTCTCAACACAAGATCAATGACCTCATACCATTCTGTAAGCTAATGTAGCGGACAGTGTTGGTATTAGACAAAACTTGAATGTTGCTCCCTGAAATGGAAAGGAGGAAAGTCCTCAAGGCAATACCAGCTGCTCCCAGCTTCAAAAAAGTAATGAGCAGCCACTCCTACGACATGAACTACATGCACTGTGATGTTGCCCAGATAAGCACTTCAGCCCCACCAAAAAAGCCTTCATAGCAATGGTAGCCTGTGATGGCAGAGGACTTATGGTGGAACCAAAAGATTGAAGGGACACATCCACCAGTATAGATCCATGGAGTTAGAATCATTGATCTGCACACAAGCCAAGAAACTACCCTGATATAAGAGCCATTATTTACTTAGCTACCCTTCAAGGGCCCTCACTCGTCATCTAGCATGCGGCACCGAAATAATGCATGAGACCATCAGACCAACCAGGTACAGGACTTGCAGAAGTGAACTCGGCCACTAGCCAGCTATCAGAGTATGGGAATTCATGAGTTCTTGACTAACACAGTGAAGTCTGCACTATGGCCAGAATGCTGGTGAAAACGTGAGGTGAAGCCTTCAGTCCAAACTGCAGAACCACTGATTGATGCTAAGACCCCATAGTGAACTTCCCAAGGGGCTGCAGAGTCAGACATGAATATGCACTCTGGAGATTCAGGGTCACAAGTGGAGCAGTGAAAATGATCTGTTATTCAGAATCCCACAGATCTTCATCTGTTGTGGGGACCCCAGAACAAAAAAAAGTAGCTACTCTCTTGAGACATCACAGGAATATACAACATCTTTTCAGACAGACTGCTATAAAGAGACAAGTGTTTTCAGTTGCTTTTAGATTCTATTGCAGTACCTTTTAAACATAAAATAATTTAAAAAATATAGGAAGCCCATATTTAACAAATATACCTTGCAAACTCATGCATAAAAGTAGAAAAATAAATATATATATATATATGTAAAAAAAAAACAAGAAAGAAAAACACACAATTACAAATGTTTCATTTCTTATCATCTCGGGTGAAAAAGTTAATTGTACCTTTGCCATCACATAAACAGCACACATCAGCAACTGATCTAAATGTCTGTCTTTCATCATATCAGTGCAGTGCACGAGAGAAAATTCAAAACATGTCCATATTTTCTTCATTAATTCTTCAGCAACATCCAGCTTAATGCACAGATCTCGCAGACGAACGCTTGCTAAGTGATAAACCTGTTGCAGCAGAAGATATAAAATGAAAGTAAATGTGCAACATATTTTTATTCATAAATGATAATAGCAAAATGTCAAATTGTAATTTACTGCAAAGAAAGGTATTATCTTAGTTTAGCATTACCGGATGAGTGATCTAGGGAATGTCTGTCGAAAGGCACAGTCTGCCACAAGGTATGTGCAACATCCTTAAGCTTAGCACTGAGTGTAAAAACATGAATTTCTTTATTTACTCTTCTTTACCACCTCTTGTACTCTATGTACTCTCTAGTTAGGGCTCTACTGGGAGAATGAGGGTGCAGTGTCAAAGGAAACCGAAAAAAGATGCACAAACAACTATGTTAATGTCCTTGCTGCACCAGGTAGTAAAGGCACCTTTCAGACATCCAGATGCAGAACTCTTTTGATGCTCCGTTCATTGCAGTGTATGTCTCCGCACAAGCTGTGGTTCACAAGGCAAGCCACAGGAAGAGGTCAGTAGCCGCTGCGGGGGACATATTTTGGTCCTCCCCAGTCCTGCAGTATCCTATCCAAAATGCCTGATTACAGCAGCAGCTCAGTTCCTGGGTAGACTGAAAATTGGAAACTCAGACAGGAACCGCAAGACAAAGCAGCTGTCTTCGAACCTAGCCAGCCTCAACCCATCCTCCAAACCTAATCACCTCGTGTATAACCTCCGTGTTCTGTGACTGACTTTGCATGTCTTTCAATTTATGAAAACAACTGTATGAGACCTTTCTCTTCTCCCAAAAATGTGTGATCCTCAATCAATACACCTGTGTGATTATATCACCTCTATGATTGTGAATGATCTCTGTTGGGGGCTTTGTAAAGTGGTAACACCCTTGCCAATACAATAATTTTTTTAGCCTGATTCTTCATTTTCCTCAGGTGTATAATTTATGAAAATACTGGAGGTGTTCTATCTTTTGGCATGAAACATAAAACACCGTGGGGTGTACACACCAAGTTTTCCTTCAATTAAGTCTCACGACTTAACCCTTCAGATGCTCGGGCCATGAGAACACCTTTGGTGCATTTCTCCTCGGCCCATGGGGCTCTGGTGCAGAGGTGTCTTTTGTCATGGGATCTAGTGGTGGAGTCTCTGGTGGTTGGAGGGGGCCTGCAGAAAGAGGCTGCAGGTGGTGACTTGAAGCCCAGTCTGGGGAAACCCAAGGAAGGGCTTAACTCTTTTGGATCTGGGGACCCCGTTGGCTGCATCACTTCCCTTGGACTTAGGCTCTGGGGCTTGGGTGCATAGCTGCTTTGAGGCGTTGGGTGGCAGCGGTCGCAGACTAACTCTTTTTCTTTGGTTTCTGCAGAGGAAGGCAAACAGGACAGCTGAGCCACTCTTGATGTGGGCCTCACTAACCCTAAAGTCCCTTGATGTTCAGGTCAATCTTCCTCTGTGTTGGTGTCTGGCCTAGACACAACAAGCCGTGGCTGCTACAAAGAGTCTAAGAGCCCAGGAATTGGTGTTGACGTCCCCACACTTGGAGGGAGGATGGATCTGACCTGTGGGAGCACTGTGTTGTGACGCATTACGCATTCCAGTTGATGAACCTTATTGATTCAGGTGCTAGGATGACAATAGTGACAGATGATCTTTTCAGGAAAACGTGGGGTTAAAAACAGCTTCTTCCTCAAGACAGAAACCCGGTTACCTATGATGGGAGGAAAATTGATTTAACAGGATATATTGAATGTCAATTAAAGTTCAAAAGAAAAGTGATTGTTGGGAAAGTATATGTAGCAAAGAAAGGACTGAATATTCTTGGGTGGTACCATCAAGGATTATTCAGAATGACACTAAGGCCTGGAAAGAAGGTTCAGGTTTCATTGGTTGCAGAGCACCCTGTTGACGAGCAAACCACTCCTGAGGGAGGTGAGAAGTGGATTAGCAAGTTTAAGGAAGTTTTTTGTGACAAGCTGGGAAAGACTGCCGGTTTTAAACATAGGATTAAGGTACAGAGTGGTAATGTGCCAGTGAAGAATATGCTGAGGAATGTTCCTTTCAGCATACAAGAGGACTTGTCACAAGTTTTTAAAAAAATATGTATAGATGGAGTTATTGAGCCCATCAAATCGTCCCTTTGGTTATCCCCTTTAGTTATAGCAAAGAAGAAAAATGGCTAGCTTAGGGTCTGTGTTGAGCGTAGGAGTCTGAATAAAGTTATCTGGGTAGACTCACATCCCCTACCAAGTATTGACAACATTGTTTCCACATTTGCAGGTGCTAAGGTTTTCAGTAAGATAGATTTGGCATCTGCATATCACCAGGTGGTACTTGATGAGTCATCTAAACATTACACAGAGTTTGTTTCTCCCATCGGGACGTTTCAGTTCAAAAGGATGCCTTTTGAATTGGCGTCCGCTGTGTGTGTTTTCCAACTTATGTTGGAAAATATTTTAGGTGGCATAAAGGGAATGGTGACTTTTCAAGATGACATACTTGTGGCAGGTAAAGATTTGGTCCATCATGATGAAATCATAGAATTAATACTAAGCAAGATACAAAAAGCAGGAATTGTTGCCAATGTAAAGAAGTGTGAGTTTGCCAAAGAAAGCATAGAGTATCTCGGTCATGTTATTTCTACAAAAGGGATTCTCCTAGACCTGGTCTAGTGGATGCTATCACTGATGCCCCTTGTTCAACTACTAAACAACATGTTTCGTCCTTTCAGGGCGTATGTGAATTCAATGCAAAATTTGTTGAGAACTTTTCTGCTAAAACTGTTAACCTAAGGGGGCGTGGCTTCGCGGGCGAAGATGGTGGACGCAGCCTTCTAGAGCTCCCACCAGCCCGACATTAATCCAATAATTTATCCTGGCTCCCGGACCTGATCTGCAGCCCACAAGAGTAGACACAGTGGCGAACAGCGGGGGGCGCCTTCCGGAGCGGCGTGTGGAGCTCCCGGGCCCCCTGGAGTGGCGATAGCGGCGGCGGCGGCCTGCGGCCTAGTCCCGGCGAGCACAGCCGGGGCCTCGATTTTGGCGACTCCCGGACGGGAGATCCTGGCGCTGGCCTGCCGCCTCGACTTTTGGTCCTGGCCCTGGGCCTCTGATCGGCGGCGGAGCAGAGAGTAGGAGCCCAGCGGTGCCCTCTATTGCAGGTGTAGCGGCCCGCGCTGTGGAGGCGTCGGAGGAGGGCTGCAGCCTGCACTGAGATCCGGAGACCGGGGCCTCGAGTTTGGAGGTCCCTGGCTGCTAGTGGTGGTGCCCGCAGGCAGCCTGGGCGGCGAGGCGGAGAGACCAACGGCGCTGTGGCCCCCAGGGCGCGGTCCTGCCCAGTGTGCCTGGCATAGCGCTGCTGTACTCCTTTGGACCCCTGATCGGTGGTTGGCTTGAGGCTCACGCAGGTGTAGCGCCCGAGACCTGAGGGCGTCCGGAAACCGTGGTGGCGGCGGCAAGGAGAGAGAAGTGAGTGTTCCGGGGGCCCCCCCCGTGTGTGGAGGAGGGGTTGGGGGGCCGCGGCCCACAGCTGGTGTGCCCGAGGACTACCCCAGACGATTGGGCAGTGGAGTGAGGGGGCCCCCGCAGTCCGAAGCCTGCGGCCGGTCGCTGAAGGGTCTGGAGTGGAACCACGAGGCCCCTTGTTGGGCCCAATGCGACCGCATACACACCTCGGCAAATGACAGGGGCGGAGGTGTGGTGACGGCGGTGCGGGGGTCAGGCTGATCAGGGCAACCTGGGAGTGCCCTAAGGAAGTCCCCCTGCCGGAGCAGTGGTGTTCCTGGGAAGGGGCAGCATCCTGACCAGTGGGTCATAGAGCGAGGAGACACAGCCCGGCCGGGACCACGCTATATTCTTTGGACAGGAGGGCAGAGCTGCATAGGGGCCTGGGGTGTCCCTGAACAACGAAGGACGACTGTGTGGAGGAGCCGTGCACCTGGGGGCAGGAGAGACTGTAGTGTGGAGTGGCCCCTGTCAATATCGGTGGCACGGGGAATCCGAGCTGAGGCGTCTTGCAAGCGGACTAAAGAGGGCAGCCTCCCTGTGCACCTCAGACATGACCAGAGGCGGAGGGGGCAGTGGGCCCGCCAAGCAGGGGCCCATTGACAAATTCACCGGCCGAGTGGGGGTCCCGGGGCATCTGGACGCGGCCAGGGTGCGGGGCCGGACAACGCAGCGCTCATGGCGGCGATAACTCAATCCAGGGACATGCTGGACACCAAAATAGGAGCGGTTGGGGCCGATGTGACCCTGCTGCGTCAGGACCTTCGCAATGCAGTGACTCGCATCACGGAGGCGGAATCCAGAATATCGAGTGTGGAGGACGATGTGGGGACCTTAAAGCAGAAAATGGCTGCGATGGAAAACATTCAAAAAGGCCTTGCGCTCCGAGTGGAGGATGCCGAAGGGCGCGCGCGCAGGAATAACCTTCGCTTTGTGGGTTTTCCCGAAGGATGCGAGAAGGGGAATATGGAACACTTCTTGTCCCAGTGGCTGGAGAGCTGGCTCCCTCCGGATGTTCTGTCGCGTTGTTTTGTAATAGAGCGTGCACATAGAGCCCTGACGCAGAAGCCGCCTGTCGGGGAACGGCCCCGGCTGGTGATAGCTAAGATTCTGAACTTCCATGACAGAGACACTATCTTACGAGAGGCGAGGGCAAAGGACTCTCTTATATTCGAGAACCAGAAGATCATGGTCTTTCCGGACTATACTAAGATGGTACAACAACAACGACACTCCTTCATAGCTGCCAAGGCGAAACTACGAGGCCTGAAGCTCCAGTATTCCTTACTTTATCCGGCCCGCCTACGGGTGGTATGCCAGTCACGGACCCACTTCTTTGATACCCCAGAGGAGGTCTTCAAGTGGACAGATGAGACGGTGAGGGTCCGGCCACATGCCCAACCGGGCTTGAATCCGGGTCTGTCGAGGGGCTCATCACAGGAGCGGGCGACCAGAGTGTCCGGAGTAAGAGGAACAGGAGATCTAGGTCACGGAAGCGCTCCTCTTCTCGCAGTGGAACACAGGACGGGGCACCTGCTGACTCTGACCACTCCGGAAAGGAACATTGAAGGACATCGGGGTGCGAGTTTGTCTGCTGGTATCGTGGGCTCCAGCTGGGAGTGGTCGGATGGCTGTGCTTTGCTGATCAGACAGTTGAGGACTGAGTGTATAGAGACTGTTCGCTCTGCATATTTCTGATTGTGTATAGCTGCGGGGTGGGGTTCGGGGAGCTTGTATACAGGGGCTTCTTGCCTACTACGTGGGTGGGAGTTGGCGGGGGGGGGTCCTTCTTGGTTTAGTGGGTAGTTGGGATCCATTGGTATGGTTGGCCTTGGGCGCTCTGTTTTGGGCCCGAGGTTGCCCATGCCGCGACAGATACTTCAGTGCTCTATGAGGTATAGGGGTGGGTGGCGGGGGAAGGGGGACAGGAAGTTGAGGGGGGTGTTCTGGGGGGGTGTGGGTGGGAGGGTCAGGGGGGGTGGGTGGGGGTGCACGTGATTTCTAATGCTTTGCTAATGATTGTGCTGTGTACTCGGGCCTGCTGCTGGCTGCTCTTGTTTTGTGTCCCCTGGGATCATGGCTGATGCATCTACTCCGGGGCTCCCCAGGGCGTCCATGCGCATACTGAGTTGGAATGTTAGGGGGATGTTGGATAAAATTAAGAGGGGGCAATTCTGCGATGGGGGAAGAGGGAAGCAGCGGATGTATTACTGCTACAAGAAACGCACATGAGGGGGACGAAAGTGCTCAGTCTGCAACGATTTGGCTACCAACAGGTTTTTCATGCTGGGTTTCCTAGGGGCTCCAGGGGGGTCGCCATTTTGGTCCATCGCAGGTTGGCTTATGTTCATGAGCGACAGTGGCTAGACCCGCAGGGTCGGTATGTCTTTGTGAAGAGAATGGTGGGTACGGAATCTGTTGTGTTTGGGAGTATATATGCCCCTCCCCCGTTGCAGTGGTCCCTGGCCGAGAGGTTGTTTGCGGTGTGGGCGGAAATCCCGGAGTCCCTGGCAGTACTGGGAGGAGATTGGAATGATGTGATGGATGCGAGTATGGACCGTCGGAGACCGCAGGGGACACTGACTGCTGCTACCCCCACCTGCTTGAGTGCGATGGTGGAAGGGTTGGGCTGGGTGGATGTTTGGCGACACTTGCACGCTAAGGCCTGAGAGTATACTATGTTTCAGCTGTGCATGGTTCCTTCTCGCGACTGGACTGTGTATTTGTGCCCAGTGCGTTTCTGAGTAGGGTGCGAGGGGCAGATATCTTGCCTAGGGGTTTGTCTGACCATTCCCCGGTAGCCGTGGATATTGAATTGCATAGGAGGAGACAACCGTTTCGGTGGAGGATGTCCTCATGGCATCTTCAGCAGGCTGAATATGTCCACCATATGCGGGGGGCGATTGCCCATTATTGGCAGGAGAACCTTGGGGCGGACGTGGATGTGACGGTGGTCTGGGAGGCCATAAAGCACACATTGAGGGGAGTCGACATAGCGTGGTGTGCGGCGGCCCGTCGCCGACGTAAGGAGGCCATAGTTGCAGCCGCGGCGCGCGAGGAGGTTCTTGAGCGGCGGTGCCAGGGGGAGGGAGACGATGTGGCAGTGCGGCTGCTTCTGCAGGCGCAACAGTCCTATGCGTCCGTGTTATTGGATGAGGCCCGACAGGCGTGGCTAGCCACGCGGAGTAGGATATATCAGTGGGGAGACAAGTCCTGAACTATGCTCCATAGGTTGTGTCAGCGTACCCTGCAGCCACTTACGCTGCCGGGACTCACGGATGAAGACGGTGTCACGATGACGGATCCGGTGGAATTAGCGGCTAGTTTTGCCCGATATTACGCGGGGCAATATGCGCCGCAGGATTGCCTTCCGGCTGATGCGGTCGATACATTTATTGCTGACCTGCCCCCGAAGGCCGTCTCTGACGAGACGCGAGCGGTATTGGACCTCCCTCTTACGGCGGAGGAGCTGGGTGATGCGCTGGGACAGCTCAACACCGGGAAGGCACCCGGGCCGAGTGGCTTCCCGTGTGAATTCTACAAGAAATTCCAACTCCAATTGGGGTCCACTATAGGGCTGCGTTGGAGGCAGCGCGGGAGCTGGGTCGGCTGCCAGCTGACTGGCGCCACGCTGAAGTGGTGGTGTTTCAGAAACCGGGTAGGCCGCCTGACCGACATGACTCGTATCACCCTATATCTTTGCTTAACATTGATGCTAAGTTGCTGGCAAAGGCGTTGGCGAATCGTCTTCTCCCCTACGTAGCTGATCTGGTCCACCCAGACCAGGCTGGCTTTATGCCGCGCAGGGCAACGCGGCACAACATTAGACGGGCGCAGACGGCAGTGGATGCGATGGGGGCCACGGGGGAGCGGGCAGCCCTACTGTTGGCGGATATTGATAGGGCATTTGATTCTGTGAGCTGGACCTACCTATTTGCGCTCCTGCCTCATCTTAACCTGGGCCCGGGGTTTATTTCGTATCTCAAGCTGCTATACACTGACATTACGGCGTCTGTGCGAGTCTCCGGGGCGGTTTCCGAGAGGTTTCCAATTGGTCGGGGGACCCGTCAGGGTTGCCCGCTGTCTCCGTACTTATTTGCGCTGGCCATGGAGCCCCTGGCCTCTTGCGTGCGAATCGACGCGCAGCTACGGGGCTTCAGGTGGGACGGGGGACTCACTGACAGGATCGCACTCTATGCGGACGACGTCCTCTTCTTCCTCACGGACTTGGATAGATCGGGCCCCCGGGTATTGGAAATTATGCGCATATTTGGCGAGGTATCGGGTCTTTATCTTAACCCGCGTAAATCCACCCTGTGGGTGCTGGGTGACGGGGCGTATGCGGGCTCTTGGGCGTCAGCCTTGCAGGTGGCGGCCGGAGGCATGCTGTATCTTGGCGTGTTCCTGTCCGAGTCCGCGGCGATCTCTTGGGAGCGCAATGTGATCCCGGTATGGGAGAAGGTCCAGTCGGACATTAAAACGTCGTCCCGGATGCCTCTTACTATATATGGTAGGTCTGCGATCTTTAAAATGGTCGCACTACCGCGCCTCTTGTATCAGCTGCAGAACCATCCGCACTTGGTCGCACCTCAGTGGTTCCGGCAAGTCAATTCTGTCCTGGATCGCTTCTTGTGGTCTGGAGGTGCCGCCAGAGTGGCGCTGCGTACCTGTTTCCTGTCCACAAATTGTGGTGGTCTTGCAACGTCGGACGTGCTGTCGTATTACCAGGCCTCCCACTTGTTAGTGTTGAATGAATGGTGGTACGGAGATAGAGGAGACCCGGCTTACGCCTTAGAGCGCTCGTTGATGGGTGTTAACACACTGCACACGATCTTGTACTCGGCCAGACTACGGAGGCGGTTGCCCCGTGCCACGCAAGTGGTTTTTGTGATATGGCGACAGGCGCTGCGTCGCATGGGCTGGTGGGGCAGATTGACGGCGGAGACCCCTCTGTGGAATAACGGGCGACTCCCCGCATTGGCCTCGTTGCCGGGGTTTGGCAGATGGGATTCTATAGGGATCTCTTCGCTGGAGATGTTGTGTCCGGAGTAGCCCTTAAGTCGTTCCAGGAGCTTAGAGACGAGTTCCATATGCCTAATGCCCAATTCTTCCAATACCTGCAGTTCCGCCACGCGCTTGAGCCCAGTTTGGTGGGTCTGGAGTCGCTGCCGGAGTTCAGCCCCCTGGAAGCGAAAGTCTTCATGGGTGACCTGGGTGATAAGAAGGTGTCACGTATTTATCAAACCCTAGTCATTCATTGTTCCTCTTCTCTACTTACATTAAAGGAAGCCTGGGAGGGGGACGTTGGACCCCTGGATGAGGATGATTGGAGGGAGGCTTTGGAGTCCCCACGAGGGACTGCTATTGCGGTGCGTCTCAGGTTAGTCCAATTTAAATATCTGCATAGGGCTTACTATACACAGGAGCGGCTGTGGAAAGCAGGTTTGATTGGATCCCCGGAGTGTTTGCGATGTGGTGCTGAGATGGGTACTCTGCTGCATACTGTATGGTCTTGTGCTGGCCTGACCAGGTTCTGGAGTGGTGTATGGGGCTGTCTGTCGGAGGTGTTGGGATGGGATCTTCCCCGTACTCATCGACTGGGCCTTCTGCAGGTGCTGGAGGGCGTGGGGGGGAATACCTACAAGCGCCACCTCTTATTGCTGGGTCTTGTCGTGGCCAAACGGGATTTGGCACGAGCATGGAAGAGTGATCGAGCCCCCCCGCTGAACGTATGGAAGGCAGGATGGATTATTTTATGGGGCTGGAGCGCCCAGTGTTTGAGGCCAGAGGATGCCCCCGAAAACATTACAAAATTTGGAAGAGGTGGGCAGAATATAGGGGTTTAACTCTAGTGCCTCCAGTAGAACCTGAAGATGGTCTAGATTTGGACGATGGACTCCAGGCCTGAGGAGGCGCATGTTTCCTAGCTTGATACAAACAGTTACTAGAGGCTCACTGTGATTACGTGCACTGGGTTAGGGAGGGATAAGGGGTGGGTAGGTGGGTCACTGGGTGGACGTGGGAGGTGGGGGGGGATAGGTGGGGTTGTTTTTGATTGGGTCTGTGAGATGCTACTACATGTGTTGATATTTGGCAGTGATCTCCTGACTGTGGAGAACTGCGTATATACCTTACCTGATCAATAAAATAAAAATTTTGTTGTGAAAAAAAACTGTTGACCTAAGGGAATTGTTGAAAACAAAGTGTTTGCATGGTCTGCAGCGTGCCAAGATGAGTTCATCAATCTCACGAAAGACATTTTTTCTGCTGGAGTTTTGGCATCTTTCGGTCCTTTGAGGAAATGTATTTTTACTGTTGATGCAAGTAATGATGGTTTAGGTGCTACATTGTCACACAAATGCAAAACTGGAAAAGAAGTCAAGTTGGGTTTTGCATCAAGGTCTTTGAGGGAGAAGGAGAAAATGTATTCCGTGCTTGAAAAAGAATTGTTGGCATGTTGTTGGGCCATGGAGAGATTTAAATGTTTTATATGGGGGAGGAGGCTTATTTTACAGACAGATCACAAACCTTTGGTTAATATCTTTAGTGGTATTGTCATAAGAGATCACACCCCAAGATTGTCAAGGTTGAGTGCTAAGTTGTTACAATATGATCTGAAAATAGAATACATCCCTGGTGGAAAAAATGTCAGGGCAGACTATTTATCACGCTCATCCGTAGCTTTTGGTGTAAACGGAAATGATTGGGATGAGGATTGTGAGGAGTGTCTGATAGCTGCTGTCGATGTCTGTCAAGGACAGGCAATCAGTGAAGATGAGTGGAAGTTGAAGATGGAAGAGGAGGAAGATTTATTGATGGTGAAGAAATATGTTATTGAAGGTTGGCAGAGAACAAACTTTGCCCGTGAGGCTGCAAGTGTATGTTAAAATCGCAGATGAATTACATGTTCAAAATAATGGTATTCTTATGAGAGGAGACAGGTTTGTTCCTCCGTTTATTTTGAGACAAAGGATTATTCAAAATGGACATGAGGGGCATCTCGGACAGACTAGGACTAAGAAGGAGATTAGGGAGTATTTTTGTTGGCCAGCAATGGACACTGACAAAATTAACAAAATAGAAGCGCGTGTTATTTGTGCCAACAGTGACAAGAGTATTAAGCTTAGGACTCTCCCTCTTCAACCGAGTGTGTTACTTGAAGGACCGTGGTTTAAGATTGCTGTAGATTTCATTGGGCGATTCAATGTATTGCCACGCAAGTACAAGTTTGCACTTGGTATTGTGGATTATTAAGGCAAATAGTGGGAGGTAGGATTTATGGAGGAGCCCAATTCTGCGGCTGTTAAAAAGGCTGTCAAGAAATTTTTCATTAGGGAAGGTTTTCCCAAGGAAATTGTGTCAGACAACGGAGTGCAATTTGTTTCAAAGGGAATGAGGTATTTTTGGGAGATTAATGCAATCGAGCATATGTATTGCTCTGTATCATCCACAGGCAAACGGTTTAGTGGAAACAATGAACCGTACTTTGGTTGAGTACATACAATGGTCTGTTCAGAATGGTGTTGCTACAAACGAAGCTGTTGAGAGCATGTTGTGGTCACATCGCTCGACCCCCAATATAGAAACTGGCAAAAGTCCTTTTGAATTGATGAGTGGGCAGGTTCCAACGTCAAAGTTGTGTCTCACATAGTTGAGGAATTTTCAGAATAAAACTGGGATAGAGTGCTTTGTGGATAAAATCGTATGTCCAGAAGTTGAATTGTATCAGAGCAGAAAGAAAGAGTATTATGACAACAAGCATAGAGTTTCAGGAAAGACTACATCTGTCAACGAGGGATATTGGGTACGGATCAAGGTGCCTACGCATATTGTGAAAGGAAGGTCAAAATTCAAAAATCCTGAACAGGTAGATGCTGTGTCCAAGAATGCAGTTCGTGTCAGGGGTCATAAATGGTGGAATAAGAGCAAAGTGTTCAAAGTTGATTGCGTTGTAAAGAATGAACATCTTAAGAATGAACATGTTTCACATAGGAAAAGAAATATGCTGGACAAATAGTTATGCTCAGAGATGTCTGACCTGCAAAATACACCGGGTAAAAATGTTTTCCTTGTGGGACAACGTAAAAGTTCGAGGTCGGTTAATAGACCAATTATTATTAATTCTTTATTGTTTGATTACTTACAATCTTACAATTTGACATATAACGTCTACTGTGATGTAAAACCATTAAAAACAAGATAAAAAATGCAACATCAAATTCGAAAACCAGTTACAATAAAAATATACCTAAAGTGTAAATACGGTTTTATACTATGCAAAAGTTTTCTTAATTATAATCTCCCAGTTTTACTTTTACTCTTAATAAAAACTTTACAAAAGCAGAATTAATACTTATATTATTAGAATGCAGACACCTTATCAAAGCCTGCCTAGACCAATTAGATTTCGTGATGTTTAATTATCTATAGAGTGGTTTGTTATATTCAATTGCATTTTTATCTGAGTTCTGTTTTTTATTTTCATTTATCTTTTGATGTTGTGCTTTTATTACGTTTTATGAAAGGAGGGAAATATGTTGTGATGTGACGCATTCCGCATTCTTGGTTGGTGAACCTTAGAATGTGGAATGCAGAAGGTAATGTTTGCAAAGTTCCTTTTGTGGCAATTGCCGCTGGGAAGCTGTAAGGGTTGAACTAATAAACCTTGTTCTTCTTACGACGACGTCCGTCTTCATTTATGAATCACCACACACTGCTACCTCTTCATGGGCAGCTGCTGCATCGGTAGTCCCCGTAGGTGGCAAGTCAGTGTACCAGATTTTGCTTCTTTGATGCCTGTGGCTCCAGGGGAGTAGCTCCTCTACTCCAAGACAGTTCCTTTGACAATTTGCAAAGCAATGGCAGCCCTCCGGGTTTGCTGAGGTCTGCACAGAGGCAAGATTAAGCAGTTATTCCAGAAGGGCTCTTGTCCACTTCTTCTTTTGGTCTGTAGATATCGGAAGTCCTGGTATCAGGGGGTCCCCTAAATACTCAAGTTAGAGGTACTAAGGGGAGTGTGGGGTAGTAGTCAATAGGTTACTTACCCCCGGGGTCACTACAGCTCCTAGATGGCCACTTAGTTTGGGAAGTAAGCATCACCCTGTCCCAGAATTCCTTATATTACCACCCACAAGGTGGTAAAATTGCACAAGTTATATTCACTTCAAGCTCGTCACCGTAGAGGTGTGTCCAGCCTGGCAGTGCAACACGCCTCCCTCGTAGCTAATTTTCCCGCCTGTCGTGCTGCCAGATGGGCTGGGGGTGGCATTCCCCTGTCTGGGGAAGCCTTGGGTCGCAAAGCGAAGGCGGCAGAGGCCTTTGAAGACTACTGCCCTGTTATACTGATTTACTAGCCTTCCTGGGGGAGGAGGTGACAACACCACAACCCAGAACTGGCATTATTTCTGTCCCCTGAGAGCAAAACTCTCACCTCCTAGGGGGTCAGAAACATGTCTGTGGTGGCAGACTGGACTGGAGTAGTTAGCAAGCACATTAGAGGGCTGGTAGGTTTCAGGGGGGACCTCTAGGGTACCTTTCTTGGTGCATGTATTAATAAATTCATCACTGGAATCAGTGTGGGTTCATGATACAATGTGTTTGATACCAAACACTATAGGTTTAAGTGAAGCCATTATGCAGCTGGGAAACTCCTTTGACCAGTGCCCACTACATACCTTAAGATGGCTTCCTTACTCACTTGCAATATCTAGTAATAGAGCTAGACATCACAGGGGCATATCTGCTCATGTATAAGTCCTCACATAAAATATAATGCACCCTGCTTTAGGGTTCAAAGGCATGTTGCAAGGGTGACTCACATATTGTAGATGCAGTGACTTTGGCATGACACACAGGAGTGTGTCATGTCATGTTGTGACTCATGGTATGCATCATGTCACGCATGAATTTGTACGTATGTCCCTTAGAGTATCATAAGAGATCCTGCAGCCCTAAGGTACCCTCTTGAACACCCATGCCCTCAGTACATGGGGTACCATTTACTAGAGACTTACAGGAGTGCTAAAGTCCTTAGCCAATTGTATCATAATTAGACTTCACCTTTTGTTAGGGAAGGAGCACTGGCAATGAGGTCTGGTTAGCAGGCCTCAGTGGACTGTCAGAGTCGAAAATCAGAATCTAGAAGATAAAAAGAAGGCAAAAAGTGGGGGGATAACGCGACAAAATCTCAGTTTCCTATAACTATGACAGAATCCGATTTTGTTTCCTGGAGAAGAAATACCGGATCTTGCAGTGCAGGTTTGTATTTCTTGAAAGGATGTGGGGTAGCGGATTTTAATGCACCTTGTGTGAAGAATTTCTCCTCCGCAAGTACTGTGAAGCTTGGGAACAGTGGCAGAACAGGATTTGGAGAAGCTCTAGTTAGCAAGGTCTCCACTAAATCTAAGACCGTGGTGTGAGGAACCTCTATTATTACATACTAAGCTTAACCACCCCTCTAGCAAGGACATTTTGGAATATCAAAATATCATCCACAAGAGAAGAACATAATGAACAGGCTGGGGGGCGACAAAGGCGTGTGCGATGAATCCAAAATATGATATCTAGATGTGATCAGAGAGGTGAAGGATGTTCTCATACGTTTCCACCAGTAAGGAACACATGGATAATGTGCAGATGTCGCAGACTGATAATCGAAGAACCACTGCAATTGGAGTCACTGTGGGAAAACCTGATCTCCTTATAGCCACACCTGTAGGCTATAATATCCTCAGGCAAGATAGACAAATAAAATCCGGAGGAGGGATTCCCATAATATATCGCAGTCAGTTCAAAACTACGATTAACCCCGTTCCTCTTCTCACATGTGAGGCCCTGCAGTTCTCCATAGCCTTAGGCCCCTCCAAACGTTTTAAAGGCGTCCTCTTATACCGACCTCCAGGTGGCAAAAGTCAATTTTAGCCACTTTTGCTGAGACGATGGAATCTCTTGCCATCGAAAACTCTTCCACCATATTAGGAGATTTTAACTTTCCCTTAGAAAACGGCATGAATAATGACACTAAAACCCTCATTACTGACCTAGAATCCCTGGGCCTTACTCAACGGGTCACAAATAGTACACACGAAGCAGGGCACACCCTTGATGGCCTATTTACTAATGACAACAACCTGCACATCATGGAAATCCTCCCACTGGGATGGACAGATCACCATGCAGTTATATTCACTATTCCATCTAACTCTCGGTCACACATGGAATATAACACTCGAATAGTAAAAACATTTAGATCATGGAAAAACATTGATCACCCACAACTTCGAGAACTATTATCTGCTTCTGCAACTAATCTATCCCAAGACCCCAATAACGCAGCCAAAGAATACTCAGAATGGCTTACTTTGACCCTAAACAAACTAGTACCTATCAAAACCACCTCACAAAATCGCAGTACCCCATCGGCACCTTGGTACACCGAGGCCCTAAGACTGCAGAGACAGCTATGCCGAAATACAGAAAGACATTGGAGAAAGAACTACTCCATTGAAGAGAAGGAAAACTATAAGAGAGAAATGACCCTATACAAATCTCTCATCCTACATGCCAAAAGTACCTTCTACTCCTCTTAAATAGAGCAAGCTAAGAACTCTAATAAGGAACTCTACCAAGTGGTAGCCAAATTGTCACATTTGCCTCCACATTCAACCCCCAAACCCACCCAAGCATTTTGTAACAACCTGGCCACTTTTTTCTTTGACAAGGTTAACAACATATATACCAATTTTTCACAAAAAACCCACACAGATGCCTGTCCTACTGCAGCTCCCGTTAAACACCCTGCCTTTTCACAATTCCATAACATCAACCCCACCCAAGTTGCCAAAACAATGAACACCATTAAATCAGGATCAGCCAAAGATCCTTGTCCTCCATCTATTCTCCGTCCTATTTCAGACATCATTGCACCCCGACTCGCTAACATCTTTAACACCATGTTTAACACAGGAATCTACCCTACAATCTGGAAAGACACTCTCCTCAAACCCCTGCTGAAAAAACCTCACCTTGATGCGGATGACTCCAACAACTATCGACCGATAGCCAGCCTGCCATTTCCAGCCAAAATTGCCGAGAAATTGATGAACCTCCAAATCTCCCAATACATAGAACAACACTCCCTCCTAGATGACAGCCAATTCGGCTTTCGCAAACTTCACAGCACTGAGACCGCACTCATCAAATCCACCGATGAGATAAGAATGGCACTTGACCAGGGAGGAGCGGCAGTACTTATCCTGCTGGACCTCACTGCGGCCTTTGACAGGGTCGATCACAACATCTTGATTGACCGTGTCAATGCCATAGGCATCCAAGATAAAGCTAAAGACCTCCTGAGATCCTTCCTTGCTGGCCGCACCCAGACAGTCCAGCTAGAAACACTTCTATCGGAACAACTGGCCTTGCCTTGTGGTGTCCCCCAAGGCTCATCCCTCAGTCCAACCCTATTTAATATCTACGTCACCGATCTGGCAAGGGTTATTAAGGACTGGGGGATGAGCCTAACATCTTATGCGAAGGACACCCAATTGGTTCTTACCATCAAAGAGAACAGAGGAAAAATAGCGGCCAACTTTCAGCAGGGCATGCTGGCTATCAGCAATTGGATGTCAGCAAACTGCCTAAAATTGAATTCCAACAAAACCGATGTTATGACTTTCTGCAAGCTCACCCCTACCTGGCCCTCTAACCTAGGCTCCCCCCCCCTCCCAGTCACCAAGGTTAAAAACCTAGGAATACTTATAGACGACAAACTCACCTATTCAGCCCATGTTAACTCCATTGTCTCTTCATCGTTTTTCAAACTAAAAGCCATAAAAAAGATCCTCCCACTCCTTCCCCCGAATTCAGGCAAAACTTTAGTCACTTCATTTGTCATGTCCTCAGTAGATTACTGCAACGGACTCCTGGTCAATGCCCAAAACAAGGTCTTTAAAAGGTTGCAATCCATACAAAACGCCGCGGCCAGATTGCTTTCCGGCACCCCCAAATTCCAACCCATTGCCGATACCATCAAAAACTATCATTGGCTAGCAGTCAAAAAACAAAAATAAAGTTTAAAGCTCTCTGCATCGCTTACAAAGCCTCCCATAAACAAGGCCCGCGTTTCCTCCTCAACCCTTTCGCATTCCATGTCCCCAAACGATCACTCTGTTCAATGAATACATTTATCATGACAGTCCCACGTACCAGAACTGTCGCATGGGGCGACCGTACTTTTCACGTATCAACGGCAAAACTCTGGAACTCCCTTGAACCCGATGTTAGGTCTGCCCCCACTCTGACCATTTTCAGAAGAAAAATAAAGACATGGCTCTTCAACCAGTAACCCTATCCCCCTCTCACTTCAATCTGCTTCATCCATAGCGCCGAGAAGCCCTTGGGCAATTGTTCGCGCTCTACAAATTGCATTAATAATAATAAATAATAATAATAAAAAGTGTGGAACAGGAGGCTTTGTAAGAGGTAGAAGAACTAGTCAATGTAGAGAGGTTCTTGCAGTGGGTGCTCTGCTGGAATGATCATTCTTGATCTTACTGGAAAATACTGGCTCTCCATAAGGACAACTACATCAGAGTGAGAGGAAGATACAGTATGAATGGAGGCCACTGAGTGTTGCAATGTTTATTTTCTCAATGTCGATCTCAGGGTCAACTTTAGAGACAGACGTGCTTGGTACAGATACACAGCAAACCCTTGACATCAATGATAGTGAAGTAGAGAGCCTTGGCGTCTAATGATACCTTGGATTACTGCAGGTGAATGTGTTGTTGACGGTCAGGGAGGCACCATTGTAATCGTTTGTGCTGTTGCTTATTTTGTCTGTGTTTCAATCAAAGGAGGTAGCATTGACGTTAAGAGAGGTGGTCCTGTGGAAGAAGTGATTGCTACCTGGACTCTTTATGTTAATGTACTTGTAACCACAGAGTTCCTTGACAATGAGTATGTCTGTGCAAATGGTCTTAACATAGACAGATGCTAAAGGGAAGGGCCAACGTGTGTGGAGTGGTGATGATGGTGTCTTCAGCACTTTCTTTCCCGCGATCTTCCTCTAAGGGCGTCATTTGTACGGGAGAAACCTGGAGCAGTAAAGGGAGCCTTCTCTCTTGCTGATCTCCTTCTTTTCATCCTTTCCTCCTCAGCCATGAGATTGCCTGGTTTTCCTCACTGTCAAATACCTCCTCTGCCTTTAACATCCCTTTTCACCATTTCAGAGTGAGAGACAGATAAAAAAGATCCACACTGGTCACAAGAGTCAAAAGCAGCCTTCTTAGTCCCACAGGACACACACTTCACAAAATGTGATGGCATTTTGAAGATAGAATGTTCCCTTAGGTAAACTGTTTAAGTCTATAAGATGCTGAATAAAGGTGATAAAAATAATTTTCAGATGAAAAAATCTAAGGAAAAAAGAGTGCAGTTCAGATCCAGTCCGCATGATCCGGAAGTAAGAACTTAAGCTTTGAGGCAAACTACCTGCATATTGCTTGCAGGGTATTGGAAAGTGGTCGTTTCCTTAAAGCTACAGTATATGCTAAATGCAGCTAGCACACTTTTAACCGGACACACACCTTTCCCTTCATTTTTCTCTGCAAATTCCTGAAGAGCTTTAGGTTATTTTAACAATCAAGCACATTTTTATAAATGGATGATGCAATATGGTTTGTGTTCAATAATAATAATATTGTTTACTACAGAAGAGTGTAGTAACGGCTGCCACCACCTTTTAGAGAAGTTACCGAAATGTTCAACACAGAGATAGTTACCTCCAACATCAGAAGGCTATATATATATATATATATATATATATATATATATATATATATATATATATATATATATATATATTCCAGCTCAAATCTCGAAATATGCTCCAAGAATTACCGCATTCACAGGAGGGAAGGTGGCACACACTTCTTTATTTGCCGTTCGTCAACAGACGCGTTTCAGCTCTTAGCCTTCAGACACTGACGAAGGCTAAGAGCTGAAACGCGTCTGTTGACGAACGGCAAATAAAGAAGTGTGTGCCACCTTCCCTCCTGTGAGTGCGGTATTTCTTGGAGTATATTTCGAGATTTGAGCTGGTATTTGAAGCGGTTGTCCACTACCGCAAGCCGCACCCGCCTGTGAGTGTTCTGTAATGAGAGGAGTGGAGCTGGGAGCATTGATATATATATGTAAAATATATATATATATATATATATATATATATATATATATTCACTGAAAAAACCATAGGTTTCACACCAGTTATAGTTAGGTGGAAATTTTACTCGCATAAAACCATTGAAATTCCCACGTTATAGTTAGTTGGACTCACTATAACTTGCGCGTGCAATGCACTGCTGATGACGTCACATATTACATCACTCATGACATGGTCAGTGACATCACTCATGACATCACTGATGACATCTCAAATGACATCACTGATGACAACATCCTTGTGACAAAGTGGCAGACCTCGTATCAGCATAAAATAACCTTTGACACACACATTCAAAAATAGAAACTAACATTTTCTTAAAAAAGGAGAAACCAGTACCAATTCCAACAACTTATTAGGTAATTCCAACATCTACATACACATCCACTCATTCACCAACAGTTCTATATAGTCACTCATGCATGTACTTACTCATCATATGTACTCATACACCTATACATCCTGTTACACACTAATACTCATCCATATAGTTACTCACACACAAATTCACACATGCAAATAAACTATCAAAAATCCATTTACTTGATTATACTGCTATATACACACCACTACACATACTTCTACAGAAACGGAAACATATTTACTCTCTTAAACAATCAATTATAAAAACACATACTCACTAACCCACCCATACACACAATCATACACCCATACAGTCTTGCACACATGCTGTCTTCAAAATACATACAAATAGTGAGTCACTCATTCATGCATCTGTGCTCTAAGTAATATCCCCCACCGAACCATACAGACACTGATACTGATACTCAAAAAAACAACTAATAATCCATATACACACTCATGTAGCTACTCACCAACCCATGCAGCCACTTATACACAAAGTGAGACACAGATACAGATATTTAAATATTTAAACATTACTCGCTAATATATGCATTCACTAAGATACATTTAATAAGTCAGTTAACCAATCAATTTTACACAAAAAAACATCCATTTAGACATTTATTTACCCATTTATTCTTCCATCAACCTTTAGATATACATATATAAAAAATATTTATTTTTCAGAAAGATACACATTCACTGGATGATGTCATCAGTGATGTCATTTGAGATGTCATCAGTGATGTCACTGACCATGTCATGAGTGATGTAATATGTGACGTCATCAGCAGTGCATTGCACGCGCAAGTTATAGTGAGTCCAACTAACTATAACGTGGGAATTTCAATGGTTTTATGCGAGTAAAATTTCCACCTAACTATAACTGGTGTGAAACCTATGGTTTTTTCAGTGAATTTAATAGGTTTTTTAAATGCTAATTCCTAACTATAACTGGTGTGAAACCTATGGTTATTTCAGTGAATATATATATATATATATATATATCCATACACAAGGTTGCCTGTTGAAGAAGGGGCCCACAGCAGGTGAGTAGTGGCTAAAACATCTTTTATTGAAGGTTTTGCTGTGACAGAAGAACAGAGCGCTGCCTCGCATGAAAATGACCAGCCCGACGCGTTTCGTGCGTGAGCACTTAGTCATGGGCTGCCGGTCTGAACTGAAGAAAGGCAAGAGTCTTTTTTCAAACACCACGATTAAAGTTTTACAGTCCCCGCCCTGGTGGGCGTTGCCCCTTCGCGGAGCATTGTGGTATTTGTGGTGAATGAGTGTTACCCCAGTGGGTCGCCATGCCGTCCTGCAGTGAATTTAATCAAGTTAATCCCAAGTGGGTTGCGGTGCAATTCAGAGACTTCGCACAGCATCGTTTTCACATTCAATTTAGCTCCTGCTCCATGAGCGACCTCGTAGCTTGACGTTGCCGCTGGACTGGAAAACCAGCGGAGCTCCTTCTGCGACTCAGGCCGGCCGCTAAACATCCATACACAAGGTTGCCTGTTGAAGAAGGGGCCCACAGCAGGTGAGTAGTGGCTAAAACATCTTTTATTGAAGGTTTTGCTGTGACAGAAGAACAGAGCGCTGCCTCGCATGAAAATGACCAGCCCGACGCGTTTCGTGCGTGAGCACTTAGTCATGGGCTGCCGGTCTGAACTGAAGAAAGGCAAGAGTCTTTTTTCAAACACCACGATTAAAGTTTTACAGTCCCCGCCCTGGTGGGCGTTGCCCCTTCGCGGAGCATTGTGGTATTTGTGGTGAATGAGTGTTACCCCAGTGGGTCGCCATGCCGTCCTGCAGTGAATTTAATCAAGTTAATCCCAAGTGGGTTGCGGTGCAATTCAGAGACTTCGCACAGCATCGTTTTCACATTCAATTTAGCTCCTGCTCCATGAGCGACCTCGTAGCTTGACGTTGCCGCTGGACTGGAAAACCAGCGGAGCTCCTTCTGCGACTCAGGCCGGCCGCTAAACATCCATACACAAGGTTGCCTGTTGAAGAAGGGGCCCACAGCAGGTGAGTAGTGGCTAAAACATCTTTTATTGAAGGTTTTGCTGTGACAGAAGAACAGAGCGCTGCCTCGCATGAAAATGACCAGCCCGACGCGTTTCGTGCGTGAGCACTTAGTCATGGGCTGCCGGTCTGAACTGAAGAAAGGCAAGAGTCTTTTTTCAAACACCACGATTAAAGTTTTACAGTCCCCGCCCTGGTGGGCGTTGCCCCTTCGCGGAGCATTGTGGTATTTGTGGTGAATGAGTGTTACCCCAGTGGGTCGCCATGCCGTCCTGCAGTGAATTTAATCAAGTTAATCCCAAGTGGGTTGCGGTGCAATTCAGAGACTTCGCACAGCATCGTTTTCACATTCAATTTAGCTCCTGCTCCATGAGCGACCTCGTAGCTTGACGTTGCCGCTGGACTGGAAAACCAGCGGAGCTCCTTCTGCGACTCAGGCCGGCCGCTAAACATCCATACACAAGGTTGCCTGTTGAAGAAGGGGCCCACAGCAGGTGAGTAGTGGCTAAAACATCTTTTATTGAAGGTTTTGCTGTGACAGAAGAACAGAGCGCTGCCTCGCATGAAAATGACCAGCCCGACGCGTTTCGTGCGTGAGCACTTAGTCATGGGCTGCCGGTCTGAACTGAAGAAAGGCAAGAGTCTTTTTTCAAACACCACGATTAAAGTTTTACAGTCCCCGCCCTGGTGGGCGTTGCCCCTTCGCGGAGCATTGTGGTATTTGTGGTGAATGAGTGTTACCCCAGTGGGTCGCCATGCCGTCCTGCAGTGAATTTAATCAAGTTAATCCCAAGTGGGTTGCGGTGCAATTCAGAGACTTCGCACAGCATCGTTTTCACATTCAATTTAGCTCCTGCTCCATGAGCGACCTCGTAGCTTGACGTTGCCGCTGGACTGGAAAACCAGCGGAGCTCCTTCTGCGACTCAGGCCGGCCGCTAAACATCCATACACAAGGTTGCCTGTTGAAGAAGGGGCCCACAGCAGGTGAGTAGTGGCTAAAACATCTTTTATTGAAGGTTTTGCTGTGACAGAAGAACAGAGCGCTGCCTCGCATGAAAATGACCAGCCCGACGCGTTTCGTGCGTGAGCACTTAGTCATGGGCTGCCGGTCTGAACTGAAGAAAGGCAAGAGTCTTTTTTCAAACACCACGATTAAAGTTTTACAGTCCCCGCCCTGGTGGGCGTTGCCCCTTCGCGGAGCATTGTGGTATTTGTGGTGAATGAGTGTTACCCCAGTGGGTCGCCATGCCGTCCTGCATGTGGATTAATATAAACCATAAGTCTACCCGAAGGCTGCTCCAATCCCCTAGGTTTCGTGTACATGTAACCCCACATTTGTTAATTAACATCGCGGTACATTCAAGCCAAAAAATTTCGCCGAATTGCGTTGAATGGAAGAAGTAATAGCTTAAAACTGCACTTAATCATGCCATTAATGAAATGCTTTACACTCTTGCAATGAATGAAATGCCCACTGGAGGGCGACATTTTTTGGCTTAGAATGTACCGCGATGTTAATTAACAAATGTGGGGTTACATGTACACGAAACCTAGGGGATTGGAGCAGCCTTCGGGTAGACTTATGGTTTATATTAATCCACATGGGTTACCAATTGTACCACTAATTTAAGTTCCTTTACGATAAAATGTTATTTCACCTTCAACAATATGTAAAAAAACTACAAGTCCCATCCATCTTCCTGTGTAGGTAACAGGAAGTGACATCACATACAGGGAATTTTTTGGTGAGTCCGCCCGATATAGGTGGAACAAACACTTTGTGGCTTTGACCGTGAGCAAGCAACTGTTTGTTGCGAAACGCGTTGGTTGCTTTGTGCTATGCTGGCTGTGTTCACAAAAGAATAAAAAGGATTGGGATATATACTCCGTGAGTGCCGACTCGTTCTTCTTTTTCAAAAGAGGATTTGTGCAATATATATATATATATATATATATATATATATATATATATATTCACTGCAAAAAACATAGGTTATACACCATATATAGTTAGGAATTAGCATTTACAAAACCTTATTTTACTCACACAAAACCATTGAAATTCGCATATATAGTTAGTTGCACTAACTATATATCGCGCACCCGCAATCCACTGCTGATAATGTCACATATTACATCATTCATGACATGGTCAGTGACATCACTGATGACATCACTGATGACATCTCAAATGACATCACTGATGACATCTCAAATGACATCACTGATGACATCTCAAATGACTACATCCAGTGACTGTATGTTTCTGTAAAGTTAAAATATGTCTTACATATTGAAGAATGAGTGGATTTATAAGTGTCTGGATGAAGGATTTAGTAGGTGCATGACTGACTGTATGAGTGAGTGATTAAATGTGTCTCACTGAGTGCATGGGTTAGTGACTAAACTGTCTTAATTTGTGCATCATTATGTCTGTTGTTCTGTAAACTGCTGCATGTGTTAATCATTAGCTATATGATTAACTATATGGGTTATTGATTGGTTGCCCAAGTATTTGTATGGGAGACTGAGAGTGTGTATGGGTGGCTGGGAGGTGTATGACTCTGTGCATAGATGTGTGAGCAGTTGATTCACTAGATGTATGGGTTCAAAAGTGCATGTGGAAACATCTGTATGGGCGGTTGACTGTGTGCATGAGTGTATTGGTGAGTGAATGGATATCTCAGTGCTACATGTCAAAGTAAGTACATATGTAAAACACAGTACATGTGAGAGTTGACATATATAAATAAATGTGCATAACAGCCAGTGAATGTGTGAGTGGCTGTATGGATCATTGTGAACTTGTATCCAGGATTGTATAAGAGAGTAAATATGTGTTAGTATATGTTTGAATAAGTAAGGTGTGTATAACTGTATAGTTGAGAAAATGGAGGTGTGATTGATTCATTGCATGACTGACTAGGTGTGTGTGTAACTTCATGGATGAGTGACAGTCTGTGAGTGTCTGTTTACACTGAGTGTATCTAAGGTTATATTAGAGTCTGAAGAGGTTCATCGCATTATCACATGAATGATGTCATCAGTGATGTGATCAGTAATGTCAAATGAGATGTCATCAGTGATGTCATCGGTGATGTCATTTGAGATGTCATCAGTGATGTCATTTGAGATGTCATCAGTGATGTCATCAGTGATGTCACTGACCATGTCATGAATGATGTAATATGTGACATGATCAGCAGTGGATTGCGGGTGCGCGATATATAGTTAGTGCAACTAACTATATGAACAAGTTACTTACCTTCGGTAACGATATATCTGTAAGAAACAGTAGTTAGTATTAGATTCCTTACCTTAGAATATCCCCAGGCGTCAGTCTGGATCCGGAAACTTTTGCGTAGCAGTACCCCTGCGCGTCGGTAGGCGTCGTCTGCAGGCGTCCCCTGCGGCTCCGCGTCGTCGGCGTCGTGCGCCGTGATGACGTCGCTGGAGTATATAGACGCCGCCTCCGCGCGCTGACGTCAGTTCTTTGCACACAGCTTTTCCGCGCCAGAACACGCAGAGCCATGTGAGAACCAACACTGGTGCCATTTGAAAACTAGGGCCCTGAAAGGGATGTCCTTAACCCTAGGTATCAGTTCGCAGAACGGGGAGGATGGGAGGGGCGGTAAGGAATCTAATACTAACTACTGTTTCTTACAGATATATCGTTACCGAAGGTTAGTAACTTGTTCATCTGAAAGAAACAGGTTAGTATTAGATTCCTTACCTTAGAATAGATACCCCAGCAATACCAACCCCGGTGGTGGGTCTGCGAACCAATACAACCTACACCAGAAAGTCCTGGAGGACCGAACGGCCAAAGAAGCCATCCCTCCGGACTTGACTGTCCAGGCAGTAGTGCCTCGCAAAGGTGTGCAGCGAGGCCCACGTGGCCGCCTGGCAAATGTCCTGCAAAGGGACTCCCCGGCCCAGGGCAGTAGTAGCCGCCGTGGCCCGAGTGGAATGGGCCCTCAGCCCAACAGGAGGCTCCTTCCGAGCCAAAGAGTAGCATGCTTTGATGCACAGGACGACCCACCGAGAGATGGTCCGTTTCTGTACCGCCCGTCCCTTCTTCTCACCCACGTAGCCAACAAACAGTTGGTCATCCACCCGGAACTGGCGTGTGCGATCCATATAGAATGAAAGCGCACGTTTTGGGTCCAGACGATGGAGCCGCTCTTCATCCTTCGAAGGATGCGGAGGCGGGAAGAAGGAGGGCAAGGTGATGGACTGCCCAATGTGAAAAGCAGAGACTACCTTGGGCAGGAAAGAAGGTCTAGTCCGAAGAACCACCTTATCAGGATGAACAGACAAGAAAGGAGGTTGAATAGAAAGAGCCTGGAGCTCACTCACTCTCCTGGCAGAGGTGATGGCAACCAGGAAGGCCGTCTTTAAAGTGAGAAGACGGAGAGGACAGGAATGAAGGGGCTCAAAGGGAGCGCACATCAGGAAAGTCAAAACCAGGGTCAAGTCCCACTGAGGCATCACGAACGGAGTTGGAGGATACATGTGCGTGATGCCCTTCAAGAATCTTAACACAATAGGGGACTTGAACAAAGATGGCTGATCAGGTAGCCTCAAGAAGGCGGAAAGGGCAGAAAGATAGCCCTTGATAGTGCCCAGAGCAGAGCCCTGCTGGGCAAGGGAAAGGAGGAAGAGGAGAACCTCAGACAGAGGGGCAGAAAGGGGATCCACAGCCTTTGCTGTGCACCATGCCACAAATCTGTTCCACCGGCAGGCGTATACCGACTTTGTGGAGGGACGCCTGGCTGCCAGAATGACATCACAGACTTCAGGAGGCAAGTCAAATGGCCTCAACTGTCGCCGCTCAATCTCCACGCATGGAGGTGGAGACTGGACAGGTTCGGGTGGAGGACCGTCCCCTGCTGCTGCGACAGAAGGTCCTCCTGAAGGGGCAGGCGGATCGAGGGACCGACTGTCATGCTGAGTAGCTCGGGATACCAGTATCTTCGAGCCCAGTCCGGAGCCACAAGGATAACTTGGGCCCGGTCGCGCCTGATCTTCAGCACTCTGGGCAGAAGTGGTATAGGCGGAAAGGCGTACAACAGACCGCAACTCCACTCGCGCCGAAAGGCGTCGCCGAGCGAGTGCCGTCTTGGAAACTCCAACGCGCAGAACTGATGACATTGCGCGTTCTCTTCTGTGGCGAATAGATCTAACCAAGGCTCTCCCCATTGCTGAAAGAGGCCTCGCGCCACATCCGAGTTCAGACGCCATTCGTGATCCACCGAGCACCGACGGCTGAGTTCGTCCGCCCTGGCGTTCAGAGAACCTGCCAGGTGTTGAACCGTCAGAGTCACGCCCTGACGTTCCAGCCATTGCCAGAGGCGCAGAGCCTCCTGGCAAAGGGTCCACGACCCCACACCGCCCTGTTTGTTGCAGTACCACATGGCGGTGGTGTTGTCCGTGAACACCTGCACCACACTCCCGTTGACAAAGGGGAGGAATGCCTTCAGTGCTAGGCGAATCGCCCGCAGCTCCAACATGTTGATATGGAGCCGGGATTCCGCCGGAGACCAGAGGCCTCTGATCTCCGCCTCTCCCAAGTGGCCACCCCAGCCTTGGAGGGACGCGTCCGTCACAACCACGTGCTCCGGTTGGGGAAGGGAGAGGGATCTGCCCCTGACCCAATCGCGGTCCGTAAGCCACCACTGCAACTGTCTCGCAGTGCCCTCCGAGATCAGGACATGGTCGGATAGGTTGCCCTGATGCTGGGCCCACTGAAACTTCAGGTCCCACTGCAGAGCCCGCATCCGCCATCTGGCGTGATGCACCAGAAGGATGCAGGAGGCCATCAGCCCCAGAAGCCGCAGCGTCAACCTGACCGAAACCCGGGATAACGGCTGAAAGATGGGAATCAGAGCCTGAATATCCCGGACCCGCCGTTCCGGAGAATAAACCCGAAACTGCGCCGAGTCGAGAACCGCTCCGATGAAAAGGAGCTTTTGAGAGGGACACAGGTGTGATTTCGGCACATTGATGGAAAACCCCAGCTCGTGCAGGAGGTCTGCCGTCATCTGAAGGTGGTGGACGACTGTCTGGGGCGAGCCCGCCTTCAACAGCCAGTCGTCGAGGTAGGGGAAGACTGAAACCCCTAACCGGCGCAGATGAGCTGCGACCACCGCCATCACTTTCGTGAACACCCGTGGGGCGCTGGTAAGGCCGAATGGGAGCACGATAAACTGAAAGTGCTCGTGGCCTACCGTGAACCGCAGGTAACGCCGGTGGGCCGGCAGGACGGGGATGTGAAAATACGCATCCTGCAAGTCCAACGCTACCATCCAGTCTTGTGGGTCTAGAGCAGCCAAGACCTGAGCCAAAGTCAACATCTTGAACTTCTCCTTCCGGAGGAAGCCGTTGACGTTCCGTAGATCCAAGATAGGACGCAGGCCTCCCTTGTCCTTCTTGGGTACCAGAAAGTAGTGGGAGTAGCAACCACACCCTACTTCCGGCCCAGGAACGCGCTCGATGGCCCCCTTGGCCAAGAGGGCCGTAACTTCCTCCTGCAGAAGTGTCAAGTGGTCCCCCGACACACGGTGGTTCTGCGGTGGCATGGCTGGAGGAGTGGACTCGAAGGGGAGAGCATAGCCCCTTCGGACAAGCTGCAGCACCCACCTGTCCGATGTTATCGCGCGCCAGCGGGAGTGGTGATGGCGAACCCTGCCACCCACTGGCGTCACGTGAGCCCGAAAGCTCGGACTAGGAAGGCTTGGATGCAGCAGCGGAGGGAGGCGGGACTGACCACGCCGCTGGCCTCTACCGCCACCACGGCGGAAACCACGGCCGCCACCGCGCTGGGGAGCGTTCTGCGTCGCGTGGCTGGCAGCACGTGTGGGACCTCCCCTCCCTTGGCCACGAAAGGGCCGAAACGAACCCGTCTGCTGGCGCTGGGTCGAAAGACCCAAGGACTTGGCCGTGACCCTGGAGTCCTTGAAGCGCTCCAGCGCGTGGTCCGCTTTGTCACCAAACAGGCGACTGCCATCAAATGGCATGTCCATGAGTGAATTTTGGACGTCTGGCGAGAAGTTGGCAGATCTCAGCCAAGCATGGCGACGAATCGCCACCGTTGTGGACATCGCCCGTCCCAGCGAGTCGGTCGTGTCGAGACCACAACGGATCGAGTACCGCGCCGCATCCCGGCCTTCAACTAAGGCCCGTGTGAGCTTGTCCCGCACCTCCTGGGGACATTGCGGCAGACACTCCTCGACCGTATCCCACAGGGAGTGGGTGTAGCGGCCCAAGAGGCACGCGGTATTACAAGACCGCAGTCCAGCGCTCAAAGAGGAAAAGACCTTTTTACCAAATTGGTCATACCGCTTTGATTCCCTATCGGGCGGAGCCGACGGAAATGCGGACTGCGAAGTGGAGGCCTGGATCACCAGACTCTCCGGGGAGGGATGGGTGGATAAAAAGGCAGGGTCGTCCGAGCATGGACGGTGACGCCTCGCGACATTCCGGTCAACCGGCGCACCAGAAGCGGGCCTGGACCAGGTGCCCAAAAGGACATCCGACAGGGCCTCATTAAACGGCAGCAGAGGCTCCTGGGGGCATGACTGCGGTTTAAACACTTCGGTCAGAATGTTCGGTTTGACCTTCGCGACGGGGAGCTCAAGGTGCAAGGCCTTGGCAGCCCTCATCAGGACCACCGAATAGGCAGCACCTGCCTCAGACGCCACAGGGGACGGAGAGACAAACCCAGGGTTGGGCGACTCGTCCAGGCCACTGGCATCACCCAGATCACCTACCCAGTCCACATCATACTGGCAGGCACGGGATAGAGGGTCCTCAGACCCCTCCCAACCCTCTCCATACTCATCTTCATCATACCCATATTCTGGGTCGACGATATAGACGTCGGGGTCAACGGGCCCCATCGGCGTCGGATCCGGCGTCGGCCGACGCCGGTCCGACTCCGCGTCCGGAGTCGGGGAGGAAAGGGGGGTGGCGGCGCGCGGCGTCGGTGCCGGGGACCCGACGCCGGCCGGAGCCGACGGCGGAGTCGCTGCACCACGCGGGGGCGGGACCACGGGTTGGCCCACAGGAACCGACGCCGGAGAGGCCGGGAGACCAGCCGGCGACGAACCAGAGGGAACCAGCGGCGCTGGGGCCGGAGCCGCCGGCGGCGCCGGGGCAGGAGCACCCGACCCGCTCGGGCCCCCAGACGGGACCGACGGGCCCGCAGGCGCCGAAGGCCCCGCCGGAGAAGACCTCGCCCTCATAGCAATGAGGAAGGCCTCGATCTCCTCACGCGACGCGCCTTCCCCAGGGACCGACGGGTATGGGGTAGACGGCGTCGGCGACCCACGCGGGGCCGCGGGGGTGGGGTCACCCGAGCCCCCGGCCGCATCACGCGGGCGTCGGGGGGAGTCGGGGGTGCGACGGCGACGCCCCGACTTCTTGTGCTTACCTGACGAGCCGGAGGAATGGTGGCGACTCCCGGAGCGCCCATGGCGGCTCCGCGATCGTTCCCTCGACGGCTCCCTCGACCTCCGACCGGACCGGGACCGCTCTCGACGCGGGGCCGACACCCGGAGCTCGAGAAGCTTGCGGGACCGCTCCCGCCTAGCTTTTCCAGTCAAGGCCCGACAGTCGACGCAGGACTCCACGTCGTGGTCCGCGCCCAGACACCGGAGGCAGAGTCGATGGTGGTCGGTGACCGACATCATGCGGTCGCACTCGTCGCAACTCTTAAACCCAGGCATCCTACCGGCACCGTAGAAAGAATTAGTTTTACAAACACTTGGTCAAAAGACCGGAGTACTGCTCTTCGGATCTGCGCTAACTGGCGCGGAAAAAAGAAGAACTGACGTCAGCGCGCGGAGGCGGCGTCTATATACTCTAGCGACGTCATCACGGCGCACGACGCCGACGACGTGGAGCCGCAGGGGACGCCTGCAGACGAGGCCTACCGACGCGCAGGGGTACTGCTACGCAAAAGTTTCCGGATCCAGACTGACGCCTGGGGATATTCTAAGGTAAGGAATCTAATACTAACCTGTTTCTTTCAGATATGCGAATTTCAATGGTTTTGTGTGAGTAAAATAAGGTTTTGTAAATGCGAATTCCTAACTATATATGGTGTATAACCTATGGTTTTTTCAGTGAATTTTCAAGGTTTTGTAAATGCTAATTCCTAACTATATATGGTCTATAATCTATGGTTTTTTCAGTGAATTTCAATGGTTTTTTAATAGCAAATATTAAAAGCTGTTAAATGTATTCTTTTTTTAAAGGAAAAATATATTTTATATGTATTTAATATAATTTTTTTATGTATATATATATTTTTTTTTTTGTTTCGCTACCGGTCCGCGCACCGGGTAGCTTCCCGTTAGCTCAATTTGTTGCCGCGACCCGGTCCGCGAACCGGTAAACGTTCCGTTAGCGCAACTGCCGCGTTACAAAACAACATCGTGACGCGTCGCGTAAGTGCGACGTATCGCGTTGCCGCGTAATGCGTCTTATGACGCGCCACGTTAGCGCACCCGGAAGTGCTCCGGAGTGCGAACCGAGGCGCGAAGCGACCCAAAAGCTCTTCTCAGAGCTACCCTAACTATGATCACTCTAAACAAATTTTAAATGTAAATATTTTTTTTTAAATAATTTTCATGATTTACGCTTTCCGGAGTGCTACCCGGTTCGCGCACCGGACGCTAACCGCGCGAAAATGTGAAAAAAAATGTGTTTTTTTTTTCGCATATATGGGCCTCCTCAGCCACCCTCAGAAAACCTAGGGGGTCAGGATACGTCTCCCGTGCCCCCTTATACCCATTTCCCGCATTGTTTTTCCTCCATCTTGTGATTAAATTCGACCAAAACACAAGATGGCGGACTCCCGTTACGCTACCGGTTAGCTAACCGGTTCGCGTACCGGGTAGCGCCTCTACCGCAAAAAAATTTTTTTTTTATTTTTTGCCCCGCGGGACCCTTTAATAGCCCCCTCATCAATCCTAGGGGGTCAGGAGGGGTCTACCTTGCCCCCTTTCATTAATTTCCCCCTTCGTTTTTCTTCACCTCTTGTCTCTCGATCCTACCGAGAGACAAGATGGCGGCCGCTCCGGACTGTTTAGAATGTTGACAGACACCGGAGAGCCAATCAGCTTCGCGAAGTTCCGTTACGCGTCAGGTACGCGAACCGGGGCGCTAACTGGAGCGCTGTTACAGATATATATATTTTTTTGAACGTTAATTTATCAAAATCCACTGGAGCACATATATTGAGACCTAGCATAGGCACATCGGGCAAACAATATCTACAATTTTGCCAAGTTTCATGGAAATCCATTCAGCCGTTCGAGCTAAAAGTGAGGCCAACCGCCCTATGGAAAATTGCATGGGAAAAACGCGTTTTGGGACCCCCCTTTATTCTCGCCCCCCCCTAGACGAAACCCCCCCAAATTTTCAGGGGCTGCTCAGAAACAAAATGTTCCATTTTCCTGAAAATTTCAGCCAATTCCGTCCTCAAACGCAAAAGTTATTCGACATAGAATTTTCAAAAATCCCATAGGAAAAAAATCCTAACTATATATACCTACTGGCGACCGCCAGTAGGTAATATATATATATATATATATGCGGTTTCTTTGGGCTTCAAAATAGACCTTAACTGTCCTAATTCATTTAAGCCCAAATCTACCTTTAATCCAACGCTGCCTGCCTGCAGCATTGACACATTCGAAACATTGGTCATCAATGATTTCAAAGACTTGGCTAAAAAGAAATACTGGTTGAATGATAATTTGAGTAAATCGGAAAGACTAGCCGTGAAGTCACTAGAATGTGACTCTACAATTGTCATTCGCCAATCGGACAAAGGGGGGAATGTGGTTTTAATGGATGTGGAAAATTACATTAGGGAGGGCATAAGACAATTAAGCATGAAAGAATGTTATGAAGTCTCTTCCCTACAGGTCATTGACAAAAGTAACAGTACTTATTGTGAGATGTTAAATGACTGGCGTTCAAGTGGTATCATTGAGTGGGATGAATACGCTTTCCTGTTGAACCGCAATCCTAAAGTGGCAGTGTTGTATCTACTGCCCAAATTACATAAGGACTCTACCAACCCCCCGGGCAGACCTATTGTGTCTTCTATAGGTTCTCTTTTAGAGAATACGTCAAGATACATTGATTTTTTTCTTCGACCTTTTGTTGAGAAAATACCTTCCTATCTTAAAGATAGCAGAGATTTTATCAACAAATTGACAGACTTCGAATGGCATGACGACTATTTACTCA